>NW_024080684.1:3979093-4643253 GCF_003009895.1 Hyaena hyaena
TTCTGGGAGGGTAGAAATTGCCTTTCGTGTTCAAGAGTGTGTCTCCAGAATTCAGCACAATGCATGGCACACGGTAAGCTCACAATACATACTATGGGTTGAATCGTGTCTCCCCTGAAGTTCATATGTTGAAGACTTAATCTACAGTACCTCAGAATCTGACCTTATTTGGACATAGGGCTGTTGTAGATGTAATCAGTTAGGTTTAAGGTGAGGTCATAGTGAAGCAGAGTGGGCCCCTACTCCAATATGGCAGATATCATTATAAAAAGAAGGCCACGTGAAGAGAAAGACATTCGCAAAGGGGAGGTAATGTGAAGATACACAGGGAGGAGGCAGCTGTCTACAGGCCAAGGACAGAGGCCTAGAACAGACTCTTCCCTCTCAGCCCTGAGCAGGAACCAACCCACCAATACCCTGACCTCAGACTTCTAACCTCCATACCTGTGAGACAATTCTTTCTTTCGCTTAAACCACCCAGCGTGTGGCTTTTTGTTATGGCAGCTCTAGAAAATGAATGTAACATGTTTTTTCATTTCACAGACTGGGTTTCCAGCTCTTTTAAATGTGCTCCTATAAGTAAAGACTTCGCATGTACACAAATACACCCTAAACGGCTCCATATTCCGCAAATAGATGGATCCATGAGAATGGCAGGCCCAGGTGGCTGTGAGTCATCACAGCCAGCAGCCAATTTTAGCTTCGAATGACCCCCTCTCCCTGGGTATTCCAAGAACTTCACCCAAGTGGGCAGGGGAGGCGCCCCTCTCGGCAAGCCCTCACAGCAGGGGGAATGTGAAATGATGGGCAAGCAGGTGTTTGTTTTTTCTCTCCCTGCCAGGAGAAGCAGCTGAGAGGGAACCAGGAGGTGGGGGGTGGGAGTGGGGAGTGGGGCAGAGGAAAGCGCAGGGAAGAGAAATGAGAGCAGGAATGTGGAGCCAGAGCCGAGTCCATTTTGGACTCCAGAACCACACCACAGGATGTCAGTGCAGCCTGTACAGAAGCCAAGATGTCAGGGAGGAATTTCCCCCCTTCTCAAAAAAAAAAAAAAAAAAAATTCTCCATTTGATTGCAGCCTCTAATAAGCAATTCTTCCAAATTTCTTCTGACTTAAGAAGTTCAGAGTATGTTGAGCTAAAGAAACACTAGGATCATAATTACGGTTATTATAGGGAGTTGTTGTATGCCCATCACCACAGCATCTGGCTGTAATCACATGCTTAATGGAATGCAAGATGATCCACTGCTCATAATGGGTACTTTCCAAGCCAGGCAGCCACCAAGTGCCCACCTCCCACTCGGAGGCCCAACAGAACAGATGTTTGTGGAAAGTGAAGATGCTTGTGCCTGTCTGGAGGGCCAGTGACCTCAGGACAGTGCTCAGGGAGAGTCAGTTCCACAACCAGGTCTTGGTGCTTGTATAGTTCTGACCAGCCAGCAAGGGCAAGATCTCCCCCAGCTCTGCAGAGGAGGGAAGGAGCTGAGAGGGGGACATCCCACCCAAAGCTCACCTCTGATCACACTGAACCTCACAGAGGGTGAAGTGGAGAAGTGTGACTATGGGCTGTGGACCCATACTTGCTCCTGATAACCTCAAGCTTCTGACCCCATTCTTTAGCAACTGCCATGCTACACACTGAGAATGCCAGTGGAGATCGCTCTCATCTGACAAGTCCTCTGAAGCACAGTTGTCTTAGCTTGTGCTGCCACGACAAAACACTCAAGGTTGGGTGGCATCAATAATAACATTTATTTCTCACAGTTCTGGAAGTTGGAAAGTCCAAGATCAAGGTGCTGACAGATTTGTTTCTTGGGGAGGGCCCTCTTCCTGGCTTATAAATGGCCACTTTTGCCTTTGCTGTATTCTTACATGGTAGCGAGAGGAGCCTCTCATATGTCTTCCTCTGAGGGCACTAATCCCATCATGGGGGTTCCACCCTCGTGACTTCATCTAAACCTAATCACTTTTCAAAGGTTCTGCCTCCTGAAACTGCCATAGTGGGGGTCAGGGCTTCAACATAGGAATTTGGTAGTTGTGGTGGGCGGAACAAATACCTGTCTATAACAATAATCAAATTCATTGTCGTGTGTGTGTGTGTGTGTGTGTGCGCGCGCGCGCGTGCACGTGCACGTGCATGCGTTACCCATTTCCTCCTTCACACCTCAGTTCTGAGAACTGAGAAGTCACAGATGCCTGAGCACACCTTATCCCCTATACCTACGGACAGGGGCCCTCATGTCTTTTGGCCCCACTCTCCCCCAGCTTACCAGGTGCCTGTGTTGGTGTATCAGGTTTTGACTATGGTGGAGTCTTAGCTCATGTCTTCAGTGAATTCCTTTAGGTGCTATTAGAAATCCCACAGCTACTTGACGGTACTGTGCCATACATTCTAGATATCTTTGTTGACTTTCGTTTCCCCAAACATAAAACCCTATAGTCATATGACCTCTCCTATATCATCATGCTTGATCTCTATGCTTCTTCCCTTTCATTTTAGTTTACTGCTGCTGTCTTTCTCCTGCAGTTCCAATGCAAATAAACTTCCCTTTTCCCTAACCAATCTCATATCTAAAAATCTTCTGTATGCCCCCATGGGCATTGCAAATTCAACATGGCTAACAATGGACCTTTAATATCTCCTTGCCCACCCAACCCCCTACAAATCTATGTCTCTGCCATTGACTAGTTCAGTTGGTAATACCATCACCAATCCAACTGAATTATCCTTTTCCTTCATTCAACATCCCATCTATCAAGTCGTCCAGGATTTACTCTCAAAATACTGCATCTATTAGAATAGAAGAAATAAGCATTTGGAATAGATCCCCCTGGTTTTCTCAGTTAGAAGATAATTTCCCCCAAAAACTCAACCATTTTCTTTTGAGGGTGGCTAATTTAATTGATGCATAGTCAAATGTCAATCTATAATTTTAATTGTTAGTTACACATGCATATTTAAAATAACAAATAAAATACCAGACATTAGTTTAGAAATTAATATCCTCACAGATAGTTCATGAAAGTTTTATTTAAACTCCTCATGTATAATTTTGACATCACAGTTTTTATGGTACTGGAGCTACTTATGGAATTAATATGGCTTTCTAGAGCAAATCAGGGTCAGTTGTGTGGTGTTGGAGACATGGCATTTTTAGAATCCAGATGTAATTCTGTCTCTGGAAACATTTCTTAATGTCACAAGAACTCATGCAACAGCTGGTTTTTTCAACTGTGTATTGTAATCCTCACTATGAAATCACTTAGTATATTTGTTTTAAAGTAACCTTTTAATTGCTTTTTTGTAACACCATTGAACACTTGGAATTGTGAGTCATAATCCCAGGAAAAATAACTGCCTCTCTATTAATTGACTTTGCCTTAAGTTTTTTTTTTCAACTGAGTCAGAAGACCTCCCTAAGAACCCAAACTAGCATTGATTCAAGCCATTTCAGGCCAATGTGCCTTCTCCAAACAGAGGGGAGCCATATGCTCAGTTAGCACAGGACAGCCTCTGTCTAACATGTTATCCCTGTGTAATTGTCAATAAAACCAGTTTAGATAATTAATCATATCATCAAGTACCACTGTATTGTACCAACTAACATTGGTTGGAGAACTCCCCTAATAAGGTTTTATAAAGATTCAGATATGAGGTCCCTCTGTCTTTTTGGAGGGACCTGTGGGGTTGGGGAGCAGTGTCTCACTTTTGGGCATAAAGAGCATTTCTCATGAGCTCTCACAGTACCCTCCCAAGGGGTCTCTCTGCTTCCAACATGTCTCCCTCGGTCCAGCTTCTACTGTGCCTTCTTCTCCCCTGCTTATGACCCTACAATGGTTCCCAATGACTGCAGGATTCTATACAAGCTCCTTATATGGCTTACAGTACTCTCTTTTACTGGATCCCATTTTGCTTCCTAAAACTCATTTCCTGCCATTCTTTATTTGATGGAGTAAATTGTAGCCCCCCCCCCCCCCCCCAGATATGTCCATGTCCCAATCCTTGGTACCTTTGAATATTACCTTATACAAAGGGACCTGGCAGATGTGATTAAATTAAGGATCTTGAGATGGGGAAATTCTCCTAAAATTACCTGAATGAGTATGAGGTAATGACAGTGGTCCTTTTGAGAGGGAGGCAAGCAGGTCAGTGAGGAGGTAGGAAATGGGAAGGAAGTCAGAGTCACGGGAAAAGATATTATGATGACAAAAGGAGAAATTGGAGTCATTCGTTTTGGACATGAAGGAAGGAGCCACAAAGCAAGGGATGCAGACCCACAGTAGAAGACAAAGACAAGGAAACAGATTCTTCCCTCTCAGTCTCTGGAAGGAGCCAGCATTCCCGACATCTTGAATTTAGTCCAGTAAGACTGAGTGTGGATTTCTGACCTCCGGAACTGTAAAGAAAATAGATTATGTTGTTTTAAGCCACGATGTTTGCGGTAATGTGTTACAGAAGCCGTAGGGATTACTACGCCCTACTCAGTACTTTATGTTCCAGCGACCCCTGTTTGTCTGACACTCACCACCAATCATGCTTTTTCCTGCTTCTGCTATTTTGCTGCCATCCCTGCTGCCCGAAATGCCCTCCTTGCCACCTTCCTTTCTCCCTCCAGCCCTCATTTGCTTGGCCAAATCCTATTTGTCCATCTGATTCAGCTTGGACATTCCCACTGACCTTCATACCTGCATCTACCTAGATGGGGTCAGTACCCTTTCTCTGGCTCCCATGATCCCATTCACATTTCTCTAGCATTTCTTTGACCATAGTTTACCCAAATGATCTAATTGTCATCTTCAATAGTCCAAGAAGGGACTGTGTAGAGGGACGGTGTCTTTTTTTTTTCTGTCTCCATATTCGGTGAGTGCTTGATAACTATTGAATTAATAAAAAAGAATTTTAATAACTTAATTAATAAATATTTCTTGAATAAGAAACATTGGGTTATTCCTTGCCTATATCCAAATGATTTTTAGGAAGAACTGCTTATGTTCAGTATTGTATTATGTATCATCCTAGAAGAAATTGTGATTTGCTGCCAAATGGACAGATCCTAGGAATCAAAATGGAAGAGTTTCAGGTCTCTTTTATCCCTCATTGAGAGAGTTTTCTTGGGATCCTGGCTCAGTGATAGATGTTTAGTGTTCCAGAGGAAGCTTTCCCCTCAGACAAACTCATTCACCAGGGTCTAGAGGTCCAGACTCTAAGCTCCATTGGGTAATGGGTGCTTAAGTTCAAATCTCTACGTCCCAGAAATGTCTCACCCCACACTTTAGCCTAACTGGGCTGTGCTTCTCCTCAGACAAGTCTTCCTATCTTGACACCTTTGCTTACTTCTTTTCCTCCTCCTAGAATGCTTCTCTCTCCCAATTTCCATGTTTTCAACCTTCCCATCCATGGAAGTTCAGCTTCTAAAACTAGCCCAGATCCTCGTTGAGCATTTCACAGTTCAGATGAGAGGACATGAGTAATTCAGCCCAATCCATCACAATCATAAAAGCAACTGAAAATCAAGTTCATCCCAGATGGAGCCAACATCTTCTTCTACAAAGGAGAGCATGTTTTCAGAGGAAAGCAAGCGCAGCTTTAGAAGGGTAGTGAAACCTGCCATATAGGCCTCTGAGCAATCTCTTGTGTATATTTTTTGGCCCATTATGGTAACTTCTTTTCCTCTTTACCTTCTTTGTAACTGGGCGATTATACTGCCAATCTCTGGGTACTATAATTTGCATTGCAATATGAGGCCCCATTTGATGCTTGCAAATTATGGACCCAGGGCTGAAGCTCTGATGTGGGAGTTGCTGCCACATAAGTCAGAAAAAGTTACATATACATGAGTGCAGCTCTGGGAATGAAGAACCTCTTTTCATAATCACAATTTAATATTTAAAAATAAAAGCTCAGTTACAGAAAAATAATAGGAGCAGCCCCATCATAAAAGGAAAAGAACCAAAATGAAGTGCTCTCATAAAAGTTTCATAAAATACAACCACACACATATTATACACTTGGGAGAAATACCATAAAATTTCTACACTGGAAGAGGCAATGTTCCCTCAATCTCCTTTCATGTTCAACAAGGATTTGTTATGAATTCTGAAGTCCCTACAGGTGAGTGTTCACAGGCATCATGGAATTTCAGAAGAAAGAGGTTACAGTCGCTAGGTTGAGAAGATGATAAAAGAGTGATGGGCTCCATCCAGGGAAATCATAGTGTATTGGTATCAGAGGACAATGATTTTCATATAGATGTGTTCTTCTTCAGGTGGGTTTTAGAAGAATGCTCAGTTTCTATTGATAGTGAATTCAGAATGAAGCATGGTAGGCTGAAGAAGGGCAGTTTCCCTAAAGGTAAAAGGACTTGAGTTCTAGTCTCATTTCACCACCTAATTATCCAACAACCCTTGAACAAGACCTTGGTTTTTTCATCTATTTATTAGGGAAATTGAATGAGGATATCTTCAAGGTCCCTTCTGTGTTTAATATTCTAGTTCTGTCATCCAGTGCTCATAGTATATGAAAACTGGTTTAATCAGGGTCACAATCATAGTCACCCAATTATCTGGGCAATATTATTCCAACATCTGATCTACATAAGGGAGTTAGTGAGACACCAAATCTGGGCTGGTAGTTTCCCCATCTCTGTTTTGTTGATTTGGGCAAAATGCATTTTATTCTGCTCCTGAAATCTTCAACTTAACTTCTCTATAGAAGACATGAGTGTGTGTGTGTGTGGGGGGGGGGGGGGGGGTGAGTTCGGGAGAGAAAGAGAGGGAGAGAGCAGGAGACAGACAGAAAGGCAGAGAGAGAGAGACAGAAGAAGAGTGAGTATACTCTTAGAAGTAGAGTTGAAAGACATAAAATTGGCAAAAACAGGGGCAGAGAGATGAAAATGAGGCAGTCTTGAGCCAGTTTGTTAGCAGAAAAATAGTAACAAAAAAGTACTGATAACAACAAATAACACTCAGGTAATACTCTGTTCTCTGCACTTTAGCTATCATCTGTGTGTGTGTGTGTTTTTAATAATGTTTTATTTATTTCTGAGAGACAGAGAGAGAGAGAGCGTGAACAGGGGAGGGTCAGAGAGGGAGGGAGACACAGAATCTGAAGCAGGCTCCAGGCTCTGAGCTGTCAGCACAGAGCCCGACGCGGGGCTTGAACCCACGAGCTGTGAGATCATGACCTGTGCTGAAGTTGGACACCCAACTGACTGAGCCACCCAGGCGCCCCAGCTCTTGTCTGTGTTTAGATAAGATTTATTTGGAGAAAAACAATTTCAGGTCCTAGAAAATTCATTAAATGAAATTATTTAAAAATTATGTATGAAAATTCTTCTAATTTTCAATTAAAGTGTACTTATTTCAAAAAATATCCAATAAAATAAGTTATAATAAAAATTCCAAGGCTTCTGCCCTAGGACACAGAGGTTCACTTGCTTTTTATTATGAAGTTTGACCCATATGGAATTTTACATAAAATAAACTGGTAGGAACAATCTACAATGACAATTAAATCTTATTTTCTAGTCATTTGACCAACTTGGGGCCAGCATGGTAGAAGATGAAGAGTTTGGACTTTGCAGTTAGGCAATCCTGGCCTCAAAGCCTGGCACTGCCATTTCTTATGTGACCTTGGATGAGTTCTGCAATCTGTCTAAACTTCAAGTTCTGAAGGGATGGTTGTGAAAATTAGAAATAATGTATTTAAGTACACAGTGAGTAGAACTCAATAGGAACTAGATAGTCATAGGTGCTGTTCGTTCAGTTGACCTCTCCTGTTACAGAACTCTCAGCTACACATCTCTTCACAGGATGAGAAAACACCAATACGTCCTGGATGTAGCCATGAGAGCAGGCTTTCTTCTCACCGAGACAGAGGATCATGGAGGAAGCAGTGCTAATATGAATGCACACGAACACTGCTCTCTAACAGTCACCCCAAGGTCATGGGTGACTGGGCTAGGATGGGCTCCCTCACTGCCATTCTAGCCCTAGTGTCATTGGGAACATTCCCCACCTCTTACAACTTTCTGCGTTCTCAGTGGAGAGTCTAATAACCATGTCTGAAGGAAGTCCTAACTTGCATGAGGTGGAAAGCTGGGCTGGAAGTGTCTAGAATCACTTTAAACAATGTACAGTACCTTACATTCCAGCGACTCCTGTCTGACACTCACCACCAGTCATGCCATTTCCTGCATCTGACCACATAGACCACACCGAGGCATTTTCATGTCTTTCTCTTTGTTTACTTGTTTGTTTTGCTGTTTTTCAAAATGACGACAAATTGTTGGAGTATTCTGAGCAGGGCATGATGGGACCATTCTCTCGTCTCTCTTCTCTGGCTACACTGGTCTTTCTTCAGGTCTTTGCATTCCCGTTCCTTTTGCTTGCAAAGCTCTTCTCTGGATCCTTGCCTAGGACAGAGAGAGAGAGAGACAGAGAGAGAGAGAGAGAGAGACAGAGAGAGAAAGAGAGAATCCCAAACAGCTTGTGCACTGTGAGGACAGAGCCCAATGCAGAGCTTGAGCTCACAAACCATGAGATCATGGCCTGTGCAGAAATCAAGAGTCAGATGCTTAACCGACTGAGCCATCCAGGTGCCTCTTGCCCACATATTTTTTAAGTCTCACTAGTGTAAAGGGTTTGTGTCTTGTTCGTGACTGTATCTTGATTGCTTGCAACATTACCTGATATGTAGTAGACAATCAATATTTGTTAGATGAATTAATAAATAAACAGCAGAGCAAGTGTTGGTGGGAGGTCATCAAAATGATGTGACCACTGGTTGACCCATAAGCTGGACCCAGGTGATCCGAGGCTCCTCCCTCCCTCCCCTGTCCTTGGATTGTGGGTTCCGACTGCCTTTCCTGCTCCCAGAGGCTGCTCCAAAGACCCGAGATAATGATGTTATCATGAGCTCACCTAAGGATACTTGCCTGAACCCAGTTAAGGCCTTTCTCTGTCTTTGAAAACTATAAACATTTGGAAAGTGGGTACAGAGATCCATTCATCTTGCTATCACCCAAGACAAGCCTCATCTGTAAGTTCCCTTTGCTTCGTAAAACTACCACCTACCAACCTGGAGTGGCCTGCCTCTTTAGTCTCTCTGCCTTCTGAATGTGGGCTTCAATTTCAGATTATACCTGGGAAGCTCCCAAGAGAATAGCAAACCAACAGCAAGAGAAGCAAGAGACTAGATTTTCTCTCCTACTAGGTCATAACTCCCCAAATCTAGGGTGCTAGAATATTTTCCAAGTGCAGTTAGGTTTGGAGTTTTAATGAATTCCTGTATTCAGTTTGTAGATCTACATTGGTTTAAGCCACCATGTTTGTGGTCATGTGTTATAGCAGCCATAGCAAGTACTCCGCCCTACTCAGTACCTTACATTCCAGCGACTCCTGTCTGACACTCACCACCAGTCATGCCATTTCCTGCATCTGCTGTTTTGCTGCCATCCCTGCTGCCTGGAATGCCCCTCCCTTCCTTTCTGCCCCCAGTCAGCTTGGACATTTCCACGGACCTCCACACCTCCATCCACCTAGGAGCGTTAACTATCTTTTCCCAAACCACCACAGCTAGTAAATGACAAAGCCAAAATTTAAGCATAGATGTATCTATTAAAGCTATCATATGTATATATTTACTTCTGTCATGTAAATTATATGTTAAATCATTCTCATATTATTGTGTCTGTCTTTCCTTCCTTCCTTCCTTCCTTCCCTTCCTTCCTTCCTTCCTTCCTTCCTTCCTTCCTTCCTTCCTTCCTTCTTTCTTTCTTTCTTTCTTTCTTTCTTTCTTTCTTTCTTTCTTTCTTTCTTTCTTTCTTTCTTTCAGTTTATTTATTTATTTTGAGAGGCTCCACACTGTCCTCACAGAGACCAACACGGGGCTCAATCTCACAAGCCATGAGGTCATGACCTGAGCCAAAATCAAGAGCCAGATGCTTGACCAACTGAGCCACCCAGGCACCCCATCATGTTATTTTATTTTCAAGAATGATTTTAATTAAAATATAACCTTTTTCTTTTCCATATAAAAGGCTGGCTTTTGGGAGAAGAGATGACAATCGATGATGTCACTTTTTAGAACTAAGAAAGAGATTTTATTTGTTATAAAGTGAAAATGCAGAATATTTATTTTATTAACAGTTTAATAAAAATATATGAAGATGTTAGGAAAGGGAAAGTGTCTGTAGGTGAGGAAGTATAAGTGTGAGAGGCCTAATTCCTCATTGCCATTGTAGGAAGTCAATAGAAAAAAGTGGGAATATTAAGAAAAAATGGTTAGGGGCACTCTCTTAAAATAGATAAATAAAATTAACAAAAGAGAAAAAAAAGGTTAGAACCTGTGTTAGAAACATGGAGGTAAGTATCAAAAGATACAGGGAAAAGAGCTGAAAGTAGTCATTCGTGTAGTGGGACTGGAGGACAGGAAGGAATGGAGCCTGACAGTACACTTGACTTTCAAAATTTAATTAGAGTTGTGCTCATGCAAGCTAAAATAAAACAAGTGCATGCACATTGTAGAAACTTAGAAAATAAAAATTAGTACATGAAGAATGAAGATAGTATCTGAAAATTTCACCACACAAATTTAGCCATAATTAACGTTTCAATCTGTTTCCCTCCAATAAATATTTTTGTTAAAAACTTGGGGCACTTAGGTGGCTCAGTGGGTTAAGCATCCAACTCTTGATTTTGGCTCAGGTCATGTTCTAGTGGTGGTGAGATGGAGCCCAGGGTCTGGCTCTGGGCTGGGTGTGGAGCCTGCTTAAGATTCTTTCCCTCCTTTTCTAGCTGCCCCTCTGGGTATGCTCTCTTTCTCTCTCCCTCTTTCTCAAAAACAAACAAACAAGCAAATATGATAAAACCCCCAAAACAAAAAGCAAAATTAAATATATTTATAAATACCTATTTAATAGGTATTTTTCACATACCTATTAAAAAAGATTCTTTTTAAAAGATACTTAATATAATAGGTATTATTTTATGTGATTAAAACTTCTATTTTTTTGCTTAATATTCAGTTATATGGATATTATATAATTAGCCATTTCGCTGTTGTTGGGCATTTAACTTTTAAAATGTATTACTTCAAAAAATATATTACCTCATTTAGTCATTATAATAATATTATGAGTTATTTGTCATTATAGTTCTCTTTTAAATAAAAGCAGCCTTGAAAAGATTACATAATGTGCTGTTATGGGCTGGGTATGTGCCCTCCCTTCATATGTTGAAGTACTCACCCCACCCAGTGCCCCACAATGTGACTGTATTTAGAGACACAGCCTTTAACAAGGTAAGTAAAAGTGAGGTTTTTAGGTGGATCCTAGCTCAGTATGACACTTTATAAGAGGAAATCAGGATACAGACAGGAAAACAAGAAAGACCATGTGACGACAAAGAGAGAAAAAGAATGGTCGTCAACAAGGCCTCAAAAGGAACCAATCCTGCCGTCATTTTGATCTCTGACTTTTAGCCTCCAGAACTGTGAGAAAATGAATGTTTGTTGGATAAGCCACTGAATCTGCAGTACATTATTTTGGCAGCCCTAGCAAACCAATGCATGTGCCATGATCATGTCACCACCGAGGTCTAAATCCAGATACAAAACACAAGTCTTTTGAATCCATGCATGTACCTACGTGCAGATATGCGTTGAGCTTCCCTGATAGTCACGATTGTTATTGTACACAAGCTGCTACTCTCATCTTCTCCTTTTGTTTTTATTTCCACTCTTCTCTCTACCTCTTCTTATAATGTTTCCATTTCTCCTTCTACTACTTCTTTCCTTTGTTTTATTCTTTCCTTGGGAATGCTTGGGCACTTTTTCTTTCCATAAACATTGGTTTTGGAATACTCACAGATCTATTCTTTATGTCTTGACTTGTAAATCTGTAACCATCTTATGTCTGTCTTATGTCTGTCAATTTTTTCTCCAAGCCACATTATGGTTAAGAACATAATGCTGCCCAAGCTCTTGGTTGCTATTTGATGAGCAACAAACTCCACAACACGATGTCATCTGTAATATGAATTGAGATCCGATGTGATTAAAAAAAAAAAAAGAAAATAGTCATTGGCTTCGGACATTCTCGACTTATAACTATCATAATTTTTACCTAGTTTCTCCTTGTTATACTCTCTGGACATTATTTTTCTCCCTAACAAAATCCCACCTCCTTCTCCAGGATCTTATGATCAACAAAAATAAGTAGCAGTCTTTGTTTGGAGAAATTCTTGCCTTTATTTAAGCAGATGCTAAATAATTATAGACACACTTAGCATTTAAAGAGTGTGTTTCATTTTAAGTCCTTAAAGCACATGTTCACATTCATGTTTCCCATGTAAAAACAAATTTCACAGAGAAGAATCAAAGAGAACACTAAAAATTGAAAAACTCAAATCTTGGCTCGTTCTGGTAAATAGAAATGGGACAGGTGGCTTCCTCCTCCTGGAATCAATATTTTATTCTAAAGAAAATAGAAGTCATTCTGACTTAGAATCTCTTCAGAAATGAGGAGGGCTTTGAACTCTTTTTTAAAGTGCAGATGTGAGTTACATACACAATCCATTAGCAGATGAGTTGACATTCAGAGATTAGTTGTGTCATGCCTCTATTTTCCAGGCTCCAGATTAAAATATCTTGACAGTGACAATGAGAATTGATGATGACAGTTGCTAGACAGTGAAGATTTTTTTGGAGTTACTGTTCTTGTGTTCTGGAATCTACTTTCTTGAAAGTCTTCAAAAATTTGATACCATCTCATATGTATTTCCCCAGTAGTTCTTTATTTTTTTTTTTAAGTTTATTTATTTAGAGAGAGAGTAAGCATTGGCAGGGGAGGGACAGGGAGAGAGGGAGAGAGAGAATCCCAAGGAGGTTTCACACTGCCAATGTAGAGCACTACTCCTGGCCCTATCTCATGAGATCTTGATCTGAGCCAAAATCAAGAGTCAGATGCTCAACCACCTGAGCCAGCTAGATACCCCTCCTCAGTAGTTCTTTCTAAAGGCAGAGATATGGATTTAAATGGTCTCCCAAGATCCCTTTGAGCCTCATGGAGTCTGAATTCGCCACCTACCTTGCAGGCCAGGTGGTGTTAACCATTAACCACAGGAAGTGCCATGGCCCATGAAAATAGTAATTAATTACCCAAAGTTGTTATGGGATCCTTTTACCTTTGTCTCCTCAGATATTTTAAATTAAGATGGGGAATGTCTACAACATCCAGAAGATGGATCTGCAAAAGGACTAAAGAGGATGTCATTTTCTTTCATTTGTCATTTGTATAATTTCTAAGAAAGGTAAGTCTCTGGAGATTCACTGATCTGTTCTAAAGAGCTGTGATTGCAGTAATTCCATCCTCTTTAATCTGGAATTTGAGTTAAAAACCACCACCAAATTACAAAGGTGCCAATCTTCCTTCTTTAAACAGTATAGATGAAATATAATCCCAGCAGAGTTTTTCTTAGAACTCTTTGGGATGCCTGGGGAGAGTAATATGAAGAATCCAAAATGTGTATGGGTGCATAAAATAATAAGCATGTTTTATGTGTTTCAAGTCAGTTAAAATTTTCATTCCATGAGTGTAAAAGTAAGCTTTGACCTGGAAAAACCACTGGATTGTATTAGGACTGCTATTTTTTTTTCCTGGAAAGGCATATGTTTTTGAAAATTGCAATTTTGGGGTGCCTGGGTGGCTCAGTCGGTTAAGCGTCTGATTTTGGCTCAGGTCATGATCTCATGGTTCGTGGGTTCGAGCCCTGCGTCGGGCTCTGTGCTGACAACTAGCTCAGAGCCTGCTTAGGATTCTGTGTCTCCCTCTCTCTCTGACTGTCCCCAGTTCATGCTCTCTCTCTCTCTCTCAGAAATTTAAAAAAAATTCTCTCTCTCAGAAATCAATAAAGCATTTTTAAAAAATTTAAAAATGGCAATTTTACGGAGATACAGAGAATTGAAACTTGCATAGCAGTAAAATCTGAGCAATTGTATGATTAAACAGTTTCCTCTTCCCTAGAGACATGTGAATAATAAAAATAGCCCCAGAATCACTTAATGTAACCTTTGTTCATTCAGACTTTCCCTCAGCACTTTTTACTTGTGGTTGAGTTTGCTTTGTTAATGGATTATTTATGTGATCCTAATTTTACTTTCATCTTTAGATTCTGAGTATTATAATAACAATAACGCTTATGGAAGTATTTGTGAAATTTAAAGCAAACATCTCTCTCTCTCCTTAACCAATTTTTTAGGAAAGCACAAAGTTTTAATGTTTTTATATATTTTTCTCCTTGTTTTGTTTGCTGTAATTTTTATGACCTCAAGTTCATACTGTGGGTAAGATATAATTCAACATCTGCAGACATTCTCTTCATGTTCAGCTTCATATCAGCGTAGATAGTGGGGATACAGACGTATTTCAAGCTCTCTACTGCTCACCAGCTGGTCAAGGTTAATATTCTTTCATATGTTTCTGGGTTTAATATTTTGAGTTTTCAGTGGGCAAAAAGTGTTGGTCATTCTCAAGGTTCTACATTTTTCCTTTCTAGGCTGGTGCAATTTAGGAAAAGGAATCCTCTCATGTCATAAGGGGAGAGGCAAAAGCCTTCGATTCCTCCTATGTTACTGAAATCTTGAGGTAAAATATTACATATTTGTGTCTTTTCATTTCATGGAGGTTGTCTTGTCCTCCCCATAACATTTGAACTTTCGAGGTCAGAGCTGTGTGCCTCTTTATTTTGAATTCTTCTATCTGTATCCCTAATAGGCGTTCAGCAAATACTTGCCTAAGTGAAATGAACTTTTAGTATTTGATAGGATGATGGCAATTACTAATGCTGAATAGTTTGGCATTTTTTTTTCCCCCTCACACCAGGAGTTTTTTTTTTTTTTTTTAATCTACGTTAGTTAACATATAGCATAATAGTAATTTCAGAAATAGAATTTAGTGATTTATCACTTACATATAACACCTGGTGCTCATCCCAACAAGTGCCCTCCTTATTTTTCCTCACCCCTTTAGTCTTTCCCCCTACCTAACACCCCACCAGCAGACCTCAGTTTGTTCTCTGTATTTAAGAGTCTCTTATGGTTTGCCTCCCTCTCTGTTTTTACATTATTTTTGCATCCCTTACTTTCCATTCACCTGTTTTGTATCTTAAATTTCACACATGAGTGAAATCATATATTTGTCTTTCTCTGACTGACTTATTTAGCTTAGTACAATACACTCTAGTTTCATCCACATTGTTGCAGATGGCAAGATTTCATTCCTTTTGATTGCCGAGTAACACTTCATTGTGTGTATATATACCACTTCTTCTTTATCTGTTCATCAGTCCATGGACATTTGGGCTCTTTCCATACTTTGGCTATTGTCGATAGTGCTGCTATAAACATTGGGGTGCATATGCCCCTTCAAATCAGCACTCCTGTATCCTTTGGATAAATACCTAGCAATTGCTGGGACATACGGTAGTTCTATTTTTAATTTACCAAGGAATCTCCATACTGTTTTCCAGAGTGGCTACATCAGTTTGCATTCCCACCAGTGGTGCAAAAGTGTTTCTCTTTCTCTGCCTCCTTGCCAACATCTGTCGTTGCCTGAGTTGTTAATGTTTGCCATTCTGACAGATGTGAGGCGGTATCTCATTTTGTTTTTGATTTGTATTTCCCCGATGATGAGTGATGTTGAGTATTTTTTCATGTGTCTGTTAGCCATCTGGATGTGTTCTTTGGAGAAGTGTCTATTCATGTCTTCTGCCCATTTCTTCACTGGATTATTTGTTTTTGGGTGTTGAGTTTGATAATTTCTTTATAGATTTTGAATACTAACTGATATATCATTTGCAAATATCTTTTCCCATTCTGTCAGTTTCCACTGTACAGAAGCTTTTATCTTGATAAGGTCCCAATAGTTCATTTTTGCTTTTGTTTCCCTTGCTTCTGGAGACATATCAATTAAGAAGTTGCTGTGGCTGAGACCAAAGAGGTTTTTGCCTGCTTTTTCCACTAGAATTTTGATGACTTCCTGTCTTAGGTTTAGGTCTTTCACCTAAAGAAAGTGCATGTCTTCATTTCTGCATGTTACTGTCCAGTTTTCCCAACTGAAGAGACTGTCTTTTTTCCATTGGATATTCTTTCCTGCTTTGTTAAAGATTAGTTGGCCATATGTTTGTGGTTCCATTTCTGGGTTCTCTATTCCATTCCATTGATCTATGTATCTGTTTTTTGTGCCAGTACCATACTGTCTTGATGATTACAGCTTTGTGATACAGCTTGAAGTTCAGAATTTTGATGCCTCCAGCTTTGGTTTCGTTTTTCAGGATTGCTTTGGCTATTCAGGGTCTTTTCTGGTTCCATAAAAACTTTAGAATTTGTTGTTCTAGTTATGTGAAGAGTACTGGTGTTATTTTGATAGTTATTGCATTGAATATGTAGATTGTTCTCAGTAGTACCGACATTTTAACAATATTTGTTCTTTCAACCCACAAGCATGGGAAGGTTTTTTTTTAATTTTTTTGTGTTTTCTTCAATTCTTTTCATAAACTTTCTATAGGTTTCTGTGTATAGGTTTTTCACCTCTTTGGTTAGGTTTATTCCTAGGTATTTTATGGTTTTTGGTGCAATTGTGAGATTGATTCCTTAATTTCGCTTTCTGCTGGTTCATTACTGGTATATAGAAATGTGACTGATTTCTGTACATTGATTTTATATCCTATGACTTTGCTGAATTCATGTATCAGTTCTAGCAGTTTTTTGGTGAAGTCTTTTGGATTTTCCACATAGAGTATCATTTCGTCTGTGAAGAGTGAAAGTTTGACTTCCTCCTTGCTGATTTGGATGTCTTTTATTTCTTTGTGTTGTCTGATTGCTGATGCAAGTACTTCCAACATGATGTTGAATTACAGTGGTGAGAGTGGATATCCTTGTCGTTTTTCTAACCTTAGGGGGAAAGCTCTCAGTTTTTCCTCGTGGAGGATGATATTAGCAGTGGGCCTTTCTATATGGTCTTTATTGTCTTGAGGTATGATCCTTCTATCCCTGCTTTCTTGAGAGTTTTTATCAAGAAAGGATGCTATATTTTGTCAAATGCTTTTCCAGCAGTTATTGAGAGGATCATGTGGTTCTTATCCTTTCTTTTATTAACAGTTTTAATATTGGTATTAAAGTTAGCGTCCTTGGACCATCTTGACAATCTGTTTTTACCCAAAGCACTCCCTGAGCCTCAATTCATTACTCCATTTGGTAAAGTAATTCATTCATTCAATTATTCTCAAGCAATTCAGTTTTAGTTTTTTTCTTTTTAAAGTCGTTTATTTATTTTGAGAGAGATACCATGAACAGTGGAGGGGCAGAGATAGAGGGAGAGAGAGATAATCCCGAACAAGCTCCACCTCGTAAGTGCAGAGCCCGACATGGGGCTCCATCTCTTGAGCCATGAGATCATGACCTTGGCCAAAACCAAGAGTTTGGAGCTTAACTGACTGAGCAACTCAGGCACCCTTACTTCTAATTTTTCTAATTCCAGTAGAACTCTGTATCTGTCTTATTTTCTTCGTTTTCGTATTTCTTCCTAACATTCTGTATCTTTGTATACTTCCATATCTTCCTGTACTTCTGTATATCAAACTTCTCTAACTTCCCAAACAGCTGAACTTTGACCTTCAGAGGGATTTGCCATCATTCTTCCAAAACAGTTGCTGGGTATTGTGTGTTCATTTGTCTAGAGTTTTTGACCACAATGAAGCCATGTATATTTGTTCTGGATGCTTGGCTGCCCAGACCTCCATGATTATTATATTTCTTCCCATCTGAGTATATCTCCAGTTGGGGGGGGGGTGGATTATATCAGCCTTCATGTATATTCACTTAAGTCAGAGTAATCACTCCTGATCTTAGTCTAACCAAAAAGGGGAAATTTCTGGATAGCCACAGGGTGCCTCATGGAGGGGAAGAGGAACTGTGTCAGCCAGGAGTCTGACTGGCTGCAAGGCTGTCAGCCCCAGAACTAGGGTTCAGTAACCATCACATTCCTCCTGCCCTCCCCCTCCCACATCTCTTTGCTATGCTCTTTTCTCTGGATTGCTTTCATTTTCTCCTTACTTTTTCCTTACTAAATCTTCTACCTACTTCTCAACTGTCTTCAGTCTGGTTTCTATCTTCATCATACCCCGGAAATCCCTTCCCACCCCTTGCCAACCTTCACAATGATCTCCTAATGATTAATTTGTATGGTTCCTTCTCCAACTGGTCTTCCTTATCCTTTCTAAGATTCGACACTGCTATTTACACATTTTCAAAACTCATTTCTCCTGTCTTCAAGGATGCCACTTTCCTGTGTTTCTCTTTGTGTGCCTTTGCTGACTCCTTTTTTTTCTGTTTCTTATAAATGCTGGCATTGCCAAGAATCTTCTTAATCTTTTTCTTTTGGTATTCTCCAGATTCCATTTGAATGAACTCACCTTTACTCCTATCTTACAATGATTTCCAAGTATTTACTTCGACGTCATTTCTTGATCCTGATCTTCAGATCTGTTTTTCTAACAACCATTGGACAGCTCCATTTTTACAGCCTCCAAACCCCTAAAACTCAGTATGACACACATTAAGTTCTTTATCTTTACCTTTTCCTTCTTTACTCTCTATTTGGTTCAACGATAACATCCTCCAACGATCAGCTGGGGCAGAGATGATGTTGTCTCTCAGTATCTGTTCTCCTATCCTTCCAAAGTGGTGCAGTTTAATGGTTTTAGCTGGATTAATGACCATGCAGAATAAAGATTACTTTTCCAATCTCCCTGTGGCTATATTTTGGCCAAAAGAATGCAAATAGATAAGTCGTGTGGTGGCTTTTGAAAACCTTTACAATATCACTAGCATCTTTCTTTTGCCCTTATTTTCTTTGTCCCTCCCTCCATCAATGCCTGGAATGTGAAGTGATGCCAGGAGCTTGAGTGGCTATCTTCAACCACATGATGGAAAGCCACGCCTTGGGAACACAGTATTATATGCAGGAAGGAGCCTGGGTCTCTGAGGGCTTCATGGAGCAGAGCCGTTCATCCTACATTGAAAACTTCTGGATTTATACACAAGAAATTAAGCATAGGTCCTCTCTAGCCTTTGCTATGCTTTGTCCTTGTTGCTCATAGCCAAACCTAATTCTCACTGATGAATCAGCCAAACCCAAATCCTAGAATGCTAGACTAGTCTCTCTCTTCCAAGACCCACATCCAATCAGTCATCAAGTAATATTGAGTCTATTACTTTGGTATCTTTCTCTCTTCTCTTAAGCCTTTATGTTTCCACACATGGCCTGAGTTTCATCCTTCTCCAGTATATGTTCCACACTGGCCCCAGAATGACCTTTGCAGAAGAGATTAAATCCCTAATTAGCCTCCTGCAATTATTCTTCAAAAAACTCTTCATGATCCTCACAGTTCATCTTCTGCCACTCCACCAAACTGGTGACCTCTCCAAATTATAGTTCTGGACCATGCCACCCTATGTCATATTGCTGTGCCTTTGCATGCACTGGTCCTACCATCTGGAATGCCCAGTCCTTTTTCTTCCTTCCCGTTCATCTGTATCCTTTATAGAGCATTTTCCCAATTCCCAAAGAGGAAGGGGACTGATAACTTCTCCCTCTGTGGTAGGATAAACATTATCTGTACTTATGTATTGCACTTTTTACTCTGTCCCATAATTACCTGTTTATATGCTTCTCATGTTTAGACTGTGTGCTCTTTGATGATACAAACTGTATTTCTCTTTTTATCATTAGCATCTAACCTAGTGTCTGGCACATGTTAAGTGCACAGTGACCTAACTGTCTCTCTGCTTCCACCTTTGCACATTATCCATATTACTTCTTATTGCTGCTGTAACAGATTAGCACAAGCTTAGTGGCTTCAAACAAAGCAAGATTATGATCTTAGATTTCTGGAGATAAGAAGTCTAAAATGTATTAGCTGCATTCCTTTTAGAGGGTCTGGGGAGAATCTATTTCCTTGTCTTTTCCAGCTTCTAAAGGCTGCCCACATTTCTTTTTCTCTCTTTTTTAATGTTTGTTTATTTTTTTTAGAGAGAGAGAGAAACCGTGAGTGAAGGAGAGGTAGAGAGAGAGAGAGGGAGACACAGAATCTGAAGTAGGTTCCAGGCACAGAGCCCCACGCGGGGCTCCAACTCACAAGCCATGAGATTATGATCTGAGCCAAAGTCGGACACTTAACGGACTGAGCCACTCAGGCACCCCAAGGCTGCCCACATTCCTTGACTCCTGGCGCCATTTCATCTTCAAAGACAGCAGTGATGGTCAAATCTTTCACATTGGATCACTCTACTCTGACTCTCCTGCCCCCCCTTTTCACTTTTAAGGACCTTTGCGGTTACATTGGGCCCACCCAGAGAATTCAGGATAATATCCTTATCTCTCCCCATCTAATTAGCAATCTTAATTCTATTTGCAAATTTAATTCCCCTTCACCATGTGACATAGCATATTCAGAGGATCCAGGGATTAGGTCGTGGACATTATTCTACCTACCACACCATGTCAAGTCTATCCTTACAACATTAGCTATCAAAATGGTCCATTAAAAACATTTATTAGATGGGGCGCCTGGGTGGCTTAGTCGGTTAAGCGTCCGACTTTCGCTTAGGTCATGATCTCGCGGTTTGTGGGTTCGAGCCCCGCGTCGGGCTCTGTGCTGACTGCCAGCTCAGAGCCTGGAGCCTGTTCTAGTCTGTGACTCCCTCTCTCTCTGACCCTCCCCTGCTCACGCTGTCTCTCTCTCTCTCTCCTCGAAATAAATAAAACATTAAAAAAAAAATTTATTAGATAACATCACAGCTCTGCTTTAAACCTGTCAATAACTTCTGCTCTCAGTTAGAGTAAAAGTGCTTATAATAATACTTCTTATGCTTTACATTGTCTGACCCTCTTCATGGTCCCTGACCCCTTTCTTGCTCTACTCCAGCCAACCCCAAACATACCAAGGGCAATCTTGTCTCAGAGCCTTTTCCTCAGATAACTACATGGCTCACTTCCCATTAGCTGCAGGAATCTGATCAAATCTCAATTTATCAGGGACTTTCTTGACAAAATTATATAAAATAACAACTCTCCTTCTATGTCAATTCTTACTACTTTATTCCGCTTTATTTTCTCTATAGTTCTTATCTTTATATTGCCTACTACATATTTACTACTGTCATCTTTAATTTTCTCTTTCCTCTGTGAGCTAGGATAGCAGTTGGATTTTTTGTTGTTCTTCATTCTTGTGTCTCTAGTCCTTAGAAAAGTGTGTGACACCTAGGAAACTTTTAATGAATATTTACTGAATGAAATAAATGGATGGATGCATGTAGGAAGCACTGTTGCTCTATTTAAAGCTGGAAGGGGTTAATGAAAGGAAAGAAAATGGAAGGCCAGTGTTAAGTTGAGTGTCTGGATTTATCACAGTTTATCTATTTATCTATCTATCTATTCTTAAAAAATTTTTTAATGTTTATTTCTTTTTGAAAGAGAGAGGGAGAGAGAGAGAGAGAATGAGCGGCGGACAGACAGAGAGAAAGGGAGACACAGTATCTGAAGCAGGCTCCAGGCTCTGAGCTGTCAGCACAGAGCCCCATGTGGGGCTCAAACCCACCGACTGCAAGATTGTGACCTGAGCTGAAGTTGGATGCTTAACTGACTGAGCCACCCACAAGCCCTTATTTATTTATATTTTAAACTTATTTTTTAAAAAATTTTAATTGCTGATTCACTTTTGAGAGAGACAGAGCATGAGTGGGGGAGGGGCAAAGAGAGAGGGAGACACAGAATCTGAAGCAGGCTGCAGGCTCCAAGCTGTCAGCACTGAGCCCCACACACAGCTTGATCTTGGGGACCGCAAGATCATGACTGAGGTCAGGCACTTAATCGACTGAGCCACCCAGTCGCCCCTAAAATCATTTTTTAAAAGTGTTTATTTATTTATTTAGAGAGAGAGAACAGGGGAAGAGCACAGGGAGAGAGAGAGAGAGAGAGAGAGAGAGAGAGAGAGACCCAAGCACTGTCAGTGCAGAGCCTGATGCAGGACTTAATCCCATGAACTATGAGATCATGACCTGAACTGGAATCAAGAGCTGGATGGTTAACTGACTGAGTCACCCAAGTGCCCCAATCACCAATTTATATTTTAGTAAAAAGAATTATCTCATCTTTACCATTAAATGAAAAGGCCCATATCAGCCTCTAAGGAAAATTCATGTCCACCATGACACATTCTTCAAAGAGTCATAATAATTTGTTTTAAATATACTTCAGGAGAGGAAGAGATTACTGACTAACGCACCAATCTTGTGGCAGGTGCCTTGCTGACCCCCGCACCCAGGGAGCTTCTGCAAGCACGTTCTGTGAGCTTCCGGGCCAAGACAAAAAGAGGAACACATCTTAAGACTGTCATGTTTTAGTTAATTAATTAATTAATTGATTGATTGATTAAATTTAAGCATTCCTCATTTGAAAACATGAAAATGCTTCCCGTTAACTTTCTTTCAAATTGTTTTCTTTCTATATCCTGGAAATTTTGAGAATAACACCCCTTATAAGCATATATATGTTCCTGACAGAAATCCTATGTTATGCAAGTGTTTAAGTGGTAAAATGTATAAGATGAAACACACACACACACACACACACACACACACACACACACACACATACAGTATATTCAGAAAATCTAAAACCTCAGAGTGAGTTTTCTGGGGACAATAGAATTTCTCTAAATGGAAGCATAAAAAACCCATAAGAAACTCTTAAATACATAGAACAAACAGAGGGTTGATGGTGGGGGAGTGGAGGGAGAGTGGGGAAAATGGGCGATGGGCATTGAGGAGGGCACTTGTTGGGATGAGCACTGGGTGTTGTATATAAGCGATGAATCACAGGATCTACCTCGAAACCAAGAACACACTGTATGCACTGTATGTTAGCTAACTTGACAATAAATTATATTTTAAAAAAGAAGTAGCCCAAATTTCATGCATAAAATGTTCTGGTAATGGTTGACGACTCCTCCCTGAGGCAACTGAAGAACCCTGGTGTAGAAATTACCTCATGCTTTTCTGTGCCCCAAATCACATGTCTGAGACTATTTCTTACCTCCGTCCCGTTCCAGAACATTTGCCTTAGCTGTAAGATTCTTTATATAGTTTTGAAATTGGAAAAAAAAACTGAAAGAAACAAAGCCAAAACAAGGTGTCAGGTTCTTTTTTGCTGCATGTTTATACTAAAGCAAACAAAGAAACAGCTGACAAACTTTCCATCCTTTAATGTTTATCCAGCATCAGTGTTTCAGGTGTATTACTTTTATATATATAACTTTCAGAGTGATGGATATGCTCACTTTCTTGACTGTGTCATGGTTTATGATATATGCATCTGTCAAAACATCAAAATGTGCACTTTAAACATGTGCAATTTGTGTTTTCCCAATTATACTTCAATAAAGGTATTTTAAAAAATTTAAAAGTGCGCGTGCATGCGTGCACACACACACACACACACAGTTCTACCTTCTAAAGCTCCAATGCCAAATAAACTCCTGCAGTTATTTACATTAGTTGAAATTAAAGAAAACTAGAAATTCAGTTCCTTAGTTGCCCTAGACACAGTTCAAGTATTCAATAGTCACATGTGGCTGGTGGCCCCCATGCTGGACAGTGCAGACATAGAACATTTCCTTCATTATAGAAAGTTCTATTGGATAGCATTGTTGTAAACAATTCTCTATTTTCCTCTTATTCTTATTTCCATGGCTCACCTTACTGAATGCCTCTTATCAAACCAGAGGTCTCCTGCTTCCTGTCCCTGCATAGAAACTAGGGCAGTTTTTCTAAAACGCAGATTTGCTTATCATTCTCCTGCTCAAAATCCACCCCCACCAGATGAAATCCAAATTCTTACAAGTGGAAACTATGGAAAGACCTCTCTATCTTCCTTTCCTGCCTTCTCCTGCTTCTTCATTCTGTGCACCTGCTCTCTAGAAACATTGATTCCCAATAGTTCATGTTTGCTTTTGTTTCCCTTGTCTTTGGTGATGTATCTAGTGAGAAGTTGCTCCAGCCAAAGTCAAAGAGGTTTTTGCCTGTGTTCTCTAGGATTTTGGTGGTTTCTTGTCTCATATTTAGGTCTTTCATCCATTTTGAATTTATTTTTGTGTATGGTGTAAGAAAGTGGTCCAGGTTCATGTTTTGGCTTGTCACCATCCAGTTTTCACAACATGATTTGTTGAAGAGATTGTATTTGTCCTGCTGGACAATCTTTCCTGCTTTGTCAGAGATTGGTTGACTACATAGTTGTGAGTCCATTTCTGGGTTTTCTATTCTGTTCCATTGATCTATGTGTCTGTTTTTGTTCCAGTACCATAGTGTCTTGATAATTAGAGCTTTACAATACAGCTTGAAATCTGGAATCATGATGCCTCCAGTTTTGTTTTGTTTTGTTATTTTCAGGATTGCTTTGGCTATTTGGGGTATTTTGTGGCTCTGTAAAAATTTTAGGATTGTTTGTTCTAGCTCTGTGAAGAATGCTGGGGTTATTTTGATAGGGATTGCATTAAATGTATCGATTTGGGTCATATAGACATTTAAACAATGTTTATCCTTCCAATTCATGAGCATGGAATGCTTTTCCATTGCTTTGTGTCCTCTTCAATATCTTCCATAAATCTTCTATAGTTTCAGAGTACAGATCTTTTTATCTCTTTACTTAGGTTTATTCCTAGATATCTTATTGTTTTTGGTACAATGGGACTGATTCCTTGATTTCTTTTTCTGCTGCTTTGTTATTGGTGTATAGAAACACAACAGATTTCTGCACATTGATTTTATATCCTGCCACTTTGCTGAGTTCATGTATTAGATAAAAGGCTTCTGTACACCAAAGGAAACAATCAACAAAACTAAAATGCACCCTACAGAACGGGAGAAGACAAGGAGTTAGTATTCAAAATCTATAAAGAATCTATCAAACTCAATACCCAAAAAAACAAACAACCCATTTAAGAAGTGGGTAGAAGACATGAATAGACAGTTTTCCAAAGGGGACATCCAGATGGCTAACAGACACATGAAAAGATCTCAGCATCACTCTTCATTAGGGAAATACAAATCAAAACCATGATGAGATACCAGCTCAGACCTGTCAGAATGGCTAAAGTTAACAACACAAGAAACAACAGGTGTTGGCAAGGATGCAGAGAAAGAGGAACTCTCTTGCACTGCTGGTGGGAATGCAAACTGGTGCAGCCACCCAGAGAACAGTATGGAGGTTCCTCAAAAATCTAAAAATAGAACTACCCTACTATCCAGCTATTATACTATTAAGTGTTTACCCAAAAGATACAAAAACACTGATTCTAAGGCATACCTGCACCCCAGTGTTTATAGCAGCATTATCAACAATAGCCAAACTATGGAGAGAGCCCAAATGTCCACTGACTGATGCATGTATAAATAAGATTTGACATGTGTATACACACACACACACACACACATACATACATTCATACATAATGGAATATTGCTCAACCATCAAAAAGAATGAAGTCTTGCCATTTTCAATGATGTAGATGGAGCTAGAATGTATTATGCCAAGTGAAATAGTCAATCAGAGAAAGACAAATACCATATGACTTCACTCATGTAGAATTTAGAAAACAAGACAGATGAACATATGGGAAGGAGGGAAAAATAGAAGAGAGGGAAACAAGCCACAAGAAGCCCTTTTTTAAAAAATGTTAATGTTCATTTATTTTGAGAGACAGAGAGAGTAGAGAAGGGGCAGAGAGAGAGGGAGAGAGAGAATCTTAAGCAGTTTCTGTGTTGTCAGCACAGAGCCTGATGTGGGGCTAGAACTCATGAACCATGAGATCATGACCTGAGCTAAAATCAATAGTTAGAAGCTTAACCAAGCCACCCAGACACCCCAAGAGACTCAACAATAGAGAACAAACTGAGGGTTGATGGAGGAAGGTGGGTGAGAGATGGGCTAGATTGGTGATGAGTATTAAGGAGGACACTTGTTGTGATAAGCACTAGGTGTTGTATATAAGTGATGAATCACTGAATTCTACTCCTGAGACCAATATTGCACTGTATCTTAAGTAAAATTTAAATTAAACAATGTTCATAAAATAAAATGAAACAAAAACATACAAACCCCCCAAAATATTGGTTCATTCACCAATTTTGTCCAGAAAGCTCTCTGCTTATGTCTCTACCAGGTATATCTCTACCTGCTTATATTTTTAGATTAAAAATATGATCTTATCTGTGAATTTTTCCTAGCGGCTACTATCTTTTGCCCCATAGCCTATTTATTTTAAAGATTTATTCAGATTTTCTTTGTGGGTTAATATATAGCCATTTCTTTCTTTTTTTTTTTTTTTTTTGGTTTAATACATATGTATTCCAGGTTGATGGTTGATTTCATTAGCAAATCTCATTGTTTGTTTGTTTTTTTTAACAAATAGTTTATTGTCAAGTTGGTTTCCATCTAACACCCAGTGCTCATCCCCACAAGTGCCCCCCTCCGTGCCCATCTCCCCCCTCTCCTCCCCCACTCATATATATAGCCATTTCTATCAGTGTTCTATGTGGACCTAAAAAAGGAGGCATAGTATCTGATTATAGAGTAGGAAGTATGATATGTATCTTTTCCATCAACCTCACTGATGACATTTTGCAATACAAATGGTATTTTCTCTCTTCAGGCCTAGTTTAAAATATAATCATATTTTTAATGAAAGTTTTTTTTAAGGCTTTACACCTAAATTTCTTTGATTGTCATGATAAGTTGTATATTTGAATCCCTTCAATTAGAGACAAAGCATGCAATACAGTTTTAGTCTCTCCTATTCTCCACCAAGCACTTCACCATTTCTTAAACTCAGGCTTCAAGTCAGTGATTATGTATGTGTATGTGTGTGTGGAATATGTTTGTCTGTCTATCTACCCATCTATCTATCATGGGTGGGGCCCTCATGAATGGGATAGTGCCCTTACAGGAAGAAACATGACAGCTTCCTCTCTCTGCCCTGTACTATATGATGATGCAATGAGAAGATGGCCTTCTGTAAGCCAAGAAGAGGGCTCTGACCAGACACTGATCTGCTGGCACCTTAATCTTAGACTTTGCAGCTTCCAGAATATGATAAATAAATGTTTTGGGGTTAAGCCACCCAGTCTATGGTATTGGTTATAGCAGCCTGAGCTGACTAAAACAGTATATCTATGTATAACACACACACACACACACACACACACACACACACACACACTAAACCTGGAATCCTGACACCTCTTGCCACCATTCCCCTTCCCTATTTGACTCTCAGAGCACTGGCAATTAGACTGTGGACCCTCTAGACCTTTAGGCAGGAGTTTTTCTCAGGGTATTTGATAAATAAAGACCTACAGACAGTGAAATTGGACAGCATCAAACTGTCCAGATAAATAACGTGAAATGTTCAGTGGACAATCCCTCCTGCTTGCTTAAAGATCCCAACTGAGTTTTTAGTCTCCTTCTTTGAAACATAAATGGACAACCAAGAACTCTCCCACTTCTGAGAACAGTCTCTAAAATAGAGTCACCCAAATAAGCAAGCAGCAAAAACAACTTGTGGTAAGCAAAAACTATACAGAAAAGAAGGATATATTAAAAATGTTATCAATAGCATCAAGAAATAAGTGAAGAGATTGCATTTAGAAAATAAGAACAGGATGCTATAAAATAGAAACATTCAGGAAATATAAAAAGAGCTTTTGGGAATTAAAAACATGTTAGCAATTGAAAAGCTCAAATGAAGGATTAGAAGATAAAATAAGGAAATTTCTAAAAAAGAAGAGCAAAAAGGCAAGGACACAAAAGATTAGAGGGAGCACTGAAGAATTAAGAGGACTGGTTCAGGCTATCTAGTATCTGAATAACAGGATCTTCAGACACAAACAGAGAAAAGTGAAGGAGAGAAATTAACAATAAATACTTTGAGATATTTCCTAGGCCTGAAAGACACAGGTCTCTTAAGTAAAAGCGGTTTGAAAAGGATCTCTGCCCAACACTACAAATGAGAATGATACATTCCAATGCACATCATCCTGTAATTTGTAATGGTGTAATGTAATGGTGGGGATGAAAAAGAAGATTCTACAAATGGAACCTCTGATATATATCAAATGCATACAAAGTATCAGGAGTCAGAATGATTTTGGATTTTTCAAAGCAGCACTGAGGATAACTGATATAGAGCTAGAAGGCAACAGGATTCTGAAGGAAAATACTTTCTGACCCAGAATTCTATGCTGACTCAAACTATTCACTGACCTGTGAAGATAAAATAAATTTTCTGCTTTCAGACAAATGAGGTCTCAGAAAATGTCCATTTATCATTCCTTAGGATGCTGCTAGGAAATATACCAAGTACAGAATGGGAACAAACCAAAAAACAAGAGCCATGAAATATGGTAGGACAAAAAGATCCATCACTGAAGAAAGATGGGAAGAATCTGAGGGAGCAGCCAGTATGACTCAGGAGACAGGTATGTTGAATGGCCATCACCATAACACTTTTGGCCATTGTCTGTATGTTTATTTTATTTTATTTTTTTTTATTTTTTAATGTTTTATTTATTTCTAGGAGAGAGAGAGAGACAGCGTGAGCAGAGGAGGGTCAGAGAGAGAGAGGGAATCACAGACTGAAACAGGCTCCAGACTCTGAGCTGGCAGTCAGCACAGAGCCCGACGCGGGGCTCGAACCCACGAACCGTGAGATCATGACCTGAGCGAAAGTCGGACGCTTAACCGACTAAGCCACCCAGGCGCCCCAATTGTCTGTATGTTTAACCTGACAATGCCAGAGTGTCCCTGCACAAATTCTGATCTGTACTAAGCTTGTCTAAACCATGCGCTGATGAGTTCCTTCTCTTCCTTCCATGCTCTGCTGATGGATCAGCTGAGGATTCGTATTCCTCTACCTTGACTTACTCTTAAGGTATAGAGATTGCCTGTGGTAGATGCAGAGAATATGGAGCAACCCCAGCATCTGTCTACACTAGATCCCTGCCAGATACCCTGAGTATGGAGAGCCTCATTTTTTCAGATTTCTAATGGTCTTGCTTGCTGAGAGTCGCCTAAGGGCCTCCTCTAATTGCTCAAGGAAAATGACACCTATGACCTAGACTGTTGAGCTTTCTTCTTACACTGCAGTATAACTGGCTTTTTTGTTACACAGCTGAGTTTGTGCTTTCTACTCTTTTCTATTAATCAAATTTTTAATATGTTCATATGTTAAATCATTAATAATTAAATATTTATTGGATGGAAAAAGATTGTTTTCATCTTTGAGTCTTGATTGGTCCTTGCGGGCAACATGACTGGAGGACATGGTTATATGGGAGTATTGGAAAGGTGGCCTTGACCTGTGGATGATTAGACTGAAAACCACCTGAAAAATAGAGGTAATAGGAGCTGATGTAACCAGCGGTTGACTGTCCCTGAAAATGCCGAACATCATGAGACAGAGGCAACTTCATGGTCCTCTCCACAGTGATTTTACTAAGAGCTTATTCTAGTGTTTCCTTTGGATAGGACTGAAGAAAGATGGGAAGAATCTGAGGGAGCAGCCAGTATGACTCAGGAAACAGGTATGTTGAATGGCCAAAGGGCAAAAGGACTCAGGCTGACTTCAATATGTGCAGTCATAGACTTTGTCCTCCAAAATCTTGTGTAATTTCCCACCGTCTCTGGACTTTGAGAATGATGAAGACAATCTAGGAATGGCTTTTATATTACAAATTACTGATTTCTTTTCTTTTTCTATTTTTTTTTGGGGGGGGGAGGTAGAGGTCAGGGGCAAGGTGAGAAAAGGAGAGAGAGAATCCCAAGAAGTCTCCACACTGTCAGCGCAGAGCCCAACTTGGGGCTCAAACTCATGAACTGTGAGATCATGACCTGAGCCAAGGGCAGACACTTAACCGACTGAGGCACCTAGGTCCCCCAAATTACTGATTTCTTAAAGTTAAATAAAAGTCCTGTGCCTTTTGTAGCATTTTGACACCCTTTCCCAGGTTTGTGAATTTCTGGTCTCCTATAATCACACTGACTTTTTCCTGAATTATATCATTATTTATCTTTTCTTTGACTTTTGTTTCTTGATTAGACTGTGAGCTCCTGAAAGGCAACAAATACCTTCCACTTCTAATTTGCCCTTTAGTTTACTGCATCGTATTGAAAGAGTAGTACTGGTTTCCACCTCTTATTGTTATTCTGGACCAGGTTAAATGCATTATTGCCGTCTCATTCCATGTCTGTGACATGTCTGTGCATGCCTTGTGTCTACGAGGAAGGGGAAGTTATTATCTCCACTTTCCAGAAGAGAACACTGAGGGTTAGAGGGGTTAATGATGAGGTCTTTCAGCCAATGAACAGCAGAGCTGGGAGTCCATGTCGAGCCTGTCTGATTATGCAGCTTGACGTCTTAAGCACTACGCTGTTTGAGCTTGCTATTCATTTCCTTTTTGCTTCAGACAGAATAGTTTCCTTTCAGCTTTAGGAAGGTTAACTTGGGAAGTTGTCACAGAGGCTATGAACATTGTTATTCTGTTCGATTCTGCCTTTTCTTGTTTCTGCTTTCTATCATGATTGTTCCTTTTCACTACATGAAGGGCCATGGCTGGGACAGTGACAGGAATGAGGGAATGCTGAAGGATCTTGGGGAGATCCAGAGTTTGGGGGTCTGCAGCAACAATCAATATGTTAATCACCTAACAATCATCAAACAATTTAACAGTAATACTTCCAGTATCCTGGGACTGGTACTTTCCATTTCTATTCCCCCTATGAGGGCGGGCACAAAAGAACAGTGTTCAAGGTTAGCAGGGGGCCTGGCGGAATCCCAGCTCCACTCTGTCCCCATGCCCACGCCCTTGTCTCAAGCCCCCTCGCCTGTCATTTCTCTGCATAAAAGGGATCAAGCCTCTCAGTGGTGGGGAGTGCTCACCACTCCCCATTTAGGTTATGAAACCTGCCGTTTCAAAGGAGAGAGAATGAAGATCGTTGAGGGGGAATGGGGAAGGAGACAGAAATAAAGAGAAGGGGCTGAAGGCTGATACATGGGTGAAAATAATGAGTTGAGAAACCGACTTGCTAGAAAATGGCCAGAAATCTATGAAAGGGAGGAAAGGGGTTCCTGTGGAGAATGTGGATGGGGCATGAGAAAGGAGAGAGGGCCCACAGAGGGAAGTGAATAGTGCACGGCCGCCTTTCATATGCGAATCCATGCCAGGACCGTCCCCTAATTATTTTTCCTGTATTGCCTTTTTATTTTTTCAATTCTAAAAAATTTATTTAATTTTAATTTTTTTATTTGAGAGAGAGAGAGAGAGAAAGAGAATGAGTGGGGGAGGGGCAGAGAGAGAGGGAGAGAGAAAGAATCTCAAGCAGGCTCCATGCTCAGTGTGAGCCCAACATGGTGCCCAGACTGGGATCCATGGGTGCCATGACCCTGGGCTCAGGACCTGAGACAAATCAAGAGTCGTCTGACTGAGCCACCCAGGTACCTCTGTATTGTCTTTATAAATGTGACATCTGATACATACAAAAGAATATGTAATATCCCATGTTGTTTTTAAGCCGTTAGAATTTCATGCCTAACTAAAGCGAGAGAAAGCACATAGTAAGTGAAGCAGATTCTAGTCCTGGGTGAGAGGCAAAAAGAAGAGGTATCTGGAATATGGGATTGATAATTTCCCCCTTCACTGCTTGAAAGAGTGTATTGCAGATTAAAAAACAACTACCTTTAGGGATGTGAACAGCTCTCCCCAGTTTACAGGGCTTATATCTACATCCCTTCACAGCTAGCTTGGAGACAGATTTTACACTCAGGCCCTCCTGTAGGGAAATGCTTGTTTTCTCCTGGTGATGGTCTTAACTGATGTTAAAATAATAGAGTGCTGTGAGTCCCAAATAACTCTTTCTTAGAATTAGATTTTATGGCAAGAGGTTAATTCAGGAAACATGACCTGCAAAAAATTAAACAACTCCAAAACTTTGAAGTGCATTTGTCAAGAGTCAACTACCTGAAGAAGCCTGACTAAGATTTGGTCCCACTGGATGGTGACACTTCATGGATGACAACCCAGGTGTTTCCAGGTCCTATTTATCGAATGTCTTCCTGTGTTCTCTGGGACTCTGACTGAGCCCAGATAACAAGGTTGGAGGGGCACAGGGAGCTGAGGACAAGCATTTGACATTCTGTGGAAAAATCCTCAGTCCAAACATGGGACAGGAACTGTTTGGGAGAAGAGGTACTTGGGCATCCCTGGCCCCTGTCATGAGCAGATGAGGAGCCTCTAAGCTGAGGGGAGGGAGCTGGAGAAGAACTGATTTAGATTCCACAGAGGACCTTGCAGCCCCCTCCCCACATTGAGCCAAGTCACGGAGGAAGAGGGTAGAGGAAGATGAGAGAAATACCACATAATTTGAACGTTGCTCAGTAGAGGCTACCACTACCTTGCTTTTTTGTCTGGAATTCTCTCCTGCGGGACTATAATCAATATAATCAATAATGCAGTGTATACAAATATAAACACACCATTTGTTTTCCTTTTTAATGGGAATTGGGGGTATAGGTTCTCTGTGTTCATAGGACACAATCTCTGTGTTCATAGGGCACAAACCATACAGACAACAGTACATCTGTGTGTGAAGTTGCATGTTTTTATTAATCTTGACATTAATAATAAGCTCATTTGATGATGCTAAAGGATAAAGTAAATTATCTTTCTATTTTCTCCATTGAAGACCATATTACAAAAACAAACAGTGCGAACCAAAAAAGGTGAGGAAAAAGTAGCATAGAGGTGAGGTGGGCAATTAATGAGTCATAATATTTGTTATTTTTCTGGATTTTCTGTTTGTGGTATTTTTCAGCTTTGTAAAATCAGTGATTTGTTGGGATTAAATGTTCATGTTTGCATTTAATTTTTCATGTGTATTAATTCTCTTTTTAAAAAGTTTATTTATTCATTTTTAGAGAGAGTGCAAGTGGAGGAGGGACAGAGAGAAAGAGGAAGAGAGAGAGAATCCCAAGCAGGCTCTGTGCTATGAGCATGGAGCCCGATGCGGGGCTCCATCCCATGAACCATGAGATCATGACCTAAGCCAAGATCAAGAGTCGGACACTCAGCTGACTGGGCCACGTGGGTGCCCCTAATTCTCTTTCTTAAAGAATGTCTTCAAAATTGTTTAGTCTGCTGCCCCACAAAACTCTATTTGCTTTCAACTCAGTTATAGAAAAAAAAAAAAGGAATAGCAATCTGTGCATGTTGAATCCATGTCTCAATACTACACTCAGGAATTAAAAATATACTCAATACACAAAATAAATATAATTTTGTTGTTAGCAGAGATTGTGATTAATTTTTGTCCTATTTTTCTCTAATGGTACTAAGTGAAGTTTCCTTCAATGACATTAACTGTTCTTTACAGGAGACTCTGTGGCGGAGCAAGTGCTGTTGTCTAGGGACAGAAGGAGAGCATCTGCTCTTTCGCGCTGCCACTGACCCCGGGTGGGCCCTTTACTGTGTGTCTGGTCTTCCCTCAGCCACTGTCTCCTGCCTGTTCAGGAGTGATGCATAGTAAGTGCACCTTCACAAACCCGCCCACCACCAGGATCAGAGAGACCTGTCACCCAGGCCCCTCTGCCAGATACCAAATGCTTTCATGAGTAGATATTTAACTTTGTCAGATATTTTTCCTGAATGGATTTAGATTATTGTGTGTTTTTTCTTTTCTATCATGCTAAAATAGTGTTTGAGTGATTTCTCTAATGATTTATTTATTTATTTAAGAGAGTGCGAGGGGGAGGGGCAGAGAGAGGTGGGGACAGGATTTGAAGCAGGCTCTGTGCTGATAGCACTGATGCCGGGCTCAAACTCCCGAACTCTGAGATCACGACCTGAGCTGAAGTCAGATGCTCAACCGACTGAGCCACCAGGAACCCCTAGTCAATAAATTTCTTTTGATTGGAGCATTTAGTTGATTTACTCAAAATAATTATTGATGTGCATGTACTTATGGCCATTTTGTTAATAGTTTTCTTGTTATTTTGGCATCTTTCCCTGTTCCTTTTTTCTTTTTTTGCTCTCTTCCCTTGTGGTTTGATGACTTCCATTATTGTTATTTTTGGAATCCTTTCTCTTTTGTGTGTGGGTATCCGTCGTAGGTTGTCAGTGTGGTTACTGTGAGGTTCATCTATAAAGTCCTATGTATATGCAGGAGTCTATATTAAGTTGATGGCTGCTTAAGTTTGAACACATTCTAAAAGCACTAGAGTTTTACTCTTTCATGTTTTATGTATATGATAACATATTTGCTGTTTTTAGGATTCTTTGTCTTTCATTTTTGCCATTTTAATTATCATGTGTCTTGGTGTGGACTTCTTAAGTTCATCGTATTTGAGTTTCTCTGTGATTCCTGGGCCTGGATGTCTTGGCTGTTATTTCTTCGAATAAGTTTTCTACCATCTTCTCTCCCTCTCCTTCTGTGACCCCAAAAGCAAATCCCTTCCAATGACTATGTGTCAACCACTCCACACAGCTCAGAACCTTGTTCCACATGTGATCAAACACATAAGCAAGCATGTCCTCTTTCATCCAGTAAAATGGAGTAATGGGAGGGTACCCTAATTTCTGTTTCTCTGGAGATGCTTGTAATTTCTTCCCCTGAAGCCCCTCTTCCATATCAGCATGGTTGAATGCTAGGTATTCCTCTATTATTCCTTCAGAGATTACACAGTCTTTGGCTGTGAACATTGGCTGGGCCTTTTCAGTGGCATTTTGATCAAGTTCCATATTCCCAGGAGAAGTCTGAGCTGCCTTTAGTCCTGTGCCTGTGCAACTTGGAAAAGCAGATCTTGAATTCCCAGTGTCGGCTGACGTAAAAGATGAGTTTTGTGTGACGTCAGACTCACTTTGGGAAATTGTATGTTTTTCGTGGCTGTCATTGGTAGGAGAAATTTCATCCAGCTCCTCTGGAAAGAGATGATGATTAATAGCATGTTTTGTTTTTCCTTTATAACTCCAACCTCTGCGGCACCGCCTTCTGGATGTCACTTTCTATAATATTAAACAAAGTTTGTATGACTGGAATAAACTTCACTTATTTGCAGTGTATTATCCTTTTTATATATTGCTGGATTCAACTTACTAATGTTTTGCTAGGACTTTTTGTGTTTATGATCTTGAGGGATACTGGTCTGTGGATTTCTTTTCTGTGTGATGTGTTTGGTTTTGACATCAGCTGGAGTGCCCCTAGAATGTATGGGCAATATTTCTGGCCAGGACTTTGTCTATATAAACAATCTGATAACAAATGTTCCATAAAGTTCATTGGACTCTGTGCAGTATAGTGAAGAAATAGAAAGAGGTACTTAACGGATTTTTTAAAAATTGTTTAATCAGTGCTCAGGACGTTTCTTTGCAATGTCCATCTCTTCCTATTTAGGACCAAAGCCCATTTCTTCCAGTTCTTTATCATCAAAGGCATTGCTTCTGGCTTATGTCCTATCTCCCTTCTAGAGAAAATGTAGCAATGCTATGATCACTCATAAAGCCAGAACCTGTTTGTATGGGAACAACATAGATCATCTTACCTCTCAAGTTCTGTACTTCCATTTACTTAATGTTGATTACATCATTACTCATGATGCCACATCGTCCATCTACCACCTATGAATACTGGCTTCCAATGAGATACAGTAAAAGTTACTACTATGCTTTGTTGATGATGACCTCAAATGTAGGTCTTACCCAAAGTATACAGAGAAATGTGAATGATATTTCATTCTCTGGTCATGTTAAATTTACTGTTTGGAACTTTATAGCATAAATGTAGACGTCTTTAGACTATAATAGGTGCATTTCTAAAATGTGATCTTTCTCAATGTTAACCACACTTCTGCTTTCCATACACTGCCACTGGCAGGGGGGATAATGTGAGGAAGACTACAGGTAGAGCAAGAAGCACACTCTCTTTCGTACATGAAATGTCCACCTATCATCTGGTGACCTAAAGCCGTCTTGGGGTAGGATGACCACACCAACCAGAGGCAAGAGAGAACATCAGTCTGAAGGGGGAATGGGTATTCCAGAACAAGAATCTCAAAAGCTCCCAGAGGCATAGACAACCACATGGACAACCGTGGACTGCCGACATGTCCGCAGAGCCTACGGAGGGGATTGGGTGATCAGTGTGAATGTGGGAAGTGCATAGGGTAAAGCATTCTCACCACTACAGATGAAAGACATCTACTGCCTTCAGGTGCTGTGATTATGGGCAGCACTGCAGTCAGAATATAAATGAGTAAGAGTTGAGGCACAGGTCCCAATATGTAGCTTGAACCCAAAAGTTGTCAGTGAACTCTTAGCAGCCCAGAAACCTAAACTTGCTACATGTCTGACATAATTGAGAGAGGCTCAAAATCAGCACGTCAGTACCGTTCTGGAGGCCCAATCTATCATGATCCCACAAATGCAGTATTGTGCCAGAATATTTTGAGGAGGGCACTCTGAAGTATGGGGCTTCTTGGGGCATGATGTCCCAGAGCAAGGCCCTTGCTTGCTTGAGTCTAAAGGCAGTCAGTACTGGATATCAGGGTGATGTTGACTTCTTAGTATATTTCTCCTTCTTCTATAATCTATGAATGTTTGTGCAAGGTTAGTATTATTTCTTGATTAAACGTTTTTCCCCCGGTTTTACTTACAATTTTTTTCTTGTAATAAGAACTTTTAAGATCTGCTCTTTTAGAGATTTTTTTTTGTTAATTATAGCTGTCATGCTATACATTACATCTCCAGAATTTTTCTTATAATTGAAAATTTGTACCTTTTGACTACCTTTCCCCATTTCCCCCATTTCACTTAGTTCAGCTTAGTCCCATTGTAGCTGAACAATATACTTAGTATGATTTTAATCCTATTACATGTTTGAGACTTATTTTATGGCTCAGGATATGGTCTACCTTGATATATGTCCCGTGTGCATTTGAAAAGAATGTGCATTCTGTAGTTCTTAAGTCAATTGGTCTCTAAATATCCGTTAGATTTAGTTGGTTGATAGCATTATTTAAGTTTCTATATCCTTACTGATACCTTGCCTAATTATCCTATGAATTACTGAGAGAAGAGTGTTGAAATATCCAATTAGAATTATGGGTTTGTCTATTTCTCTTTCAAAACTGCTACTTTTTTTTTTCCTTATGTATTTGAACCTCTGTTGTTAGCTGCACACACATTTAGGATTGTAGTCTTTTTTTTTTTTTTTTTTAGTGAGCTCTTTTTTCATAAAGGTGTTCTTTCTTCCTGGTAATATTCTTTGTTGTGAGGTTTATTTTTTCTGTTATTAATATAGCTATTCCAGCTTTCTTATGACTTTCAATTCTTTTATTTTTTTTACACTTATTTATTTATTTTTAAGAAAGAGAGAGAGAGAGCAGGGGAGGGGCAGAGAGAGTGGAAGACAGATGGTCCCAAGTAGGCTCTGCAGTTAGCGCAGAGCTCATGTGGGGCTTGATCTCATGAGCCATGAGATCATGGCCTGAGCTAAAATCAAGAGTTGGCACTCAACTGTATCTTCATTTTTAAAATGAATTTCTTGTAGGAATAATAAAGTTTGGTCTTACCTTTTTACTCAGGCAAGAGGATTCCTGCCTTTTATTGAAGTATTTCAAGTATTCACATTTAATGTAATTATCAAATGGTTGGATTTAACACTAAAATCTTATGATTTATTTTCTGTTTGTCTCATGTGTTGCATGTTTCTTATTTCCTTTCTTCTTGCTTTCCATTGGATTATTCTTTATTAACTTTACTGAGAAATAAATTCATGTAGAATAAAAAGTATTTCTCCTAAAATGTACAATTTGATGAGTTTGTCAGTAGTATATACACATAGAGCCTCTACCACAATCAATAGACCACTTCTATACCATGTTTTAGTATTCCATTTTATCTCCACTTTTGGCTTATTAGTGATATCTCCCTTTTTTTAGTAGTTGCCTTAAAGATTACAAATTGCACCTTTAACTTACAGCAGTTTACCTTCAAAACTATTACACTAATTCATGAATTATGCAATAATTTTATAGGATTTCCTCCTCCATTCTTTGTGCTGTAAATTTTCATACATTTCACTCCTACATATATTTTAAACCCCACAATATATTGTTTTGTTTTTGCTTTAAACATTCATTATCTCTTAAAGAGATTATAATATGAGGAAAAATGACTTATATTTACCCACAAAAATTTTCCATATTTACTGTTCTGCATTCTGTATAGATCCGAGTTCCTATCTGGTGTCATTTGTTCTCTGCTTCTAGTGCAAGTGTAAAGCTGAAGACAGATTCTCTCAACTTTTGTCTGAAAAATATCTTTATTTTGCCTTAATTTTTGAAATATATTTCCCTGGGTATGTAACTTTAGGTTGACAGTTATTTTCTTTCAACACCTTAAAGGTGTTATTCCATTTCTTTGAGCATGCATCATTTCTGAGAAGAAACGTATGATTCTTATTTTTTTCCTCTCTATATACATACCTTTTTTCCTACGGATACCTTTAAGATTTCTCTTTATCACTTGCTTTCAGTAACATGATTATTTCTCTTGGTGTGATTTTCTTTGTTTCCATCCTACATGGATTTGTTGAACTTAGATTTGTGGATTTATAGTTTTCAACGAATTTGGAATTTTTGGGGCCATTATTTATTCAGATATTATTTTCTGCCTCTCCCCCTTTCTTTCTTTTTTCTTTGTAGCACTCCAATTACATATACAGTAAAATCTTGGTTTGCAAGTATAATTTGTTCATGAAACATGCTTGTAATCCAAAGCACTTGTATATCAAAGTGAATTTACCCATAAAACATAATGGAACCACAAATAGTTCTACAATCCCAAAATATTCATAAATGAATGAATACAATACTGTCATATAACATAAAATAATAAAGAAAATACAAAGAAAAACACACAAATTAACCTGCACTTACCTTTGAAAACCTTCGTGGCTGGTGTGAGGGAGACGAGAGAGAGAAGGGTTATTGTGTAGGATGACTTTCACTACCACTAATGGAATCACTGCTATCTATTGGTTCAATGGAATCTTTTACTGGATGGGGGCCATTGTATAAGCTCCCACAAGTGTTGACTACAGTACAGCATTAATAACCTCTTATCGTATACTGTATTTAATGTAACTAGCAATAAGGCAACAGGAAAGTGTTTAAAACTGCAGGCAGCCTGACCTAGAATGAAGCAGAATGTTCCTAGGCTTACTTTTTTTTATGGAAAAGCAAATGACTGTCCATTCCATAGGTGCTATCAAGTGACAAAAAGTACACTAGTGCCAGTTGTGGGCACCTTCTAACGATCTGAAAAATCACTGATTTCTGCCAAACATCATGGCCTGAGACGGAGCAGATGGGCAAGGGAGACGATCACCCACAAGAGACAGGAGAGAGAGAAGAACCATTGGCTCGTTTGTTATCATGTGACATTCAGCATCATGCACTACTTGTATTGCAAGACATCACTTGTTTATCAAGTTAACATTTATTAGAAGTGTTTGCTCATCTTGCAGAACTCTCGTACAAGTTACTCGCAATCCAAGGTCTTACTATATGTTATTCTGTAGGTCACTGAGGTGGTATTCATTTTTTTTTTCAGTCTTTTTATTCTCAGTGCTTCAGTTTGGATAGTTTTTATTGCAACGTCTTCACGTTTACTGATCCTTTTCTCCCGCTGTCTCTAATCTTCTGTTAATCCCATTCAGTGTATATTTCATATCTAAAATTTTTGTTTGCATTTTTTATATCTTTTACCCCCAATTTCATCTCTTTATCAATTCTGAGTTTGTTTCTGTGATGGACTTTCCCCTTGTTTTAGGGTCAAGTTCTGCATCTTGGCATATTTGGAAACTTTGACTGAATACTAGGCATGATAAATTTTGTCTTGAATATCAGATTTTTTTTTTCTCTTCCTTAAAGCGTGTTGTGTTTTATTCTGGCAGCCAGTTAAGTTTCTGAGGATCAGTTAATAATTTTGAAGCTTCTTTTAAAGCTTTTAAAAAGTGGGTCTTGAGTAACCTTTACTCAACAACTGTGACTATCACTTGACCCTTCTGAATGTCCCTTCTACTCAATGAGTCCTCTTCACTCTGGCCAGTGGGAACATAAATTATTCCTGGTCTTATGTGAGCTCTTAGGTTTATTCAGATTATAGCCACTCAGTAATCATTCTTTACCCCAAACTGTAAAGCTTCACCCTGTTAATGTGAAGATTAATATTCAGCCGAAGACTGAGGGGACTCCAGACAGATTTCAGGAGCTCCTTTGCTTTCTAACTCCCTTATGTGTATCTGGTGCTCTACTCCACAGATTCTAGTCACTTCAGTCTCCCTGAACTTTGGGCTTCTTAACTCAGTGAGGCCACCAGGCTTTGTTTGGGATTCCCCTCCCAGTGTGATGATCTGGAAATTGCCTCTAGGCACAAAGCCAGGGTGATCATAAGGCACACATAGTTTATTTCCCTTTCCCTTAAGATCATAGTCTTAAGCATCTCAGTTGATCAGTGTCTGAAAATGAGTGTTTTTATTTTACCATTTATCATTTCTAGTTTACAGTTGTGGGGGAGATAATTCCAGATCCTATCACTTCTTCATGACAGGAAGCAGAAATTCCCTAGACAATAAAGTTTCTTTCAGTTTTGATTATTCCGCTCTGAGTACAGAATAAATGTTGTAGGTTTCTAGGCTTTCTCACAAATACAAACTCTATTCTGGGGCTTTCTTCCCTTATCTCTTCTACCTTTAGTTCTCAGAAACTTTCAGCCCAGAGTTTCAACTGGGCTGTTGAAATCAATATACTGACCTCCTGAATTATAACTTAACTAGTGCCAAGATTATAGTTTCAAACTGAGCCAGTTTAAGTGGAAAACTCATTTCTTAGAGGCACATCATTGGGGATCTGTTTTTGGAAAACCACCATGTAATATAAAAAAATTCCAAAATTAATGATGGCTGGAATACAAATTTTATATATATAGAGTGGTAAAGGGTTGGTGAGGGACATTTGTGCTTCCCTGAAACTGCCCACTAGAATCCACGGTTCAGGATAAATCTTGCCAGTGTCTCACCTTTTAAGTTCAGAGGAATGTCTTCGGATGCCAGTCTCACACTGTGAGATTGCTAACAGAAGGCATCCAGGAGAACCAGTTCCTTAACCCCCCTTCCTTGGTCTTTATAGAATAAAGGACACAGAGGGGGCAAGGTTATTAAACCTTTGAAGGACGGTTCTTGAAACATTAACAATACCTTCTCCCTCCCTTTCCTTGTCAGAGAGCCTGGGAAGCAGGGAGCAAGGAAGTTTCTATTCGTTCCACCCTCTTGTGTTGAAATCAGTGTTTCCCAAGTTTCCTCCACCCCCAGTAAGAATTGTGAGGGTGGGGGTGGGGTTGTGCGCCACTGAGCTGACAGAGAATTTGGTGCTGCTGATGGAGCAGTGAGAGAGCCTGCCCCAGGGCAACCTGTGTTCCCACCCTTGGCTTGGCAGGGATTCATGAGTGCTTGCCATGAAAGGTGGCTGGGCCTTGCCAGAAGCAGAGACTTTTGGGTGGATTAGGTGTTGCCTTGGTAATAAGGGAGAAGAGCACAGGGAAACTGCACCAGGGTGGGCCCCGTGGAGCTGCCTGATGAGCTGACGATTTCATCCCCACTCAGATACTTGATTCCAGCCCCTTGGTGTTGGGCCGGGAGGCAGAGAAGGGACTCGCCAGCTTTGATGTCATTTGCTGTATAAGCATAGATCATCTCCCCTCTTCTCCAGGCACAAGGAAGACAGACAGGGAGAGGGAGTTTGGACAGTTTGGATTTCAAAAATCACGAGATTAAATATTAAACCTGAATGAGATGAAGAAATAAGAGGTCTGGCCTGGTCAGGGTGTAGGTTTGAGGAGCCAGAACATTTAGTGTTGCTTGAACATAAATGAATTTCATTCTTGGCACGTATCTATGATGAGACTATTCTACCAAATGGATCAATATGCTTGTGCGTGTAGGTAAAACCAGAGATAGCATTTTGAAAAAGCTTTTAATTTGTTTGATTTTACACACTTACAATGATCCCTTGAGAGAATTTTACTGCATGGATTGATTTGGCTGAGGCTTTAAAAATCTGGGTGCCTGGGTGGCTCCATCAGTTAAGCATCTGACTCTTGGTTTCAGCTCAGGTCATGATCTCACAGCTTGTAGGGTTCCAGCCCTGTGTCAGTCTCTGTGCTGACAGTGCGGAGCCTGCTTGGGACTCTCTCTTTCCCTCCTTCTCTGCTCCTTCTCTGCTCATGCTTTCACTTTCTCACAACAAATAAATAAACTTTAAAATATATACATTTTTTTCAATAAAGCTTGGCCATAAGATGCCCACCTCTCCTCCTGGCACATCTCCCTGTGGCAAGTATAGGCATTTGTTTTTAGTCCCAAATCCTTTGAATGGTGCTTGAAATTAGGGTCATCTGTGTCAAAAAGTTTCATTGCCCAGCTGATCAGTAGGCATGAAAGTGTCCAAAAGCCTTTCAGGGTTTCCATGGGGACATCTTCAATCATCTTCAGCTCTTCGATTTCAGTAAATCAGATGAGTATGAATGACTTTGGCTGTCTTCTCAGCATAGGACAAGTGGTTTGGCTTAGTGAGATAAGTGTTGGTCACTCAATTATTACAAAGTCACAAATATGAGTTTTGGATATTAATTTGTGGCTATTCCTGTGTGTGTGTGTGTGTGTGTGTGTGTGTGTGTATGTGTGTGTGTTAGCATAATGCAAAATAACCCATATAAATATGTAAAAATGCTTAATGATAATGTATTATTTGTTTCCTATTGCTGTTGTTAAAAAAAATCACCACATATTTAGTGGCACATTTATTACCAGACAGCCCTGGAGGTCAAAGTCCTAATGTCAAGGTGTCAGTAGGGTGGAATCCCCTTTGAGGCTGCAGGGGGAGAATCCATTTCCTTGCTGGTTTGAGCTTCTACAATCTTTGCTCTTCTTCACTCCGACTGCTTCAACCATGGTCATGCTTCTTTCTCTCACTGGGACTTACTGCCTCCCTCTTATAATGGCCCTTGTAATTATATTGGGTACACTGCATAATCCAAGGTAACCCCCACAACTCAAAACCCTTAACTTAATCACACCTTAAAATCCCTTTTGCTGCAAAAGGTAACATATTCAAAGACTCTGGTGATTAGGATGTGGACATCCTTTAAAACCCTTTCTACCACATTATATTAATGAAAAAAGCAAGAAATAGTATGCTATCATGTACCTCTAAAATGTTAAATTTCAAGTTAGTTCCTTCCTTCCTTCCTTCCTTCCTTCCTTTTCTTCTTTCTTTTCATTTTTTTTGAGAGAGGCACAAGAGAGTGATGGGTGGGGGGGGAGGCGCGGGGGGAGAGAGAGAGAGAGAGAAAAGCAAGGCTCATCTGAAGCGGGGCTCACGTTCACCCAAAACAGGGCTCTAGCTCACCCGATGTGGGACTTGAACTCATGAACTGTGAGATCATGACCTGAGCAGAAGTCAGATGGCTTATCCAACTGAGCCACCCAGTTGCCCACCAACAGTTAGTTTCTGATCATGACTTCCTGTCTGTCAATTGTCTTCATTTCCTTGATAGATCTTTCTCCAACTTTACTGAGATTGCCAATCTGGACCCTTTTATTGTGTCCCAATGTCTGTCTTATTTCTTTCCTCTTCACTTCCTTCTAGATCACATGATTCATCTTTCCAACCACTCGTGCCAATATCCTGGCTCTTACCTGCTTGTCCTTTTGTGGCACCTATACTTCTTTATTTTTATTTTTTTTCATTTTTGAAAGAGACAGTGTGAGCAGGGGAAAGGCAGAGAGAGGGGGACAGAAGATGTGAAGCAGGCTGCGTGCTCAGAGCAGCAGGCCTGATGCAGGGCACAGACTCACAAAACATGAAATCATGACCAGAGCCCAAATCAAGATTCAGACGCTCACCAGACTGAGCCACCCAGGCACCCTTGTGACACCTATACTTCTAGACCAAACTTCTTTACTCTGGCTGGCCTGTTGAGGTTTCTTGGAGGAAATCCCACAATGGGCCTTATTATCATCAAGGTAAAGTTGTGATCTTCAACCCTCCCCCGGGCCCTCAGTGTGGGCGAGAAAGCTTTCCATGTATTCACAGTCCGTGCCACTCTTCTCAGGGCAAATTACAAGCTCGAACCCCATCCTCTGTTCTTTGTTTCTCTCTTCAGGCAATTCTTTGAGGGGAAAATTGCAGCTACTGAAGCCATCAAAAAGAAGTCTGTGACTGTCTTTTGTCTGGCAAACGCACTTCCAAGGACATTTGTCTCTTTCAGTTTCTTTCCTGTGACAGTGGGAGGGGTGTTCCCTCCTAAACCTAACCCAGAAGAGTCACAAACCAACAATATCCACATTGGGTTCGCATTCCCCACAGAGCCTGTGTGTGACTGTGTAAGTTTTGTTCTTGAAGTAGTCATCTCGCTACTGCCTTACCATCCACTGATGCCAGTAACTCCTCAATTCTTTGGAATCTAGATTCTGTCCTTACAATTTCATTGAAATAGTCCCTGATCTACATTGTAAAAATCCAAAGTCAAGTTCATCATCAAACTCCACTCCAGCCTGGTTCTCCTTCAGGTTTCTTATTTAAAGAAATGATGCTATCATTGTCGAGAACACATCTTAGATGGTTTTCTTTCAATAATTTCACAGTATATCAGTTGCCAGACCAGATTCGATTCCCTTATATATATTACATTTCATTTCCTCATATGCATTATATATAATATTCAATTTCTTAATATATATGTTATATTTCATTTCCTCACATATATTATAGACTTGACTTTTAAGCAATGTCGATTGGGTTAGGGGTGCTGATCTCTTACACAGTAGAAAATCCATGTATAACTTTTGACTTCCCTAAAACTTCACTGTTAATAGCTTACTGTTGACTGGAAGCCTTACTGAAAGCATAGAGTCAAGTAACATATTTTCTATGTTGTGTGTACTATATACTGTATTCTTATGATAAAGTAAGCTAGAGAAAAGAAATTGTTCTAAAAAAATCATAAAGAAGAGAAAATACATTTATAGTATGATATTATACTTACTGAAGAAAACCCACATCTAAGTGGACCCATGCAGTACAACCCTGGGTTGTTTAGGGTCAACTGTATGTAATATTCACTTTCCTAATATATATTTATGTATAACGTATAGGTACTTTTTTCTATATCTCTGTTGTAGGATCTCAGATATTCATCTGTATTTTCTTACACTTCTCATACCTTTCTTTCTTTTAAAATATTTTTTTAACATTTATTTTTTGAGAGCCAGCGTGAGTGGGGGAGGGGCAGAGAGAGAGAGGGAGACAGAATCTGAAGCAGGCTCCAGGCTCTGAAGTGTCAGGATAGAGCCTGACGCAGACCTCGAACTCAGTAGCCCTGAGATAATAACCTGGGCTGAAGTCAAACGCTTAACCGACTGAGCCACCCAGGCATCCCTCTCACACCTTTTTCTTATATTTCATCCTTTAATCTGTATGAAATTGCATGTGTGTATATTTTGTGTGTGTGTATGTGTGTTTTAAGGAAGGAATGCAGCTTTTTCTTTTTTACCAACTAGGATTCATTTGTTGCAGCCTACTCATTCAATCATTTATTATGCTCTTGCTGATTTGAAATGCCATTTTATTAATTGCTAAATTTACTTTTATGTATATATATAGTTGATTTTTCTTTCTATTCTTGAGCATACCACATTATTTAATTATAATATTTTATAATATGTTTTTAAAAATTTTGTTTATTTTGAGAGAGAGAGATTGAGAGAGCGAGCGAGCGAGCATGAGCGAGGGAGAGGCAGAGACAGAATCCCAAGCAGGCTCTGCACTGTCAGTGCAGAATCCCTTGTGGGGCTCAAGCATCTGAACTGTGGGATTTTGACCTGAGCCGAGATCAAGCTTTGGACCCTTAACCACTGAGGCACCCAGGCTTCCCTATAATATGTTTCATTGACACAAATATGCTTTAATTACTTGTTTTCAAGATTTTTCAGTTACTTTTACTGATTTTCTTATTATTTCTGAGAGAGAGAGAGAGAGAGAGAGAGAGCGAGCGAGAGAGAGCGCATTAGCAGGGGAGGGTCAGAGAGAGAGGGAGACACAGAATCTGAATCAGGCTCCAGGCTCTGAGATAGTTGTCAGCACAGAGCCCGACGCGGGGCTTGAACCCATGAACTGTGAGATCATGACTTGAGCTGAATTCGGACGCTTAACCTACTGAGCCACCCAGACCTCCTTTTACTGATTTATTTTTCTGTTAAATTTTAAAAAAGTTAGCAAATTTAGAATGGAGTTATATGGTACTTATAAATCATTTGGAGGAAGGAATGGCATCTTTAAGAATAGAATTTTCTTTTTCAGAATTTAGTATATCTTTCCATTTTGTCTTTTTAAGAAGATTCTCAAGAGAAAAGTATACATTAGATGGTCATGAAAAATTATAATTTTATTACAGTATTAGATTTACAGTTCTAGTATTTTATCTACCGAAAGTGAAATTTGGTGCTCTTCTGGCTTTATTTTGAGGGGTATATTAAGTAAAGTAAGTTGAGAACCTTTCCATTGTTCTGCTTCGTTGGCACAATTTGTTTTTTTAAATGTTCATCTGTTAATTTGCATTAGATAATTATTAATTTTCTTGTTTCCAAAGTGGAGCTCAAAGCACATTCCCCCCACATTGTGGACGGTAGGTCGGTCTTCAGCAACCTACACAGAGAAGAGGGTAAAGCGAGAGCATTCTCCTGAGAGCTGGTGGGAGAAAGTGGGAGGGTGCAAGCCAGAGGGAGAGATCTCTGCTAACTCCATTCTCATCACTCCATGATTACAAGGCAGGCAGTAGACTCATCGCAATGGATTCTGCTCCAGGGCAAGCAGAGTTTCCGTGGTGGGTCATGGAGTGCACTGGGGCGGGAGGTGGGCATGTCTTAGCGAGTTCCTTGCATCTGCAGAGACAGCCCTGGGCGTCCTGTAGAAGTTTGCCCAGGGTTCTGGGTCTGGGGTTCCTAAAGCGGAAATGATCCATCACAGAAAACCGAACCAAACCCAAATCTGATCACATAATTGAATTTCAAACATAGCAGTGGTGCATACATCCCAGACTGTGGCAAGGTACTTAAGTCAAATTAGATTCACATCTGAAGATCACAGGCATCAACTTCTTTGGGTGTCATTTTGGTGACTAAAGTGAAAATGTTATTTGCTAAGCGACAGGGATAGTCACATGGTCCCAGAGGAATTTTGTCCCAAGAAGTCATAAAAATATTCCACTCCTTCAGGTTTACTCTCCTGAGAGTCATTTGGAGAAATGGTTTCCTTTTAAATGGTGGCTTTCAGGGCACCTGGGTGGCTCAGTCAGTTAAGTATCCGACGTCTGCTCAGGTCAGGATCTCACTGTGTGCGGGGCCCCGCCCCGGCTCTGTGCTGACAGCTCAGACCCTGGAGCCTTCAGATTCTGTGTCTCCCTCTCTCTCTGCCCCTCCCTCGCTCTCACTCTGTCTCAATCTCTCAAAAATAAGAAAAACATTAAAAAACTTAAAAAAAAATGGTGGCTTTCCCCATGTTCTGCTTTCTCTTAAAACATTCAATTTTCTTTTCCATTAATAATATCAATTCTCAGTTATGTAAAACTTTAACATAAAGCTTTTTCATTCCAGGTCAAAATATAACTTGTTTGATGCTAGACCTAATATTCTCCAAGACCTCAGAAGAATAACAGTAGCAGTGTCATGAATATCATTATCTTATTTCTGATCTTAAAAGGGAATATCTCATGATATGAGATATTTTAATATTATTAATGTTATTATCAGAAATAACTTAAAATTTCTCAAATGGCTTGGAGCAACTATGGAGAGAATCACATTTTTTTTTCACTTTTGTGCATTAGAGTGGTCCACCCCTCATATGAGTTTTCACTGGTCAGTTTTAATTTCCACGTTTCAGTTACCCGCAGTCAGTCATGTGTTATTCACCTCACTTCATGCCCTCACATCCTTCACGAGAAGGGGTGAGTACAGTGATAAGATATTCTGAGAGAGGCCACATTCACATAACTTGTATTTCAGTATATTGTTATAATTGTGTTATTTTATGATTATTGCCATTAATCTCTTGTGCCTAATTAAGCTTTATCATAGGATGTATGTAGAAGGAAAAAAAAAACATAGTATATATACAGTTCAGTACTATCCGTGTTTTTGGGCATCCACGGGGGGTCCTGGAATGTAGCCCCTGCAGATAAGGGGGGGGGCGGGGAATGACTCTATTGAGGCTGTTTTTGAATAAAAATTGTAGTATTAAGCCATCCTTAAATTTTTAGAGTAAATCTTATTCAGTTTTGAAAAATTATTTATGTAGTATTGGATTTATGTTGCTGATACCTTAGTTAAAGCGAATGAAAATTTTTATTTTGCTACATTGGCTTTGTTTTGAGGGTTATATTAACTTTGATAAATAATTTGGGAAGTGTTTCATCATTCTGTAACCTTGGAACAGTTTAAATAACATGACGGTTGTTACTTGAAAGTTTTGATGGACTTGCTCATAAAACACTCTGGACCAATTCCTTTTTTGGAGATAGTTATTTGAACATTAAAAAAAAGTCTTCCATGAATATCAGTCTATTACAGCTTTCCAATTCTTATTGAATCCATTTACTTGAAAATTGCACATTTCATTGGGTTCTAAGAATGTGTTGCCATAGAGCTAAAAGTTTATTTTTATAATTAAAATAATTGGTTTCATATTAGTTTATATTGCCAAGTATTTGTGTTTCTCTCTCTGGTTAGCATATTTTTATGATATTTGTATAGATGAGATACTGTATTTATTAATCAATTTATTTATGTATCAATTCCACTGTTATGTTTCTCCTATCTTAATTTCTTTTATTTTGATTAGTTTTTCCTTACATTTCTCTAAGATTTATTTTTATGTGTTCTCTACTCCATGTTCTGCACTGTATAATTTAAACATAATTATGGCCAAATATAACTTTATAAGTTACCTTTTAAAAAAATTATTCTTTTTTAGATTTATCAAAAAGATACACATTTGGGGGGCACCTGGGTGTCTCAGTCGGCAAAGTGTCCAACTTCAGCTCAGGTCATGATCTCACAGTTTGTGAGTTCACATTGGGCTCTGTGCTGACAGCTCAGAACCTGGAGCCTGCTTCAGATTCTGTGTCTCCCTCTCTCTGCCCCTCCTCTCTCTCTCTCAAAAATAAAGAAACATCAAAAAAAATTTTTAAAAGATACACATTTTAGAATAAAAGACTTATTAAGACCTATATTCAGTAAACCCATTTTCAAGAGGCAATAGGAACAAAACAGCAGAGGAGACACCAGTATTGAATACACTTTGCAGATATCAGACTGGGGTGACTTGGTCTTTATTCAACTTTGTTTGAATATAGGAAAAGTTTCACAAGATTAAATCATGAGATTCAAATACACTCAGGGTTTTGACTAAATTGATGTGATTATTACTAACATTGCCTATTTGAGGCAATGGTGACATTATTGCAAAACGGAACACCTGGCACATTTCTTCCAGAACTGCCCTGTGGTCCAGGGTCGGTATCCCAGCCACCTGCAGGACTCAATTTGCGAACGCCTTGCTTTACATCTGTACCTTCGATTTTTACATATTTCTCAACAAGAAACACAATCGAATTTTATTCTTCCTCGACTAAATGGAATTACAATTGCAAAAATTAAAAACCAATGATCAATTTTAGTTTTAAAAACTAGAAGAGGAAAAAAAAGATGTTACTATCAGTAATGAATTTGGAAATAAGTCTTTAAAACATAACGAGGGCAAGTTGTCTTGGAAATAATTGTATTCTATTCTTATATATATTTCTCTATAAAGGTGCCCCCCCTCTGGGGCAGAGAGGCTGAGGTGAATTCCACTGCTTTCTTCACCGCTTCCTCTCCTGTACAGCCAATGCCCAGGGGGTAGCGAGTCCTCAATGATGGCTCAATCCAGCTCTTTCATTTAGACTTAGATCTCATTCCAATTTAGGCTTCTCTTTCTCTTCTTCCATACCTAGAAATTCAGGCAAAGTTCTTTATTTTAACATCAGATTAAACTGTGAGCAATTTTGCCAAGGCTGCTCGTCTCCCACACATCTTCCCATCCACTCTGCTGCACCCACTCCCTTTCTCCTAACTAAGAAGGAAAATAATTTCCAACTTTCTCCTGAAACTTCCTTGGTGACCTCTGTCCCCACCCTTGCCCCTGAAATCAGTACACACCCAAGTCTTATGGCTTCTGGGAGTGATGGGTGCAAGTCGGCTCTTGACTCATTGAATCTGCTCAGAACCCCCCACCAGACCGTGCTGTAACCAGCTTCTAACAACACGAGGTGTGCAGCTGATGAGTCTCACTGAGACCTCACTCGTTTAGATTTTGGTCCTGTTTCTTCTCAAGGCAAGGACTCTGGATTTTCAAAAGTCAAGAAGGAAAAACAACTTTTTTTTTTTTTTTTTTAAACTCACTGAGAGCTTGTTTAGCACAAGGACTGTTGATTTCCATACCTTTATGCACTTCAACTCAAGTTCTTCCTTTATTCACCCTACTCCTGGTAGAACTATGTTTTACCTCCTGAGAGACTCATATGTACTGGACCAGTAAGACCTCTGTCTGTGGTCCGTAGTGAATAGTTAATGATGTTTCATTTTCCTGGAAGTGAAAATGTTGAAGTCATTGTCATGCATTAAAGTTAAACTGGTAAATGCTCCCCACTTTTTCTTTCTTTTGCTCCTTGCTAAATATTCTTTTGAAACCAAATTCTCAGATGTTTTGCTGGAACAAAAGAACCCCAAATACTGCTTTGCGGGTTTTGTTGGTATTTTTTTATGTGAGTTATTAGCTCTCGAAGGCAGAGTCCTTAACTGTTTTCTTTCTGATAATATCCCTAGCACCTAACACAGTGTCTGATTCACAGGAGGAGCTCAATTAATCATTATGGACTCAGTTAATAAACAATGAATACAAGGACGGCCTCAGAAGGCTATGCTAGTGGGAAAGCAGAATAAAATAAGGAACTTCACAGTATAAAAAAACGTAAAACCTAATCCCAGAGGGTTACTCTCACAGGGCTTATATTAGGGAGAATTCCCCTTCCCCTTAGCTCTCAGTTCCCAGTATTTGTTTTGTGGAGTCAGGGTGGTGGCGGTAGGAATGTGGGTAACATGCTCTGAACAGGTGTCCTTAGACAATCTTTCAGGTTTGGTTTTCATGACTAAGGAACTGGCACAGATCTATAACACTTCTTCCAAAGTACTTCTCAGAAATCATATTAAGGAAAACTTCAGATTAAGGAATAAGGACATCTGAAGGGAGGAGGACCAGGGGTCTAGGGGGGAAGGCCAGGAGATGCCTTCGTTGTTGGTAACCAAGGCAAAGGCAGAAAAACACAACAGAGATTCTGTTCAAACAGCACACATGACTTGGGCCCCAACTTTGTCCCATGTTCCTTCTCCTGTGGAGAAGCTCTCAGGAACTAATAAATGCTTGCTTTTCTTTAAAGTCTGTTTCCTCCTAAGCATTCTCCTGCAGATGGGTTGACTTGGCAGCAACAGTGGAATCTTCAAAAGCGGGGGTGGAGAGCAGGGGGTGTTCATTGACCCAGACAGGAAAAATGGCTCCCCACCTACTTTAGTTTGGCAGCTTTGCGGTAGAGGGAAAAAATTAGACAGCTGTAAATAATATTTGGAAGAACCAGAGGTATAATTTCCACACAAATAGCAGAAAGAAACCTGTCACAAAGCTGAGGCAGGATGTGCTTTTGGGAACCTGGAGGAAGAGCTGATTGACCCTGAGAGAGTTAGTCACATGTGATTCCCCAGGCTGGGAGAAGGGCTCAACCAGAGGGCAGTGCTGGGACACTGTAGGCCTGTGTGGGCCTGTGTGGGCCATGGGCTGGAGGGGCAGCGGGGGGAGAGAAAAAGAAGGAAGGTTTCTGTCACAAACATCTGGCTCCAACCTCCTTTCTCTTTGGCTTGTCTCTGTCCTCACCCCAACCTTTCATTTTTGGACACTTTCATTTCTGGTCGCATTATGTTTTACTTTTAATAAGATTGGTCACCCCAGATAGACACACGGGAATTGGAATAAATTCTTAGCTTAAGTACAGAAATATTTCAGCTATTACAGGTTGAACTGTGTCCTTTTACCAACGTGCCCCCCAATTCATACATTGAAGTCCTAACCTCAGAACATCAGAATGTGAGAGAAGGCCAAGGGGTGTGGTGAGACAACCATTTGCTAAAACGGTTAGGGCATATCATTCATGGATCCAATTAATCATTTCAGCAGCAGCCAGGAGAGATCTGTGGGGGACCTTCTTGTCTGATGTTTTGGAGCCCTGCGAATTGCATAGGTAGCCAAAAAGGTTTCTGAGAATTTTGTGCCAGCAGAAAACAGTGCCAGCCTGGACTAAAAAGGACAGAGACAGCATGAAATGAAAGAATGACTCTTAAGTTGGTTCAGGGGCTAGTCTCCTCCAGAGGGTAAGGCTTCCACCTAGTGACAAGGGGCAGTGGCCCGAGGATGGAGCATTCAGCCAAAGAGAATCACTGGCCTTTAAACCTAATAGAACTTGCCCTGCTACATTTCACACTTGGTTAGGAACTGTGACCTCCATTCCCCCTGTGATTTCTCCTCTTTGGAAAGAGTGTGTATATTCTAATGCCTGTCCCACTATTATGTTTGGGAAGCAGATAACTTTCTGTCTGGCTTCACAGGTTCACTACGGAAGAGCAATTGTGCTTCAAGATGAATTATACCCTGAGTCTTAATCACACCTGATTTAGATGGTATTTAAGATGATATTTTAGACCTAAGAGTTGATGCTGGAAAGACTTTTGGGGCTCTTGGGAATGTATTTTGCATGATGAAGAACACGAATTTTGGGGTCAGAAGGCAGAGTGTTAGGGGTGAATTGTGTCTCCCCACATCTAACCCCCAGTATCTCAGAATGTGATTGTATTTGGAGATGAGGTCTTTACTAAGTTAAAATGAAGTTACCAAGACCCTTTTCAAATATTGCTGTTGTCTTTATAGAAAGGATAAATTTGGAGACAGCTTCACACACGAGGGCAAATGTCATGTGAACATGAAGACCGTCATCTATAAGCCAAGAAGAGAGGCCTGGAACTGATCTCTCCCTCATGGTCCTCGGAAGAAACCATTCCTGCCAATACCTTCATTTTGGTCTTCTTGCCTCTAGAACTGTGAGACATGGCATTTCTATTGTTTAAAGCCACCCAGCCTGTGGCACTTCACTGTAGCAGCCCTAGCCAACCATTACAACAGTCACAACTCCACTTAGAGTTACTGTTCTTTAAAAGGAGCAAATGCTTACCTATACAGTTAACCTATTTAAGGGCTTTTTGTTCATTGTTCTTATCAGGTTCGTCTATTTTGTTATTTTATGAACTAGGTCCACGGGTCTTAGTGAAGTTTCTAACCTCTCATGGGTCTTGGTTTTCAAGGGTGACAATCTGATGGTTCAGTAAAAGTAACACTGGATTGGCCATTACGCAGAAGGTGTTGGCTGTGCAGCCACCTATTTTGGTGGATTGTCTAGGATTTCCAGCTTCAGCTGCTGCGTGGTAAAAGGACCAGCTTAGATGGTTTCAAATATTCTTTTTGGTTCTAAGATTCTGTAATAATGTGATTTTATCTCGAAATTGAAAACACAGCATAATCAAATGGAGGAAGTGAAGCCATTAAAAATCATTATGGATACAAGGAAGGGGGGTCCCTGTGATATCCCTGCTTTTGGAGGATTTTGTTTTGGATGTAGTAAATGTACTCAGGATTCTGACTCTAACTGTACTCAGTTCATCGCGACACACACAAACACACACACGTACACACACATATACGGGCACATACTGTTTTTAATCAGCACTTTTTCAATTTAAATACATATGGAAGCAGGCAGCTAGTGTGGTGGAGCAAAGTGGCCATGTGAGAACCAGGAACACTTAAGGAGCCAACTCAAGGGGGCAACTGGTCCTCAATTCCAATCCATTGTTGCCATAAGAGACAGTGGGCTTGGTGGTGCTGATAAGCTGATGAGTCTGGCCTGTATGTGTTATCTCCCAATTTTTTAAATGTTAGTTCAAAAAGCAAAATCCCACTAAGTAGGTCTAACAAAACTTTTGGCAAGTAAATTTGGGGGGAGGCCACCAGTTTGCAATCTTTCTCATAGATGAGAAAAATGTGCGCATTGACATCAAACATCTGCCTTTGTGGAATTAACTAGATGGTCCCATGTAGATAAAATTAATCTCCATACCTAAAATGAGTTACAGAATATGAGTCAACCTTACTTAAGAGAACGGCACAAATGAAATCAAACAGATCATTTAAAAAACCCTTAGTTTCACTATTTGTTTTTAACTTTTTACTCAGTGCTGTTAAAAGAAGAGTATTCTATTAATCCACACGAATTTTTCTCTTTCCTGGTCTTCAGGCCATCTTCTCTTAGGAGTAGTAGAACAATGGCCAAATGACCATTGGAATTAAGCCAAATCAAGGGGAAAGAGTCATAAATACTTTCTGAATAACATATATTAAGCATATGAGCCTACATTTAAATATAGCTTTTCTCCCAAGAAGCTGAGAAAAGTTTACATTTGTTCTCAACATATTTCTGTAAGTTATCTCAATACTTCCATAAGTTAACTAATAAAGATTACTATTCCCATTGAACAGAGAAAGAATTGTTAAAAGACTAATTTCTGACTTCCCAAGCTGCGGCCTGAACCAAATAAAAAATGTTGACACTTTTTCTAATAGACCACTTAGTAAAATTAAGCCAGCTGCTGAGAAAAGAAATCCTTAAATTCCTCCTGGCCATTCACCATTGGCTAATACCTTGACACACAATCTTAGAAGGTTCACGCACAAAAAAGTCCAATTTGGTAACCAAGCAACGACTGTGTTTTATTTGTCTAATAAGATCAAGTTCCTGGCACAGTGTCTGGCAGAAAGTAGGGTGCTCCGTGTTTGTGGAACAGGAATCATTTGCTGGTGATGTCTAGAATGTTGTGATTCTATTGGTGGAGATGACCAGAGCTCTCTAAAATTCCCAAATCATCTTGCCTTTAGAAATACTTTCATGCAGGACTCAAATCACTACATACTGTGCTGTTGCTTTTTCCATATTCCCATTTGTATGTTATCTTACATACACTTTGCACAGGGGTTTGCACAGCTTGGGTAAGATTACGTGCCTTGCCAAGATGGAGGCTCTGGCATAAATAGAAACAAGAGAAATCAAGTCATAGGTTAAGAGAGTTTCCGCAGCAATGAAGCATTATTACCTTTACTGCCTGTACCTCTTTGTCACCTCCAGCCCTTGAATATGACAGTCACTGGTGAATCACAGTGGCCACAGGTATTCTGAGCTGCTTGGAGTTCTAGTAGAACAGTGAGGGAGACTTGTCTGAAGCTACTGCACCCACAGAAAGGATGATGTATGATGTCGAGGTTTAGGTGGCTTTTAATGAGACTATTTGACTACATTTAATATTTTGTCTATTTAATTGTAGGGGGGATCCCTTTAGCTAAAGCAGTATTTTGCTGATCAGAGTGAACTTCCTAAATTTTTCTTGTTGTTGTTAACACTACATTTCTCCCTATAAAACTTTATAGACATGCTTCTTTTCTCTGAGATTTGGATGTTTTACTAGCTAATAAGACAATGTGAGTAATAAACCTTTCAGGTAACTGCCAGCAGCTCTTAAATTAACATTGTGAAGTTACAAAATGAAACTCTTCATAACTGATCCTGGGCTACGATGGAATTTTCCTGCAGTGTCTGCACACACTCTTTTAGAGAGCAATTCTCCTGTTTTATGCTCCCCTCAACAATACTTACTTCTCTGTGTATCCCAGATATAGCTGTTCAGAACTTCTCCCAGCAGGTACAAAAAGTTCATTAAGATGGTTGTAAACCCAAAGAAGACGATCCTGGCTCCTGGGCCAATGTGTTCCAGGAAAGGATACACCCACATCCCAGTTACGTGATGCACCCAGCACACCCTGCAACAGAATTGGAAAGGAGACAAAGTCAGGAGTTCCTCTCATGTCAGATTTCAAAGCTCTTGCTATTGTGAATATGGACCCATCACTCGGACTACTCTTCGCTAATGCCGGTCACAAGTTTGCTTCTGATGCTCAGGAGCTACCAGGAAGTGTGTTCTCGTTGTTGTTTGCTTGTTATCTTATACTTTTTATTCTATAATAATTTTAGACTCACAGAGGAGTTGCAAATATGGTAGAGTTCCAGTAAGACCTTCACCTCAGCTTCCCTGAATGTTAACATCATGTACAACCACGGCACAATTACTAAGGCGAAGCCATTCACATTACTAACTGGACTGCAGAGGTTATTCTGAATTCCCATTTCCCCATGAATGCCCTTTTTTCTGGTCCAGGATCTCGCGTGTGCTTGGTGGTCACATCTCCTTAGTCTCCTCCAATCTGGTAGTTCCTTGGTTTCTCCTTGTCTTTCTGACCTTTGATGGGTTCTGGTCAGGTATTTGAAATGTGTTTTTCTCAATATTGTTACACAATCTTTATTTCTTCCTTACATACTGAGACAATATAGCATCAGGCAATGACACTGTAATCAAACCTCAGTGAGTATGTGCAGGCATCTTCCATACTGCCTTCTAACCGGATACCAGTGTGTACTCAGCCGTGTACTCAGTGTAGATCACAGTGTGTATATACTGGCAGAGCCATCCTGTAACCTCACCAATACTTGGCTTCCTACCACCTGGATTGTTGGCTACTGTATTTGTTTCTTGTCTTTGTTCCCCTTAGTTCACACAAAACTTGCTTGCAATAATCTGTTTGTGTTCTGGGGATAGTTTAGGCTCAGTGGGAATACAACATCATTAACCTCCACAGTTTTCAAAAGTTTAGCTAGAATAGTTACTCAATTTCGTTTGGTCTTGACATTCTTGGGTTCATCACTTTATCAACTGCTGTCAATCTGGAAGACTAATTATAACATAAGTAACATGATTGCATGAGGAATAAAGGTTACTTTTTATACTTATGCGTTTGGGGGTCATCTTCTTTATCATCCATGGCTTCACTCTTTGTTAAGCACTTTGTCTGTGTATCTGTTACTTATATATTTACCTCACTGACGCAAGAACCCTGCGGATATTTATCTTAGAGCTTGCTGTCTCAGTGAGGGTGATACCACTCCCCCTCAAGGAGGTGAAAATTGGTTCTGAGAGGGTGATGAAATCTTACTGTTTTTATGTGTGAAGCACAGACACATATATACACAGAACATAAACAGATACACAGCTTATCTGTGGTATTAACATTTCATGGGCCCAGCTATTCCGCATTGACATAAATCCAAAAGAATTGAATTGAAAGCAAGAACATACACAGGTATTTGTACGCCAATGTTCACAGCAGCACTATTTACAATAGCCAAAAGGTGTGGAACCAACCCAGGTGTCCATCTAGGATGAATGGACACACAAAATTGGTATAGCCATACAATGTAATATTATTCAGCCATGAAGAGCGATCACATTTTGATACATGCTACAATATGATGGACCTTGAAAACATTATACTAAATGAAAGAAGCCAGACGCAGAAGGACAAATAGTGTATGATTCCACGTATATGAGATACTAGAACAGGCAAATTCAGAGACAGAAAGTATAATAGAGGGTACTAGGGGCTGGAGGGAGTGGGGATAGGGAGTTAAGGTATAAGGAGTATACAGATTATGTTGAGGAAAATGAAAATGTTTTAGATAAACATAGTGGTGATGGTTACATAACACTGTGAGTGTATTCAATGACACTGAGTTGTATGATTATAAATGGTCAAACGGATAAATATGTTGTGTATATTTTACCACAATACAGCATTTTTATGGGTTGGAGATTAGGAAAAAATTTACCTAAAAAGGTTCCTTGGTGGGGTTCTCAAAAAGGAGAGAAAGGTGGAGAAGCATTGTCTTAGTGGGAAGAAATGGTCATTAGGTCCAACCAGGTCAGCCTGAATAACTTCAAACTAAAAGCTTTTTCCAAAAGAAGAAGCCAAGCTAGTCAAGATTTCTCTTTCTTAAAAAGATTGAAGGATTTGTGAGAATCAGCAGACATTAAATTTTTAGAGCTACCCTATGGGATTCTGATGCATCATATTGTGTTTGTCCATAAATTAGAGGCAGTTTTGTCTTCTTAATCTTTTCTTCACTAGTGTAAGGAGTATTGTGTGCTCATCAAGTGGCTTATTAATTTCCATTGAGATAATATGCAATATCCCAAAAATGTAATGCCATAAAGCTATAATTGACTTTGCAAATCAACTTATAAAACTATAATCTGACTCACTGCGAAACTGTTTCCTCAATTAGGCAAATTAGGAGCAATTCAAGTTATGAATGCTAGTTACATGTTTTCCTACCTGTTCCTGGCTTTCTACTTGCTTCTGATAGAATGAACTTTTCACTGGCAGCTTCTGGTAATGTCTCTAATGGAGGCCTCTGCTCCTCAGATGTTATTTGCAGTGTACTTCTGGTCTCAGTGGAGCCACTCATACTACTGAATAGATCCAACGACCACAACCACATCCCATCTCTCTGTAGAGACCCGTACATTTACATCTTCAGTCTTGACCTCTCCCTGATCTCCAGAGTTCTATACTCAGGTGCCCACCACACCAGAGTTCTATACTCAGGTGCCCATGGGAAGATACACCTCCAACTCAACACTTCCATGATGTCACCATTCATCTCTGCATCCTAATTCCTGCACGTGTCTCCCCTCCTCCACCATCTAACAGCAAACATGCATGTCCCACATCTTTCACTTCTCACATCAATGACTACTACATTACTGCAGCAGTAGTTTGGCGCAGAAAATGTAGAGTCATTTCTGACTTTTCTTTTTCTCACAACCTACACCTAATCCATCCTTAGATCCCATTGGCTCTATTTTCCAAATAGACCGAAGGCATCTACTTCTCACCATTGCCACTGCCACTATCTGGGTTCAAGCCATCATCATGTCTCACTGGAAGCACTGCAACAGCTTCCTGTGTCTTTGTTTTTACCCTTGCTACTGTCTGTTCACTGGGCCATTCTCATTGGAACAGCCAGACTGATCTAGATTATGTGCAAATTAGGTTGTCTCACTACTTTGCTCAAAACTCTTGCTTCCCTTTCTCACTTAGAATAAAAGCCGGAGACCCCAGGCAGTTCTTCAGGGAACTACCTAGGCTTGGCAGGTACTTTTCTGACTATTCTCTTCCTCTTCTCCTTCTCGCTCACCCCACTCCAGCCACACTGACTCCCTGGCCTTCCTTAAGAACACTGAGCACACTGTATTTGTTCCTGTGGCTTTCACATGACTTCTTACCCCTGTCTCCCCTACAGTATTCTCAATGTTCCCTTGTGTCCTTCGGTGTTCACTCAAAAGATACCTTCTCAGTTAGGTCTTCCCAGGCCACGCATCTACAAGTTGCAACTTTTATCCTGAATCTTTCTATTCTCCATCTCTTTATTTTTCTCTCCAGCCAGTTAATTTACTGTATTTATTTTCACTTACCTGTGTATCATCTGTCCAATGAGCATAAGCATTTTTATATTTTTATCTGTTAGGTTCGTTGCTAGGTTCTGTGGCCCTTGGAGCAGTGTCTGGCACACAGGATGTACTCAATAACTATTTATTGAATTAATACCTGAATAAAGACATACCAAACCAACAACATCTGTTTATTAACCCTTTACTATATGACAGGCACTTTGCCAATAACTTAAAAAAACAATTTAAAAAATCTCCCCCCTCACCCTCCAATCTTTATGTCCTTGGTTGTCAGCAAAGCTTTTCTGTAGAGAACTAGATAGTAAATATGCTCAGTTTTGGAGGTCACACGGTCTCCGTCACAAGTCTCAACTCTGCCATTTAGTGCAAAAGTAGCCATAGACAGTAGATGAACTAAAGAATAAAGTTGTGTTCCAAGAAAACAATGGAAATGTTAAGATTCTCCGGGCAGGGGAGTGGAAAGCTATTCTGAGGACAGTGCTTTGAGATAGTACGTGATCTCCTTCACCTTATTCAACCACTGTATGAGGTATGATTATCCCCATTTTACAGGTAAAGACGCTGAGGCCGGACTAAAGAATGTGCTGGAAAAACAGCAAGCCTGGGAAAGGAATGATGCATATCTGACTTCTTTTCTGCTGCAAGGACTTGGTTCCCTAAATGAGGCTTTTACTATAGTCTCCAAAATGAAGGAAGGTTTTCTTCTTTAAAAAACGTTGTCTTGACTGCACCTCAGATACAGGAGTCGCGTTGTGTGGGTTTCACGGGATCCGTGTGAATGATGCACCTACTTGTTCTAACAAGTTGTGTTTTCGCCATTTGTTTCCTTGATACAATCAGGGCTCTATTTCCGGCACAAAGATGACTCATGGCCTCGCTCATCTATCTGTGGAGAGTTCCCAGTTCTTGGTTCACTTTCAATTTCTATCTTGTTCTGAAGCCTTCCTGTCTTAATGCCAAATAGCTTATTCTTTTTTTTTTTTAAAATTTTTTTTTTAATGTTTTATTTATTTCTGGGAGAGAGAGAGAGAGAGAGAGACAGCGTGAGCAGGGGAGGGTCAGAGAGAGAGGGAGACACAGACTCTGGAACAGGCTCCAGCCTCTGAGCTGGCAGTCAGCACAGAGCCCGACGCGGGGCCCGAACCCACGAACCGTGAGATCATGACCTAAGCGAAAGTCGGACGCTTAACCGACTAAGCCACCCAGGCGCCCCAACCAAATAGCTTATTCTTAAGGTAACGGCACCAAATTTAATTTTAGCCTAAAAAAATTGATGTGTGTGTATGTATTTGTGTGTGTGTGTGCGCACGTGTGCACACACAGATATGCAGATGTTCGAGTATCATGAGACTTCCGGGACCATCTATTTTACTAAATATACCTCCGTGTTAGTTCACTTTAATGTGTAATTTAAGAAATGATGTACCTATTAATGCCTCCTATCTAAGTGCTGTGCTACAGAGGTGTCTTTCATTAAAGCATAACCTAAAAGTTTCTGTCAACTTCATAAATACTGTTCTAGATCTCATCAAAGGCAAACGTCTCCCGGGAGTCTTCACTCAGTGACTCCATTTCTATACTTTGCAGTCATTCCTCCCACGACAGTCTGGCTTCTTGTCTTGATACTCCATAAAAACAAGGCAGCTCTGTGACATCAGTTTCTCCTGGTTTTCCTCCCACCTCTTTGGCCACTCTTCTTGGTTCTCTTAATAAGTCCACCCTCCGCTACCCAACTAGGAAATGTTGAATTTCCTTAGGGTTTGGTTTTTAAGCGTTCTTCTCATATTGTGCATTCTTGGTTAATGAATTCATTTATGTCCACTGCTTCATGTCTATAGCCCCATGTGTAGATATTTCACAAAACTGTGTCCTAATCCAGACCTCTCTTCTGTGTCAGAGAAGCGTAGCAAAGAGTCCTTAAAACACCTGAAACATACCTCCAAACCCATACATCTAAAGCTAAGGTCACGCTGTTTTCCTTCAAACGTGGTCTTCCTATGGCATTCCTTCTATCCGTACATGGTACCACCACTCATTCAGTTTTGCAGCTCAAATCTGGGAGTCATCTTTGCTGCTTCTTTCTCTTTTGCATCACATATATTCAATCCATTATCTTATCCTGTCAAGGTTATCTCACACATCCCTCCAATATGTTGATTTTTTTCCATCTCCATCACCGTCATTTGTGTTGTCGTCTTCTCTGTTTGGAGTACTGTAATAGTTTCTAATTGTCTCCAATCTACTTTTATCTCCTCCTGACCCATCCTCACAACTGCCAGAGTAATCTTTTTGAGCCAAAAATCTGAACGCATAATATCCCTGCTTCAAATACATCAATGGCCTCTCACTGCTTTATTGTTAAAGCCCTAAATTTATAACAAAGTCAGAGTGCTCATCACAGAGTGGCTTCCACCTGTCTCATACTCCCTCTCATGCCTGGCTCTCATTTTCATTTGGTTCCTTGATTTTGCCATATTCCTTCCTGCCATGTATATTTTTACAGGTTCCTCCTCTGCCTATGCTGTTAGTTCCCCATCCCTTAGATTCAATAAGTTATATTTCCCCTTTATATCTTAACTCAACCAATGTAACTTCTCAGTCATCACTTTGGAGAATTTTCCTTGATCTATTAGATTAGGTCAGATTAGCTCATGTAGAGCACTGAATCTATTTTTAAGCTCTTCTTTTATTAGCACTTAAATTTGAATGATATCTTTACTGGAATATGTGTCTCCCTGTCTAGAGTATTCTTTGAGGTGAGGGGCTGTGTCTATTTTTACTTCTCATTGTATGACCAGCACTTACCACAATGTCTGTCACATAGTGGGAGAATGAGTGAATGAATTTGTAGCATTTAAGCTGTGATAGAAAGAATGAGTAAGAGTCAGTTGAACAAAGATGGAATACATGTGCAAAGACCTGAAAACAAGGGAGAGGTCCCAGATATTCATGAAGAAAACATTTTTGTTGAGTTCAAGGAAGAGAGGTCATGAGGGGGCAGGCAGACACCAAACTGTAGGTGGCTTTTTAAGCCATGGTAAGAATTACAGACTGTATTCTCCTGTGGGCAACAGGAAGTCTTTGAATGGGATTAAGTAAGTTTGAAACATATCAGTTGACCTGGAAATCAATTCTATCAAAAATAGTGGTATCCCAGATTGGAGCGGTAGCATTAGGAATGAATATTAGCAGGTAGATTCAAGAAATATTTAGACTAGCATGAATCAAACTGTAGGTCATAAGCAGTGGCATGCTGCAGATTGTGAGGAGAGCTGGTTTTTGGATTTGGGGGATGTTTGCAAGCTCTTTGGTTGGGAGCTTAGATCATCCACGGTGGGTGTACTTACACCAAAGACTCAAATGCTACACATCAAGTCCCCACCCTTGCTTCCAGAAGAGCTGGTTCTTAACCATTTGCCAGTCACCCATTAGTTACTAGCATTTTAAAAAGCAACAACAGAAGAAAACATAATAGAAAATGTCAGAAACCTTTGCATAAAATGATGATAAAAATTGCTTTGTGAAACTTGTGTTTTACCTGTGTGTGTGTGCGCGCGTGTGAGCATGCACATGCATACTGGCTGGGTCACGAAGCAAAAGACATTTCTTTTTACTCACAGTAAAATAAATTTGAAAGACAATGATTTAGAAAATAGACTGAAGAGAACTTGGTGATTGATGGGATTTAGGCAGTGAGGGAAGTGAGATGAGTTTGGGATGAATCATAGATTCCTGGCTTGATTAACTGGGTGGAGAGTGTTGCCATTTCCTGAGATAGGGAATGCCATAAGGGAGCCCATTTGGGGGGATGATGAGTTCAGTTTGGACATGTTGAATTTGAAGTGTCTGTAAGAGATCCAAGGGGAGATTTCCTGAAGGCAGTTACATGGGTTTAGACTGTAGAGAAAGGACTGATGTGGCAAATCAGATAGAGGGTTCATTGGCCAAAAGATGGCGGTTGGAGCTATCAGAACAAAGTGAGATCACTCAGGTAGACTATGAGGCATGAAGGGTCCATGAGAAGGCCTTGGAAAAGATCAAGATCTACAGGGTAGTTCAAGGAGAATGAGGCTACAAAGCAGACTGAAAGAAAAAAAAGTCCTAGGGACAGGGAAGGAACATAGAGAAATATAGTGTCTGGCAGGCAGGGGACAAGTGGGAAAAGGAAAAACTAGACAACATCCAGTAGCACAATATATTTGAGAATTGAGACTAATTAGAAAACTGACTTTCCTCCCACAAAGTAGAAGCAAGAAAATTTTCATATTCCAAGTGGTATGTGTCTCATTCAAATCTATTTTGGATTCTGACCAGGTATACATGATAAATAGTTAAGTAAAGAAAAATTGACCTTGTTAAACTCACTGGCTCTTATGCCACATAGACAGATTTCATCCTACGCCATGAGTCGTGAGTTGTGGTGGTCACTGGAGCCTTGGAGGAGCTGGAGTGAAGAAGGCATGTCACCCTCCCCTTTTCTGATTCTGTCACCCTTATTTATCCTGAATAGACACATGTACCTGTCTTATCATTGATGACCTTTCAATTCTTAAGATTAGTGTATTTTTAAAAGGATTTAAAAACCACTTTTATTAGTCACATTTAGATAAGGAGCTAGGCTATTTGACAGCTGAGCTATTGCTCATAAGAGACACAGGACACAGACTCATGCAATAACAGCTAACAGCTAACAACATTGACCTCTTAGTGATAGGCACTATATTAAATGTTTTATATGAGCAACTCTTTGGAGAGGTGTTATATTATTACCATTCTGTAGATGAGGACACCGAGGCCCCAAGAGGTTCAATAAGTGGAGAAGCAAGGATACATATTTCAGCAGTCTGGCGCTCAGCCTGTACACCAGCCTCCTCTGGTGCTCTGAGAAACAGGACACGATGGATGGGAACAGGGCTCTGGCCAGCTCTGTTTAACGTGCTCAGAACCAAAAAGTGATCCAAGTATGAAATCTCTGCGTGATTTTTTTCCTCTACTCCCCACTGACTAGAAAAGTTATAGAAAATCTGTGAGATACAGAAATGCCGCAAAATGTAAGATAAATCAGTTCTGGTGAAGTTTTAAACAAGACTGAATCTCTTATAAAACTCAGGGGTCAGATTTTACAACTTCTCCCGAGGGGAGGAAAAACCACTGCAGGGATAATGTAATAAACACTTCCTTGAGAGGAGGCATTGACTTACCTCTTAAGAAAGAGTCGCCTCATATGCACATTTAGTCTACTGGAATTTACTACACTGCTTGGCAGGCAGTGAGCGTGTGTTCCAGGGTGGGGCAAGATCCCGGATGTGCATTGCATCAGCTTCCTGCCCAATGGGTCTCGGTCTGTCTCGCATGGTACCTCCAACCTGATGCTTCTGAAGGACTTGTCCTAGACAGTTGTAAGTTTTGATTCAAAGGCTAACTTTATACCTGGCCCTCTTCTTAGGTCTAATCATCTCAATTTAGAGCAATTCTGAAGGCCGCTTGGACCATCTCTTGCGTATTGACTGCAAGGAGACTGGTTCTTGCTACATTTTTGAGAATCTAGAATTCTGCTGGATTTTTCTGGAGTTTATGTCCTCGTTCATTTATTCAGCAAACATTTCTCGAGTCCCTTCTGTGTGTCAGGTGGGGTGAGCAGCAGTAAGGATGCAAAGGTGTGTCCTCCAGAGTGCATGCTGCAGAGGGCTGCCAGGGTTCTCACGGAAGTGGCCATAGGTGCCAGAGAATGGGACAAAGAATATCTGCCTAGATGGAAACAGGGCTCTGGAAACAGGCCTCAAAACATTCTTCACGGTGACGTGTACGGTGGTGCTAGAGAATTAATGCATCAATTCACAGGCAATTACCACATAGAGGGATCCCATCCGAAGCAGTGTTGAAATATCCTCTAGCTCAGTTACAGAGACAATTTTAGAAGCTACAGATATAATTATGTAACTGTTCATTTACTGTGGGTTTAAAAGAGTATTCTTCAAGATAACCTTTTAAGGCAGCATCATAATTTATAATTTATCAGCATCTTTCCAATTTTCTCATTGGAGTTAGCCCAAATTTACATACTTGGGAGGCATCTATACATGAGGCCAGCTTTATGAATGTGCATCCTGTGTGGTCACATGTGGCCCTGGGGTCAGAAGGGCCCACATTTGGTTTGTATCTTAAAATTTGTAATAATTTTTGAACTAGAGTCTCCACATTTTTATTTTGCACTGGGCCCCACAAATTACCAGCTGGTCCTGATCATGTAGCTGTGCCTTCTATACTCCGGATCAGCTTGAGCTCATCCACCTAATAGGTCACCTTGAATAGTATTTAACTTTCAGACCTCAGTTTCCCTCTGCTAAAGGGTTATAAACAATACTGCCTATCCTAAAGAGATACTCATCAGATAACATAGTTATAAGCACAGTCAACTTAGATTAGATTAAAAAACAAGCAAACAGAACAAACCAACAAAATCTCCCCACTGCTTCTCCCTATGCAGAAATATATAATATTTTTTCTGTACTTGTCACACACAAAGATATTTTCAAGGTTTTGTCCCTCCGCCCATCCTTGGGGAAAAAGGCAAATTGTGCATGCCTCCCAGAATGAATTCCTATGAGGTAATCAGGGAATGTGTTTTCTTCCTGATTCTAGATCACAAATATCAGAGTAATTTATCCATACAGGCAGGCCAATAAGCTACTTCAGAATATTTTCTTCCACCACATGTCCTGGCACATGTCTAAACTGGTTTCAAGTGATTTGCTTCCTTTGAGTCTTACTTTCTACAGCCTACCTGGTCTTATGGTGATGTTTCCCAAGAGAACTCAATTCAAATTTCCCTTAATAAACTTCATGGCCAGTTTCACTTAACTTTAATCATTTGGATCTTCTTAAAGTACACAGATGCCAAACATCAAGTTGACACATTGAACGTTGTATGAAATGTGTTTTTTCTAGAAGGAGGTGGGAAGTGTGGTCAGCAAGGGACTCTTACGGCCTGAGCAATCATCAGAATTGGCTGAGGTAGTGAGAAACCCATGCACTTAAACCACTAACTCTGCAAGGGGAAGAGGAACACCCTCAATCCCACATCGGAAAATCATAATTTTCCATATTTTTCAGAAATGATCTCTAACGACTCCCTAGAACATTTTGTGCTTCTTTCTCTCATAGATTCTTAGTTTTAGGACTCCAATGTTCTGGTTATCCCTGCCATGATTACATCTTCCTTGAACCTGCCACCTCTCTGAACTAGCAATTTCTCTCTCTCTCTCTCTCTCTCTAATTGCCAACTTTCTTTAATAAATAGCAAATTTCCGGACATTTCTTGAGCTCTTGCTTTGTGCTAGTGCCCAGTCTCAAGTCGCAGTGAGGTCACCTCTGCATTATTTGCCACATCTGTCCTCTGTGTGCTGCTTCTAGAACTGTTAAATGTTTCTTTTCCCATTCAATAAATGTGGACCAGTGTCTAGAATGTGTCAGACACATAAATGCAGCAGTATGTAAGGTAGATGTGATCCTGTCTTGTAATGGGGGTCCCAGTATTAACAGAAATACAGACATTAGATGACACCATGGTATTATGCCCTTGCTAGTGCTAGGGAGGGGTGGTAGGGTCAATTATTCTTATTTTTTTCCAGTTGAGTTCTACTGTTTGTTTTTCAACTGAATTTTAACTTTTATCAGAACCACCAAAAGCTCTAGAAGGTTTATATTAAAAAGCAGAGAGTCCCTGCCATACCCAACTGGAGTCTCCTTCCTATGCCTTGTCCTGATCCCCAGTGAAGGCCTTATTCAACAATGTCAGCTGTTTTTTGTTTTTAGCTTTTAAAAACATGTATATTTGTTTTTTAAAAAAATAACTATTTATTTATTTTGAGAGACAGAGCAAGTCAGGGAAGGACACAGAGAGAGGGAGGGAGAGAGAGTCCCAAGCAAGTTCTGCACTGCCAGCACAGAGCCCAACATAGGGCTTGAACTCACAAACCGTGAGATCATGACCTGGGCTGAAATCAATAGCTGGAAGCCTAACTGACTGATTCACCCAGGTGCTGTTATATCTATATTTCTTAAAAATAGCCATATATTGCTGACATTCTTGATTGATCAATCTGAGATAGTATCTGCTGATTACTAATATGGATGATATGTCCAGCCATTTTGTAACTCCTTCCCTCCTTTCTTATTCTCTTTTACCCACAGAATATATTTCTATCACATTTGGGCAGGCTAAATCAGTCTTCTGTATTTAATTATTTTCCTTATGCTTTTGGTGTTATGTCTAAAAATTCTACCAAACCCAAATACCTTATGTTTTCTTCTGGGAGTTTACACTGTTGAGCTTGACATTTAGATTTATGATGCACTTTGAGTTGATTTTTGTGAAAGGTTTAAGGTTTGTATGCAGACTGAGTTTTTTTTTTTTTTTTCATATGGACTTCCAATTGTTCCAGTACTATTTGTTGAAAAGATATCCTTTATCCATTGAATTGCCTTTGTGCCTTTGTGAAGTATCAGTTGACTATATTTATGTGGATCTACTTCTGGGGTCTTTATTCTGTTCTATTAAACCTTGTGTCTATTCTTCCACTAGGGCCACATTGTCTTGATTATTGTAGCTTTGTACTAAGTCTTGATGTCAGGTAGTATCAGTTCTCCAATTTTCTTTTTCTTCAGCGTTGAGTTGGCTATTCTGGGTTCTTTGCCTTTCCACGTAAACCTTAGAATTGGTTTGTCAAAATCCACAAAATAATTTGCTGGGATTTTGATTGGACTTATGTTTGAATCTACAGATCAAGCTGATAAGAACTGACATCTTAATAATATTGGGTCTTCCAATCCATGAATATAAACTTTTCCTTCTTTTTCCTTTTCTTTCTTTCATCAGAGTTCTCTAGTTTTTGCATACAGATCTTTCCCTATTTCGTTAGACTTGTATTTAAGTATTTCATTTTTTGGTGCTATTGTAAATGATACTGTTTTCAATTTGAAATACTAACTGTCCATTGCTAGTATACAGTAAATCAATTCATTTTAGTATATAAACCTTGTATGCAGTGACTAATTAGTTCCGGGAGGTTTTTTGTTAATTATTTGGATTTGTCTCCATAGATAATCGTGTCATCTGTGAAGAAAGACAGTTTTATTCTTTCCTCTTAATCTCTATAAAACTTTCCTTTCTTTCTTGTCTTATTGCACTGGCTAGGACTTCCTGTATGACATTGAATAGAAATGGTGAGAAAGGACATTTTTGCTTTATTCCCAGTCTTAAGGAGAAAGCATCCAGTTACTTGTTTTTGTTTTTTGCTTTTTTTTTTTTTTTTAACCATTAAGTATGATGTTAGCTGTAGGTTTTTAGATAGATGGTTCTTTACCAGTTTGAGGAAGTTCTCCTCAATTGATACTTTGCTGAGGTTTTCTTTTTTAAAAATCACGAATAGGTGTTAGGCTTTGTCAAATTCTTTTTCTGCATCTATTAGTGTGATCATATTATTTTTCCTCTTTAGCCTGTTGATGTAGCAGATTCTATTAATTGAATTTTGGAATGTTGACTGGCTTTGCATACCTGGAATAAATTCTCACCTTATCTTGGTGAATAATTCTTTTCTAATATATGTATCCAGTGTTCTAAATTAACCTCTGAGCACTGCTTTCTCTGAATCCTACATATTTTGATAACTTACATTTTCATATTTTTTAAGTTCACAATATCTTAAATTTTTTTTGACACTTACTCTTTGGCACATGTGTTATTTATTAGTGTGTTACTTAATCTCCAAATATTTTGAGATTTTCTACCTATCTTTCTGTTACTGATTTTATAGTTTAATTCCATTGTGGACTATGAACATACTTTGTATGATTTCTATTCTTCTAAAGTTGTTAAGGTGTGTTTCATGGTCCTGAATATGATCTATCTTGGTAAATGTTCCATGTGAGCTTCAGTAGAATGTGTACTCTGCTCTGGCTGAATAGAGTATCCTATACATGTCAATTAGATCAGGCTGATAGATGGTATCGTTCAGGTCAACTATATCCTTGCAAGGTTTTTTTTTTTTTTTTTTTTTGCCAGCTTGATCTATCAATTACTGAGAGAGATATTGAAGTTTCTAACTATAACAGTGGGTTTGTATATTCTTATTGCAGTTCTATCAGTTTCATCAGTCGTTAGATGCATACTCATTAAAGATTATTAGGTCTTTGTGGAAAATTAATCCCTTTATCAGGTAATGCTTTTCTTTGTCCATGGTAATTCTGTTTGCTCTGAAGTGTTTTTTGTCTGAAATAAATACAACTACACCATCTTTATTTTGTATATGTGCTGCCGAAGCGAGCACTACCCATCTTTATTTTGATTAGCATTAGTATGTTATGTATTTCTCTGTTCCTTTTTGCTTACCTATGCCTTTACATTTTAAGTAGGTTCCTTATAGGTAACACATATTTGGTATTGTTATTTTATCTATTCTTACATTTTTTGTCTTTAGATTACTATACTTAGACCAGTCACATTTAAAATAACTATTGATATAATTGGATTACTATTCATTGTACTTGTTTCTGTTTCTATTCATTGTACTTGTTTCTTGTTTTTCTTCTCCCTCTTTTCTGTTTTCTCTGCTTTAATTAATTTTATATGCTTTCATTTTCCCTTCTCTCTTAGAATAAATTGTGCCTCTTTTTATTTTTTTGCAATTTCTTTCTAGTGTTTCCCTAGAATTGAAATACACATTTACAACGAATCTAAGTCAACTTTCAAATATCAATTCATAGATAGTGCAAATACCTAATAATAAAGTATTCTCAATTTCTCCCTCCCCTCCCTTATAACTTTGTTGTTACTCTTTTCACTTATTCACATACAATAATCACCCATACAAGTTTCTGTAGATCCAAGTCTCTGACCTATCTGATTTTCCTTCTCTTTTAAGAACACTTTTTTTAAAAAAAAGTTTTCTTATTTATTTTGAGAGAGACAGAGGGAGAGCAAGAGAAGGGGAGGGGCAGAGAGAGAGGGAGAGAGAGAATTCTAAGCAGATTCCATGCTGTCCGCACAGAGCCTGATGTGGGGCTTGATCTCACGAACTGTTGTCTCAGAAGAATCTTTTTTTTTTTTTTTCAGAAGAATCTTTATTTCTCCTTCACTTTTTATTTTTTTTTAAAGTAAACTCCATGACCAATGTGGGGCTTGAACTCATAACTCTGAGATGAAGAGTCACATACTCCACTGACAGCCTTCCAGGCATCCCTCCTTCACTTTTAAAGAATAATTTTGCTCAATATAGGATTTGAGGTTTTTGTTTTCTTTCAATGCTTAAGTATTTTACAACACTCTCTTCTTGCTTGCAGTGATTTCTGATGAGAAGTATGCTATAAATTCTATCCTCTTTATTTTATAAGTAAAAGGTATCCTTCACTTCTCCAACCCTGCTCCAGCTTCATTCAAGATCTTGTCTTTGGTTTTCTGCAGTGTGAATACAATATTTGTAGATGGTTTTGTTACTTATCCTGCTTGGTATTCTCGGAATTTCCTGGATCTGGATCTGTGGTTTGGTGTCTGTCATTAATTTTGGAAAATTCTTGGCCATTATTACTTAAAATATTTCTTCTCCTCTGTTTTCTCTTCACCTTCTGGATTCCAATTTTGGTATATTACATCTCTTGAAATTGCTCCATAATTCTTGGATATTCTGTCCCATATTTTAAATTCTCTTTTCTCCTGCACTTCAGTTTGAGAAGTTTATACTGACATATTGTTCTTGGCTGTGTCCGGTCTACTATGCATGAGCCCACCAAAAGTTTTCTTCATTTCTGCTAAATGTCTTTGACTTGTAGCATTTCCATTCGATTCTTTCTTAGATTCCAATTTTGTTTACAATACCCCTGGTTTTACATGTTGTCCACTTTTATGATGAGATCCCTTAACCTATTAATTATAGTTATGTTATTTATTATTTTAAATTTTTTAATGTTTTATTTATTTCTAGAAGAGAGAGAGAGAGAGAGAGACAGAGAGAGAGAGACAGCGTGAGCAGGGGAGGGCCAGAGAGAGAGGGAGTCACAGACTGAAAAAGGCTCCAGGCTCTGAGCTGGCAGTCAGCACAGAGCCTGACCCGGGGCTCGAACCCACAAACTGCGAGATCATGACCCAAGCAAAAGTCGGACGCTTAACCAATCAAGCCACCCAGGCGCCCCAATTATAGTTATTTTAAACTCCTTATTATAATTCTAAAATCTGTGTCATATCTAATTCTGATGCTTGGTTTGTCTCTTCAGAATCTATTTTTTCATTACTATTATCATGCTTTGTAATTTTTTATTGTTGAAAGTTGGACATGACATTTCTGGTAGTAGAAACTGAAATAAATACAATTTTAGTGTATTAGTCTAGCCAAGATTTGGGCTATGTTTGGTGTTTGCTTTAGCTGCAAGTGCTAGAGGCTTCATTTTCTTTCAGTGTCTTTGTTTTTCTTTCCCTTTTATCTTTAAGTTTCCCTACGAATTCCTTCTAAAATAGAATCTATATCATGTAGCTCTCTCAACTGTAATCCACTGTTATGCTGGAGCCCTGTTGATGTGATGGTAGGTGTGGGGATGGGGATGTGTTCTATAATCATATGGTAAAATCTTAGTCTTTTAGTGAGCCTGTGTCTCTGGGTTGTGAGACAGGAAGGCTAGAGAGGGGCTACAGCTGGGTAACTGCCTCTCTCCCACATCTGTAAGGCTTTGGTAAAGAAGGCCTGTGTTGTTGAGAATGCTCTGGGTGTATATTGGAATTGTTATTTTGTCACTCTTCTTGCCAGAAACACAAGGGTTTCTCTTGGCTTTTCAACATTGATCTCACCCGTCTTTGAGTCTCTATCTGCTAACACAGCCAATAACAGAGTAATAATGTAGACATCTACATTACATTTACAAATAAATCAGTAAGTAAAGGTTAAGTCCGTAAAGATAGTGTAGAATAAAAAGTAGAGAGTATTTCCACCTCAACACTGGTGACTGCACTCAAAATGCAGGGCAATTTCAAATTTATATCCATTAAACAGAAGCAAAGTGTTGATTTTTGCTAATTTATAAGATGAGAAAATAGTAGTGCTTTGCACGTTCCAGAATTCTGTCAGTCTAGCCCTTCCTCCGGTCTGCTCCAGAGGCTCTACTTCCACTCCTTCCTGCTCACAGTGTTCTACAGTATCCCCTTTTCTTGGACGGTAGTTTCTAGTCCTGCTGACCTTGAATCTCTCCCTGGCCCTGATTTCATTTTTGTCAGTCCACTGGGAAAGCCCACACTCCCCTATTGTCCACCCCACCTGAAAAGTGAATGGATGTTTCCGAACAGCTTCAAGCTGGAAACCTTCAAACCTTGATTCAGTTTATATTTCTTCCATCTCAATCCTGGGTCCTTTCTATTTCTATATCACTGGCCAAATCTCGTATCTAATTTCCTTTTAATTCCTGTTCTCCATCTCACTGAAGTTTTCTTTTTAAAGTGTTGTAAAATGTATTTAATGTACAGTAGAATTTTTACATAGTTCCATGCATGTTACACCTACTTAGGGTCATTTATAATGAAGGCTAACACAACTCAGGAAAGCCATACAATGCCCTGTGGAAATCTCATAAATTAAAGTAGCTAAAACTGAAGCACTAAAATCCTACCAGTTCATAAATGTTTTCAGATCTAGCCTGGGGGAAGGAGAAAATTAAATTAAATTAAATTACATTACATTAAATTAGACTTATACTTTTTACTCTCTCCTGAGTTAGTGGCAAAAATGATGTTTTAGCAGAGCCAAATAGAAGAACGATGCTAAGTCTTAGCAAATTATTCTCTTTATTTGAATGAATGCACACCAGGTGACTTCTCTGGTGATCTCCGTTAGAACAAGAAAAGCCTGCAAATAAAAGTCACATGTGCTGCTATGAGCTCAAATAATTGAGTCACAACCAAAGGGAAGTGACACTTAACCAGAATGCATTTGTTTTAGACAACAAAGACAATGGGAAATCCAGGTGTTGAGCCACTAAAAAAATGAACATATACATGAACACAAAAAAAATTCAAAGCTATTTTCCTTCTTCAGTGTTATCCTTGTATCTTAAAAAGTTGATTCTTTTCCTCCAGTTTTACATAACACTCTTATTAGTGTACAGTTGCATTACCTGTTCTTAGAGTAATAATATGAGACCCCTGAAAGTCATTAAAAGGACATATATAATAAGATCAAAGGGACACCAGTCATACTTAGTGGATGGCTGCATTAAAGAAAACCTGAGGAGACAGCATTCCCTCCCTTCTAGTCACACCCAAAGACCAGCTTCCGGACTATACTGGTATTATTAATATTCTATTTCTTTTCATTAAGCAGTGACACGGTGAGTATTTGGATACTGTCTATGTTACAAACGAGAATAACAAAAGAAGGTTGCTACCATGGAAACCTACCTGATGGCCTTTGTGGTGAGCTCCTTGCTACTTGAATGCAAGCAAACTCCACAAAACAAAGGGCTGATCAACGTTAGGCATTACGCTTGTATGCTTGTATGCAAGAGCACTGATTATTAACTTTAATGAATGCCTTGAACATTGCAATCCAAGACAGCATTATTCTTGTCCAACCTCATTATTAGATAAGCACAGGGGACCGTGCATTAAGATATACTTTGGATTGCAAAGCCAGAGCCAATTTAAGGCCATCTCCCACTATTTGTCTCTTGTAAAAATAAGCCATATAGCTAGTTTAAAGATGCGTGCACTTAGAAATAAACTATTAAAAGCAAACTAAGAAGCTGGACTGTTGCCAGCTACATTTCAATAGATCAACCTCACTTAATTTGTATGTGTCAGATATTTCTTCCTCTACACAGTGCCTTCCTCAGAGGAAAATTCATTCAAAGTCTTGGAGCATACAGTGTTTTAAATGTAGCTGTATTTTCAGTGTGGTGATTTTAAAGAAGGATTTATTTGGTCAAGTTCAGGCAATATCCTTATTAATGCAATATGCTATTAAAAATTCAGATATTCCATAGTTTAATAATTTGAGGTGTATACACATGAAATTTTAATTAACAAACAGGAATAAAAAGTTAAGAAAATTGATGATAACGGGGAAAGCATATTGCGAAGTTTTCTTTATTTTGAAAAAGCACTTTGATCCTCTTCAATGTCAATTAAGAGGCTATCATTAACGCTAGATTATATTTTAAATTCTGGCTAATACGCTATTCTTTTCTATGTCCATTTGGGTGAGTAGCCTCTTGTCACTTCCCAATTTTGTTCTAGAAATCTTCATTCAAGAATGGAACAGCAAATGTGGACAAAGGGGAAAAAATGGGAGAATTGATAAGTTAAAATTTCTGAAAAATTTATTTTTGACTTTGATGGAAAACTTGTTGAGAAATACAAATATATATGTTTTGAAAAATATTCCAATTCTCTAATTCTCTTATTTTTTTTAAGGTGTGAAAATTCACCTGGGAAGAGTTGCAACTGCCATTGTTTTGAAAAGACATTACTATCCTTCCCTGTTCTTCCCATCTTTGACCTGCATGGATTCATGGTTTTGAAAGTATGCATCGTTCATTTTTTCATTTATTGCTTCAAAATTTACTGGGCCCCAGTTATGCACCAGGCACTGTCTCAGGTGTTGGGGATAATTTGTCTTAGTAGTTCCTGCCCACAAGCTTATAGATGAGGGTTGATGCAGGGGTGAGGTTTCAAAGTAGTGCTGTAAGTGCTGTGATGGAGTGATTAGGAATGCCATGGGGATACTTGAAAGGACCAACCAGAGAGTCGGGGGATTGTTTCCTGGGGGGCTGAAATCTGATCTGAGACTCAAAGATAGATGGCAAACAGAGGTAAGTCTTGGAAGAAAATGGTCCTCACAGACAGAATGAGATTGCCAAGAGCAGAGCTGAGTGAGACCAAGTTCAAGAAACTGCAGGAAGTTTAGTAGAAGTGGTGAATGGAGTTATGGGGAAGAGACAGAGCTCACTTCACAGGGTTTTGTGTGCCATAAAAGTATATGATAGTGCAGCATTATTTTGTGGTCTCAAAATCAACCAGGTATCCTTGTGGCCTGAAATATTATGCTTCCCTATAAGCTCTTTCTCCCTATATATATATATATGTATATATATATATACATTTCACATAGACAATGGAATATTACTTGGCAATCAAAAAGAATGAAATTTTGCCATTTGCAACAATCTGAATGGAACTAGAATCCATTATACTAAGCAAAATAAGTCAGTCACAGAAAGACAAATATATTTCACTTGTATGTGGAATTTAAGAAATAAAAGAGATGGACAAAAGAGAAGGGAAGGAAAAATAATGTAAAAACAGAGAGAGAGGCAAACCGTAAGAGACTCTTAAGTACAGAGAACAGACAGGGTTGCTGGAGGGGTGTTGGGTAGGGGGATGGGCTAAATGGGTGATGGGCATTAAGGAGGGCATTTGTTGGGATGAGCACTGAGTGCTATATGTAAGTGATGAATCACTAAATTCTACTCCTGAAACCACCACTACCCCATATGTTAACTAACTTGGATTTAAATAAAATAAAAAAGGGAAAAAAATTCCATTATGGATCTCTATTCAAGTATTAAACTATTTATTGAGTAAAATAAACAGCTAAAAAAAAACCCCTATGTGGATATTTTATTCATTACACTTCTATCTTTAGCCAAAAAGCTGGAAACAATCCAAAAATGTCCATCAACTCAAATATTTGTCCATGAATGGGTAAACAAATTGTACTATGGTCTGTGGAATATTATTTGGCTATAAAAATGAGTGCAGTGCTATATATGCTACACCATGGATGAATCTTAAAAAAATCATGATAAGTGAAAGAAGCCAGACGCAAAAGGCCACATATTGTGTGGTTCCATTTATATGAAGTATCTAGGATAAGCAAATCCATAGAGATAGAAAGTAGAGTAGTCATTTCCAGAGGCTGGAAGGAGGAGAGAATGGGGAGTGACTACTTAAAGGGTAGAAGGATTCTTTTAGAGGTGATAAACATGTTCTGGAATTAATAACAGTGGTGGCTGAGCAACTTCATGAATATTCTTAAAACCACTGGATTGTATGTAAATTTTATGCTTACAAAAATACAATAATAGGTGTAGATGAAACAAGTTTGGCAATATATTGATAATTATTGAAGTTAGGTGATGGATAGTAGGGGTTTATTGTATCATTCTCTCTTAAAACAATAAAACAAGCAAGCCAAAAAACCCCTTCCAGTCACTCACATTCCTCCTTGCATTTAGATAATGCCGTGTCTCAAAGAAAACAGAGGCCAAGAGATAATTCACTTGGCTTGTGGTCACCAAACTTTAATGTTTGCTTCTTTTATTGTTTTATTTATTTCTGAGAGAGAGAGAGAGAGAGAGAGAGAGAGAGACAGCGTGAGCAGGGGAGAGTCAGAGAGAGAGGCAGACACAGAATCTGAAACAGCCTCCAAGCTCTGAGCTAGCTGTCAGCACAGAGCCCGACACAGGGCTCGAACCTACGAACTGTGAGATCATGACCTGAGCCGAAGTCGGACGCTCAACCGACTGAGCCACCCAGGCACCCCTAATGTTTGCTTCTTATATATTCACCTCTTCGTTTTCATTCACCTCTGTGTTTAACATACGCTTTGAGGCAAACATTTTGCCAGGAGGTGGGGATAATGCAATGGACACAAGAGGCATAGCCCCCACGCTCAGGACTTCGCCATCTGGAAGGAAAGCCAGGCCAAAGAGTGATAGGTGAGGGAAGGACATGTGTGAATGTCTTGAGGCAGGAGAGAGCACAGCGTGTCTGAGGATGGAAAGAAGTCAAGTGTGACTGAAGGGTAGAGAGCGAGTGGGCAAGGGCAGCAGATGAGGTGGTGCAGGTAGGCGGGGATGAGGTCATTCAGGGCCTTTGAGGCCACTAAAGGGTTTCAGCAATCAAAGGCTCTCCAGATACTGTCACTTCTTCAAGCGCAGTTCCTTTTTTTTTGTTTGTTTGTTTATTTATTTATTTATTTATTTATTTATTTTGAGAGAGAGAGAGTGTGAGCTGGGGAGAGGGAGAGGGAAGGAGAGGGAGAGAGAGAATCCCAAGCAGGCTGTGCGCTGCACTGATGGCCTGCTGATGCAGGGCTTGATCTCGTGAACCATGAGATCATGACCTGAGCCGAAATCATGAGTTGGATGCTTAGCTGACCGAGCCATCTAGGTTCCCCAAAGGCAGTTCTTTTTCATCTGTGTAGGCAGGAAATGAAAGGATCAAGAAAAATGGAGAAGTCACTGTTCTTTACCTCAACAGTGGCTCAGGCATGAGAAAGGAGCTTCTGCTAAGGATGATAATCAGTGTGCCTGGTTGCTTCTGTTATTTATTGTGCCAAACAACAGGATGCCATGGTAGGTATGGGGCAGAGGGAGATCATATGGATGATGAACCCCGAACAAGAGAGGGGTCTGCCACCAAAGAATGCCATTTTGTGGCTCTATTCCTTTTTTTTTAAATTTTTAACTTTTTTTAGAATTTATTTCTGAGAGAGAGGCAGCGTGAGCAGGGGAGGGTCAGAGAGAGAGGGAGACACAGAATCTGAAACAGGCTCCAGGTTGTGAGCTAGCTGTCAGCACAGAGCCTGACACAGGGCTTGAACCCACAAACCGTGAGATCATGACCTGAGCCAAAGTTGGCTGCCCAACTGACTGAGCCACCCAGACGCCCCTGTGTGGCTCTATTCCTACTGTGTGGGATGGGGAATCTGACTCTCTACCTTCTGCAGTAACTCCTATTCCCTTAAGTGAAGGTCCCTTGAACCTCAAGGCCACCTGTCACAGGTCCTGTGTATAAATGTAGCCCAGGTATACATTTTGCTCTTCTGGGTATGTTGTTCCCGCATGCCTCTGGTCAGACGATGCCGGGTGTACAGACTTGGGTAATGGTGTCACCCACATAATGCCCACTTATGAAGGTTACATCTGGTCCCTGTTATCTCATTTCTGAACTCAGCTTGTTGAGATTTGGAAGAGTATTTCCAAAGACTATGAGAAAAAGATGTTATAGCTTCACTATCACAGAAGTAAAGGAAATTGTGCCTGGCATCTAGGAGAAGTGGTGCCATCCTATTCCGGATGTCAAAGAGGAGGTATTGCTGTGTAGTGTCCCCTCTGGAGAACAAAACTGAGCTTCTTGAAGTCAGCTGAGGCTCTCCGAAAATGAGAGGGTCTTAGACCCAGAAGCTCTTTCTAGCTATCCTTCTTAGGCATGAGATCATGGCATTCATGAGAAGGCCTCTAAGGCAACCATAAGATGTGATGCTTATAGTGGGAAGGGCCTAGATGCCAACACAATGTGCACTGTGTGGCTGGTGGTATTAACAAGTAGCCCGGTGTTAGTGACTTCAGGACACAGATGACACAGCTATGGAGCCAACTACAATGAAAATTAAGGTTACCGCTCCTTTGAGTGCAATTACGGTGCCGGGCTACTCCTTTAACCTCCCAGCAGGTGTGGATTAGCAGGTAGAGTGCCAGTGAGCTTGGCCTGTATGTTTGCCATTGCAAATACTTTTAAATGAACTGCTGGCAGATATACAGTTTTCTGTACGAGTCAATCCACAAGAAGAGGTTTGCCTTGGCAGAGGTATACATCTTATGTTAGACTCATCTCCCTGGAATATGCCTTTTTAAAAAGACACTTGTTCTTGCCTGACAGGAAGGCAAATAGCTTGTTTAGCACTGTCCTCATTAACTATTTCCTTATAATACATTTTCTGAAATTCTGTATGTATGTTGGGTTTAAAGTTTATCATTTGGTGGGGCATTCTGTGTGACACAGGGAGGCTAAGGGTAATGTGTTTATGGAAGGGACTTGGACTGATACGAGGGCTTTTGGCTGACTGACAATTTCGTGTGAGCTATTCACTCCTCTGGGGCTTGATTAGATCTGAACAGAGTACTAATGGCAATTCCTGGATTTCTCTAGAGGCTGGCAAGACTTTATGAATGAACTGTCACTTCTTTCTTGCAGTCTCCCAGCAGAGCTAGGAAACACAGCTAATCCAAGCCTTTGGACTCCATTTTCTTTCTCATCCGATGTGTTTTCAGCAGAAAAGCACAGGGCTTAAACTACTCACTATAGTGGCAAAACAATTTGTGTATTTGTACCTGTAAATTTATGCACTGTCTTAATTTATGTAAGATTTTGGTATTTCTCAGCTTTTAAGGATGACTTACGCATCTTATTTTTCTACTGCCATGTGAGAATATCACAGCCCAAGGGTACGTCATGGCATAAGGAAAAATAAAAGCGCTACCAAAAGGAAAAAAAGAAAAACCCAAACAGGAAAAAACAAACAACTGAAGAGTTTTAAAGTAGGAAGATTGACATGATCAGATTTGCATTTTAAAACACTCTGGCCAAGAGGGGAGGGTGGATGGGAGACAGCATGAGAAAGTGAGCAAAGAGGGTTTGAGCATGAGTGGGACAAGATCAATAGGGCCTGCCAAGGACAATGAGGAAGAAAGGAAGCCAGAGAAAGCCTGGCATCACGGGAAATGGGCAGACCAACCATCACCCAACCAGCCAACCAACAACCAAAGGAACATGCACAAAAGAGGTTCAAAGAAGCATGTTGTAGAGAGGTGTAATTAATGTAGTTCTGGTGGGACGAGGAAAGGGAGAATTAGTTTGTCCTGATGGGAAGGGGGCAAAATGTGGCTAGCTCCAAGTGCACTCAACTTCTTTGATGGACTATAATTTGCCCTCTCTTGCTTCCAGACCATCTCCTTTCTCTGTCTGGTGCACTTTTACCCCACTTTACTGGACCTTCATCTGGCTAACACTTACTGACCCTCAAGGGCCAGCTTATATGTCACTTCTTTCAGGGGACTTTCATGACCCTGTAAGTCTGGGTTAGGGAATGTTCCTCTGGGCTTCCAGAGCCTTCTGTGTTTCTATTATTATAAATAGCCCTCATCAGCTATAGAGTAACTGCTTTTTTATTTTTCTGTATCCTTCAATAGAAGGTCAGTTCCTTGAGGGCAGAGCTGAAGCTTAATGTATCATTTACCCTCTGCACCTAGCACAATGCCTGACACACAGTCGGGATACAATAAACACTTGTTTGAGAGAGTTATTGAACCTTGTTCTGAGTCAACATTGACAGAGATCTTTCAGATTAAGGAAGAATTAAAATATAATGGTAATAATAATCAAGCTAGTTCCTTCTCTTTGAAAATTACTAGGGAAATGGGTCTACTTACATGTATAAGGTCAAAGTTTCACATGGCTATTTTAGACTAAGCGTCTCTTGCCATTTCCATTAGATCTCAAACAAAAGGTCATTTTGGCTGTAAATTTCTTTCACTCTTGTGGCATAAACTCAAATCTGGTACAGATATCTCCTCATCTGAATTGTTTATTTTCTACCAATTTTTATTTTGTGCCTCTGGGGAGACCAGCAATGTTGGGTGCTGTGGGAAACATAAATGCCTGGGAACTCTTTTCTCCCAGTTATTGCAGGCTGTGGAAATCCTCTGCTGAAGGTGAAAGTGGGCAGGGCTGAGGGTCACCGTTAGGATGTTCACATCATCCCCTCCTACAGCCACCAGAGGATATGTTCTGAACCTTCAAAATGCTCCCATATTCTCTGAGACACCAAGAAGGTTCACCTCAGGGAAATGAAGAGGCTATAATTTGGCCAATAAATGAATCTTTCCTCTACTTGAAATGTTTTTATTGCCTGAACTGGGTTACCTCCCATATAGGATGTCATTCTGGCAAGGAGCGCAGTCTGTGTGGTTTTTTTCTACAAGTCTATCAGCGTCAGTTGGCAATTTATGTGAACCAGGCTGGTGGGAGAAAGACAAGCTGAAATTCAATATTAGAAAAATGGGTGGTATGAATATTGTAAACCACGTTATATGGTTACCATGGTGTAAGATAGGTGTGTGTATGTATATATATAATTTAAATTTTCCCTACTTTATCTGCTTGCATTTAAAACTCAGACACTGTCACAATTTCTCTTATTAAACAATTTATCTTAAGAATATTTCTTGACATTTTGATTGATGTGATGTCTAAAGGAAATGTGTTTGTATTAACCCTTAGAAAGCTGTAGAAAAGGAAGCTCTCTTTATTCTCCTCAAGACCAGTTCAACTATTGACCTTTCTCTTGCTCTAAATAGTGAAAGGAAGGGATCTGGCAGGCACACTTTGAAAAAAATTAACCAAATAACCTCATAACTACAACTGCTCTTTAATTCCTTAGATGGAAATGAATAGGGCACTAAACCAGTGTACCGTGGAGAAGCTGAACCAAGTTTTGGGAATCAGAGGTTTCCCTAAGAGATATTTGAGCAGAGACCTGAAGAATGAGTAGGATTTAGGATGAATAATTGTGGGGGCATGAATAAATGTGGGTGAAGGTATGAAGAAGGTGAAAGCTTTGAGCTTAGAAGAAACGTAGATTGCTTTTAACTATCACTGTGCCTGGAGCTAGCAAATGAAGAGGGAAGAGGAAGAGGAAGAGGCTAGAGAGGTCAGTGGGGTCAGATAATGCAGGTACCCTAAACCATGCAAAAGAACTTTGGACTTTATTCCTAGAAGCAATAGGAAGTCATCCATACTCTCTGAACAAGGGAGTGACATGGTCATGAGTGTTTTTATTTTTAATGTTTATTTATTTATTTTGAGGGGGGAGGGAGAGAGAGAGAGAGAGAGAGAGAATGCAAAGCAGGCTCCAAATTGTCAGCACAGAGCCTGATACAGGGTGTTATCTCACGAACCATGAGATCATGACCTGAGCCAAAATCAAGAGTCAGATGCTTAAATGACTCTTTAATATATGTTTTTAATGTTTATTTATTCTTGAGAGAGAGAGAGAGAGAGAGAGAACGAGCATGAATGGGGGAGGGGCAGAGAGAGAGTAGAAGACACAGAATCCGAAATAGGCTCCAGGCTTTGAACTGTTGGTACTGAGCCTGGCGCAGGTCTTGAACCCGTGAACTGTGAGATCATGACCTGAGCTGAAGTCAGACGCTCAACCGACTGAGCTATCCCGGTGCCCCTCGTCAAGTGTGCTTTTAAAGGATCACCCAAGGATCCTGCAGGTAGACATGGAATTCCAGTTCTGTGCAGTGGTTCAGGAGAGAGATGACGGAAGCTGGGATCCTGGTATTGACAGTGGGGAGGGAGCGAAGTGTAAAGACTCTAGAAGTTCGTTGGAGGCATAGAAGCCAGAACTTGGTCAATGAATATCTGTAAAAGGCCTCAGAAGCTGTGGCTGTCTCATATATTTCTGGCACAAACAATTGGGCGGAGGGCAATGCCCAGGGAATACAGGTTTGGGATGCAGTTGGGAAAGCAAGTACTGCATGGGTGTGGTGTGCAATTGCAAGCATGAAAAGCTTATGAGTAGGTATCAGAAGAACGCTCTGAGCTGGGGATCCTGGATGGAAGAAATCACAAACACTGAGTGGATGGGTTTACTTAGGGACAGTAGGTAGTAAGAAGAAGAGGACCTCGGCTAAGAAGATAAATCTCAAGTTGAGTATTCTTACCACAATAAAACATGAAAGTTAATAAATAAAAAACGAAGACCGATGGCTGAGCTCCAAAGAACGCCAGCACTGGGATTTGGGGAGAGTGGTGGGAGGATCCCCCAGACGACACTGTGGGGGATCGTTGTGATAACTGGAAGGAAAATTGGGAGACTGTTACATCATCCAAGTCTGAGAAGAGAGTAACTCAAGAAGGGGCGTAATTGAGTATCAGGACTGCTGAAATATCAATGGAGAAGAGGTCCACAAAGCACTCAAAGAATTTAGCAAAATAGACGTCACTAGTGACATCAACAAAGATTTTGCCAAAGTAATGCAGCTAAACTCCGACTGGAGTGGGTTAATAATGATAAATAAATGATAAATGATAAATAATGATAAATAAACTAAAAGTACACGCTCTTCTCTGGCTTTACATACACTGAAGATTAATACTACTTTAATCATCACAACAACACTATGAAGCAGGTACTTTTATTACACCATTCTGTAGGTGAGGAAACAAAGGCACAGAGAGGTTGAATGACTTGCCCGAAGTCATATAGTAGAAGCAGAGTCCAAGCTCAGGCAATTCAGGTCACAAATCCATTCTTTTAGTGGCTACATTGCCCTGTCCCTTAAGTGTGTAAAAGGGACTAGAGACAGTGTAGACAACTCTTCAGAAAAGCTTGGATATGAATAGGGAGTCCATACAGTAGCTAGATGTAAAAGGGGGGCATCCCGGAAGGGTAATTTGTATTTGAGATAGGACTAGGATGGAGAATGTTCCGGTATTCATTAGAAGGACCTGGAACTGGACTGGAGTGGCAGCAGGAGAATGAAATGAGGGTGGATGAAGAGCTGGAGGGGGGAGGAGCCAGAGCACAGAGGGATGGTCACTTGTGGGAAGGTGTAGAAATTCTTCCCCTATCATCACAGGAGGCAAGGAGAGAAGGAGTACAGTACGGGAAGAAATGGAGAGAATTCCTGTTTAAAGTCTTTTTAGAGTCTTTGTGAAATACAAGGTTAGGCCATTTTCTGAGAGAGGACTGGGGAATGTGAAGTGGGGGCAGAGGGAGGGGGGCATAGCTGGTAGAAGAAATGGAAAGTAAAATCGCTAAGGAACATTGAGGACACAAGCAGCATCAAACTGGTGATTCCAGAAGACTACAGGGAAAAGAAACAGTCGTGTTGGTATGGATGTAGTGCTGGAAAGTGTGGGAAGGGTCATAATCACATAGAAAATGATTCTTGGGCAGGGGGCATGGTTAACAGCATATGGGGAATTCGAGTTCTTTAAAAGCTCCCAGCAAGTCTGAGAACCAGCTGTTGGGGGTAGGAGAAGATGAAACTCAGAACAATAAATACTGGGAACCGAGACGGATTATACACACAAGCCTCCTCTGTCCAGATGCAGATCTAAGAAGCTGATTTACTCAACACCCAAGCGAGCACTCTGAGGGGCTGAGGGCAAGCCCTACTCTCAGCTGGCAAGGCCTCCATTGTCCAGATAGACTTCTTAGAAGACGAGAGAAAAACTCTCAACAACGTGTTTGTAAAAACAACCAGACCAGAATAATGGGAAAGCAATGACATTCTCTGTTCTCAGGGGAAAAGCAGAGCTTGGGAAATAACTTAATGTACGAACCATAAGAAATTTTCAGAAAGCCCTTCAGCATTCTTAATAGGCTGTAAAGGGACACAAAGCCCATGAAACAGGACCAGAATCCGTAAGAAGGGCAGAGGATAAAATGACAATAAAGGGTAGTGGGGAAGAGAGAGAAGAAGAAATAGGACTTTCCCATACACTCCTCAGACATTCCAGATTTTTGTGGTGGGAGAGAGGAAAGATGTGATCATTTCCTGAGGGCCCCATGTGCTTGTTGATCCCCACAGCAATTCTGTGGTGCAGGCAGGACTCCCATTTTAAAGGTGGTAAAAGGAGGCTAGAGAGGATTAGTGATTTGCCCAAAGCAAGGGAAGAGGGAAACAAAAGATGGTCTGACTTTAAGGATCTGGACCTCCAGCTCCCAGAATGGGCACCACAGGTTTATGAGTGAAGAAACATGCAGAAAGGGGCTGGGTTTAGGGTACTTTAGGTCTGAGTGTTCTTAGCATATGACTAGAACACCAACAATGACTACCACTCAGTGCTAGTTATGTGGCAGGCTTTTTTCTGACGTTCAGAGCAATCCTGCCTAAGTACCATCACCCTCTTTTTTTTTTTCCAGATGGGGAAACTGAGGCCCACAGAGACTCAGCAAATTGCCCAGGTGTGTGAGTTTTCTACTGCTGCTATAACACGTTACTACAAACTCTGGAGCGAAAGCAACGCACATTTATTTTACAATTCTGTAGGGTAGCAGTCTAACACAGGTCTCACAAGGCCGTAATCAAGACATTGGCAAGGCTGGTCCCTTTCTGGATCCATTGCCTTGATTTCTAGCTGCTAGAGGTGGCCCACACTCTTTGGATCAGGGTCCCTTTCCTCTATCTTCAAAGCCGGTAGGAAGGTTTGGGTCTTTTCCCTGTATTATTCATCTGACCCTTTCCCCACAGTCCGGCCCCTCTCTAAGCACAGCTGGGAACTCAGATGATCAGCTTGAGCCCACCTGAATCATCTCCCCACCTCAAAGTCTTTAACAACATTTGCAAAGTCCTTTTTTTTTTCATGTTGAGGTGGTATTCACAAATCCTGGAGATTAAGATGTGGACATTTCTGGAGCCATTATCCTGCCCACCACATCAAGTTAAAAAAGTACTGAAGGAGCACATCAGTGGCTCAGTCGGTTAAGCATCTGACTTCGGCTGAGGTCATGATCTCACGGTGTGCGGGTTCAAGCCCCGCCTCAGGATCTGTGCTGACAGCTCGGAGCCTGAAGCCTGCTCAGATTCTGTCTCCCTCTCTCTCTGCCCCTCCCCCACTTATGCTCTGTTTCTGTCTCAATAAGAAATAAACATAAAACATTTTAAGAAAAAAGTATTGAAGGGCTGAGCCCAGAGTTTAATTTAAATTTGGTTTAAATTAAGTAGGGAATCCTACCAGCTCTATCTTCAAAATATATCCAGAATCCTCTAGTTCTCACACTGCCATTTCTACCAACTTGGTCCAAGCCGTACCATCGCCTACTAGAGAGGATTACTTCTTTAGCCTCGTGATTGTTCTACAGCTCTGCCCTCGCCCCCAGTCCATTCTTAACCCAGTAGCCAAAGTGATCCTTTAAAAACATCTTAGATCATGTCAGTTTTCTGTTCAAAACCTTCCAGTAACTCTTTTTCTTTTTTAATGTTTTATTTATTTCTAGGAGAGAGAGAGAGAGACAGCGTGAGCAGGGGAGGGTCAGAGAGAGAGGGAGACACAGACTCTGAAACAGGCTCCAGGATCAGAGCTGGCAGTCAGCACAGAGCCCGACGCGGGGCTCGAACCCACGAACCGCGAGATCATGACCTAAGCGAAAGTGGGACGCTCAACCGACTAAGCCACCCAGGCGCCCCTCCTTCCAGTAACTCTTAATTTCAGTATGAAATTAAGGACATGGTTCTTACATGGCTTATGAGAGCTACATAATCTTCCTTCCAATCCAGGGGTCTCCACTCACTCTCCCCTAGCCCTGTTCCAACACACTGGCCTTTTGCCTGCATTAACACCCCAGGATTAGTGCCGGAGCCATAAGTAGGAAGGGGCTCTGCATTTCTGTTCTGCCTCCTCCTCCTCCAGTACCCTGAAGTCGAATGGGAGGGCACAGCCTGGTTCTGGGATGCTTCTTTCTTACCTGGGAATCTGGAGGGGAAGTGGCTGGAAGATGAACATCTCCTGACTTCACTGCTCATGGCTGTGCAAGTGGTTTCCCTTTTTCCTCTGGTAACACCAGCTTCCTACTCATAAATGCTGTGAGGCTGATGGTCAGATACTCACTTTTGCAGGGGGCACTCATGCATGTTTGTAGGGGCTTCTCCACTGCACAGTTTCCGTATGTGGGGGATGGACTGGCTTCTATTCATGGTAGTACATTCCAGTTTCTGGCTGCTTGGAAACCCTTGCCCAGGGTTCTAGACATCTAGGCTATCATCAAGACAGTCCAAACCCAGTGCCCTCCATCAGTGTCAAACCAGATCCACAAGAAACTCATCCATCTTTGCCACATGATGGGGTCATAGACTATATAGAGACAGCTCTAAAGCTCTCTCCCTCCACCCTGTCGTGTCCCTCCAATGCTCTTCCTTGCTCAGGCAGGAAGCAAAGAAAAGTTAACAAGTCTGCTTCCCAAGTGAGATTCCTGTCTCACACTTGATATTTACTGGGGATTCTCTTAGAGCCTCTTACACTTGGCTTTGGTGAGTGTGGGGAGCCACTTCCCTCCCCAGTGGCTCCCCTAGACCCCAAATTCTGTAAAGACCCCTCCTTCTCCCTAGCCGGGCTGAGGAAGAAAGGTGGAGAAGACAGGCACAGCAAAGAATGCGGATGGCTTTGGTGATGGGTAAGGGAAACAGAATGCTTGGGCTGTCTCTCATAAGACCCAAGAAAGGCACCTCTCTTCCGAATGCCAGGTACTTACTGCCTTACTTTTTTTTTTTAATAGTTTATTGTCAAGTTGGTTTCCATATAACACCCAGTGCTTATCCCCACAAATGCCCTCCTCCATGCCCTATACCCCTTCCCCTCTCCCCCACCCCCGTCAGCCCTCAGTTTGTTTTCAGCATTCAAGAGTCTCTCATGGCTTGCCTCCCTCCCTCTCCCCCACTATTTTTCCCCTTTTTCTCCCCCATGGTCCTCCGTTAAGTTTCTCCTGTTCCACTTATAAGTGAAAACATATGGTATCTGTCCTTCTCTGTCTGACTTATTTCGCTCAGCATAACACCCTCGAGTTCCATCCATGTTGCTACACATGGCCAGATTTCATTCTTTCTCATTGCCCTGTAGTATTCCATCGTATAGATAAACCACATCTTCTTGATCTATTCATCAGCTGATGGACACTTAGGCTTTTTCCATGTTTTAGCTATTGTGGAGAGTGCTGCTATGAACATTGGGGTACATGTGTCCCTATGCATCAGCACTCCTGTATCCCTTTGATAAATTCCTAGCAGTGCTATTGCTGGGTCACAGGGGAGTTCTATTGTTAGTTTCCTGAGGAACCTCCACACTGTTTTCCAGAGGGACTGCACCAGTTTACATTCCCACCAACAGTGTAGGAGGGTGTCCATTTTTCCACATCCTCGCCAGCATCTAGAGTCTCCTGATTTGTTCATTTTAGCCACTCTGTTTCAGCACCTTACTCTTTCTTACTCCCCATTCTCTACTGCCAGGAAATCAGGAGAACTTTCACGCACTATTACAGATGTAAAAGTCATTGGAATAGGCAGTTAATGTAGAGGGAAAGGTTCAAGCTGAACAGGAGAAAATGTCATCTCCTTGTTAGAGAACAGCTACATGTTGGCCAGATTTGCTTAATTGAAGAAGCAGCCAATTAAGTAGGGGAACTTTAAATGTGGTCTAAAATTTCACTTTTATTTTTTTAATTAAATTTTAAATTTTTATTTATTTTTTAGAAATTATCTTTTAAAGTTTATTTACTTTGAGAGAGAGAGAGAGAGAGAGAGAGAGAGAGAGAGAGAGAGAATGGGGAGAGAAGGATAGAAGGAGAGAGAGAGAATCCCAAGCAGAGATGGGGGGAGGAGGCTTGAACTCATGAACCATGAGTTTTTTTAGTGAAGAGGGGGTAAATTTTATGCTAAAAATTTTACTCATTCATGGCTAAAAATTCTTTCTAAGACTTTTATCTTTTATTTTTTATCATTTAAAAATTTTTAAATGTTTATTTTTGAGAGAGAGACAGAGCACAAGCAGGGGAGGGGCAGAGAGGGAGACACAGAATCTGAAGCAGGCTGTCAGCACAGAGCCTGATGTGGGGCTCAAACCCACAAACTCTGAGATCATGACCTAAGCCAAAGTCGGATGCTTAACTGAGACACCCAGGTATCCCTCCAATTTGAGTACACTCTTATTTTTAGTATTTTTTCCCTCTGTTTTTTTTTTTTTTTTTTTGAAAAAACAGTGCTTGTTGTGGTACCTGGGTGGCTCTGCTAGTTGAGCATTCAGCTCTTGATTTTGGCTCAGGTCATGATCCCAGAGTCATGGGATTGAGCCCTGCATCAGACTCTGTGCTGAGTGTGGAGCCGGCTTAAGATTCTCTCTCTTTCTCCCTCTGCTCCTCTCCCCTCCCTGCATTCTCTCTCCCCCTCTAAAATAAATAAATAAACAAATAAATAAACAAACAGTAAATAATAAAAAAAACATTTGTCTCCTGTACAAACTTGAAGTAAAGAAAAGTTTCAATAAGAAAACAAAAAATAATCTGCAATTGCATAGCTGAGGGATAATCACTTTGGTGGAGATAGAACTCTGATTTAGGGCAGCTTAAGATTGTATCATAGAAGGATTTTACTTTGTTTTATGTTCTGTTTTGAGAATTGCACCATGGACCCATTTGGGGTAATAAGATTTGTAACATGAAATTTATCAAAAACCACTATAGCCCAGAGACAACAGAAATCTCTGTTCTGCTTTAAATAAGTTCACTATAGTGACGGGAAATGTTTATCCATAAGAAGAAATTCCTAGGACTCATTTTCTCTCCTTCTCTAAAGCCTCCTTGCTTCTGACTATGCCTTGAATTTAGTGTTAACATGTATTATGCCTGGGCTCTGAGATCTCATGTGGGCTCTACCGAATGAGAACCACCTTGGGAGGGGATGATGGGCAGGAAGCAGCCTTCTCAGGACAAAGGAGACCCACTGCTGAACTGTTGGGGATATAAATTTCCTAGGTTTTGGGTAGTTTCCTCTTTCTGTGTCCTTCAGATTTTAAAGCAGAGCAGTGAGTACTACAGGGAGACAAAGATACGAGGTGGTGTGGGGCCACAGCCAAGGAAAACATTGGCACCAGGAGTTCTGCATCAGGTGGAGTAAGGGTGTCTTCTCTTACAGAATTTGTTAACTAGAGGGAGACAGCAGTCAATATCCCATGATCTTAAAGCTTTCTGATTTACTCAGTCCCCCTTTAAGATTTCCTTATAGTCTTTCTAAACTTAAAAAGAAAAAAAAAGTGATATTTTCATATTCTTTAGGGCTATTTTGGTTTTTTAAAGTGAAGTGCGTATGAGTGAGTGAGAAAGAGTAAATGGAAAAGAAAGGGCTTTACAGCATTGTAACCAAAATTCTCAAACCCTTGATAAGAAAACACTATGAGCTCTGCTACTATTTACTGTTCTCAGAACAGCAAGTATAGACATATAATACTAACACTACTACTACTACTACTAACAATGATAAGAAATATAGAAATTTTTTACTGTGTGCCAGGCATTGTTCTATGGGTTCTACATATAGTAATTCAGTCCTCACAACTGTTCTGTGAGGTCCTTACCCCTATATTATATCTGAGTAAGTGAGAGCTCAGAAATAAAGGGCTCAGAATTCTAACCCAGGAAGTGGCCTTAACTGTTAGACACACTGCTTCTGATGCAATGCTTCAAAACAAAACAAAACCGAAACATGCACTTAGTCTGTAGAGACACTCTTCATCCAGAAGAAGGCAGTGGAGAGCACGGTGAACTGTACAGACTGTAGACACACTCCAGCTCTGGTAACAGTAAGTGGCTTTTCCTTGGGCAAGTCATACACTCTCTAAGCTTTAGTTTCCTTATCTGTAAAATAGGCCAGATAATGCCTATCTCGAAGGGGTATTTGAGGAACTAGATAACATAAGTTTTGAAAAACACTTGGCACTGAACTCAAAAGAATGGTAGTCATTACATTTTTTAGGAGAAATCTCATTTTTACGGTCATCTCATTTTTTAGGAGAAATCCCACAACTAGGGTGTAGAGAATGCGTGGGGGAATGAGTTAAGGAGTTAAGAGTACAGGGAGATGCCTGTGTCCGGGACACTTGGGCAAATGGAGAGAAGTACGGTGGGGGACAGAAGGTGGCAGGGGAGGAGTCTGGGATAACTTCTGATGCTCAGCTTGGGAAGGCTGAGGTAGGGGCTGGGAAATGGAGCCACCCAGGGAGGCAGCTCAATGGGCTCCAGTCTATGAGGGAAAGCTCCCGTAACCCTTGCTTCCTTGACTGTGGCTGTCCAAATCTAGGAATAAAACAAGTTCAGATGGGGAGGGAGACGTGTGGGAATGGACAGCAAGCGAGAATCAGAGTAAAGCACAGACAGCCTGGCCAGCAGCCGCAGAGGTCCAGGTTCAGCTCCATCGTGCAGACGACTGCTGGGGAGAGCTATGTGTTTTATCATTAGCACGCGATAAGAGGAGTGCTTTCTTCCATTTTGGCACGAGGTCCTGGAATGTCCAGTCACAATCCTGGTACGCTCTCAAAAGATTTCATATCCTGAGCCTTCTACTGTCGTGTCACTGGTACGGTGGCTCATGGGATAGTCTGGTAGGAAGCAAAAGCCAGCACCTTTTTGGTAACAATGAAAATCCTTGGATTTATATACTCTGACACAATGTGAGGGGCAGTGTTTAGCTCTTGGCATAGCTATGAATACCTAGGGCAGAACACCAAAGGAAAGGGTCTACTTTGAAAGCTCTCTCAGAACATATCTGAGAGAATTTGCTGGTTAATGCAAATTCATGTCCAAACAAGTACTGGTTTACTTCGGGAGTACGCAGAGCTGGCAAGCCTCACTTGGCATGAAGAGCGTGAGTAATGCTTCATTTTAATGAGGGATCTTGGGGGTCTGTAATGAAGGCTATGTGGTACTTCCCATGTGTCTCTTTGGAACGTGAACTGAGTATACCCACAATGGAAGAAAAGCCACTGGAAAGTACATAGTTCCCGAAACCTCTGGGGCTCTATAAGATTCAAATAAGTTTAAAAAAATTTTTAAAAATTAAAAAAAAAATTATTTCTGAGAGAGAGAAAGAGACAGCATGAGCAGGGGAGGGTCAGAGGGAGAGGGAGACACAGAATCTGAAACAGGCTCCAGGCTCTGAGCGAGCTGTCAGCACAGGGCTCAACGTGGGGCTGGAACCCACAAACCGTGGGATCATGACCTGAGCCAAAGTCGGATGCTTAACTGACTGAGCCACCCAGGTGCCCTCCCCTCCAAAAAAAACCCTCTTTTTTAAAAAAAAACATTTATTCATTTTTGAGAGACAGAGCACGAGTGGGGGAGGAGCAGAGAGAGAGAGAGGGAGACACAGAACCTGAAGCAGACTCCAGGCTCTGAGCTGTGAGTACAGAGGCAGATGCCGGGCTGGAACCCACAAACTGTGAGATCATGACCTGAGCTGAAGTTGGACGCTCAACTGACTGAGCCACTCAGGTGTCCCCAGATTCAGATAATTTAATGTCATATAAATGGATTCACAGAAATACACCCAGAGATCTCAGATTTAAAAGCTTCCCTCCCCACAGGCAAGCATATATGAGTACACAGTAATAAATTATATTTTGGGGGGCTTGGGGGAGGGGCTTTGATTCTTAATGATTTTTGAGTTTTAAATGAATGTGTCCTTGGAGTAATTCATGTTTCCCTACAGGACTCTTCTAAAAGGTAAGAGTCATTTCAATATCAAGTTAATACATATAAAGTACCTATATTCATTTTTTAAGACATAATTTCAGTCACGTTTCACCTGTGAGCCCAGATCACCTGGACCTTTTCTATTAGAGAAAATCAATACTTAACATTTTAGGTGGAAACAAAAGATCTAGGAAGTGACTAGGAACACAAACATTCCCTAGTCTTTGACTAGTCAATGAAATGGCAGAGGGAGTGAATATTACTGCATGTTTGTTCTGGGGTCTGTGGTCTGGGTGTCCCCTTAGATCCAGCCACAGGGGAGGACCTCCTAGAAGCAAATTCTCCTTCTGGTCAGGTCTGGGGCATTATGTGGTCATCCACACAAAGGATGTGAAGTACTATACTGACCTCTATTTTGTATTTCTGGGCTGGCTGGAGCAAAACACTCCATGGAGCCCGGGCCTCCCAAAGCGCTCTGGGATTTTGAAGGGCTTAAGCACAGTGCTGGGGTGTTTGGGAGAATGTTGGTCAGTCCCTCAGGCTTAAAGGAAGGGATGATGACACAGAACTCAGGACGTGAGTCCCAAGAGGCAGAAATGCTGGCAGGAAGACCTCTTCTGTGTACGCTAATATTTCAAAGAGGACTTGGAATTCTAAAGAGAAGTGAGAAGTTCCATGTCTTAAAATGAATAATATTGAAACATTAAAACATGATAAGAACTGAAGTGAATGTGAAGTAAACTCAACAGGCAACTGCACTGTTATCAGATTAATGTGGCCCCACCCACTTGGGACTTATTCGTGCGCAAGAGGCCAAGTGGAGATTTCTTGTGATTTATTTATCCCAATTCTAAAAAACAAAACCTTTAAATGCGTGCTATGTGTAATCGCTAATTGTAAGATAGGCTGTCAACTGACTCAGGCAAATGTCCACTTCCCCTCCGTTTCCTACGAAGCTTAAGGTCACTCCTCTAAATGGGCCATTTCTTCTGTCCTCATTTGCATTTGCTCACCAACAACAGCAACAACAAAAAACTCCCAAGCAAAAAGCCCTTAAGCAATAAAATCGCTGTCCAAGAAAAACATTTAGTTTGAAAAAGAGTTGAAAAATGTAGCCTTGGAAGAACCATTGCTTACATGGGATTGTTCAACAAATTCCTGTTGTGTGAGGTTTGGCATATACTTTCTAAAAATATAAGCATCTGGGGAAATGAGACAAAGCCCAGGTCCTGGACCAAATGAGGCACGCAGTGTGAATCTGTTAGTGATTATATCCATAATGAAATATGTGCCCAAATTTAGCAGTGCAAAATCTAATACAATATGAAAGCCCAGCAGGCACTGTCCTTACCATAATATATAGCCAACAGAGAAGGTACATATGGCGGCGAGTCCGCTATTCCTTCTGGGATACGCATGGTGTGATGTCCTCATCTCGATTAATATAAAGGGCAAAACTGTTGTGTGCTGAAAAAGAACAGAGAGCAGGTGACACAGATTCTTATCATGGCCACTCAATAGCTGTTTTGTCTCCAGTAGGAGAATGGATCGTGCAAATTCCTAGCAAAAGGACCACAGCAGACAGCAGCTCTATAGGGCTCGCCTAAGAGGTACGAGGGACAGGAAAGCATGGGGTGCATTGATCGCTCTATTGGTATTTTTCCTGGATCCAAATTTTTAAAGTTTTATTTTATTTATGACAAATACAGGAAATTTCAGTAATGTTGAAGGATGTATTAGAACATAAGAAAGGAATAAAAAGAACTACTTTAATATTTTGGTAGATGTCTTTTTTTTTTTTTTTTGGCCCTCTCTTTGTTCATATTATTTATACATAGTTAAGATTGTACTGTGCGAGCGATCTTGTTTTGGACTGTAGCATGAGAATTTTTGATATGCCATTTCAGAAATCCTTCTAGAATATCAACCTTGACCATAACTGCTTAAAACTCCATTTTATGGATATACTAACATTTATTTGACCAATTCCCGTTCTTGGACATTAACTTGTATAAGATTTTCAACTTTTTGTTTACAAAAAATGTCATGGTGAATATCTTTATAGAATTCTTTGTCTGAATGTCTAAATGTTAAATTGTTTTCTTATGGTTAAAGTCTATGAAGATTTTAGGACTGTTGACACATAATTCCAGATTATGTGTGTATTATCAGCAACAGGTTAGGAAACGAAGCCAAAATAGTTTCCAGAAAGGTTGTATTGGTTTGTAACAGCAGTACACGGATTTAGACATGATGTTTGAAGACAGACTCCAAAGAAGGTGGGCAGCACCTTCCCATTTCTTGTTCGGATGCAGTGGCCACTCTGATGCTCAATTTAGTTGGCCGAGATGGGGATGAAATTTGGTAACAAGAAAGGAAAATCAGCTCGTCTTGGTATTGAAGTTTGATGGAGGCATGAGGGACAAAGATCTTCTTAGGCAAAACTGGGTTAGGATATAGATTTACCTTTCAACACTGGAGTTTCTCAAGAGTAAGAAGATGGCACAATTGAGACTTGAACCACGAGTAAATTTGAATTCGGTTTAGTATCTCCTAAGGGCCGTGAAGGAATCTTTGCTCCTCTCTTGCTGTCTTGTATGCATATTCAAAGGAAATGCAGGAAACTGAATGTTATGATTTTCAGACTCTAATAGGATTCATGGGCAAAATGGAACCAGGTGGCAGGTGGGCCTTGGCCGGAAAAGACATGGTGGTGATATCAAAGTGAACATCTTTGAAGCAACATATTGTTTATATTTATAGAGAAGATAGAAATACCGATTTTAAAAGAAATATTGATAGCCGAAATTCTTTGCTTTAAAAATGTTCTCCTCTAGATAACTGTTCTGACTGCCAATATATTAGTAATTAGAGAACAGTATTCTTAGAATGTCAGGTGGGTGATTCCACAGTTGGGTAGCTTTATATTTTCTTATCCTTTGGTTCTCTATTGTTGTTTTAAAACAGTATAATTAGCACTGAAGGGAACCATGCAAAATGTACATGTCTGTTGATACAGAGACAGTATGTATTTTAAAGATCTATTTTATTGATTTTTTTTTTTTCACTATAATCTAGTCACCTCAGATGACATTGGCCTGGAGTTTCACCGATTTGAAATGCCAACACTAGTTTTACAATGGTGCATTCATGTGTAAAATTCAAATGTAAAGCTAACAATAAGGCCAAGTCTTGCCAATTCTCACACAGAAAAAAAAAAATCCCTGCAAATCAAACATTTTCACTGAAGATATTGACTCTGACAGCCTGTGTGGGTTATATACAGAATGACAGTGATATATTATTTTTGACTTGTTAATAATAAAAAGTGTGTAAATTCTACATCTTCATCCATTGTTCCAAACTGAGTATAAAATCATCCATTTTTCTATACTATATAAGTTCAAATAACTAATCTGAATATTCTTATTTATCCAGTTATCATTATTTTACCTAACCTACTTGCTGATTATCAGCTGTCACACCTGGAAGGGTTAGGATGTACTCTGATGAGGCCAGACAGAAAAATCTCCTTGAAAAATGAAGATCTTTCTAGATCACTTCATTAATGGTATCATCACCACTAAAAAGTAGCTACTTATTCCATCAATGACATCATCAATGACAGAAGATCTCTTTGAGGCTAACTGTGCCTGTACCAATTGGGTCAGGGACAGAAATCAGGGTAACAACTTATCATTCAGAATTTTCAGGCACTAAATACTATATATCTCCCTCTCTAAAAATCTGTAATGCAAATTATGGTTACTGTTAAACAGTATATATTAACAAAAGTAAAAGCAGTACAAAATATTTATAGCGAATACAGACTTTGTCTGCAGGTTGGTAAGGTTTTATAAACTAAAAAAAATGGTGAAAATCTATAAATGATCCTGCTGAATCTCTAAGTAACCTTTAGCAGTTCAACTGTAACCCAAAATCTGTAGCAGCCAGAGGGATAATTATTTTAGAACTCCAGGTACAAGAAATCCAGTTCTAATCCACTTCCAGGCAATACTTTGCTTGAATGACTTAAGAACTAGGTAGGAAATATTCAAATATTCAAGTCCATCCAAGACCACCCACTGCACAAGAATGGTAATCTATTTTTTGTTCACCGTGGCATTTGTAGAAAAGAGCTTGACATATAGGAGGTACTCAATAAATATTTGTGGAGATAATTTAATCTTTGACACAATAGCTTAAACGAGAATTATTAACTCCATTTTGCAGATGACATAACAAAGACTCAGAAAAGGTAATTCTCTTGCCCAAGATCACAGAGCTAGTAAGTCTGGAGGGAAAGTTCAAGACCAGTCCTGTCTCCAAATCCTAGGCTCTGGTTTCTACATTAGAACTATATTTTTAAAAGATATAGTTAAATAATCTTTGACTCAATAAACCCGTGGGAGTGCATGACTGAAGATCACTTATGTTGTCATTCAACTGGCCAGAACACTTTTTTAGCTGAGCCTCAAAAAAAAGGAAGAGGTCTTCACTAAAAGAAATATATTTTGGCAAATGAATTCTTTCCTGTGGTATACAAGCATTCTGAATAATAATAAACAATAAAACCGCTGGCATAAAGTCAGGAATTTTCAGTGGTGTGATGTTAAAGATGGCTGGAGGCAGCTCTTTTGTCTTTTGGCCTGGAAGAGGTTAAGGTGCAACATTATTGGTTATCCCACTCTCTGAATGATCTGGTACTGGCTGCCTCCACCATGTCTCCTAAACTCCACCCCAATGGAATCAAACCTTAAGTGCATGAGCCAGGAAGTCAGTGCCACGTCTGCCCCAGCCATGAAGACTGGACCCTGGGTCTGTCACTCAACAAGGCAATGATGGGATGATGACATCCCAAGGCAACAGGTGACTGGAAGGGTCTAAGAATGACAGTTAAACTGGCTATTGTGAATAGACAGGCCTAGATTAAGTAGTACCTTCTGCCTCCGCCCTGGTATCAAAGGCCCCCAGGAACCAGTCAGAGACAGAGAGAAGCTAAAGCCCGTCAAGCACAGTGAAAGTATCATTTTTGATGAGATGACCAACACAGTCTGACAGATGCAGTACCTATCTTTATTGTCAGAGAGCTCTCTAGAGCCATTAAAGAGAACCTGGGGATTTCTCAGCGTGTGGGATGCACTGTTGATGGCCGTCACTTTCATGACATCATAGATGATACAAACAGTGGTACAGTGGAATGCCCTGCTACTTAAGAAGTACAAAGGAAAATATTTCAATAAAGGATCACTGACAACTAAAAAAACAAACAAAACAAAACGTATACTCAGGAATGATCTGTTTCTATTTCTCAAACACAAATACCTTTTAACTTGAAGTTTTCTCAGGTATAGACACACACTGGCTAACCAAAGAAAGAGATAAAGTCTGGTTGCCAGAGGGGGCTCTTAAGAATTGTATTGGACTGTTTTTCTATAGTGCATTGTCAATAGAACAATCACTAGCAGCTGAGTTGCTAAGATTTGACTTCGTTCCTTCCTTCCTTCCTTCCTTCCTTCCTTCCTTCCTTCCTTCCTTCTCTCTCTCTCTTTCTTTCTTTCTTCCCTCTCTCCCTTCCTTCTCTTTCTCTCTTTCTTTCTGTTTTGTTGTTGTTGTTGTTTTTTAAACTGCTATGTAAGATGAAGGGTTGACAGCACAAGGAATAAACCTTTGATCTAATCTATAAACTCTACCCTGGAAAGCACTGGTCTATTATGTAAGTAGTTATTCTATCCCAAGCTCAAGTTTCCATTGTTGCTAATTTTAATGAGACAGATCAGAAAATTGTGTCCAAAAAGGGAAGTCCAAATCTATCTTGGGTTTTTGTACCCCTTGTGTTTATTTTAAATGGGGTTCAGATGGGTTCTCTTTACGAAGCAGTGATTATCACCATGAACTGACCAGCCCCCCAAGGTAAAGGTCAGACTGCAGAGAGGAGACCCCAGATGTTGTCTGTCACCCATGACTTAATTGTGATGTGAAGGAGATGGTTTAAGACAAAGGCTCTTGGAGGAGAGGCTCCCAGGAAGAACGGAGTGTAATTAAGTGGAAAGATCAGGAAACTAGCATTTGGAATCTAGTTCTGGTTGTGTCTTACCACTAGACACTATAAGACTATAAGACTTGAGGCAGGGTCTTGTACATTTGTGAAGCTCGTTTTTTGTTTTTGTTTTTGTACAATGAGGGGATTGTGTTAAACTAGTGCACCACAAACATCAGTCATGATACGCTAGCATTTTAAGCTTTGTTATATCACATACGAGGGCTCACCCAGGCATTAGGCATAGGAGACACAGTGTCCATGGCCCATGAAAGTGTTTTAATTTCTTTTACAATCAGAAGAAAAAAATGAACTTTTAGAGTTGAAGATTATATTCATCTTTATGTAAATGAAGTCATAAAGTATTACATATTTAATATATAAATACATATATACACACATATGCAATATATAAAACATACAATATATTTATATATGTAAGTGTGTATACATATCTGAATAAATGTATATACATGTATGTGTATGGATACATAAATGTTGGAAAGGACCCAGAAATGCAAAGTGCTTAGGGTGTAAAAATGTCAAAAATCATAACGCAGCCCTGTTACATGCTACCTGACTTAAAAAAATTATTTTCGTTTTGAATTCACATTTAAAAAATAAATGTATTTAAAGGGAAACTTAAGAGACTTATACTATTCTATTCATGAATAGAATATCACTTGTCATAAATAGAATATAATTACAAAAACAAGTACAATGGAAATTAATTGATATTAAGAAGTGTTGGCTAGAGATGTTGGGCTGGTGGATGGCTCTGATTCTGAGGCCTGTTCTAAATGTGCTCAGTAGGGAAGTCAGTCAGCATTGGAGGCATGAAAGACACACTAGCACGAGACAGAGACTTCTCAAAAAGGAATCAGAAGGATTGAAAGATAATTGAGAAGGAATTACCTTTTCACTATGTGATTCAATATTGCTTAACACCAGGTCCCTGTGCCAGATAAATTATCTATCATCCGAGCTACACTCTCGATGCATGGGAACAGGTTACCTATACGTTTTAGCTATGCCCTTTGAGAGCTCAATTATTTGATTTATGAACAGATGTTCTTTTGTCAGAAAAATGGAAAGAAGATGAGTAGGAAGTAGAGGTACTGATGAAGAATCTAAGGGTATTTAACAGGATTAAGGAGATGGGCCTACAATACAGAAAGAGCATCTGGATGTGCTACCAGGGTAGACATTTTGAGTGTCTGTGATGGCAATCAGTAGCCTACAAACTACAGGGAAGTCTTAGAATAAACTTTGCTGTGGAATAAATAGAAGGATATAAACTATGCTGTGTGATGGCATGAATTCAGGCAAGCAGAATGAATCAATTGGGGAACGGCTCAAGATTATTTTAGAGCTCTGGAATCTGGACTTGCCATCTGAGTGTACAGTACCAAAGACAATACAAAAAATAATAGACAAGATCTGAAGAGTACGTTCACCGCCATCTCTCTGGTTTTTCTCCTTCTCTCCAGAATATATACTTAAAAACTTTTAATTAAAAAAATTTTAATGTTTATTTATTTTGGGGAGAGAAAAAGACAGACAGAACTCGAGCGCAGGAGGGCAGAGAGAGAGGGAGACACAGAATCCAAAGCAGGCTCCAGACTCCGAACTGTCAGCAAAGGGCCCAACTCGGGGCTCAAACTCACAGATCGTGAGATCATGACCTGAGCCAAAGTCAGACCCTCAACCGACTGAGACACCCAGGCGTCCCTCTCCAAAACAGTTTTTAATAGGACAGTTCTGCTCCCATACCCCAAGGAAGAACTGCTTCCTCCTTTGGGGCAAAATCAGCCTTTGAATGTGAGGTATCAGACCAGTTCCCCGCTCAGCTGGTAATAAGAGAGCTGGCTGTCCGTGTCCACCTGTGTGAACCCGCAGGACCCAGGCAGACCTCTGGGAGTGTTCTCAAAGTAACGCGTACCTCAAATCACCAGGTGAGCTTGTTAAAACTGAGATTGCTGGGCCTTGCTTCCCAGGTGTCTAGTTTATTGGATGCGGGGTAGTGCTCAAAGTGGTTCTTGCCTTCCTGTTTGTCAGCACATCGAGGGTTTCTTCTCTCCCTAGGTCCACTTTTGACCACAAAGAAAAAGCCGAAGGACGGTTGTGTGCGTGTGCACAGGTATCACGACGCACCTGCGTTATCGGGGCTCTCCAGGCTGCAGGCAGGGCTAGAGTAATGACCAGACTGTCCTAGCAGGTTGGGGCAAGGGACAGTCCCTTTGGTGTCCTAACAATTTACAGGTATATCACAAATAAAAGTCTCCAACTGGAAAAGTGCTCTAGGATACAAGAGGTTGTACACTCCATATTGTAACTCGAATATTTTTTAGGTGTTTTATTTATTTATTGAGAGAGGAGAGAGAACAGGGGAGGGGCAGAGTGAGTGAGCGAGCGAGAGAGAATCCCAAGCAGGCTCCCTGCTGTTACCGTGCAGAGCCCCACACAGGGTTGGATCGCATGAACCGTGAGATCATGACCTAAGCTGAAATCAAGAGGAGTATGTTTACCAGCTGAGCCATCCAGGGACCCCTGTAACTTGAATATTTTATTTGCTTCCTTGCCACCCCCTCACCTTTAGAATAAAAGATGCTATTAAAAGAGAGAAATCTTATTCTGTACTAAAGCAAGAAGGAATTTCCAAGTTTGAAGATAGAGCCCATTGTATTAGCAAAACATGATCTAAAATGTAAGAAAAGGTGACATGAGGAAAGACGGGCAAAAATCACAAAACGCTGACTGATCCAAACTTTGCAAAGCTTCTGGGCTCTCCAAATAAGTCAAATGTTTGATGGATTCAGGGAGAAGCCCGGCTGGGTGGCGACTTGCACAGAACTGGGTGGGTCTTTCCTTGGGGCGGCTGTAAATCCAGACTCGGTGGATGGAAGGATATGGTGGCAATGACATCCCGGGCACTTTGGAAACAAAGCCAATGTAGGCTCTAAAACACTTAAAGTTTTAACTCGGAAAATCTGCCCAAAAGTTTTACCCTGTCACCAGGAATGGTCTTTGCTAATTTTACTAATGGGTCAGCTCAAAATGTGCCATCCTCCCTCCCTTTCTTCATAGTAGAGGTATTTTAGTGCTTGGAATGCCCGTCTTAACCACTTCTCCACAAGTCAGACCGAGCCTCCCGCCCCTGAGGGCCGAGGTGCTATGCTTAGTGTGGCAATGCTTGCACAATAATAGTACAGAATTTCTCCGGGAACGGCTGGAGTGTGTTTGATGATGCCTCTCTGCTGTGGTCCTGGGTACCTGTTCCTGCTGGCTTACACCGGGCATCTCAGAATCGGGTTAGAAATGTGACCCAGGGTTGGAAACTCAGATTCAGATGGAGCCAATATTTATCAGGTGCCAGTTTGTTCCAGGCACTTCCAAAACTCTTCCTGAGCTCAGTACTACATGTGGGACTCACCCAGTCCTAACATTAGCCCCAACAACTGTTAGGATATGGTTTTAAGAATTAGGCCAAATAAACAAGAGTGCCATGCATTAAACCAAGACATGCAGATCTTTGCAATTAAGGGCAAACGGTGCATCACAAAAATACAGTGGGACAGTGGCTATTTTACTGGGCTATTATCTTTGCATTTAAAAAGCATTTTAATTTTTATTTATTTTTCTGTTTTGTTTTAGAGAGAAAAAGAGAGTGCACAAGCGGGGGAGAGGAGCAGAGGGAGAGAGAGAGAAAACCCTACGCAGGCTCCATACTCCGTGTTGAACCTGACATGGGGCTCGATCCAATGACCCTGGAATCATGATCTGAGTCAAAATCAGGAGTCAGATGCTCAACCAACCCAGGCGTCCCTTAAAAAGCATTTTTAACATGACCTGAGGCCAGTTAATATCTCCTGCTGAATCCTCCTATGGAAGGTATCCACAAAGGGCTAAGGGTCTGCGGCACAGTTAGGGAGCTCCATTGTGGACCGAGCAGCCAGTGGGCCATCAGAAGGAATTCTTTCTGTAAATGTGATGCCAGAGATGACCCGTGCTGTAAAAGCAACTTTAAAGGGACCTATACTCACTTCTTCCATGAACATTGCACAATTAGTGTTTGGGGTCCTCATAGAACAGCACCTCTGGTGACTGTCCTCAGACAGTCAAGCAATTATAATATGATGAGACACACACAGGCGGCAAGTCTGTGATGGTACGATGGCCAGGTGATCTGGTCTGCCCAGGCGGGCCATGAGGAAACTCTATGTGGCAGGAGACATTTGAACTGGGTCGTTACATGTGACTAGGGCTTCAAGGAAGAAGTTCATTCACAAAGCCAAGAAGTGTGTAAAGGCACAGCATACCTCACTGAGATGACTGTCACCGCTATAGGACATGAAGGAGACGGAAGGTTAGGTAGGCATAGACCAAATCATGGGGGGCTTTCTATGGACTCCCCTGTAGGAAGCAGAGGTACCTCCAGAGGCTTAAAATCCTTCCATGGAGTTTAATATAGAGGTCGGAGAAGCATACTGGGATATTAACAGGAGAAAGAGCAAGCTGGGGGATGGGCAGGGTAGAGGGTGGTTTGGAGAGAGGAGAGATATGTCTATTAACCTGCTCCCTTGCCCTTCTTTCCTTCTATCTGACTTGATTTTTCTTCTGGAATGGACGTCATTCTCTCCCTGACTTCCTTCTAGGGTTTCCTCAGCCTGCCTTCTTTCTTAACTCTTGGCAGCTTCCTCGCCTATGAGTCCCCCTTCCACTCTGGTTTTCTCTTCCACTTTAGTAAGTACCCTAATGCCGAAGACAACAGAGGGACAAGAAGGAAGAGAAAGCTAGTCTTTAATTTTGGCAAATACATATTTGACACGTAAACACAGAAACACGATTTCTGTGTTTCATGTTGCTTCCCCCATTATTAACTGATGTGCATACATACTGAATACAGAGTCACAAGAATAGCTACCATTCACTGAGCTCCTAATATATGCTCAGTTTTATGCTGGACGCTGTCCACCAATATCATATCTGAGTTCCCACAGCAACTGTAAGGCAATAGCTATTTTCATCTTCATTTTATAAGTGAGGAAATGGAAGAAGAGAAGGATTAACTTATCAGAGATCATGTACCTCCAGTAAATGGGGCGGGCAGCCTTAGACCTCAGATCTACCTGACTCCAAAACCCATGCTTTTACTGAGATAGACACACTGTTTCCCCATACTTGATGTTTGTTCATTCATTCAGCAAATACTTACGGTTCTCTACTATATGTGCCACTCATGATTTCAGGTTCTTCAAATATATCTCAGAACAGAGCAGACAGAGATTCCTGACCCCCCAGAGATTACCATTCTTGGGAATGCATTTCAGTTAGGCTCATACAAATTTAAAGTCTCACCTCAGAAAAGACCAAATTCATTAGGATTGCACAAAGATTATATGAGATGCTACTGTAAGAGTGGCTTGCATGGTACATGCAAAAAATAATTGAAGTTATTCTGTGAGATCTCCCACTTAAGACATGTTGTCACATAATACTGTCTAACATTTACTGTGTGCCAGGAACTCTACTAAGTATTTTGCAGAGACTAAAATGCGTTTACATCTCACAACAATCCTTTGAGGCGTATATTGTTATCAATCCCATTTTACAAAAACTGAGGCACAGTGAAATAAAGAAAGTTGCTCAAGGTTGCCAACTGGAAACTGGTCGATTTGGACTTACACTTGGCTTCAGAGCTACCCTTTGACCATGAGGCCATACTGCTTCTGGAGTGTCTGGGAAGACCTGAGGACAGGGGAACTGTTGGTGGAAGAACTGGTATTGGAGAAGGGTACCTGTTGGCTTTATGTCGTGCCTGAGAGAAGGAACCTGCCTCCTCTCAACCACCCATTCACCTTGGTAAGATTCCAGGGGCTGAGGGATGAATGGCTCCACATTCAAAGTTCCAAGGAAGACAAGGAGGCCAGACTTTCTGCTCATGCTTGGGGGTAAATCCCATGGGTACTGAGGGCCTCAGCTAGGTAAAGGGCAGAGGTAAGAATAACCCCAATCCACTGGCATGGAAAGGCACTCTGAGATGCTTTTCATGCTACCTTCTTTTGGTCTTTTCTTTGGCTCACTCTCCTTAAATGTTTTGAAGTTTGAAAAGCATTTTAGGAGGTGGGTTGAAGAGTGGCGGAAGGGAGAGCCATGGGGGATATGGTACAGGTAGGAGGCCAGGGGAGAGGAAACGTAGTCAGAGGTTTCAACAGCTCATATGACCTAAAACCTTCTTAAGGATTGTGACACACTGACAAGTTTAGGGAACAAGTATAGAAAACAAAGTCTACTGTTAGGAGCGCTTTGAAATGAACAAAGAAACTTCAAAAAGAAGAAACTACAATATTAATGTTATTAATAAAATAAAATTATTTTGAGCTCAACAGAATCCACTTATCCACATATGACAGCACCCTCCACTGTTAGGATATTCCTCTAAAAACGCAATTCTGACCATTTGGTTTCCTTCTCTGAAACCTTCTCATGATCTTCAGAACAAAGTCCAAATTTCTTAGCATTGCCTTCAAAGGCTCATACCATTGGATTTAATCTATGTTTCTCCACCCCCCCCATTGTTTAATGTTTATTTATTTTTGAGAGAGAGAGAGAGAGAGAGCATGAGCAGGGGAGGGGCAGAGAGAGACACACACACACACAGAATTGGAAGCAAGCTCTAGGTTCTGAGTCGTCAGCACAGTGTCCAATACGGGGCTCAAGCTCAGGAGCCTTTGAGCCATGAGATCATGACCTGAGCCGAAGTTGGCTACCCAACTGACCGGGCCACCCAGGCGCCCCTAACCTACATTTCTAGATTAACCTCAGACCATTCTATGTGGGCAACTGTCACTGTGTCCCCAAAAGGCCTCACATGTCCATGCCTTTGATCATGTCCGTCTTTCTGACTGTAACTCCCTGATGTCTGGGACCTGTTCTGTAGTATATACATAAGACTTGGCCATTTCCTGCTCACTAAAGAATCATTCCCATAGGTTCTAGGCCATTGTGCCTAGTTCTGTTCACAGCCTATTATTAAAAGAAGTTATGTGGACGTTTTTAGGCCAATGCATTTCCAAGCCGGGGTGAATACACAGTGGTGCAACATGCCACATAATGCTACAGTTAACATGAAGGATGGAAACCCTAATGCAGTGGGAACAGTTCCTTAGGGAGAAGGACCAGACCTTATTGACCACTGAGGCTCAGCTCCCTGCACTGCACAGGAAACTTAAGTTACCCTTAGTAGGTCTTCAGTAAACTTTTGTTCAAGGACCATGATAGTAAGACTTTCTCTTAAGTAAACCTTATTTTCTTGTTAGTTTTATTATTTTAAAACCCAGCAATTTAAGAGGAATAAAAATAAGTTCCCGGATGCAATACATAAATAAATTTTAAATAATACATTCATCTTGAAAGCACAAAATCTCTAATTTTCTATTACAGAAGAAGGGTGCTATTTTGCCACAAACCATATTCACATGGGACTAAGTCACCAAACTAAAGCTGCATATTCACAAAATATACAGAGATATTAATTTTTTGAAGTGAAAAACAGTAATATGTTTCCACTGACCTTTTTAATTTCATCACACTCGTCTATCCCAGTGTACAAGCAGATTTCTGTAATCCTAAAGAACCTTCCTCAACTGAGTCTCCAAATACGATTTCAAGTGGTTTTCATTTACCCTTGTTTACGATAAAATAAATGTTATGCTGATTGATCGGCAAATGTCTACCAGCAGCAATAAGAGCAATTATGTTTGACATGAAGACATTATAAAATCTATAACCCAAACCTTTAAAGCCCGATTTGAAATGTCAAATTTGACTTATGAGAAACAGTTATAATCCTGCTTCATGCAAAAAGCATTAGGTTAATGCTGGAGCAAAGTACTGTTGCCAAGCATGTGCTGGCATAATTAATCAGGGATATTTCAGAAACGAATCGTCTCCAAGAGGTTATTGAATTACTGTCACGACACATTTTCCTTACGGCTGCGATGGTGCTCCAGAGCTGGGATGCACTGGCATGAATGTTTCAGTGACTAAGCCTTGATCCGTCCTCCTGGACGCCTGCCGTCCTGCACTGACATCTGCAAACACTCACATTTGACAGCTTCATGCCTGAGCGTGGTGGCTTCCAAGTTGATTAGGATTAGTTCAGAGGGGTTTTGGACTAGTCTGAGTGTAATCGAAAGCAGAGAACTGTGAGTCTCCAGAGAGTGACATGCACCCAGTAAATGGCATCATATTAACAGAGGCTGTGCATGTGTATCGACACATACACAAGCTACACCCATCCATGCACACACATGTGCAAACACACATGTGTAAACACAATGCACACACGTAAACACATATGCACACTCTCATGCAAATACATATGAATGTACGCACACACATAGAATTCTTAAGGAATGGGCAGATTTAAGTTTAATTTTCAACCTTATCTCTATTATCTACTAAACTAAAATCAAGTCTTTTTTTTTTTAATGTTTTATTTATTTCTAGGAGAGAGAGAGACAGCGTGAGCAGGGGAGGGTCAGAGAGAGAGGGAGTGACAGACTGAAACAGGCTCCAGGCTCTGAGGTGGCAGTCAGCACAGAGCCCGACGCGGGGCTCGAACCCACAAACCGCGAGATCATGACCTAAGCGAAAGTCGGACGCTTAACCGACTAAGCCACCCAGGCGCCCCACTAAAATCAAGTCTTAAAGAAATATTTTAGGGGCGCCTGGATGGCTCAGTTGGTTAAGTGTACGACTTCGGCTCATGTCATGATCTCACAGTTCTGTGGGTTCAAGCCCTGTGTCGGGCTCTGTGCTGACAGCTCAGAGCCTGGAGCCTGCTTTGGATTTTGTGTCTCCCTCTCTCTCTGCCCCTCCCCTGCTTGCACTCTATCTCTTTCTGTCTCTCAAAAATAATAAATGTTAAAAAACATAAAAAAAGAAACATTATTTTAAACACATACAAAGTAGTTATAACTTCTTATTTACAATGATTCCATGATATAAGGTAATTCTGTCAGAAGAAGTCTTTAGAGCATTCAAATGTTCTTCAAAAGATTACAGGGGACAATTTCCCTGATGAACACGGATGCAAAAATACCCAACAAGATACTCGCCCACAGGATCCAACAATGCATTAAAAGAATTATTCACCATGATCAAGTGGGATTTATACCTGAGATGCGGGGCTGGTTCAATATTCTGCAAATCAATATATCACATTAACAAAAGAAGGGACAGGAACCACATGATCGTGTCAATAGATACAGACTTTCACTCTTCCCAGATTACAGGGGACAGTGAAGGGAGAAAGTGATAATTTAGCTCACAGCTCAAAACTTTTTCTCTGCACATTCTTAATTTGTTTTTGCGAACAGATAAGAACACACTTCTACACAAAGCAATGTTGTTGCTTATAGGAGTGTGGATGGACCAAAGGTAGATGCTGGGTGGAGAGAGGCCTGTAGGGAATGGACAACATCTCTGTGACTCTGGACACAGTATATTAAGGTTCTATGCCCCTGCCAAGTCTGTTTTCAAGCCATATTTCCCTGCACATTTTATGTCTTGCTTAGGCTGCCTCAATGACTGTATGGCCAACACTGAGTACAGAAGAATGGGGAGTGTAATGGCTGCATAAGCTCTTCTCTCTGAGGGGATGTGAAGAGAAAACAGGGCCAGGAAGCCATTCACCGTTAGCTGGCGACATGACTTCGAGCCCTTTTGGACCCCAGTCTCCTCATCTGTAAGAGTCTGCAGCCGTGGACAGCAGGGATCTTGTTCGAGTCCTGAGAATTCATGTCTCCATCCTTGATTATACATGTCTGTGTCCAGTGTTAATATCTGCCCTTCCTTCTTTCCTTACTGTATAAACTTTCATCTTAACTATAACACATATACAGAAAAGTGCAAAAATAAGAAGTGTCCAGGAGATGAGTGTTCACAAAGTGAACTCACTCCCATAACTGGCACCCACATCAAGCAACTGAGCATTACGAGTCCCCCAGGATATTCTCCTATCCCTTCTTGTCACAAAGAATCCCCCCAAGGTGACCACTCCTCTGAGTCTGAGCACCAAAGTAGTTTTCTTTTGTTGTAAGATTTACATGAATGAAATGCAGTACATGTTTTTTTTTTCTTTTTCTTTTCTTTTTTCTTTTGTGCCTGGCTGGTATATTACCTCTGTGGGATACATCCATGTTGAGGTTTCAAGTTGTGGGTTTCCATTCTCACTGCTGTATAGTACTCCATTGTGTGAATGCAACACAATTTATTCATTTATTCTACTGTTGATGACACCATGGCTCTTTCTAGTTTGGTCCATTGAAAAAACATGCTGCTATAAGTATTCCCAGATATTCTCCTTTGGGGAACACATGTTTGCATTTTTCTTGGCTATGTACTGAGGAAAGGAGTTGCAGGGCACATTTCTGGGTATTCAGCTGTAGTAAATAATGCCAAAAGTTTTCCAGAGTGGATGTACCAATTTATGCTCCCATCATCAGTGTACAGAATCCCACTGGTTCTACATCTTCGTCAGCCTTGATAATGTCTTTTTCATTGCAGTCATTCTCATGCTTGGCCTTTAAATGACAGGGTTGCATTTCTGACTTGCATCACCTTTGGACCTACGGGCCCAGGTTGCCATAGTGTCGCAGGTCAGGTTCCCTGGGGAGCAGACTCTGAGATGGAAACCAGCATGCAGTAGGTTCCTTAGGGAGTCTCTGAGCATCTGCGTGTGTCAGGGGAAAAGAAGGATGAGCAATGCAGCAGAGGGAGAAACGAGCCCTCAATGTGGCCTCAGCATGGCTGATGCATCCAGAGCTCTGCAGCTAGCCATGCCCTTCAGAGCTGCCAGGAGCTGGAGTAGATGGGCCTGGTCTTTATGCCTTCATGGACTGCTGATGGGCTGCAGGCTGAAACAGGGAAGGAACCTGACCTTTAGCAAGACTGCTGTCCTCAGGATAGTTCCCTGAGAGGACTTACAGGAAGGACTGGGGAGGGCAGCATACCCAGCTGCTGGGGAAGTAAGTCCTTTGTCCCAAAGGGGACCTGTGTGGCACATCACAGCATCCACTGAACATGGATGGTCTTTGTTCAAGCGGTATTTGCCAGCACATTCCATGTCTTGGCCATACAATCAGCAGTGCAGCCAGCTCAAGTCTCTATTTGTGAAGTTCATGGAGGGAATATCTACCATGATGAGAGCCGGACAATTCATAGCTGCACTGCAGGGCTATGAATGTGCTAACATTGATATTTATGTGAGCTTCGTGTTTTTCGGAAGCAAGAAACTGGTCAGTACATGGCAAAACTCCTCATGACCACTTCATTTGGGGGTTATAAAGTCTGCTATTGTAAATGGTCTCATGCATGACCAATAAGTCTTCTTGACTTGTAGCTGGGTTTCTTATTAACCACCACATAGTTGGCATTAAATATTCTTTTATAACTTGTTATCAATTTGTAGCTATTCAACAATTTATTTAGTTGAATCAGGCATATGCTAGATTTATTCAGCTGAATAAGGCATAGGCTAGACCATCTAGTTTTGGTGATCATGGATTTGAGATTCTAGGAATCATGCCAGTCATACAGATAACATATTTTCTTGTGAGACAGTGCATATGGGAGGGGTTTCTTGAGGAAGAAATATGCTTCAGGCTCCAGATCTAGACCTTAACAAATGACCCTCGGTTTTATTTTTCCTTACGGCCAGTGCTTTGTTATTTGCACCCACAGACCAACATTTTAAACAATTTTATTTCCCAAACCATATATATATATACTCAATCCTCCCCCATTTTAATATAATTAATCAAAGACACACATTTTGGCCAGCTTCGGATCAGTATGAGATCAACAGTATTACTACACAGCTCACAGAGTTCAGCCAAATCAAAGAAACCTGACATTTTCATTAGCCTCTGCAGCCTAATCAAGGGTAGAGATACATTTTGGTAAGCTTAAACACAGCTTGTGGGTTGTTCCCCATACCTATTTTTTTTTTTGACCCCTAGAAGTCAGGTCCCCATTGTGCAGATATCTTGGGTAAACAGAAAATCCCCAGTGTGAATAGTGATGAATGGAATTTGTGTCTCTTCACAGAGAGTCCTCCTCACTAGTGGCTGTTGGAACTCCAAGGGCTGTTCATCAGCTTTAGTGTTTAAGGTCAACCCATTGCTCTGGCCAATGTATCACCATGGCTCCATATTCCTCTCATTCTGATGGTCATGAATCAAAGCTTTATGAGAGCCACACAAGAAGGAAGCAGGATGAGGTCAGAGCTCACATGGAGCCCTGAGAATCTTTTGACTCTCAAGTATCATAGAGGATGTTAGAGATAGGATAGGAGAAAGACTATTCGATGGTATGAAATGAGGAGCATTATGGGTTGTGTGAAATAGATACAGCAGCCAGCTGCAGAATGCTGGGGCTAGGAATAAAGTGAGCTAAGGGTAATCACAAAGCTGTGTGCTGTGCTCTGTAAGGATGGGCACCTTAGGGGTTAGGAAAGTGGAAGACCCCAAAAATGTAAATTGATTCAATAACTGTTTTGCTAAATTTGTGAATATGACCAATGAATAAAAGATGAGTAGAGAAAGCCAAGGTGCATTAGGAATATCAAGCATTCTATATTTAAGGAAACTCAAATAAATCATTCTCCAGTGTGGCCTCAGAGGAACCTTTCCTCTGGTCCTCATTGATCTGGGGTCTGATTGCTTCAGTCTAGAAGAAACATGATGGCTTCCAGTATTCGAGCAAAGATGTTGGAATCCAGCAGATGCTTGAGCAGGGGATGTTTTATAAATGCAGATGGGGAACAGGAAAGGGAAGGAGAGACAGACAAGGGCTAGCTTGTTTTTCTGAGTCATGTGTATACTCTTTCGGTTTGCCTAAGTTGATCCTTGATCACATTATTGTCTTTGATGGATTCTGGACATATCATCTCAGGTGATTTCCGTTTAATACCTGCAGGGAAGGGGCCACAGTCTTATCCTTAATTCCTTTTCATTCATCTTCTGTGGAGTATTACAGATAAGCAGGATTCTAAATCTGAGTAATGAAGAGAAATGCCACTGAATGATATCTGGTCGCTGCTGGTGTGAAAAGGGCTAGAGATTAAGCAAATGAAATGCATATCGTTAGATGCACTGACTTCACACCTTACAGGGACAGCCAGGAAGGAACATGCACACAGGATCTTCAGATAGTAAGTGCTTTATTCATTTTTGTGAAATGGAGGGATTGGCGAGTGTTCTGCAGAAACACTGTGGATGCTGAAGGCATGACCGGGTCACTCTCTGTCATTTTAAGTTTACAGGGAGGATGAGCTGGTCTTTCTGTAAGGGTCTCTCCCACAAAGCTCTCTCCTTCCAGTGAGGTATATTGTGTTCAGCTCTTGCCAAACTTAAATTGCATCCATGTTAAAGGGGAAAAAAGGCTTTAGCACATTCCTTAGGGGAATGGAAACAATTTATTTTGTTTGTTTCTAATGGAGAGGGTTTGCTCCAAAATCTCACTGTGAGGTCTGAGAATCTGGGTTGAGGAAGGCCAGGCAGCCAGAGGGAGAGGGAGAGGGAGAGAGAAGAGGAGAACAGGAACCGTCACTGAGACCTCATCAGGTGACCGAGACAGCAAGAACAGCCAGTTACAAAGCCAACGCATAAACTATAGTTCCTGGATTTAGGGCAGGAATTCATAGTTAGCTAAATATGATATGAATCGATGTGCTTTCACAATATTTAGCTTTTCTTAAAAGTGCTTGTTTTGTTTTAAAATTAAAACCTTCCTCTGTTGCTCAGCACAACCAAGTACAATATCCTTTGGGGGGGGTGTTGGTTTTTGTTTGTTTGTTTTGTTTTCCTCCTTGATATGCAGAAAATGGAATGGCCAAGCGTACAGTTCACCTCGCTTCAAAGGAAGAAAGAGGAAGTCACACATGCAAATGACCCAGGCGATAACAAGTAATGAGCCTTTGGAAAAAACTCTGACTTCTCAACATGAGCTGGATGATGAAAAACATGAGCATGATTTCTCATCGGCTGGTGTCCCCGAAAGCTTATTTTGTAATATAATTTATTTCCATAGGGTGGGCTTAGTCTCCTAACAAGAGTGGAGCCTTGTCCCTGCAAAGCTGCAAATGTCAGAATACAGCCTCAGGGTGAACATGGGCGGCATAAATAACAAGGAAAATGCATCCTTCTCTGAGTTCCCAGGACTGTAATAAGACTGCTGGCGTTTCAGTGATATACGGGGTCTTTTTATGTTCAGCAGAGAGCAGTAGGCTTTGGGTCTTCGAGATCTTGTTTGATTGCTTTACAGAAACCAATCAATAACACACAGGTAAAGTCTTCTGCAAGACACATAAATCCTAGCATGGGGAGACCAGCTGTTGTGAGATGCTGGATGGGCGCCAGTTTCCAACTGGGGAGTCTCAAGGAAATGATCCCGAATCTGGAGCTTTGTTTGGATTTCAATGGAACATAATCGGGCGACATCTGGTCCCCCACCTTGTGCTGGCGTGGCCACACTTCCTCTGCCGTGGCTCTGGGCACCTCCTGCTGGGCTTCCAGTGAGTGCCAAGCACCAGTGCCCTGCCTGTCACCAGCTGCCAATCAGTTTTTCGCAGTGGGGGACAAAAAAAGAACGGGGGCCTTCAAGACGCCTGCTGAGAACGACTCATAAAAATGATCTTAAAATGCAGTTTGGGTCCCACTGCCCCACAAGTTACTGGACATGAGACAAAAAAGAATTTTAAAACTAACTTTGCAGTGGGAGGGAGGAAAAGCAAGCAGAAGGGAACGAGGAAAAGCACAGGAAATTGGCAGTGCGGGGCACCAGGTAATCGACAGGTAGAGAAGGAGTGAGAGACCAAATGAATAAGGGATAATAGTCAGCAAATTCATGGAACCATAGGCACCCTGACTAACAAGCAGTTATATGCAAGTGAAAAACGATTGTCACATGTTAAATTAGCAAGTGTTTCTTTTAAAAATCAGAATGCTCAATATTGCAAGGAGGTGAAAAATACATACTCCTGAATGCTGGACAAAGAATACATGGCAACTGCTGTTTGGGAAGGAAACTGACCCTCTTATCAAGGGCCCTGAACCCTTTCCCAAATACTGTACTTGAACCTCTGGGTCTATGCTAAAGAAATAATAGCCTAAGGAAACCAAATACATACAGAGAAAAACACACCCTCCTCAGCTTAATAAACAAAGGTATTTTCCCTAACACTATTCACAACAGCAAAATAATATATAAGGATGGAATGGTTTTTAAACTAAGATATATCCACTCAACAGAATATTACATAGCCATTAAAAGATGTTAAGAAAAATACCTACATTATCATATTTAGACATCAAAGAACATCAAAGACTACTTACGTTGTCATATGTAGTTTTAAAACTCTTGTTTTTTGTTCCTAAAAGGAAGACATTATAATGTCATCCATGACTTCCTTTGTCTGAAGGACCATGAGGGACCATCTTTCTTGTTTCTACATTCTTCCAAATGCTTTTTAATTTGTATGTGTTACTTTATTATTAAAGGTAAATTCACGAAAAATGTTTAAGGAATGCACTAAAGAAATATTGCCTCTGTATAGGAAAATACTTGAATGTCTTCAAGAAAACACAGACATATGAAGTAACAGAGCTCAGCTTATAATATTAGCTGAGAAGATGAGCAGGAAAAGGGTAAATGAGTAAGTTCCAGATATGAGAAATAAAATGGAGAAACTTAAGTCAGTGAAAAGAAAGTAAGAAGACCAGGTAAAATATCAGGACGTAAAAAATGAAAAGGAAGCGTTATCAAGTGAAAGTCGTATAACTGAATATTGGATCACAGTGGGTTTGCTGGAGGACATTTAAAAACACTCGGTCACCATAAGTAGTGCCGGGGCACAGCCATGTGACTTACAAACAGTAACGTCAGGGACAGTTGGGCTGAGCGGAGGTAAGGTACTAATCTGATTTCCTCCATCCACCATCATGTCCAGGAGTCTTGGTGTTTTTCAGTTTAAAGTTTTCAAGTCAGTCCGTCGGGATATAAATGCCCTAACACAAAGTCCTTGTGGCTTTTCTCTGCCGACTGGTTTATTGTCTGCTTATCTCTGCTGGTAATTTTATGTATATTTCAGGCTAATTAGGTTTGTTTGTGGAGAAATGCAAAGGGGAGAAAATTATAAAGGATTGCATATTGAACATTTCTGAAAAATTGACAAAGTTTAGGCAGAAGTGTGTGAATTGTGTGATATTCCTGTGGGGTCCCCTAATGATTTTCTGTCTCTGGCCCTCTGGGAAACTCTAGGGGAAAGCATAATTGTTCTATGTCTTTCTAAGACCTTCCACTTTCTTGATTGTAAGCCTTTTTTTAAAAAAAACAAGTCTTCAATTTATAGTTCTGTTTGATGTATGTTGGCTGACTCTTATCTTTTTCTAATCCTGTGTAAAATCCCTTTGCTCATTCTGGAAACCTTTAAGAATCTCTACTTCTTAAAATCCATATATGATCAGGTAGTAAGTTAGTGGGATTTCTGGTAGCAGTTTCCTCCATTTGAAGCCTATGGCTTCCCAGAAGTTCCTTATTTTCCCTACATTTGCTTCCCTCTTTATTTTGCAGCTTGAAATACAATGAGATAAAATAAGGTTAGTTCTTGTTTTCCAGGGTCACCATAAACATCAGGCAGGCCTGTGAGTATGTTAGAGTTTCTCCCACAGTAAATAATTCTTCCTACCTCTCACTTGTGCATGGAGCCTTCAATTTCCTAGAGAAAACGTGTCTGGGCAATGAGGTCATCCTGTCTCAACAACATGAAGTATTTAATATTTCCTATGCTACTTGGATTATATAAACCCATTTACCTTCTTCTGGTACAGTTCAAATTTGCCAGGAGATTTAATAGAGAGATGTTTTTTGCTAAGCTATATTATGAAAACACTTCCTCTTGCAAATTCTCAGACCGCCTCCTGTTATTTATTTCACTGCAACATCCATGGCTGGGCTGCAGCAATTGCGGAAAGTCTCTTAGCAGCAGTGCCTTCAATGTGACATCCAATTCTCTTTTTCAACAGTGGGACAGGTTAGATACTTTCACTGTCTCTCTCTCTCTCATAACTCACACGTTTGCTGAAAGATAATCATTGAGATTAGTTGACCATAAACTAACCATTTGCTTTTCCTAGAGTCCAATGATTACCAGCCCATTTAAATTTAATGCACTAATATCAAGGAAGGAAAAGAACTTCAAGAAGTTTCTTAAGTCACTGCAAGATTAGCTCATTGCTCTCATCGGAGGTGTCCTTAACTAGATTTCTTTTCTTTTCCTGAGGCAATGATAACTCTAAGTTAATGAGGTTTCCTTTACATTTTCATTTTTATGAACTCAAAAAATTGTGAGGTTAGTTTAGAGGTGATTCTATTTCTCCAGGTGTGTTGAAAAACTTCAGACTCAAGCATTTAAAGCATTTTTATATGGAGGAAAGGTAAGTGTTATAATTTTTATGTGTTTGTGTAATAGCTTTATATCCCCCGGCCCCTTAGATTCTGACATTTAACCAAAGATACTTTTCAGGGGAAACTTTTCTGCATAGGTCAAGGCCACCAATATTCACACACCACACCCCAATCCAGCTTTGCAGGGGTTGCAAGGTGCCAACATTGAAGAGCAACCAATGCTTTCCTTCTTCCTTCCCCAGTCCTCTGGAACATCAGCTGTGCATGGATTACAGTGAGGTTCCCAGGTCATCCTCAGGCTGTTTGCTTGTGTTTGAAACTCTGGGACTCTCATTTTTAATTTTCTCCCCTTTCCCTGCAGCTAAAGAGAAAGACATGTTTATTTTGTTTGTTAAGTTTAATGAGCAAAAGGAAGAATGAGGCCGACTGTGGGCTTTCTTGATGCAAAATATACTGATAAGGAATAGGGAGCTTTTGCAGGCGTGAGATCAGATGCATGCTGGTTAAGGGAAGGACTCTCAAGTTAGATGTGGGTAGAATTCTAGCTTTGTACTTACTAGCTTTTGGGAAGACAGTCAGCTGATTTAAGCCTCAGTTCATACATCTATAAAATGGGGTTAGATATAATAACTACTTAATGGTGTACAGGAATAAATCAGACAGTGTATATAAAGCATTCATCATAGTACCTGGAAGAGAGTAAGTGCTCAATAAATGTCTGGGTTATCATTATTTTATTATTCCAGCTGTAATCTTTCCTTAATTCTTCCTGGTGAACACAGTACCCCAAAGGGTTTTGAGTCAACTTGGAATAGAATGGCCTTTAACTGGCTCATACAGGGAAAATATGATCATGGATGAATGAATGAATAAATGGATGACGTCTACTGGCTTTCAAAGAAAATTAGAGGATAGAAGTAAATTTCAACTATGTAATAAACATTGAGTACAACTATGTTTAGTGACTTGGCGTAGTGAGGTGGGGAGGGGTGTCATGAAGAGTAGAAGGCCCTCACTGTCTTCATTTGCCCCCTTTTCCAACACAACTTTGGCTTCCCTACTCTACAGAAATTGTTTGGTTGGCCTCCAGGTCACTATAGCCAAATCTTTTTTTTTTTTTTTTTTTTTTTTTTTTTTTTTTTTTTTTTTTGAGAGACAGACAGCGTGAGCAGGGGAGGGTCAGAGAGAGGGAGATACAGAATCTGAAACAGGCTCCAGGCTCTGAGCTGTCAGCACAGAGCCTGATNCCCTCTCTGCCCCTCCCCTGCTTGCATGTGTGCACACTCTCTTTCTCTCTCTCTCAAAATAAATAAACATTTTTTAAAAATGAGCAAAAGACTAGAAAAAAACTTTTTCCAGGGCAGACATACGAGTGGCTAATAAGCACAAGAAGATGCTCTACCTCAGTAATCATCAAGGAAATGCAAATCAGACTACAGTGAGATTTCACCTCACGTCCATTAGGATGGCTGCGCTCTGAAAAATAGCAAGTGTTGGCGAGGATGTGGCGAGGTGGGGCCTTAGCACTCTATTGGTGGCAGGTGCAAATCAGTGCAGTAACTATGGAAAACAGTATGGAGGTTTCTTTCTTTGTTTTTAAAATTTTTTAATGTTTTTATTTATTTCTGAGAGAGACAGACAGCGTGAGCAGGGGAGGGTCAGAGAGAGGGAGATACAGAATCTGAAACAGGCTCCAGGCTCTGAGCTGTCAGCACAGAGCCTGATGTGGGACTCGAACCCACGAACCGCGAGGTCATGACCCGAGCTGAAGTCGGACGCTTAACCCACTGAGCCACCAAGGCGCCCCTAGCCAAATCTTATTGTACTGAAACTTTCAGGTAGTTCACATGCAGTAAGTTAAATACTAAATTCATCACCAGCCATCTTTTCAAGTTATTATTCTTCTGGTATTCTCTATCCATTATCCAAACAACTGCTCAAACAAGACACTGAGAGTCATTCTGACTTCCCTTTGGATTTCTCTTTGGTAAAACTGGGTAGAAAGCACTGGGAACAGACCACAGGGTATTTTGTGTGTGTGTAATGGGGGTACATTTCTGACTTTGGCTATGAGCATGTTAGACATGAGGAAGTTTTGTGATGATCAAGTACATGTAGGTCTGTAGCTTGGAAAGAATCTTCAGCTACGTGGTAAATGAAGCCTTGGGTGTAGATAAGCTCACTTAGGAGAAAAGTATATATTAAGATTAGAAGAGGGTCTAAGAACAAGCCTTGGAGAACTCCATGTTCTGTGCTGGATGGCAGAAAATGAGCCTGAAATGCTCAGTAGAGGAAGCAGCCAGAGAGAGAAAAGGATAGCCAGAAAATGTCATATTAAGGAACCAAGAGAAGGAAGATACAAGGAGAGAGCAGTCAATAGCATTTAATGCTACTGAGAAGGCTGAAAAATGTCTATTGATATTCTGGCAAATGTAGGTCAACAAAGACCTTGCTAAAACCCATATCAGTGGTTGTTGGAGACAGAAGGCAATAGCATAGTCAATCCTGCTAGCCCATATCATCCAATCTAAACTCTTGGGCTTAGAATTTCAGACTTTTCCTTAATTGTTCCTCAAGTTGTTTTCCATTTAATCTTTCATTTATAATCTCGAAAGTGGCTCTTTGCCTCAACTATGCCATTCCCCCTACTGATTTCTTTCCCCATTCAATTCACATGCCCCTTTGATTTCCTCTGCCAATTAAATCCATGAAATACCTTCATTAGCTGGGAGAGGCTGCAGGGTAAGAAGCATGTGAGAGAAGGAAAATCTTTAAGCAAAAGTTTTATGACTTCTGCAAAAGGGTGTGGGCGAGAACAGAAGATATTATTCTCTTTAATGTTAGCAACGATTAAGAAGAAATCTGTACTGGGATGACTTGTAATTCAGCATTGCTGAGTTGGTGCAAACATTAATTCCACTGATGATTTGAGTCATAAATTTCCAGTTGGTTGTTCACAATTCATGAAGAGGCTGAATGAACACAAGCTCTTTTGAATTTGTTCAGCAAGTTCAATACTCTCCCATTTTATAATATATTAAATAACATGGAATATTTTTGTCTTTATTTTGTTGATGAGGACACTGAGGGCTTGGACTCTCTAGCATGTGTATAGAAAAGCTTCAGTCTAGTAGGAAACATCTGGCCTTTGTCTTTGGAGAAACCTAGATTCAAATATTGCTGACCTCAGCGATCAAGTTAAAGTAAATTTATTTGGCTTTTCTGATTCTCAGTTTCCTCATCTGTTAAATGGGCATAATAATATTTACATGGGGTTGTCACGAGGATCAAATTATATAAACCCACAGCTGGGCATAAGTAGGCATTCAAAAGTTACTAGTTTCCTTTCCTTTCCGTCCTTTTAAAAAACTTCAAAATCCCAATAGAAAAAGCACCACCAGCTGCACCTGGATATGCTTAACCTTGAGGACTGGCAGGATGTGATGGCAGGATGTGTAGGGCAAACTCAGCCTCTCGCAAAAGTATATGTGCTCAGAACTAAGTCTCTGTCTTCCACAGACATTATTGGACACAAATGAGAATTAGGCCTCACGGGGGCATCTGGGTAGCTCAGTTGGTTAAGCATCTGACTTTGGCTCAGGTCATGATTTCGTGATTTATGAGTTCAAACCCCACACTGGGCTCTCTGCTGTCAGCACAGAGCCTGGTTCAGATCCTCTGTCCCCCCCTTTGCCCCTCCCCTGCTTGTGCTCTCTCAAAAATAGATAAACATTAAAAAAAAAAAAGAATTAGAGCTCATGAAATGGCTATCCTGGTCTATTGGACAGATTGAGTTCATGGAGTCAAGACAGAGTGTGTATGTTTGAGGGGAGGAACCATGATTTATATTTTTGTCTCTACATCCCTTAGTACAGTATCCAGAACCTACCAGACAACCCAAGAAACATGGGATGTTGTGTTGGCTAGTTAATGCAACAGATTAAAAAAGCCTGGCTTAAAAAAAGTCTTAACCTTGGCTTTGACACAAACTCTGCATGACCTGGGGCAAATTACACAAAACATCGCAATTTAGTTCTTTGCGGAGCCAGTTAGAGCCAACATATTGTGAGAACCAAACCAAACTAAACCAAAAACTAAAAAAGCAGGCATAAAACTTTTAATAAAAATGTAAATGCCTAACCCTAATAGTTTAACCCATACATGCCTGCAGAAAGTCAGTTATACGTTTCCACTGAAAACCCAAAGACTCACAGTAATGCATTTGTACTAATTCAGAAGTTTAATTTGATTTGAAGGATTTCTTCAATTCTTTGCAGAGATCAGTGAATAAAGGGTTTTTGTTTTTGTTTTTTAACAAGTTGTGCTAACTACAGTTATTCAAACTTTCTCCAAATAGTAAATAGCACGTTTCAAACTTTATTTTAGTGACTCAAACTTTAGGTGCTATTGAGACGGAGCTAAATGGGCAGGACCCCAGGATCTTGGAACACTCTCTACAAGCCATCAGGCCTGGATCAAGGCAGTAAGCTGCCAGCTGTCTTTGGAACTGACACAGTGACCGGCAAAAATGACATGGCGGCTTTAAAATGATTCTTTCCAAAATAGCCATTCACCAGAAAGTCATAGGTTGTCTTAAATATTTAGTTTCAGGGACTCCAGCTGCATGCTGTAGGGACAAATGAGACCAAAGGGTTGAAAATATTTCCAAAGCCAATTAGATGATTTAAGATTTCCAGTCCTTTCCTGCCGTCATTGTCCTACCATGAGGGAAAGGAAGTGAGCATTGTCTTCATTTTCCCATCCACTACTGACATTTTTACAAGAGGCTGTGGTCAGAGGAAATAAATATCTTTAAAAAAAACTTTACAGAAAACCCAAAAAACTGGGAACATGATTTTCCTTTTCTTTTCTGATAGCTCAATATATAGACAGTGCTAAACAAAGAAAACAGTATGTACTAAGAACTACCGGTGGACCTGGGAATTCCACAGAGAATAGTCTTTGGATTAGGGAAATACCATATTGATAATGTATTTTTATTCATCAGAACCTTTTCTGACCCTATTTCAGCTATCGCTTCCATTTTTATCCACTTGGCATCCATGGAAGATTTTGTCTGGATTTAATCGTTTTATAACTAAAAAAAAAATTTTTTTTGGAAATCATTGGTCAAGAAAAGTGTCTAAATCTACCAAAATAAAATTTATTAATGGCCAATGAAAACCTAAAGTTCAGTTTTAAAAGTCAAAGGCACAAATATGCAATAAAAATAATAGCCCCAGCATATAAGAGGACCCATATAAAGGTACACATCTAGAAGACGTGGAGAAAGGGTAGGGGTCATTTTTCAAGTATAAGTCTCCCTCTATTTTCCATTTAAAAAAGTCTAATTTCTTTAGAATTTTACCATACAGGCTGTCTCTCCACCATTTGTTTTCAATGCTTTCTTCTGCACATTATAGAGGTATAAACAACACTGCCTAAAATTGGGAAGTTCAACTTTATTTATTTATTTATTTATTTATTATGCAAAAACTATTACTATGTCCTATTTCATAACTGCTTTTTTTTTTTAATGTTTTATTTATTTCTAGGAGAGAGAGACAGCGTGAGCAGGGGAGGGTCAGAGAGAGAGGGAGTCACAGACTGAAACAGGCTCCAGGCTCTGAGCTGGCAGTCAGCACAGAGCCCGACGCGGGGCTCGAACCCACAAACCGCGAGATCATGACCTAAGCGAAAGTCGGAAAGTCGGACGCTTAACCGACTAAGCCACCCAGGCGCCCCTCATAATTGCTTTTTAATTGCTATTCTTCTTACCTATCTTAGGCATTTATTTGATTTATAAAACTGTGTTTTTCTTAATCACATAAACCATTTCCAAAGCAAGAGACTCTAAAACCATACAATAATGAAAAATACATTATGTTAGTCATCTTAGCAGGGTAAAAAACTTGTGTTCTCCAATGATTTCATAATCTTCAGAGAGAATGGTGATTCATAGTCAAACAAGATATCTCAAAATCTAGAGAGGATGGATCAATTGAGTTCATAGAATCATAGACTCTTTATGAAGGATTAGCATATATCCTCATACCTAGAGAAATAATTAGAAAACTTGATATAAAAGTGCGTCCTATCTATTAGCATCCTTTGAAATTCTCATGAAAGGCATGAACTCCCTTTTCAGAAAAAAATCCACAAATCCACACACACACACACACACACACACATTTTCACTAATGGGTTGTGACTTCCAATCTATTCATGGTCATTGTTGGTAACATTATGATACGTACTAAATTATGTTCTCCCCTAAATTTATATGTTGAATGTGACTGTATTTGAAGACAGCACCATGAAATAAGTAACTGAGATTAAATGAGATAATAAGGTGGAGTCCTAATCCAGTAGGACTAGTGTCCTTACAAGTAGAGGAAGAGACACCAGGGGCATACTCACACAGAGAAAAGGCCATGTGAAGACACAGTGAGATGATGGTCAACGGCGAGCCAAGGAGAGAGACCTCAGGAGAAACTGACCTTGCTGACACCTTGATCTTGGACTTCTAGCCTCCAGAACTGTAATACATTTCTGTTGTTTAAGCCACCCAGTCTGTGCTATTTTGTTACAGCAGCCCCAGAAAATTAATACACCCATGACTGAAAGAACCATTATTATACATGAAGGAAAGTGTGGTCTGACTGATGTTGCTAATTGTAGACCACTGTTGTTCTTTACTTGAGCATTGGCTAATGCTCGTACTTGATAGTTTACTTGAGATCACAGAATCAGAGACTTCTAGACTGGGAAGGACCTAATTTTAATTGCATTATAAGCTATCCTAAGTCTGTTAACATCTTCCTTAGAACACAAAAATATACTTCATCATAGCTAAAATTGCTACATATCTAAGTCAGTGACTTACATTGTAAAACAAACAAACAAAAAAACCTCAACAGAATCAATCCATAACTAGTCTATGAGTCAGTATTTAAGAAAAAGAAAAATCCTCAGGAATTTTCAGCTTCAGGTTGTGTGCAACACACAGGCACATCACCAGGAGAGCTAGGACTTTGCCTCATGACACGGTCTGACTGTTAAGGTGCCTGGGGAAGATTCTCACTTAAATAAATTGTTTTAAGCTTGGACTTTCCCACGTATAATGTCTTCCAGATGTCTACCTGGGCCAAACTTTCCACTTATGGATGGGCCACTGTAGGTACCACACTCTGCTTTATGTAAATTATTGCAGTTGCTGCACAACTGAGATTAAGGCATGTTAATACCCTCTCCTCCAAGTAACACTGCAAAGTGTTTTTCCTTTGATTTCTACATTTTCTCCAGATCTCTCTGTAATGACCAAGACCTACTACTGCTGCTTATTATTATTGTTGTTTATTGCTGCTCCCTGCAACGGACCCATGTAAGGCAGGAACCCACCACTTTCAAAAGGCATTTTCTCCCTGCACAGAAGGGAAGAAGCCTTTGAAGAGGAGACAGGGGCGGTGGGAGCTGAGTTCAAAGCACTCCCCAGTGGCTAGGAAGCAAAAGAAGACTTCAAAAGGGAAAAGGGCCAGTCTTTGATGACTCTAAAAATTCAAAAGCATTTCTTTTGCTAGCCTAACAGGGAGATTCTTCCACATTGAGCTGTAGGGAGAGAAGAGGAGGTGGCATCGTTACTAACCCATGAGATTTAGCATAAACAAACCAGGAGCAGGAACTTTATAGCACAGGGGACTCAGTATTGCTGCAGTGGAAGTTTTGTTTAGTCTTAAGAATTTAAAAATGATTTGAAATGGTTCCTGGAATCACACATTCTGAAAGACTTTGAAAATGATTTACTCTCCCTGTTGAAACATTTAGATTTTCAGTACAAATATCGAGGAGTTCATAGAGTAACTACGCAGTAAATGCATCACTGATAAACATCAGCTTGTGGATAAATATTTTGCTTGGGGATAATCTGTTCATATACTTAGTGTGAAATAGTTAATGAGCTCCTGATGGCAGAAGCACTGAACTCCCAACTTCCCTACATGGCTATGTTGAAGATCTGTTAAAAGGAGAATTTGTCCTAGCGTCTCAACTTGACATTTGGAAAGCATATCCTCATAGAATAACAATGGGTGTTATTATATAAAATGTTAATAAATATAAAGTATATTTAATGTATTAAATCTTTTATAATAAATAAAGTAAATGCTGGTCGAAGTAATTTGGTTAGCATGATACCTGGTACATTTCTGGGTAAGATGGCCCTTACCCGGTGGTTTAAGTCCAGGAATCTAATTACATTATATAAGAAAATCATACTAAATTCTATATTCCAACGGAATAAGAAATAAGCTTTTGGAACATGACCCATTCAAAATACTTAGAAATACATAAGAATGTCTAAGACATTTCTATGTGGTAGACAATTCTAAGATGTGTTTTCCATGATCCCAACTTCCTGGTATTTATGCCTTTGTTTGAGTATAGGCTGGCCCACTGGCTTGCTTCTAACTGAAGTAGATGGTAAAGCTGATGAGATGTCACTTCTATGACTGGGCTAGACAAGACTGTGACTTCTGTTTTGCTAGCAGCCGACTTCCCTTGCTGGCTTTGATAAGGCAAGTGTATGTTGTGTTGGGGAGGCCCACAGGGCAAGGACTGAGGGAGTATCCTCTGGCCAAGAGCCATGTAGAAACAGAAGCCCTCAGTTCAATCTTGGAAGACCTAAATCCTGCCAATAGCCATGTGAGCTTAGGAGGAGCTCCTTCCCCACTCGACCCTTCAAATAAGACCTCGACCCTGGCTGACACATTCACTGTACCTTATAAGAGGCCCTATAGCAAAAGACTCAGCTAAGCCATGTTTGGACTCTTTTTTTTTTTTTTAATTTTTATTTATTTCTAGGAGAGAGAGAGAGACAGCGTGAGCAGGGGAGAGTCAGAGAGACAGGGAGTCACAGACCGAAACAGGCTCCAGGCTCTGAGCTGGCAGTCAGCACAGAGCCCGACACGGGGCTCGAACCCACGAACCACGAGATCATGACCTAAGTGAAAGTCGGACGCTTAACCGACTAAGCCACCCAGGCGCCCCGTCATGTTCGGACTCTTGACCTATAGAAACTGTGAAAAGATAAATGTATGTTGTTTTAAGCTCCTAAGTTTCTGGCAATTTGTTATGGAGCAACAGAAAAAAAAAAAAAACTAAGAAAGTAAGTGTAGATGCATCTAAACATTCTGCCCTTTCCCAGATAAGTTCAGACCAACCTACTACCATTTCTACTTGGCCCTCAATGTTGTTTCAAAACAATTTTATTTACCTTATTAGCTTCCTAGCACATTAAGGATTTTATCACAAAATTCCTCTACTCTTGTTGGAAACCTACCTGAACCTCCCCAACTTCCCCCCATTTCCCCTTATTCAGTGATCTGGTATTTGTTGGGCTCCCACGCTGTCAGCTGTTCCATAGTGCGCCTTAAGAGAAGGATGAGGGGCGCCTGGGTGGCTTAGTCGGTTAAGCGTCCGACTTTCGCTTAGGTCATGATCTCGCGGTTCGTGGGTTCGAGCCCCGCGTCGGGCTCTGTGATGACTGCCGGCTCAGAGCCTGGAGCCTGTTTCGGTCTGTGACTCCCTCTCTCTCTGACCCTCCCCTGTTCACGCTGTCTCTCTCTCTCTCCTAGAAATAAAAAAAAAAAAAAAAAAGAGAAGGATGAACTTAATGGTAGGACACTTTTAAGTCTGGCAGAAGGGATGATATTCACATAAATATCTGGTTTTCAAGAGAGAAATAAGTGATACAGGAAAGGGATAAAGTGGCATGAGAGTTCCAAAGAGGAGAAGAAAGTTCTATCTGTCAGGATGCAGTCTGATTAAGTTTTAGAGATGCATAAATGGAGAATAAAAATGGAAAGAAGCTGTAATGGGGTTTATTTCAGAAACAACAGTTTGCTTAGTGTAAAGGGAACAAAAGGGAGGGCCGACTGCCTTTCTCATCCGGAGTGTGTATGTAGGTGGTGGAAGGAAGAACAGTGGAAAGAACTGTAAAAGGCCGGGGATGGGGCCAGGATGGAGGAAAAAAAAAAAAAAAAAAGGAAAAGAAAAGAAAAGAAAAAAGAAAAAGGCCAGGAAAGCTGCAGCTTTAAAGTGCAGTGTGATCTGGGGCCAGAGGGGTCATCTGGGTGCATAGAACCAGACCAAAAATGATCAGAAGGAAGCCAGAGAACTCATTCATCCGTTCAGCAAATAGTAGGCAGCATCTGTAGTGTGCAGTGCACTTCCACTCCCAGGGGGTCTGCAGTGTGGCCTCCGCAGGACACCTTGCCACAGGGCAATCCTGAACCAGCCTCAGGCTGAAATCCACACTAGTTTGCAAATTAAAAAAAAAAAAAAGCATCAGATAGGCTGATTCTCAAGAACAGAACCCTGGAGACGACCGTGGAACATTTACCATAATGTATGTATTAATTTCCTAGGGTTTCTATACAGATTACCACAGATTGGGTGGTTTAAAGCAAGAAGGATTTATTCTGGCACAGTCCTGGAGGCTAGAAATTGGGAAGTAAAGCAACAGGGAGACAGTCGCTCCAGAGGCTCCAGGACAGCATCCTTCCCTGCCTCTTATAGCATCTGGCAGCCGCCGCATTTCCTTGGCTTAGGGCTGCCTCACTTCAGTCTCTGCCTCTGTGGTCACGCTGCCTGATCTCCCGCTGCCTCCCCAGACAAGGACCTGGGGACCCAAGATAAGCCCCTCCTTCCCAGGTCCTTAACTGATCACACCTTTCTGTCACAGAAGTTAATAACTACTCTTTTGCCATAATGGGTAATATACACAGGTTCTGGAGATTAAGATGTGGACATATTTTCCTGTCGAAAAAATTCTTATACTTCAAGATAAACGTACTCATGGAAAGCTTTGGAGATTGATAACTTCCCCAGTGTTTGGCATTCTAGTTAGTCCATACTCAAACCACAGTACTTTGCAAGAAAACACTGAAAACAGAAAACCCATGAGTTATTTCAGGTGAGAATATAAAGAGCCGCTTCCTATTCCAGGGTACACCTTGATGGGAAAGAAGACACATGCGATCCCGCTTATGGAAAAGAGAGACTGAACCCCAGGTGCCGTGCACAGAGCACACAGGGAGCTGGGGCAGAAAGGGGCCCAGGTCTGGGGTTCAGCTAGCAGGGCGCTGGTATGGCATGGCTTTCTTGGACAGGCCACAGTGCTCTCGGAGAAGGCCCACGATGCCTGCCACGCTCAGTTTCCTTTTTCTAAGGGCTTTCTTAGGCATGGCTTGCCATGCTGTGTATCCCATGACTTAACTTTCCTGGTTGAAGCCAGCTGGACAAGGAACCAGTGCTTGATCCAAAGATAGCCTTGTATAGGCAGGCAGTGGTCTTTATGGTGACTCTTTGTTGCAATACACCCCCAGTGGAGCTGCATAATATGGACTGCTGACCCCAGTCTTTGTTTTAGAGGCTTTAAATGGCAGACACACAGAGAGCATTAGCAAACAGTAGGGTGGGCTGAAGCAAAAGACATAAGAAGAAGGCAGGTGCCCTCCTCCATGCCCATCTCCCCACTCCCCCCGCCAAGAGTCCTCAGTTTGTTCTCAGCATTCAAGAGTCTCTCATGGGTGTTATATGGAAACCAACTTGACAATAAACTATTTGTAAAAAAAAAAAAAAAAAAAAAAAAGAAGGCAGGAAGCAGACGCCATTACATACTAGAAAGTCTGGGTAAACAGATGCTCTGAGGTGGAAAGGTAGTTTGTAACAGCAGCAGAAACAGTGAGCTGGTAGTGGAAGAGAAAGTTCTGGGGCGCCTGGGTGGCTCAGTCGGTTAGCATCCAACTCTTGATTTTAGTTCAGGTCATGATCTCACGATCATGAGATGGAGGCCCACCATGGGCCTGTGCTGAATACTCTCTCTCCCTCTCTCTCTGCCCTTCCTTCTCTCTCTTGCTTTCTCTCTCTCAGAATAAATAAACTTAAAATTTAAAAAAAAAGATTAAAAAAAAAGAAAAGAAAGCTCAACCTGGTAGAGAAGCAGACATAGAAGAGCTGAGTGTATGAATGAGGTGCCTGGGTGGCTCAGTCAGCTAAGCATCTGACTTTGGCTCAGTCATGATCTCACGGTTCATGAGTTCGAGCCCCAAGTTAGGCTTTGTGTTGATAGTGCAGAGCTTGGAGCTTGCTTCAGATTTTGTGTCTCCCTCTCTTTCTGCCCCTCCCCTGCTCACTTCTGTCTCTCTCAAAATATAAATAACAAATATTAAAAAAAAAAAAAAAGAAGAAGAATAGCTGAGTATTGAACTTGGGAAGCTATAAGGGCTGCTGTCGTGTTTCCAGAACTAGTGTTAAAGAAAAGGGGCTTGTGCCCAGTCCTGGCTGTAACAGTGCTCCATGTTCCTTCTCTGTGAGGCCTGGCTGTGAGGCTGCAGCTGGTTTTATGTCTTCCCATACCTGGAAGGTAGGATACCATGATTCATCCTACTACATCCACCGGAGCTTCAGTAACCCACCTCTTGTTTCTTCCTCACAATGAGAAAAACTTGAAATCCAGCCTGCAAATCCTATTGGTGTCAATAAGTACTTAGTAACTGATGATTCTGTCAGCATGATATAGGAAACAGCTTCAAACCCACCATTTGTCCCCACACAGGCCACACCAGTCAAAGAACATATCCATACCTGGAAGTGGCTTTACGGTGTCCCTCAGTTGTGGCCATTAACACACAGCGTGAAAACACTTCAAAAACTGCAGTGTACTTATAAATAAATGATAATTAAATTATGTTGTGGTAAACGAGCCCTAATTTTTAAAATATGCATACCATATAATTATGTGCTTAACTTGCAATTAACACTAACAGCCCCTCTTACAAGCCAGAATTAAATAAGTGGGGATTGGTCATTTCATTTCCCTTAAAGGGAATGAGCCTGCCCTAGATGCTGAAAATGAATATAGATGATAGGTTGTCCTGTTGCACACATTTCACAAATTTAAGTTTTTCTTTCTTTCTTTTCTAATAACCTAGCACAGGTTTTATTTTTTATTTATTTACTTCTAAAAATGCTTATTTATTTTGAGAGAGAGAGAGACAGAGACATCCAAGCAGCACAGAGCCCGATGTGGTGCTCGAACTCACAACCGTGAAATCATGACCTGAGCCAAGATCAAGCGTTGGCTGTGTAACCGAGTGAGCCACCCAGGCCTCCCACAAATTTAAGTTTTTCTGTGGCAGCATAATTTCAGATCAATTATGCTCTTGACATTTGCTGTGCCTCAGAATCTCTGTGGAACTTAAAAAAATATAGATAGATAGATAGTTGCTTTTGCCTTATTTGGGATATTCTGATTGATGAGGAAGGGGACTGTAGGAAGTTGAAGAAAGATACGCCTAATTTTTGCCTTGATTCAAGTTCAGTTAAGCAAACTCACACAGCTTGACTCCTGGCTGGGTGATGAGCTGGCCCTGGACGCCACCATGGCTGATCTGTGGGTGGGAGATACCACCCACCCCTTTGGTTTTCATCAGTGATCCTTCCTTTTGCCGTGGTTACTCAGAAAGGATCTTCCTGGGGGTGGGGGAGGTCGTGGGGTTTGGGTCTCCTGCCACTTCCCCCTTCACAGCCATCCAGGCCTGACAAGCAACAAAGATACGGTTTTTAAAGGAACAAGTTGTAACCCATGTCTGTAGTTACATCTTAAATTTCAGGGTACTGGAGACAGCCTCCCAAGACATAAAACTCTGCCTTCAAGAATATGTGAGGGAGCATACTCTTACCTGTGCTGTTGTGATGTACTGTGTGCAAACACGTGGCTCTGAGACTAATTTCATAAAGACACTTAAGGTACATGACTGTCAACACCTCTCCTTGGCTTTAAACATATGTGCATATATTGCTAAGTCCTGGTAGCACTTTTTTTTTTTCTGCAAAGAAATAATACATAACTACTAGCTTCACAGATAATATTTTCAAGCCTCATAAAAACTCCATTGACTCTTTTTTTTTTTTTAATTTTTTAATGTTTTTATTTATTTCTAGGAGAGAGAGAGAGAGACAGCATGAGCAGGGGAGGGTCAGAGAGAGGGAGACACAGACTCTGAAATAGGCTCCAGGCTCTGAGCTGGCAGTCAGCACAGAGCCCGACGCGGGGCTCGAACCCACGAACCGTGAGATCATGACCCAAGCGAAAGTCGGATGCTCAACCGGCTAAGCCACCCAGGCCCCCCATAAAAAAAAAAAAAAAAAAACTCCATTGACTCTTAATAGTCACTTCCAGGAGATCACAAAGGAGCATTTTCCTTTTGAGAGACACTGATGCTCAGATGGCTAAATGTGTGAGAGGGAGAGCTCAGTGAGGGTTATTATCAACCTCACTTATTTTAGGGGTATAAGAAGCAAGAGCTCTTTAGACAGTGGTCAATGTGGCTCTCGTGTTTTTGCAATGAAAAGCCAGAGGAACACAGAAAGACCGAGAACTCTTGAGTCAGAGCCACCCAAGTTCAAATTCAGGTCCTACCATTGGTGAGCAGTCTAACTTCAGGAGAGTCCATGAATTATCTGTAGGCAGCGAAGAGGGATGTTTACAGATCCCAGAGACAGACGGGCTGGTTCTGAACCCTGGCTCTCTTGCTTACCAGCTAGGAGCTCGGAGGCAAGTTTCTTAACCTGTCTGCATTTCAGTTACTTCATCTATAAACTAGGAATACTAGTAGTGCAGAGAATTAACCTACTCAGAAATAGAGCTCCTGGGTGGCTCAGTCGGTTAAACGTCTGACTTCAGCTCAGGTCATGATCTCACAGTTGGGGATTTCAAGCTCGGCATCGAACTCTCTGCTGTCAGAGTGGATCCCCCCTCTCTCTGCCTCTGCCCTGCTTGTGTGCACGTGTGTATTCTCTCTCTCTCTCTCTCTCTCTCTCTCAAAAATAAACACGAAAAATAATTTTTTAAAAAAGAATTAGCCTCCTCAAAGAGAGATCTGGCCTTTGCTCTCAATTATTAGAAGTTGCTCTCTATGCCTCTGGAATATTCTGTCTGACAGGAGTGTCTGTGCTTGTCTGGGAGCTTTGGCCACTAGACAGTCTAACAATGTGATTTTATGATGGAGGCTTTGGGTCACATGGTCACAGTTTTGCCTCCCTAAAGGCCTGGAGACTAAAGGTCAGCCGGGTAATGGTACTCAGCAGTATGTGACTGAGCCCCAGTAAACACTCTGGACACTAAAGGCGCAGGTGAACATCTGGTTAAACATCCTCCACATCCTCACAGGAACTGGTGCCATCCATCGGTGCATGGGGAGGGGACACCAAGAAACTCCATATTTCTGGAGTTTCTGGACGCTGGTCTGTATGCCTATTCCCCTGGCTTACTTTAACCTGTATTCTTTTCTTGTAAAAAAAAAAAAAACCAACCACAACCATAGATATGACAGTATTCAGTGAGTTTTATCAATACTTTCAGCAGATTTTTGAAGCATAGGATGGTTCTGAGAACCTCTGAACTTGCCAACGGTGTCAGAAGTGAGGATGGTCTTGTGTGAACATTGTTCCCTCTAACAGTGGGGGTGACTCTCACAGGGGCCAAAACTTCTGCATTCCCTCGTGTAGTCGTTGGGAGGATTACAAATTTTGACATGTAAAACATGTAGAACAGTGCATGGTATGTAAGTTGCTCAGTAAATGTTGGCTACTGCTTTATGAAAGTCACACACAGACATGTACAAATCATTTTTTATTTTTTGTAAAGTTTATTTATTTATTTTTGAGAGAGACAGAGAAAGTGAGGGGGAGAGGGGCAGAGAGACAGGAGAGAGAGAATCCCCACACTGATAGTGTGGAGCCTGATGTAGGGCTCGAACTTACAAACCACAAATCTGAGCTGAAACCAAGAGTCAGATGCTTAACCGACTGAGCCACTCAGGCACCCCATATCATTTTTTATTTTTTAAAATGTTTATTTATTTTGAGAGAGAGAGAGAGACAGAGAAAGAGCGAGTGGGGAAGAGCAGAGAGAGAGAATCTTAAGCAGGCTCCACACCCAGTGTGGAGCTCTGCATGGGCCTCAATCCCATGACCATGAGATCATGACCTGAGCTGAAATCACAAGCTGGGTACTTAATCGACTGAGCCACACAGGTGCCCCTACAAATAGTTTTTTAAATGAACACTTACTACATGACCATTTCTGTGCTGAGTGGTTCAAATAGAGTGTCTGAATTCCCAATGAACTCTAAGAATAAATGAAAGGAAGCTTACAGGGGTTCAGTAACGTACCTACATTAAGTCAGTTAGTAAATAGAAGCCAGGACTTAAACTCTGTTCTTTGTGACCTGAACACAGACCCAGTTTTCTTTAAAGCCTATGCTTCTAGCTGTGAAGCTAGACTGCCCCATAAAATACCTCTGTTGAAAGTATTCATTGCTACACCCTTATAAAGATTACAGCTAATGTTTTCAAGCACTCGCACAAACTGATCAATACATGGGAGCAACAGCTACCAAGTCCGCCGTGTTTTTCCTTGCAGGATAGAAACACCCAAACAATTCTGTAAGAAGTATCTGGATAAAGAGCTTCATTTCAAACATTGCTTCATTGGCTGATAGCAAAGGATAGCACCCTCATCTCAAACTTATTGATTTCTTTTCAAAGCAATTATCATTCTGTATGAGTGTAGCTTTGGGAGGGGCGATATTTATTCTTGATTGGGTTTTGTACTGACATGTGAAATGAATAAACATTTTTTTAACTTAAATAGTTTATTGTCAAGTTGGTTTCCATATAGCATCCAATGCTTATCCCAACAAGTGCCCTCCTCCATGCCCATCACCCCCCTTCCCCTCTCCCCCACCAGCCCTCAGTTTGTTTTCAGCAATGAATAAACATTTTAGTTCCTGAATTAGAGTGTATCAAATTCCATTAGAGTATCAATAAAATGAAAGAAGCAGTAAATTTAGTGCAGAGCCCGTGGGGGTAAAAATCAAATCACCATGAAACTATACACACTTAAAATCTTCTATAGAAGATTCCTTTTTTTTTTTTTTTTTACTACTTTTGTATAAATAGATGCCATTTCAGTACACTTTGTTGCTGCATATATCAAAATGTTGTCTAGAAAAAGAACTGATAACAATTCCTGCGATCTCTCTCCTTCGGTGGATTGGACTAATTCTGTGCCCACTAATTCACCTCTCCCTAGCAGCTAGCACCTCTTTCCTTTTTCCTCCCTGGCCTTATTCATTTCAACCTCCTTCCCTTTTCTTCGTTTCTTACAAATTTGACTTCACTCTTCATGCTTTCTGGTACATTTTGTACTTATGAACATGTGCTATTAATAGCAATGTTTCGAATTGGGATAATTTCTCAAATTGCATGCCGCCTGGTTGCCATGGGACCCGGTTCGCTATTAGGTTCGCTCAATTCATTTTTGGGGTGTCAACTCACCTTGCAAAGTATTACGGGCCTCTCATAAACACTGTGCAATCCTTCTATGACTTAACTGACATGGGATGGGAAAAGGCTAAAACACTTGATTGTCCCCAAATTCTCACTGCAGATAATTATTCAATTTTCTGTTTCATTCTGTTTGTATAGGTATTCGGTTGTGTGTTGTTGTTGTTGTTTGGGTATTTGTTAAAAAAAATTCAGATTCAGGATAATGGCAACACTTACCACTAAAATAGGCTTAATAATACCTTTCCATCTACACTGAATGGTTATTTTGAGCACCAGATGATATAATGTACTTGAGAGAAAGTGTTTTGCCAATGTCCTGTACAAATGTAAGAGACTGCTGCAATATTAACTTGGGTAATGAGGTGACTGGCTGATTTTCAATGTTTTTAAGAATAAATACAGAAGCATTGCTTATTTCCTGTGCTTTCAGTGATGCTACTACCCCCAACTAAAAGTGATAATGGTCACTGATCCTTAATGATGCTACTTTCGTGATAACAATGTTCCAGACGTTCTTCCAACGTTGAACTATTGGTCGGATCAATGGCTGAGCATATTTCCTTTGTTGAGTATTTATTTAAATATAATGACTTCTCAGAGAAGGAACCTAAGTTCAAGTACTCTTGGGTTGTCAGGAAAAGGCTATAGTGGTTAACACATGGTATGAGCTTGTGAATCCAAACTGAATTATACATTTTTCAATAAAAGAAATAACCTCGTTATGTAACATATAAAATAAATTACAAAGCCCCCTGAGTAGATGGTCAGATGGCAAGACTTTTCCAAACTCCCCACCTTTTCCCAGCTTGCATGGGAATTTTCACAATTAAATAAATTCTCCATCTGGTACCCTTAAGCCCACAGTGTTTTGTTTGTGGCACTTCAGGTTAAACTTTTGAAGAGGAAAGCCTTTTTTTTCCTTAATTTTCTGCTCCAAGTGCATTGTGAGTTCTTAGCAGTTCTTAGTAGTGTTCTTAGAAGTACACACCCATGTGAAACATTTAACACGTTATCAAGGGCTACTCAGCGTGCGTTGAATTCGTGAAGTCACTGTAATAATTTCATGGCTCCCAGGGGTCTACATGTCTCAGACTGGGAATCTTTCTACACACAGAAAAAAAAAAAGTCCTTAAGATCTTACCTGGCAATGAAGAAAGGTCAGCTTTTGACCTGAGGCCTGCCTACCACCTCGCACGCCTTGCCATTTCCCGATTCAGAGCCTAGGTTGAGAAAGCACTTTGACTGAGGAGTGAACTCTCTCCTCCGCCTAATCTCATTCATATTCATTTCCTCCAGGAAGTAACACTTCAAGAATAGACAGCTACTCTTCCTTCTGTGTTCCCACACCACTGAATGTATAATTCTGCTATTTCATTGTGCAATATCGTAAGGCTCTGTTGCTACGTGTGTCTCCCGCAATAGTCTGTGAACTCCTTGAGGTCAGGTGCTGTTTTATTCATCTTTGTATTATCAGTGCTGGCCAGAGAAGACAAACAGGTTGCAATTCATGTGCCAATTATCACAGTTTGAGAGGATCTCCGGAGCACTAGGGTGAGAAGGACTTTTGGTGCCAAATCCTGGTAAGGCAGAGAAGAGTACTGTGATTGATTAGCTATGTCTATGTTGAGAGAAGAAGGGGAGAGCTAAGTAAGGTACGAGTGTCACATGTGCACATTCCCACAGAGGTGGAAGCTTGATAATGCCTGTTGTGTGCACGGAATATACTTTCTTGTCCAAACTGAATGGACATCTAGTCACAGAGGCAAGCACACATTGTAAGTGCTGGTTGCTGTTTTATCCCCCTTTAACCTCAACTCTTTCCATGAACTCTCCATCTACTTAATCCTGCTTTCTCTCCACACTATAGGTGATTTCTTTTCTTATTGCATCCTCAGTAACGGTAAGGCAGTAATGTAGGGCAACACTTCTGAACCACAACAGCAGGCAATATAGAATAATTTCTCCTCTTACGCAAGTTACAGAAAGTCTCCTTCATCCACTATCTTACAGCAATACTTAAAAAAATTTTTTTTAATGTTTACTTATTTTTGAGAGAGAGGAGAGAGACAGAGCATGAGTGAGGGAGGGGCAGAGAGAGAGAGCCAGGCTCCAGCCTCTGAGCTGAGCTGTCAGCACAGAGCCTGATGCTGGGCTCGAACTCATGAATCATGAGATCATGACCTGAGCTGAAGTTGGATGCTTAACCAACTGAGCCATCCAGGTGCCCCTCTTACAGCGATACTTTAACAACACCCAATGTTACCACTGTCTTACCAAATAAAATGTACAGGTTCATCTCAGGTAACTTAACATCAGGTATCTGGAAAGATGAGACTTCACCTGGTCAAAAGATTCCTGGCATTTTGGAATCTAGGATACTTTATCTGGTTATTTTTAACTGGGAGGTCATTCAAAGAGAGATAAGACTAGGGTTCCAAGCAAGTATGTAATGATGGGGAAGTAACTTGCCAATTCCAAGAATGCATGGGCTTCCTTTTCCATTTTTTTAAAACTCCTACCAATGCTATTTTCACAATTTCACTTGGCATTCCAAGACTATCACTCTTGATGACCCATCCTGGCGCTATTTGGCTTTTATTACCTTTTTGAAATGCTTTAGATAAACTGTGAATATCCTAGATAGAATTCCAGTTCTGCACTCAATAAGGCATAGCATCTACATATGCAACTGCAAACATTCCCACACAATCAACTGATTGTTATCAAGAGCTGAAAAAAAGCTAGACCAAAACTTATTGTAAAAGAAAGGGCATGAACTGATACAAGCCCTGCGGAGTAATAAAAACACCCTCTGGTCTGGTCTCAGGAACCAACTCTATCTGGCAACAAACTTTATGTAGATCTAGGATGGAAATAATGTTGGCAGAACCCAATAACCCTAGTGGGCCATCCATCCAGGGCATCAGATAGGAGTCAGGCTCAGTAACATTTCATCTTCCACAGACCACACACAGCCTGGTATAAGAGAGACAGATATCCTAGGGGATTCAGTGAGGTCATATTCTCAGCCATTGTTTCACACATTCCTCTTGCAAGATGCATAGGACATTACCACTTACATGAAATGGAAGTGTTCTGTATCTAGTTAATGGATAACTAGTTTTATCTTTCTTGGGTTTTCCCAATTGAAACCAACAAATAACTAGTTTAGTTTTATCTGTAGGTGCTATAGTTCTAACACTTCTTGGGCACATACTGACTTGACAAACGAATTTAAGATTTTCTTAACCCATTCCTCAATGGCACGGAGCACTAACTGATTATATGGTAAGAATGGCCTATGATTTGGAGTCAAGATAGAACTTGACAGAAAATTTGGCTGTGCCAATTAGTAGCCGTAAGACTCAGGTCAAGTCTTTAAACCCCTTTGTTTCTTTAACTTTTTCATCTGAAAAACGGAGATAATATTGTCTTTCTCTTAGGGTTGTGTGGGATTAAACAAAGGTATCACAGGTAACCTGCTATATAGTAGACATTTTTAAAAGTACAGGAATTTTGTTATTGTTACAGATATATTATTATGTCCTTTGGTGTGAGTTTGTTATGGTATATATGTGCTTTTGGTTCTCTTTTCTCATCTTATGTAACAATCCTACCGCTCATTTAAATCTGTCTTCTGTTACAAATCCCCTTTTTGTTATTTTTTGAGTTTGGATGTCTTCTCGTGCTGGAAGTCTTGAGAGTTCCTCGGTTCTCCTCAGACTGCTATTACATTACTTCTGCTCATTATAAGCCCTTCCCTCTACTTTTTCTTTTTACCCCAGAGTAGGAGATATATTTACACAGATAAAAACCCAGCTGTGTGACCTTGGGATATCGCTCAAGTGCTCTGTGCTTTAGAGTCTTCATCTATAAAATGAGGAGAATAGTAGAACCTATCTCATAGGGTCATTGTGAGGATTAAGTGAGTTCACATAGTACCTGACACACAATAAGCACAGTGGAAGTATTTGCTAAATAAAAATAAAAGGAAATGAGATATAAAGTGGAGCTTTGATAAGAGATGTAACAGCAAGTTTGCATGCGGATAAACTCTCTTTGCCTGGCTTCTCTCATCCTGTCTTTTAAGGACTCGTCCCAGGAGTGGGAAGACGGTGGCAGTCCAAATCTGAGTTTGGATTTGAGGGGAAAGTTGTCAAGAAAGTTTGGTTTGAGTCCGGAATATAAGCCAAGGGGTAAAAAGCTCCATACGACTCTAAAATGGATCTGTTTCATTCATGAGGTCTAGGGATTCCCCTTAGGGATTTGGACTAGTTCTGTGCTAAAATAGTGTTTCTGAAGTATGTTCTGTTTTTCAGGAGCTCTCTCAACCCTTTGTTAAAAGTGCCTTTAATATCTATCTTGTGCCCAGCAAAAGAACAACTGCAGAGGCTGTGATTTTTTGTTTGTTTTTAATTTTCTTTAGAGCATTCTTCTAATGCCTGCTGACAATGGATTGAAATTCTCCAGGCCTTGCAAACTTCAGGTCAATGTTTATATAAGAAAAATCTATAGGAGTCAGAGTAATTTCCTTATAAGCAAAGAGCAAATAAGAATGTGTAAGATTTCTGCCTCAGGAGTGACTAACTCTTCATGGAAGTCCTTTCAATTACATACCCAGAGTGTGGTCTGTGTACCGTTGCTACAGATCCATGGAAAGATAAATACAGCAATTGAAAATAAGCATGTAGAAACTTCTGCAGCAATTTGCTCACTGAATGTAATACAAGATTTAGAGTTTAAATGTTGTTTGTTCTTGGTTTCCTTTTTTTGGTAGACAACTTTTTAATGGTATTTTATAAAAATTCAGTTTCATATAGATTGGAAATATGAAAAAATGCTCCTTCACCCCGATAGTTTTAAGTGTTATGAAATTTCTACCAGCTGTTGGTCCAGAGGTGAGGAGCCATGATTGATTAATGGCTCAAATCTCTGATTCCTTAATTCCATGATCCCAGGCAGGTAGGAGTGTCTGTGGTTTATGTGTTTTATGTAGAAATACCAGGTTCATAAAAGAAAAAAAATCTTTATAGAAGCCTCAGCTACTAGATAGCCTTGGTAAGGTCAGTAGATTGCCACCAACAGTGTAATTTGTGGTCATTCAAATTTCTTGCAACAGGCATTCAAGTGTCAGATCTGAATTTTAAATGTGATTCTGTCACTCACTACCTACTTGATCCAGAAGATACAGATCTAAGCAGTAAAGTAATTTTTATTTCCTAGGGTTCCTTTGAAGCTCAAGTAGTTAACACTTGACAAGTGGATCAAGAAGATATGGTTTATCTATACAATGGAATACTACATGGCAATGAGAAAGAATGAAATCTGGCCATGTGTAGCAACATGGATGGAGCTTGAGGGAGTTAAGCTGAGCGAAATAAGTCAGGCAGAGAAGGACAGATACCATATGTTTGCACGTATAGGAGGATTAGGAGGAACTTAACAGAGGACCGTGGGGGAGAAGAAGGGGAAAAATAGTTGGGGAGAGGGAGGGAGGCAAACCATGAGAGACTCTTGAATGCTGAGAACAAACTGAGGACTGATGGGGGTGGGGGAGAGGGGAAGGGGGGTGATGGGCATGGAGGAGGGCACTTGTGGGGATGAGCACCAACTTTTAAGTAAACTATTTAAAAAAAAAAACACTTGTATAGTATTCACTATTTGCCAGGCACATAGTAATATGAAACAACACACATATATTCATTTACTCCTCATAACAACCCTCTGAGGTAGTTACTATTTTCATTCCTATTTTGTAGATGAGAAAACTGAGGCATAGAGAGATTAAATGATTTGCCCAAAGTCATACAACAAGGAAGCAATGAAGCTGTGATTCAACTCCATGAGGGCTAGCTGGAGTCTATAGTTTAACCCCATATATCACAGTTCTTTTCACGAGTAGTTTGAGTAAATGTTTGCTCCTTGCTCCTTTCATCTCTTTGCCCATTTTAAGTGGGCTTAGGTGGTAGCCTGGTTCTGTCCAGAACCTCATATGCTACACTTATCTAATTATAGGGAGATCTGCCTTTACTCTCCCACCTATTGACACATTTTACAAGTTCTACTCAGGTAAAACATCCAGAGCCAGATATGGTTAATGGAGCGAAGCCAGGAGACTACTTGATAAGTTCCAATTGCCCACCTGGGTCACTCTTGGCTAACTTCTCATTTCATTTATTCAATCACCCATTTGTTCAACACCTATGTTTTGAACACTGATAGTGTGCCCAGTGTTGTGCTGGAGCACAGAGAAAACAAAGATGTAATGACACACACCCCACTGTTAGGGAGGTGAAGTTTACTCGGTAAGATGGGTTCATAAATATGGATGTGAACGTGTGAAGATGTGAGGGAAAAAAGATCTCATGGTGACAGAGGTGGGGAATTGAACACATGGTCTTTCCTCCATTCATCTCGGACTCCTTGCCTACTGTCCCGGCCACAGAGGCTTCTCAGCTCATCAGCAAGCAGCCACGGATAAACATCCGCCATCTCATCATTCTGAAGCTACAGCCACAGTCCATCTCAATGAAGAAAAAGAGCACAGGTTTTCCAAGTAGTGGGTGTGAGGGTTGCTGGTTCTTTGGGTCCTGAAAGTGTTACTATTAAATATCTGCTAAAAAATATTCAGAGGACTTTAACTTCTGTGATGAGATTCCCTTGGACTAGATGAACTCTGAATGCCTCTTTTTCCCCCCACTTCAGAGTTCAGCCCAAATGTCATTTCCAATCTACATCCCCAAATCCTCATTTGTCCCATTCAAAGAGTTGGAGAGTCCCTTCTCAGTGTTCCAACTGTATTCTGTGCACACCTCTAGTAAAGCATTCATTGTTCTGCAATTTCAATTGAAAATGTATAAAATGTATAAATTTTTTTGCTTGTGAGTGGGTTGTATTTTGTTTTTTTGTATCCTGGTGCCCAGTTTGATGAAAACTTTTAGAAGGTTGAGGATCTTTTAGGTTGCTCTACTGAATCTCAGTCAGCCTTGTTAATTACTTCAACAGTGTCCAAATTTGAGATGAAAGAGAAGTTGTAACTGGTCCTTCATTCCAAATACAAGCCGGTCATGAGGAATTCATATCTCTCAGTTGCAACTTTATCCCCTACCTTCCCCTTCTATGGACTATTCCTCTGGTAACAAGATCTTTTTGGACAAACAAAAGATTTTCTTTAGGATCTGACTTCTTAGCATTAACCTCTTGAGTAATCCCAGTTGTTGCAGTTTCATCAAGTGTTTTGGCTCTTCTAGAGCTAAATGACCATTGCTAGGGTGTCTGCTTCCACTCAACTCTCTATGACAGACATCCTTTTTTTCCTTATAAGTCACTTTCTTCCTTATAAATCAACCCAGATATTGTAGCTAGTGGAGACCCCATGACTTCAGAAAAAGCAGAAGCCCCACCTTCAAATCCAAAGGATTAATTATGATTGGTTTAGGGTTTGACATATTACCTGGTTCTAGCCAATGAGGTAAAAAGGAAAATTCAGCTGGAGGATGGCTCCTTTTCCAGAGTGAAAACCAAAAAACCAAAAAACCCACAATAGAAACAACAACAACAAAAATGCCACACTAGGGAGAAAGACTTTTCTTCTTATGGCTTCCTTTTTCTTTGGATATCATTACAAGAAAATAATTCTGGAAACAAAGGGAGCCATCTTGTAATCACAAGGCAATAACTTTGAGGCTAAAAGGCCACCGTACTAAGGGTGACAGATCGGAAACCTAGAAAGAAATGAGGTCCGTTGTTGAGAAACTGTAATAACAACAGAAACACTTATCCTTCGACTTCTTTTTATGTGAGAAAATAAGTTGCTAATTTTTAAAGTCACTGGTGCTGTTTTCTGTTATTTGAAGCCAAAAGCTTTTTGGTTAATATAAGTCTTGAAGTTTCTCCTGCTTTTCTTATGAATTGAGACTTATTGCTTTTCTCTTTCCCCACAGTTCTAAACCCTAACATTCTCCAAAGTTCAGTTCAGTTAGAGTAGAAATGATTTTCCCAGAGCCGGAGGTAACCTTACATGTTTAATAGATGAAGAAACCAAACGAGTGATGAGTTTCAAGATTTGGCCAGGACGTACACAATGAATACTGGTCCTGGCATCCAACTCTTCGAATTCCTAATCCTGGAAAACTGTGACTCCTGAGAGTCCTGACATACTAGAAAGATTAACTGTGACTATAACTCAGTTAAGGATGGTGTTGTTTTTGACTTTATAGCCCCAGTCTCTAGCCCAGTGAGTGTACACTATTGCTTATAAAAGTTTATGAAATAAATACTGTTATAAGCTCCATGAAATAAGACTTCTTCATAACTGGCTATTCAGGTCTCAGCGTGGTTCATGGCACACAACAGATTCTCAGTAAATATTTTTTTGGGTGGGTGAATGACTAGGAATTGCCAATGGATGTGTGGTGGTATTTTTGAGTTCTGAGGAATTAATTAGCCAAACGCACTGAAACTCAAAGCACTGGACAACTACTATCAAGATAGGGGAAGGACACACAAAAAGCTAAACTCTTGCACTCAGGAATCGGGCAGTGGGCTTTAGATTTAGGTTTCATCAGTGGCATGGTCATGGGTAAGTCATTTAATTCATCTGAGCATCAATTTCCTTATATACAATAGGAACAGTGCTTCCTTCATTGGGTTTTTGTGAGGATAACATGGGATGATGAGAACATAGAGCATCTAGCACAGTGCCTGGTATGTAGAAAAAATTAATATATATTCATCATTATTATTATCTACATTTTTGGAGAAAATAAAATTTCTTAAGGAGGTATGAGAAGGGAATGTGATTTAGAACAGACAAAGCAGTGGCATTTAGGTTGACTTGATGCAAATGTGTTTTAATGGGGGGGTGCATTTTTGGTTTAGGTAACTCATTTTATAGTTGGAAGAGGGAAAAAGCTAAGCAGATGGCATGGTGACACAAAGGACAGCCTACTGCTGCTAGAGCTTGTAAAAATGGAACCCCATGGCTGCCAGCTTGGCTGAACTTCAAACAAGTCCCACAAAGAGCGTAACTCGCTCAAGAGGGGGCAGGAACTTGGTGTGAAGCTCTCTAATGTGCAAAGAACATTATCATTACATTCATGGCAGCTTGACTCGGTGCTGGGGCCCAGCCCAGATGGGAAGCTGGTGTCAGAAAACTAGGGTCAGACAGTGCATCTCACGGAGGGACTCCAGAGATTGAGGCCTTTGAAAAATCCTTACTCCAGAATAACGACAAATTACCAACAGATGGCGTGAGTCACGGAAGCGGGGTCCGAGTGAAGCATCTGCAAACTCAACGGCAGAGGCCCTGCCCTGCTGGGCCATGCGGGCAGAAGCAAGTCCCGGCCCAGATGGCCGCGAAGGTCATCAGGAGGGGCACCAGCCGCACGCGCTTTACTCCTGAGAGCTGGCACAACCCTTAAAGCCCACAGAGGCTTCCCAGGATCGAATAAACCAAAATATCCTCACCCGGGAAAACGTCACACTTCCTTTTGGGCTACTGGTTTCAAGAAAATGAAAATGTGTTGGGGGCAGGGAGTAATATGCAGAGCCTGGGGGAGGTATTTAGCGGAACAAGGCCACCATTCTCCATTCCAGGGGCTGATCTGGTACATTTCCTTTCTCACACACAGGTTTAGCTTCAAATCAGAAAAATACTGTTGATGATATACCTTTCCCACATGTTTCCCTGCCATTATTTTATAAAATAGAGCCACATGCAAAACCGAGTGCAAAAGCATCCAAATAAATTGCAGATTGTTTTCCTTCTTCCAAAAAAGTAGAAACAGGTACATGTAACACATGCAATAATGAAAGAAAATACTAAACTCTATTAAAAAGAGAAGCCTCCCATGGACTAAAGTCCTCACAGCATTCCATTCAAGGAAAAGCTTGGCCTCTGGGGTTCAGTGACACCTCAAACATATCCTACCCCCTCACCTTGGATGTAACTGTCCCCAATCCCACTTCTGCCACAAGAATTTGAGTCCCCCTGAGTCAGCATTATAGATTATTCTTTTTTATTTAATTATTATTTTTTAAAATTTATATCCAAGTTAGTTAACATATAATGTAATAATGATTTCAGGAATAGAATTTAGTGATTCATCACTTACATATAATACCCACTGCTCATCCCAACAAATGTCCTCCTTAATGTCCCTTGCCCATTTAGCCCACCCCCCACCCAACTCCCCTCCAGCAACCCTCAGTTTGTTTTCTGTATTTAAAAGTCTCTTATGATTTGTCTCCCTCCCTGTTTTTATATTATTTTTGCTTCCCTTCCTTTATGTATATAGACCATTCATTTTTAACCCTTTGACAACATCTACCTAACATTTAGCAGGCCCTCAATTAATGACTGATGAATGAATAAATGCATGCATACAGGGCTACGAGTAATAATTAGTTGTTTTTCTTCTTTCCAGGAAGGGAAGCGCATTTGAGCTCAGCATGGAATAATCACTTTGCCACATTCTCAGCCAATCTGGTTGAATTTCATTTCATCCTCATCTCCCAGTTGGTTTTTCCTCATGTTACACATCATAGAACATTTACCACCAATTGTGAAAGGCCACTTTCTAAATGAAAGCCTAAGTATTTCTGTTCCACCTTGTTATCAATGTGGTTAGATTAGGTTCTTAAATCTAATTTGTATCCCGTCTTTCCTGATAAAAGGATATTAATCAGGACCTGTCTGTGGAATCCGCATTCACCCCATTCCCCAAAGAACATTTGGAAAATCTAAGTTAAGGTAAAGGAGGACCCAGCAAAGTGACACACGCTGGATAGATTTTTTTTTCCCCTTCCTACTTTATTTCCCCAGAAATCCTTATTTTTCCATGTAAAGACAAAACCTAGTCAATGCTGTATCAAAATTTTCTTCTCTTTTGAGACAAAACTCCTGAAAGGCATGTGATGTTCCCAACCAGGTGGGGCAATTGCGAGGATTTTCTCTTTTCTTTGGGAAACTGCCACAGGGATAACTCATCTTCTTACTATTAATCACTTTAATCGACTTTTGAAAGAGGACAATTGACAAAAGCAACAGGAATTGACCTCATGCAGTTTTCCAGAGCATAATTACTTTTTCTTCTTTTATGAGTGAGCACACTGTGTGAAGAGGTCATGAAAAGAAATCTTTCACCTTTAAAAGGCAGATTGCCTACGGTTTTATAGCAGAAAAAAATGTCAAAGTCCAGGCCTTCCACTCCTCATAGTGATGTGGTACACACTCACTCCCCACTCGCTGGCCCCACTCCCACAAGGCTGAGCAGAGGTGTGTTGGGGGTGGGGGGTGGGATTTGAAAGTTTATAGATCATCCTCACTGGTGCTCAAGTACCATGGACAGATGCCAGACAGGCAGTGGAGTTAGCCTCCCAGAAGTACCTCACTCAAAATGCAGACACTCTTTGAAAACTAGAATTTAAATAAAAATCTGAAGAAAAAAATAAATAAGCAGATTTTTTAAGTAAAAAAGCCTTTTTTAATGATTTACTAACTTGGTAAACTATGGACACATTAGAGGAAAAACAGCAGTTATTCACATCTTGGTGGTTCCTCAACTACATAAAAAAGATCCATTTTTCTCCTTTGTCTTTATTGTCTAATCAAACCACCACTCATTCCTGAATTTCCTAAAGTATAATCGGAGCAAAACGAATTAACCAACGTCACGTAATCTGAGGGCATAGCTTTAAACTTTAAGAAACTGTAGATTTTAAAATTCAGTTTTCAAATGTAAGATTTAAGAAATGCTGCAGTGCCAGGCAGAGCCACTCCTAATGTCCATGCCCTGAGGGGACAGTCATCAAAATCACTTCATGCTTCAACCACTTGTTAGGCTTTGGGGACAAATGGGTTGGATAGTGCCTGGAGCAGGGCCGGATGTGAGACTCCACCAATCAACACCTCCCTCTGCTCATGGCCTCCAATCTCATTGGCTCCTCCATATACACTTAAGTCACTATTACTGTATTGGCTCAGGGGGATCAGCATAGGCTGGGAGCTCCCAGAGCACAAGAAAGAGGTGGCATGGCCAGCATATTACTTTGAAAAAACACCATTTCACATTTCTGTGTTCATTTGCTCTATCCAGAATACATAAAAACATATTGATGTGCTGTCTTTTTGAGTAGAAACCAATGGAGCCAAAAGGGAGCTTTGGAGAAAAATGGTGGAAGAGCAGATGGGAAGAAGAAGAAAGGACCCAATAAAATGGCAATCTTGAGAAAAAATAAATCTAGGTAGCTTATTTTCTGCCATAAAGGGAAAGCAAAGCAAGGAATTCAATTGTAAGCAGGTTGTAGTGATAAAATAAGGAACCAACTTAAGACTTTGTCTGTTTAGAGGAGATGCCTAGGAAAAGCACTTTTTACCTCAAAGGAAAGCTATATTATCTAGAATTTAAGGCTATGTGTGTACCTTGCCATGAAGGGCAGGTGGCCTGTACACATGCATTTAGCAATGGAATGATGCCTGTACAAAGTGGTTTGGTGGAGGACAAGGTCTATTCTACTAAAGAGCTCCTCGCCATGAACTGCTAAGCATAAGCCAAATGGTGTCCACACCCTACCTTTTCTGTTACAAACTGATATTCTTTGCTCCTCCCCCACCTTACCTTTAAAATTCTCATAAAGGCTCCCCAAATGATACAAGCTGATAAAACACTAAAAATTGACAACAGCTGTCCACTAATTGTGAGAGTTTATATGAAAGTTTCATTAAGTGCAGAGAAACACAACAGATTGAGAAACATCACCAATGTTCTTTGCACTGTGACTCTCCAATCAATCCTTCACACAGTTGTCAGCATAATCTTTCAAAACCTCAAATTTGATCTACATAAAATCTCTCAAAGGCATCAAAGGCTCCTGAATGCCTTCATGATTAAACTGAGACTCCCTTAACTTGGCATCTAAGGCCTTCGTGGCCTAGTGTCTGACTATATCTCTTTCATCTCCCACCAGTCATTCACATACAGCCTGTGCTATAGGCATATCAAAGAACTCAGTTGATTTAGTATTCCAGACTTTTCCTCTGTCATTTGTGCCTGAGCTGTCAAATATAGTAGCCACTAGACACAGGTGACTATTGATTGCTAGAGTATGATTAGTTCAAATTAATCCATGCTATTAGTATAAATAAACACCAGATTTCAAAGACTTAGTACAAATATCTTACTAACAATTTAAAAATATTGGTTAACTTTTATTATTTTTAAAAAATTATTAGTGAATTTTTTTAAAGTTTATTTATTTATTTTGAGAGAGAAGGGAGAGGGTAAGGGCAGAGAGAGAGGAAGAAAGAGAATCCTAACCAGGCTCTGCTCAGCTCAGAGCCCAATGTGGGGCTTGAACTCATGAACTGTGAGCTCATGATCTGAGCTGAAATCAAGAGTCAAATGCTTAATCGACTGAGGCACCCAGATTCCCCACAAATATCAGTTAACTTTTAAACAATAATAGTTAGGATTTGTTGAATTAAATAAAATATACTATTACAGTAGATTTCACCTACTTCTTCAAACTTTTGTTTAATCTTCTTCACAGTTGTGGTTTACATGATATTTCCATCAGGCAGCACTGGTCTACAGTTATGCCCATGCTCTCTCAGCGAGAGGTCCCTTCTCACCTAATCTACCAGGATAGCTACTCTTCATCCTATTAAGACTCAGCTTCAGCATCACGTCTCCTGGGGAAGCTTGCCTAGTTGAGTTCATGCTCCTCATATCTCCATTATAAAAACATTAACAAAACATCTATATTGTAGTCACCTTTTTAGGTGTTAGTTTCTTCCCTTAGATTGACTCCTTGAAGGCAAAATGCTTTCTCATTATTTCTGCATGAAGCACTGTCATCCTATGAATGCTTGATTAATTATAAAGGCCATTTCAAACTTGAATATCAGTGGAATTCACTCATTTGTTCCCTAACATAAATTTAATGACTACTTGCTATGCACTGTGAGAAATATAATCCCTTATATTAGTTTTTTTAAAATTTTTTTATGTTTTTATTTTATTTTGAGAGACAGAGACAGAGAGCAAGCAGGGGAGGGGCAGAGAGAGAGGGAGACCCATAATCCGAAGCAGGTTCCTGGCTCTGAGCTGTCAGCACAGAGCCCAACACAGGGTTCAAACCCCAAGGCAAGAGATCATGGTCTGAGCTGAAGCTGGGCATTTAACCAACTGAACCACCCAGGGGCCCCAATAATCTCTTATATTTGTATAATTTATTGAAGTTAACAAAGGACTAGCATATCCAGTTCCTGTTTCAAAAATCTCTGTCATGGGGGCAGGCCACTTATTTATATATAGTTCTGAGTGGCTGAAATAAAGGGTGTTAAGACACAAAGCCAGAGATGTGTTGAAGAGTCAAACCTCTACAGCTGGCTAAATTCTTCCAATTTTAGCTAGTCCCTACAATCTTTATGAGCTTGCCACATCTAAGAGCAACCTGGACTACTATTTCCTCAGTATTTTTAAAATAGATTCCATGGGGCACCTGGGTGGCTCAGTCCGTTGGGCGTCTGACTTCGGTTCAGGTCATGATCTCACGGTTCGTGGGTTTGAGCCCTGGATCAGGCTCTGTGCTGACAGCTAGTTAAGAGCTTGGAGCCTGTTTCAGATTCTGTATCTCCCTCTCTCTCTCTGACCCTCCCCTGTTCATGCTGTCTCTCTCTCTCTCTCTCTCAGAAATAAATAAAACATTAAAAAAAATTTTTTAATGGATTCCATATTGATTCACTTTACTTTTCATCCAAAGCAGTAAGATCAATGGCTTGATATATACATATTATTAGTAAAATACAACAACATGATAGTATACTATTCTTATTAATGTGCAATATACTCCTAATATATAATAATTAAGATGCAATATGTTATATGTTATACTTTTACTTTAATATATATTAAATTAACTAAACAAAGAGACCATTAGATTGGGTCAGTTCTAAGCCTTTTTTTTTTTTTTAAATATTTTTATTTATTTCTAGGAGAGAGAGAGAGAGAGACAGCGTGAGCAGGGGAGGGTCAGAGAGAGAGGGAGGCACAGACTCCGAAACAGGCTCCAGGCTCTGAGCTGGCAGTCAGCACAGAGCTCGATGAGGGGCTCGAACCCACGAACCGCGAGATCATGACCTAAGCGAAAGTCATACGCTTAACCGACTAAGCCACCCAGGCGCCCCAAGTTGGTTCTAAGCCTTATCAGCTTACAGAAGCAAACCAAAACCCAAGTCTATAAGTGCTTCAAGATTAAGAAATTGAAACCTGAAGACAAGCAATCATAGACAATTAAAGGACTTTCCCAAATAAAGGAACTCCTTAAGCTATGGCCAATCAAATAATCTCCTTGCTTCGCTTCTGTGTCTTCTCTGCTAAAGTACTGCCCTTAGTTCCTGTTTGTAGAATGCTCCTAACCACTTCTGGTTTGGCGTTGCCCGGTTCAAGTTGATGTTTGCTCAAAGAAACTCTTAATATTTTAATATGATTCAGTTTATCTTTATATATACTTTATATATACATATATATTCTTAATAAATATATATAAGTAGTAAGAACATTCACTAGTATGCCCATAAAATCATTTTGTCTACCACTAGGAATATCAATACCATCCACTGGGAAACTGCAATGGACATTAGAAATCCATCAAAGGATTTTAAACTTGGAAGTGACATAATGAGGTTGACATTTTAGACTTCTAGAAGCCAATCTCCTAATCTGAGGGAAAGGAAGGAAGGTAATGCGATGGTAATTCCAGTCAATAGTAAGTCAAGAGAAGTTAATGTGAACTCGGAGCCACATTTTTAATTACCTTTAAGTAAAAGAGACACAAAAACCATTAAGTTTCATGTGGAGTCTGATGTAATGTCATCTCCTACCTCTGAATGAAGCAGATTACACATGAAATAGTGCCATATAAACCAGCCAAATACATCCTTAGCTGTCGTCAAAGATCATTTTTCTGAAAGTCCAAATACCAGAAGTACCTGAACAATACAATTATTATAAGAGAATCACGAAAAAAGCCAATTAAATGGCATTGGCCTGATCATTTTCTGTGGAGGATGCTTTGTGGAGACGGTGTTATCTGCTGAAATAAGAATGGTAAATTGGCAATGTCACGGTGGCGAAACCCATTTGAGACACAGGATCCATGATATGCTAGCAATCTCCCTGTAATGCAGGAAGTGTACTTTTAATGATCATCTATGTGTTCTGGTGGATTTTAAAGCATTAAATCACAATGTGAAAATGATTATTACATGATAAAATGTCTTCACCCCTCCAATTGTGAGCAAGCTACATTTATCGGTTTGTGAGACAGCTCCAGAGACAGTGGAAGAGAACTGACAACGGGGTTGTGTGAAGGCTTTTCTGGGACTCCTGGCTTGGGCCATATTAGCTGTAGAGTACTGCTTTCACAGGAGGAGAAGCCAGGAGGTGAAGCAAGGGGAAATCAACTACACAATAAGCTCGTGTCAGCACCACAGTTATAACTTGAGTCTCTTCAGACTAATTCCTCTTTGCAGGCAAAGGTCTTCAACTATAAATACAAATAGTTTTATGTGCTTCATTCAAATTGTAGGAAACAGAGCTGCTCTCTTCATAGCGCCCTAAGACCAGGTCCAAAGGCACTCCTCAAGCCAAGCCTTCCTCTGCGAGAGGCACAGGACATACCCAGGGCCATACTCTTCTTCGTCTGGCTGGGAAAATCACAGTTCCTTCTACTGGCTCCCAGTCTGGGTTTCTACCATGGTGTTGGTGAGACACAACACAGCCAAACACATCTTGGCCAGGCACACTTCAAAGCAATGTCTCATGTGGCCACAAAAGCGACTTCTGCCTTTTCCCAGGAATAAGAATTGAACTCCAAAATTGAGAGTGAGTTGGCATTTTACACTTGACATCTTGAAAATGGAAAGAACACATTTTTCAAAAGCTAGCTAGCTCCACACCTACACGAAGAGGCAGAGGAAGGTTACCTTGGTTTTCCTTGTTCTCCTGACCACACCCATCACTTTGGTGACAATCATTTCTTCACTGATTTTGAGCTTTCATCCATCCCCTGAGTCCAAAGCACCTGACTCCCTCTCCTTTGTGTAAGTAAAGGAGGTTCAGGTCCCCATGGGGCTGCTTAGTTTCTCTTTACTGCTCCTACCTGGTGGCCTATGGCTGTGTGATGCTTCTGCCTCTCCATATACTTTCTCAGTCTGGCATCTGCAACATTTGCTCTCCCTGCCCCTCCAACCTACAGTGCACTAGACAAGGGGTCATATGCCTGCCACACACACATGCCTGACCACACAAGTGGTCATCACTGTACCCAGCCCGACTTAGCCCAGTGCCTAGTATACAGCAGGCACTGATTAGCATTTATTGACAGGCTGACTAACTGGCTATAGGTAAGATTCTTATCTTCTGGGACAACCTCCCTACCACTGAGAAGTCTATGATCTTTGCTCAGGAGTTGTAACTCAACGACAGATGTTCAGATAGTTAATTATCTCTCTTTAGGTTAGGTTATTTATGGAAATAGGATACTTGGTGGCTTGCCCTGACATCCCAAGTTCCTTGAGAGGAAATGTGAAATAGCTCCCCTCCTGTAATTCCATTCATTTTTTTTAATGGTCACCTAAGTTAAGTAGTTTCTACATAATTTTCATAAAATTATGCAAATTCTGAGGCCTGAGCATTTCAAATTCAATGAAAGTTAACGGCTTATATTTTCATTTCTGAAAACTCACACTGAGATAGAAGTCTTAGGTAAAAATATTCACAGCAGTTGGCAGTATTATTTGAGCAATTATTTAATGTAAAGGAAATGATCTCTTGAATTAAAAAGTTACAGAGAATGAGCTCGAGAACTGTCATTTTAAGGTAAGATTGCATGTGACGTTTTTCACTGTCCCTGAGCACTTTTGTGAGCCAAACAAGTGGTTAAATATCAAAACAGAAGTCAGAAAATTATGACTGAGCTCCTCTGTTACCACCATCCCAAATGATCTCTTTGCAAACAAGGAGCTTTCTCTTAAGCAGATTCTGAGCAATTTAACCACAGATGTTCTCTTAAAAGAATCTGTATGTCTCATTGACTATAAAACAGTTACACACACACATATACCAAAAGAGATTAGGCGAGCCACAGTACCCTAGAATACATACAAATTGCAACTCAGATTGGGACAGAAGCAAGAAAAAAGCGAGACAAATTTTTCTGCACACATTTCAGAGTTTGGAGAGAGGGAGTCAAGAGACCGGACTCTAAGTATTTTCTAGACAGCTGATTTTCACTGTAGGCATGTGTCACATTTGCTTCCTTGACCAACAAGTTCTTAGTCCTTTTGGGTGAATCAGGCTAATAGCATCAGTGTGAAGATTTAGAGGAAAGTTATGTATAGTTTTAGAAATTTACTATCACTGACATGATGGGTTTAATCTCCTACTTCTTCAAAGAAGCAAAATAAATGAGAACCATTGCCATATATGTTTAGGAAATTCTGGCTGATTGAGGAAGCCATGGTGGTACTTAGTTATTGGCAGGCAAGAGTGACTTTTATTCAGTCATTTATTCATTCCATAAGCACTTACGGAGCTCCTCTTATGTGTAAATTATCTGAGGCAGAAGCATAAACCAGCTGTATGTGCTCCGTGAGGAAAATGTAAAACATTAACCTGATTAACTACAATACAAAAACAGAGAGCATTCTGTGCTATAGGATATGCATGCAACATTGTTAGGAGGTTCAAGGGGCGAAGGGAGAACTTCTTCCTGGGTGGACTGGGGAAGGCTTTTTGGAAGATGTCACATGTCAGCATGAAGGAGAAAATGGATTTCTTTTTTTCTTTTTTTTTTTTACATTTATAGTATCATACAATATTTATTGAAAAAAATTCTGCACATAAGTGGATCTACACAGTTGAAACTTATTGTTCAAGGATCAACTGTATTTACCAGAAGTTATGAAAATAAAATCTTTCTTTTTCATAGTTTATTTAACAATTCTAAGAATGGGCATTTTGTTTGTCTCCAGTGGTTTTTTTTTTTTTTTTTTCAGGTTAGGACATGAATGTATTTTTTTTTTTTTTTTTACAAATAGTTTATTGTCAAATTAGTTTCCACATAACACTCAGTGCTCATCCCCAAAGTGCCCTCCTCCATGCCCATCCCCCCCCCCCCCCACATCCATCAGTCCTCAGTTTTTGTCAGCATTCAAGAGTCTCTCATGGTTTGCCTCTCTCCTTTTCCCCCACCATTTCCGTCCTTCTTCTCCCCCTTGTTCCTCCGTCAAGTTCCTCCTAATCTTCCTATACGTGCAAACATATGATATCTGTCCTTCTCTGCCTGACTTATGTCACTCAGCATAACACCCTCAAGGTCCATCCATGAGGAGAAAATGGATTTCAACAGTGGAGACAGAAAGGAAGGATGCAACAGTTGAGTGAGAGCGCATAAACAAAGGCACATGAGAAGACAGGGCAGTGAGGAAATCATGGAGTTTGTTAAGAACTTGCTATAGATAAAGGGCAATGCTTGGAATTAAGTCTGAAAAAATAGATTGGTCCCCAAATAAGAAGACTTTAAATGCCAAACTAGAGAGTTCGAACTTTATTAAGTGGGCAATGGGAAGTCATTAAAGAGTCTTGAGGCAGAGAATGGTTTAAGAGATGTAGTTTCAGAAGATTAATCTGATAAGGGCACACAGGAAATATTATAGGGGAGAAATGGAAGGCAAGGAGTTCAACCAAGAGAACAGTACTGTCCTCCAAGTGACAGGGGTTGAGGACAGCTTTGAGGACAGGAGGGATGAAAACGAAAGGCAATTCAGAAAACACTGAAGGCAAACATTGGAATGGCGGGAAGAGGCAAATGGAACTAGTATTTACTGAGAACATACTACATGTTATTCAGAACACTAAATATATAGGATAAACAAATGTCCGTTTCTTGCCACAGTAAGTTTATGCCTTCTTTTCTTTTTTCTCTTTTTTCTTTTCTTTTCTTTGATCATGAGGTAATTATTAACAATGGCTCCTTTCATTCTCCGTGTGTTCTGGTTCAGACAATATATGGCACGTGGCCTATAGGTGGAAGAGCCTGGATTTGAATCCAGATCTACAGAGTTCCAAAACGGATGCAATTTCTATATATCTGCTGTCCTGCACCCAAATTATGGCAGGTTGTGGAGGGCAGAGAGCGGAGAGGCTCATTAAAAAAATAGGAATGTCAGAGAGAGTCAGGTTAGGGTACATGATGACAGGTTCTCATTTGCATGTGTGGTCGGTAAGGCCTCCAACGTGCTGGAAAGATACAGAAGCAGTTGAAGATACCGGCTGGAACTTGGGAGTGATTTCACCGTAGTTACAGATTTGCAAGCCTTCCAAATCCACAGACGCGGGACCCTGGGACTGAATGATGTGGCCACACTTGAGACTGCAGGACAAAGGTCACAACTCACACACCTGCAGTGGCCGGGCAGGTCACACGCACGAGGGGGCAGGGGTGAGACATTGCAGAGTGGCAGGAGGAGGCGTTTGCAAGGATTATCTTCATTCCTCTCAGAAATTGTTTGCAATTTTGGATAGACACAATATAATCATTTAAATGGTAGTCTATTTCTACCTGGGTGCCTGGGTGGCTAAGTTGGTTAAATGTCCAACTCTTAATTTTTGCTCAGGTCATGATCTCAGGATCGTGGGATCGAACCCAGTTTCAGGCTCTGTGCTGATCGTCGAGCCTGCGTGTGATTCTCTCTCTCCCCCTCTCTCTGCTTCTCTCTCCCTCAAAATAAATAAACTTAAAAAATTTAAAAATCACGACTTATTTATAAAAATAGTTATTTTGTTAATGATAAGACTAATTAACAGAAAATTATACATCATAGTCATTCAGTTTTTGTCTCATTTTCTCCTAGGAGAGATCTCAAGTGAAAATATTTTAAAAGTACAATTATTCTTACCAGAATCACCAGCTATGTGCAAGTACGTTAACACAAATTGCAGTGCATTTTTACTGTCCTAAACAATGGCCGAATAACTTGGACACCATTGCCATAAGCATGTAGGTGAGGGGGCAGGGTAGAGGAAGCTGAGGGAGGGGAGGGGTGAACATTTCAAAAACTGATATGCTCAAGTTTCAAATTTACATGCCAGCTTATTTATGTTAGAAAAAAATTTATTTACAAGAAAAAGTTACTAGTCTTGCCATTGCTTCCCACTTTCCATTCAAAGGTAGTAAGTGCCTATAGCCTTCATGGGTCTACACCAGTGGTTCTCAAACTTTTACCAGTGTCAGATTTACTTGGACTTGTTTACTAGAGGACTCATTATAACATAGATTGTTGGGCCACCTCCCAGGGCATTCTGCTTCCGTAGGTCTGCGATAGGTTGTGAGTGTTCGTCTATTTAAAGTAGTTCCCTAGCAATGGTGATGTTTCTGGTCCGGGGACCACACTTTGAGAACCTGTGTTCTACCCTCCAGTGGGCATGCCAGACGGGGGCTGGCTGGCTTCTGCCTTTTTCAGAATTACCGTGGAGCTTAAACATCCACTAAGGCCCTGTTTCTCATGGCATTCTGGAAAATGATTCAACGACATGGCTTGGAAAAGAGGTCCAACTTTTTGCCTCATTGTCTGTGTTCTGAATCCAACCTAGTTTAATATTTTGGAAAATGTTACCCTTTTCTGTACCGAGCAAAGTAAATATTTTGTCAGTTGTTAAGGATGAGCTGCAGAGTAAGACCTAAAGATGTATCCAAATTCAGCAGGAAAGCTTGGAGCTGCTTTGGAACTTTTTCCAGATTGTGATTTGTAATGTATTTCAGAAGCCAGCAGAAATACCAACCACTCGATCTATTAAGAAAAGGCTGAATGAACCTTTTCACAGCACATTTTTTTTTCCACACCAACTCTCATTACGCTTGGCAAAGAAAAGAGAAAGAAGAGAAAAAATGCTTTTCTGTCCATAGGATTTCATCTGAGCATTGTTCTCACATAAAGAACTTAGTAGCGGACAGTTTTAGAATTGGAAGAAATTTTTAACAATTCCTTTTTGACAATTAAAACAACTAAGGCTCCAGGAAGGTAAGTCCTTTGCCTGAGGACCAGACAGCGGCAGGGCTGGAGCTGGAGTCAAGCTCCAACGCTCTTGGCTCCGGGGCCAGCACTTTTCTTACCACGACATGCCACCTCCCATGCAGTAGAATCCAGAGAGACCCATTTGAAAAACAAACAAAAAACAAATTCTACCAATAGTGTATTTCATGCTGTGCTTTCCTCCCTGAGCCACTCGGGTATGGTTGGCTTGCATACTGGTGACAGTGTTGGGGAGCAGACAGGAGAGGTCCTGGAGGGTACTCTTCTCATCTTCCTGACTTATCTTCCATTATAGTGATTTGAGGTTTTAATGTGATGGGTGGGTGGAGCTGGTAGAGACACAAACTTCATTATGGTAAGAAAGATAAGCCCCACATTTTGACAAAGAAAGATGTGAGGAGGGCTTAGAAGAGCAAAGTGCCCTGGAGATCATTGGGTTCACAACGTCTCATGGTCTCATGTATGGAGAAGGAAACTAAGGCTCTTGGGAGGGCAGGAACTTGCTAGGTGTTCGATCTATTCAATGGCAGAGCTCATGCCTGAGCATAGGTCTCTTGCCCTGTAGCATGTTGCCACTTGGACCTTATCATCCTATTGTACTATATAGTATGCTGGTTTAAGCCAGACAAATGCATGTGCCACTGTGAGTCTAGATCCAACAGTACTGAATCTATTCAGCCTTCAGAAAGAAATATGACAAAGGCGCCTGGACGGCTCAGTCATCTGGGCATCTGGCTTTGGTTCAGGTCATGATCTCACATTCATGGGTTCAGGCCCCACATCAGGCTCTATGCTGACACCTCAGAGCCTGAAACCTGTTTCAGATCTTGTGTCTCCCTCTCTCTCTGCCTCTCCCCTGCTCATGCTCTGTTTCTCTTATTAAATAAATAAATAAAAATAAAAGTTAAATCTTTTAAAGAAAGAAATAGGGTAATAATAATAATAGCTAACATTTCTTAAGTACTAACTCTACACAAGGCACTGTTCTAAACTCTTTCCACGGACTATGCATTAAATCCATCATATCACTGAGGAAGATAGACTACTATAAGGCAGGGCATGGAAATTAAGGATTAAGTTAAGTAATGAATGTGAAGCACTCACGAGGCCTGTGCCATTTTCCCAGAACATGTTATTGTCTACTAAGTGTGACAATACAAGTAAAGCATTTAGAATAGTTCTTGGCTCACAGAGCCAACTACATACTAGCTGTTATTATCCTATTTTTCTCTGTTTCTTCAGGTGGAATAGACCAAAGAAACTGGATCTAGATAAAAGTTATGAGCTATGTTAGATCAAACACAGGTAATATCCTTGGGAACCAGCTGCCACCAGCGGAGACTACAGAGGCCACAGTGTAACTTGGATGAAAATGCCCTCAAAGGCCAAAAGCTAAAGCCAGAGACCACAAAAGAACTGAATTAAAGAGGTTTGTACTGGGCCTTGGTTTCAAGGAGCTTAGAGGGTTTACCAGACTTCTTGTCAGCCTTCATCACACCCAAGTTAGAGGGGAAAGTGAATATCGTATGAAGATGACTTTCATATGAAGGCAGTCTGCAAAGCAAAACTGATCACTCAAAGCCAGTGGGCATGGACCCAATTTCCTTAATAAGAATGCATGGATCTACTGGTGAAGGAAAAGAATATCACCAGTAAATAAGATGAAACAACACTACTACTCAAGGCAGGTACCCAAGTACGCATGTAAACTGCCTTGCAAACTGACCACTTGGGAATGTTTGACTTAACAGGTACTTGCGCACTGGCAAGAAACTCAGGAAATCTAGAGTCCACCCTGCAGCTGCTCATCCTCTTTCCTACCTGGCAGCCAGAAAGGATTTGTTCTGTTTTGTTACCGAGGGATAAACTAGGACCAATGAGTGGAAGACTCATGAAGGTAGATTTTGGTTCAAGAGAACACTTTCAAAAAATTAGACAACCCAATGATGAATGTGCTGCAGCTGAGGTGGTGTGTACTCTATTGGTGACCCAGGAGAAGACCCAGGAACACCCATTCGGTATGCAATTATTGGTTATCATTATTTCATTATTGTTGTAGTCATTATCTTCTTAGCATTCCATCAGCTAGATATGGGCGTTGATTAGTGTTGAAAATGGTTCCACCAAAAGAGGCCAAATAAGTTGCTCTTAGGTCAAACTTGACTTTGAATGAAGGTTCTATCATTTACCAGTTAAATGGTTTAGAGATGGTAATTAAACCTCTCTAAGCCTCAGTTTCCTCATCTATACAAAAGAGACTACAATAAGTACCTCTCTTGTTCATTTATTCATTCACCCAAAACTTATAAGACATCTACTGTGGGCCAAGCACTTTTCTAGGTGTTGAGGATTTGGTGATAAACAAGATAGACTAGGTGTCTATTCTCCAGGGGGTCCACATTTCAGTGTATATGGAGAGAGTCAGAAACTATACAAGTAAAAATAAATAAAACTAATAGGCTGATTAAATACTTACGCAGTAGTAATAAATACTGTGAATTAAACAAGATATGATGTCCAGGATATCTTTAGTTAGGATGGCCAAAGAAGACATCTCTTAGAACGTGACATACACATTGGAACCTAAAATAAGAGAAGTGGTCCTATGACCCCACTGAGCTGGACTATTGTGTCTGGAGCGGGGTGGGGTGAGTAGTTCCAGAAGAGGTTAGTGGAAAGGATTAAAGTAGGTAATGTAGGATGGTCTGCCCTAAAGTTCACAGTGCACAGGAAGCACTCCCATTATTCGTACTAAAAAAATTCATTAACATCGATGCCCTTGTGTAGAGGACAGATAGAGTCATCACATCTCCATTCTTGGACACCCCACATGCCTGGGCCTAACCACCTTGCTAATACCCAAACTAGTCCTAGCATGATCTGAATTTTAACCACTGGAGAGTACAGCATTTCAGAATGGAGGAGAACTTGATCGTTCCATACATGAATTAAGACATCATGACAATGGGTAATCTGAGGGTTCCTTGGAGCAGCCTCTGAGGTCCTGAGAACTGGAAGCTTGGGGTGGTTAAGAGGATGGGACTCTAGGCTTCCTGCTGTTACTTCAACCAGAAGAATTCTACAAGTGTCTGTTTTATTTTTTATTTTTCATTTGAAAACGGAGTGATTTCACTAAAGACAACCCTAAAGCTTGAAAGTCTTCAACCAAAGCTGTGAAGGTTGAGAAGAGGTGGTAGAAATACAAGCAAGGTTGTTAAAAGTCCAGTTATAGGTAAGGAAGTTGAACCTCAAAGAGGTTAAATGACACACTCAAGGTCATTTAGCTGATTTGTGGCCAACTGAACTAGGACCCATCTCCTGACTTCTGATTTAATAATTTCTCCCTATGGTTTACTAAAGAAAACACATATATCCCTCTGTATAGGTATGGAATTTGTTTCTGTACAACATTTATGTTAACCAATTCCCTTTAGTACAAGTGTATATCTGAGTTCTGATGCTTTGGAAGATATCACTTCTATTTAATTAACCTTGAAACAACAAATATAGGTCCTGTTCTCAGGGTCTTGCAGTTCACAGAGGTTTCCTCAGAAAAAAAAAAGATGTTTCAGTTAGAGTCTAGGAGTAAAACGTGAGGGAACAGGATTAAGGCAAAATTTCTGAAAACAAGATTTAGAACTTGAATCAGTCTTTCCTCCCCTAAGGGAAAACTAAAGCTGAAAATTGGTAAACTACACCAATTGGTATATTTTGCTAGAAAACAGGTGTAGTTTACCACAATAAACTATGGAGTTGGGGTCAGAAAGTGGTAGAGGTTTAGGAAAACAAGAAAAGATATGATTTGCATAATGCTGAGAATAACCAAGGACTCCCAATTCTAGGAATCACTACCTTCGCTAGTGGAAACAGTTTATGTTCAATTTAGACTCAAGTTCTCATGGAGAAGCCAGGGCCACATGGCTACACCATGAGAAGCAGGTTTGGAGGAAGACAGAAATCTGCAAATATTTGTGAAGACAAATGTCAAACACCTGCTTCAGGGACAAGAAGTTGGGCAGGAGAGTTAGGTCAAATGAAGGCAAATTTCCTAGTTGGAAAGGGAGAGTAACCACGGGGAGCCTCTGATACTTTATTCTGTTTTCGACCATCAAAGCACTGCTGCCTTGTAGGACAGATGAGGTAATTTCAAGTGTTTCCTTATTAGCTGGCAGTAGTTACAAATAAGTTGTCTCTCTTTTGGTCGACTAATGCTAGCAGGGAAAGCAAGGGGACAGGAGCACTTTCACAAGGTTGCAAATCTTCAGAGCTCAAGGGACTCTCTGAAGAAGGCTAACAGTTTTCTCTTCAAAGGAGGGTAAAGCTGCTCTAAACAATCCTACAACTAGATGAAAAAAACAAGACTCAAATGAGGACAATACTCACAGTCAGTATAAATTACTATCTTCACTCTATATAGATTTCATTCAAATTGCTAAAGCAAAGTGAGCAAATTCACAAATGAGGAAATGCAATTAGTAAATACATAAACGAGGAAACATTCACACTAAAATCACACTGAGATCCTGTACCTCCTCCCATTGCATGAGTGCTGACAAGGGGGTAGTGAGGCTGGTGACCTCATGCATTGCAGGAGAGCGGTGTAAATTGATACAGCCCTTCCAGAAAGAAAGCAGTTTGGCAACACACATTGAGCAATAAACATGGTCATATACCACATGATGAGCGATCCCACTTGTGAGACACTATCTTAAATAAAAATATGTGGAAAGCTATACCCATAAAGATGATGGAAGAATGTTTAAAATACTACAAAGTTAGAATGGGCAAGGAATTTCAATTCGATTCAGCATATGTTAATTGAATACCCACCAGTAGCTGGGTATAATAAAGGAGAGTTCCTTCCCTCAATAATTAATAATCACAACCTAATGCCTGTACTCTTTTCAATATTAGGCACCCATTGGACAGGAGTTTATGGAGACACTAAAAGATTAAAATGTGTGCAATATATTGAGTTTAAGAGGCTGTACACAAACATGATATTTACCATAATGTTCAGAGGGAAAAAGAAAATGAAAAAGCCCTGAAGGAAATAAGCCAAAATGTACCAATGACGGAATCATGGGTCACATTTTCTTTATCTTAATTTTTCTGTTATGTTGCTTATATCATTTTTAAAGTAAAGAACAATAATAAAAAGGAGAAGAGAAACAGAGAAAAATAAAGCAATGACTGAATAAAGAGGAAGATCAATGAGAAAAGTCCCAAGTACACTTAAGAATTTTTACTTATTTAAAAATTGCTTTTAGTTGTATATCTGTAGTAATTGATTAGCACTAAGGACTTGTTAATTGAATAAACTATTTTATTTTAGTAGAAAAATTAGGAAGGTTCTAAATCAGAGATTTATTGAACCTCACCCATGGAGACCTTCAGAATCTCACATAAATAAATTACTCGGAAGCAGGAATTTAGGAAATGCTGCTATCTAAAAATGATAGGCAAAAATTTACTGCAAAGGTTTGGGCTTGAAGAACAGGTAAGATTCTGGGGTCCTAAAAGTGACTTTTCGGATCAGGACCTTCCTGCAGGTAATGGAGCAGAATGACCTCTTCAGCAATGATGAGAAGCCATGTCCAAGGGTAAGGGAGGCCCATAGGGGCAGGGATTTCTAGGTATTCTGAGTCCCCAAAATTAACTGCTCCAATTCCCTGGGCCCTGCTCTTCCCAAGACACTGGAAGATACTGTGTGTTCAACTAACATTATGATTTACAATCCCATGGGATTAAACTTTGTGCAATTTAAATGTTTTACCAAAATACCTCTGTTTTGAGGCCATACACACATAAAAGAGGTGTTTTTACATGACCACTGACCGTTCTTGGATTTCTCTTGTACCTTGAGCCAAGAGGTGTGCTCTTGAGCTCCTCATTCTATATCTTGCCTTAGGGGCCTTGAGTCTCTCATATCCTTTCCCTTCTTCTATGGCAGCGGTAATCCAAAACCTTGCCTTCCCTCCATGAGCAGTTGATGCTAGATGGGCACAGATGCATTTAATTAAGTCATTCACCACTGGGTGCCATGAGCTGTTAGAATCACATTCTGGATATTAAATAGGACTTTGCACTCTACCTAATCTAGGTTAGAGAATCAATTCCCAATTTCTTCATACTTCCTGGAGAGTCTGTTTCCTGAAACCCACTCCTGGGATCAATTTCCATATCAACCATACTTCCTGATTACAGGCAATTGAAACTGATCTGATTGTAATTAACCTGACAACAGCTCTCCCCTCCCCCTAATTTTTGAAAGGGTACTAGGGTCTTATAGAACTAAATGGAGTCTGAAGGATCAGGTTCATAAAATGCCAGGAACAGAGCTCGAGAAGTGTTGGTTGATCTTACAGGCTGGTTCCAGTTCTGTGTTAGAGAGAAATTATGAAAAGTAGTAAAAAGCATAAAAAGATCTTATTTTTATATGTATAGTATGTGTAGTGAAAAAAAATCCACCATTGACTTAGAAAAATTAAAAAAAAATTTTTTTATGTCTTTATTTTATTTTGAGAGACAGAGATGGAGAGTGAGTGGGGGAGGGGCAGAGAAAGAGGGAGACAGAATCTGAAGCAGGCTCCAGGCTCTGAGCTGTCAGCACACAGCCCGATGCGGTGCTTGAACCCACGGACTGTGAGATCATGACCTGAGCCAAAGTCAACACTTAACCGACGGAGCCACCCAGGTGTCCCTAAAAAATTTTTTTCATGTTTATTTATTTTTGAGAGAGAGAGAGAGAGTGAGCAGTTGGGGGCAGCAGAGAGAGAGAGGGAGACATATAATCTGACGTAGGTCACAGGTTCTGAGCTATCAGCACAGAGCCCAATGCCGGGATTGAACTCACAAACTGTGAGATCATGACCTGAGCTGAAGTTGGATGCTTAACCGATTGAGCCACCCAGGCACCCCAGAGCCTGTTTAAACTATGGCTTCCTTCTAGCTTTCATATTCCTTGAGTCTATGCCGATAGTGAGGACCTGTCTGAGACCCCTTCTCTCCTGCACCCGCACCCAGGAAAAACACAGCTAGGAAAGCACAGACCACTTCTGTTAAACCCCAATGCAGCCACAGACTCCTTCTCAATACAGAGCTCCAGACAGCTACTAGTCGGTTGGCTGAAGTCTGCAGAGAACGGGAAATCAATTTGCCATTCTCTCTCTGTTGTTTGCACAGGGTGAGCTAAATCAGAAAAGCCAAGACATCCAAAGAGCATCAGGAAAAGTCTTTGCTGAAAAGAATCTTTAAGACCAGCTCGTGCCCTGCTGCTAAACATCAGTTCAGCTTGTAAAATCTCCTTGGTTACACCGTACAATAAGGTACCATCCAGTCAGCCTGGAAGTTTCATCATATAATTCAAACACATTTTAGGGGCTCTCAGTATGGTGTTCTTCACTCCGTTCTTAAAGGCCTTGTTTTTTTTTTCCCCCTCCATTATCCTTGTCCACACATCTGACAACTGCCCCATTTCTATTCTGCTCGAATCCTCCAAACTAAACATAACGGAACTGAAGGAAACCTAGAAAAGCCCTGGATCCGATGCACTTGGTCTTCCTAATCAAAAGAGTCTGGAAACAGAAATGTCAGAACTTTGTAAATTTCGGGGGAGGGGGGGTGCCTGGGTGGCTCAGCTACTGAGCATCTGACTTTGGCCCAGGCCATGATCTTGTGGTTCACAAGTTCGAGCCCCGTGTTGGGCTCTGCACTGACAGCTCAGAACCTGGAGCCTGCTTCCGATTCTGAGTCTCCCTCTCTCTGCCCCTCCCCAGCTCATGTTCTGTCTGTGTTTCTCTCAAAAATAAATAAAACAGTAAAAAAAAAAGAACTTTGTGAATTTCAATCAGGGTAAAGTAAGGGAGAAGCAATCTACTGAAAGAGATACCAGTTTCAAAAAACAGGAGCCTTGACAGTTTTTCTCTTCCAACTTAGAAGGTTCATCTCACTAAATAAGATGCATTAGTTAGGGTTAGTTTTGGCTACAAATATCACAAAGACTGGACATCACAGTGCCTTGGAGCAGGGATCAATAGGTGCCAGCCTATGGACCCAATTCAGCCTGCCGCCTATTTTCATACATTGAAATTTTATTTGAACACAGTGGCTCCTGTGTGCATGTATTGTCTGCGGCTGTCTGCAACCCAACAGCAGAGCTGCACAGGTGACAGAGATCTACGTGGCCTATAGAGCCTAAAAGGTTTACTAGCTGGGTCTTTACTAAAAAAGTTCGTAACTTGCTAGTTTGGAACTTATAAGTCTGTAAGTTGTTAACTGCTGCCTCAGAGTATCATTGTAGTTCCCTTTCCTAAGTAAGTCTAGAGGCCAGCAACATAGGAGTTAATAGTGTCATCAGAGAAAGGATTCCCTGTCTTTCTGCTTTCACATGCTAGCACATGGCTTACGGCATCAAGACCACCTCATGGTCTCATGGTCCAGAGACTTCTCACTACCATTTCTAAAAGGCAGGCTAGAAGAAAGAGGAAAAGCAGAAGAATATAGGAGGGGGGAGGGGTCTGAAGAGGGGACTGCCTTCCTGATGAGCCCTGATTAGGCAGCTTTCCTGAAGTACCGCAAAAACACTTCCATTTACATTTCATTTGCCAGAACTTAGGCATTTCACTTATCTAGCTGCAAAGGAGACTGGGAAATAAAGATTAAAAAAAAACTGGTGGCCATGTGCCCAGCTCAAAATGAATCTATTACTTTGGAGAAAAGAGACAGTGTATGCTGAGTTAGCAGGCAGCAGTCTTAGCTACCAAACAGTACTGAGTGAAATCATGCACAGCAGATTTACAGGTAACCGATACCTTGTTTCATTTGGGGATGGAAGTTTCTGAAGAATGAAGGGTTTGTATGCTGGCATTATAAATTACACTTCTTTTATCTTACGTTTAATCATCTGGTATGTATATTAATCAGTTAACATCAGTGATTGTCTTAGTCCATTTGGGCTCCTTTAATACAAATATCAAAACTATTATGTGGTGGGACACTTAAACAACAAACACTTCTCACAGTTCTGGAGTCCAAGATCAAGGTGCCAGTAGATTGATGTGTCTGTTGAGGACCAGTTTTTGGTTTACAGACAGGCTTCTTCTCACTGGGCCTCACGTGGTAGAAAGAGAGTGAGAGAGCTCTCTGGGATCTCTTTTATAAGGGCGCTAAACCCATTCATGAGGGCTTCCCTCTCATAAACTTATCACCTTCCAAGGGCTCCATCTCTTGTTACCATTGCCTTTTGTGTTAGGATTTCAACATATGAATTTGGGGGGAACACAAGCATTCAGTCCACTGCAGTGATTGATTTGATTCACACATACAGTAAGACTTACTGAGGACCAACACTGTTCCAGGCACAGGGTGAGGCAAAGGCAAAGTGCAAAGACCCCTAGCCCCTGCCCTCAAGGAGTCTGAGTCAACAGGGGAGAGAGGCAAGCACACGGACGATGGCGTTTTGGGGAGAGAAATTTCCTGGGGAAGCAGATATTGGCACTCTATGAAAAGCACACAGGAAGTTCTGTGCTGAATGTGGAAGAACTAGTTGGAAGTATTTTGCACGTGAAGAACTGGGAGCAAGGGCATTCCAATATGAGGAAGTAACGTGTGCAAAGACATGAGAAGAGAGAGTGGCACATGTACCCTGGCTGAGCACAGAGTGTGCTGGGGGGCAGGGGACTAGAGATTATCCAGAAAGGTGGCACATGACACCCCCAGAACAGAAGAGAACTCTGCATAAAAGGCACTGAGTTTCTTCTGGACAGTGATGGGTAGGCACTCAGGGATACCACTTAGGAGAGGGAAATGATCAATCTGTGTTTCATAAAGATCATTCTGGTCATAGTGAGGACAGACTGGGGTGGGGTGGGAAGTAGGAAGACAGCAGGAGTCTTCCACTTACCCCTTGTCACATACTCTGCAATTATGTTTAAGGTAAAGTAGGATCTTCTATTGTTCTAAGAGAATATCCATTCAGCCAATGACTACTTAGTAAAGGAATACAATGGATAAAATTAACCTATACAGTAAAACCTTGGATTGTGAGTAGCTTCTACTGGGAGTGTTCTGCAAGAGAAGCAAACGTTTCTAATAAATTTTAACTTGATAAACGAACGATGGCTTGCAATACAAGTAGTACATGACACCGAATGTCACATGATCACAACTGAGCCAACTGTTCTTCTCTCTCTCTCTCTCTGTCTCTCTCTCACTGCAGGATTGTGGGTGCTCATCAGTGCAATGTCACATTTCCACAAAATCCTCAAAAGGAGGCAAAAGCAAGGGTCATTGGATAGGTTCCTTTTTAAAGCTGCACAAAAAGAAATAGATTCCATTGAGCCAATAGACAGCAGTGAGTCCACTGGTGATAGTGATAGTGAAAGTGATCCTACACAGTAACCCTCCTCACACCAGCCACAAAGGTTTTCAAAGGTAAGTGTGGGTTAATTTGTGTGTTTTTCTTTATTATTTTGTGTTATATTATAGTATTGTAATCATTTAAAAATTTTAATGTTATTTATTTTGAGAGAGAGACAGAGTGTAAGCAGGGGAAGAGCAGAAAGAGAGGGAAATACGGAATCTCAAGCAGGCTCCAGGGTCTGAGCCATCAGCACAGAGCCTGATGTGGGGCTCAAACTCACGAACTATGAGATCATGACCTGAGATGAAGCCGGACACTCAACTAACTGAGCCACCCAGGCACCCTTGTAATCATTTTTATACAAATATTTTTGGGTTATGGAATGAATCATCTGAATTTCCATTATTTCTTATGGGGAAATTTGCTTTGATATATAAGTGCTTTGGATTATAAGCATGTTTCCGGAATGAATTATGCTTGCAAACCAAGGTTTTACTGTATTTCATTTAATCTTTGCAGTGATTCTGTGAAGCCCCATCTTGCACGGGAGGTAAGAGAGACTCAGACAGGTGAAGTGGCTTGCCTAAAATCTCACAGCTGGCAAAGTGGTAAGTGGTAGAGTGAGGCTTGCATTAAGGTTTTCTGATCCCAAGTCCAGTGCTCTTTTTAACTGCATGTTGAGAGCAACAAGCATTCCAGACTCAATCTGTCACCCCTAAATCCAGTCCAAGCAGGACTATTTGCATATCTTGGCAGTAACATATCTTAGTGGCTTTAAATGTAGGAAAACACGGAGGCATTTCCCTTCAGTCACTTTATGAGGCAAGTTATCAAGAGAATTTTATTAGGCTTTGGCAAATACTCTTAATAGGAAAAATCAACCATATATTTTATTATTCTTTTGTTCAGTGCTGTGGCACTTATTCAAACACTCACGAAAGATCTATGTTTTTCTATAATTCCAAGTTTCTATTTGATTACAGTCCATCTTTCATCGTTTATGTGGGGAGTAATAAGAATTCTCAAAATAGACTTGTTTAAAGTCTCGAATCAGCTAAGTTAAGTAATACTTTTATTTTTTAATTGCTCATACAGATTTTTGTCTTCTCAGAAATAACTTTCCAGATACCTGTTGTCTTCCCATGACCTCCATGTTTGAGTGGGAGGCTACCCCTTATTTATTAGGCTACCCTATACTCTGTCAGAACATCGAAAAGCCTGCATTGTGATCGTTAGTTTCCTCATCTTTTTTCTCCACTAGATGGTAAGATCCTTGAAGTCAGCATCAGAGTATATATTTATACCTCCAGGCACACTAACTGGCATTTAATAGCCCACAATAATTGTTTCTGGATTAATTAATAAAATGGAGCAACAACATAACTAAACACACATAATTACACTTAAAACAGTGATGAAAGAGAATCTTTAGCACATTAAAAAATCGACCTTTTCTGTAATTTTACTGCAAAAAAATCAAAAAGCTCTAGGAACAACTTCAGGGATGTAGAATTCAGTGGGGCTATTTAAGGCTTCATTTTGACATTTGTTAAGACTTAGGATCACGATGCTTTTTAAGAAGTTGATCCAGAGATGGCTGCTTCGTGGTTCCGTTTTTTCCCCCTCCATCACATCTCCCACGCAAAGCGCAGGCTTTACAGATTAAGTCTGCCTTTCTTGGTTTAAAAGCAGAAAGTCTTTCTGTTTCTCTCATCTTATGAGAACAGATGCTGGGCATTGCAAGCCTTTAAAACTCACTTTAATTTCTATTGTCTGACGTGCTTCATGCCGGCACCTCACCATTGGGAACTTCTTAAGTTCTGGTCCAAATGGGAGCTAAACTCAGGGGACCTCTTGTGTCAGGCACAGCCGCTCAACGCTCTCCTACCCTCACACATCTTACCTTTTCTTCCTCAGGAGTGCCACACCATCTGGTACCACATGTACATTTTATGACTCAGTCTTAAGGCCTGAATAGGTATAACTATAAAGTCATGAGACATTTTCCCCAGCAGACCAAACCTCCTAATCTGGTGGGTTCTTTGCTCAGGACTGCCATCCTTCAGAATTGCTCATATCAGTGCCCTCAGCCAATCTATGTGTTCTTTCCACCCTGACCTTTCTTTTCTTCCTTATGGGGCAGAGAGAGGTGCAAAACTCAAATCAAGCCTTGTGCAGAGCAATGTGGAGCTAAGGGCTGAACATCTTCCTTCCTGTATATGTTCCTTCCCATCCTAAGGTAGCCAGCCTCAGAGGTGTGTGGTGTGTGTGTGTGTGTATGCATGTGCGTGCACACACATACACACACATGTCTGAATTTAAGAAATATGACGACTGAGCTTCAAAGACTTCAGTGTTGCTGAGAAGAGAAGGTGGAGCTGTGAATGGGTTGGAAGCATTAGGCAAGGTCATAGGTCTTCAAGGATTGGTGGAATTTGAATTATTGGTGGCTTAGCACTGCTTCTCAACCCAGACAGATTTTGCTCTCCAGGGGACATCCAGCAATGTCTAGAGGCATTTTTCGTTGTCACACTTCGGGGCAGGGAAGGGTTATTAGTAGTGGGAGGAGGCCAGCCATGTTGTTACACATCCTACAATGTACCCCTCCCCCACAAAAAAGAATTATCTGGCTCAAATATTCAATACTGCTGAGGCTGAGAAATGCTGGGCTAGACAAAGGACAGTCAGAGCAGGTGTCATACTAGAAGGAAGACAAAAATACAGAAATTAACTTACTGTTGGAATTTTAAAAAATCATTCAGATGACATCTCATCGACCTCCCCTCACCTAATGTTTGCATATGAGGCACTTATACAGACAGACATGTGCACATATAAATATTCTTTTGATCTTGGGACAGAATATAAGTGGGAGACCTATATGAGTGGCTGGCCTCTGGTTCCCAGACTGGGTTAGTCCCACACTGGTGGTCACTCACTTTCTCAAAATCTTATGCTGTGTGTGTCCTTCATGGCACCAGTCACCACAGACATTTATGCCATTCTTATTTCCAATATGCGTGTCCTGCAAGAATGTAGGCCTCATGAGGCCGGGGACAGGTTCTGATGCATGTCCCATGTATCCTGGGACCCAACCCAGTATCTGGTGTATGCGGGGGTGCGGAGGGGGGGGGTTACGGGGGTGGGGGGAGGGGGCAGCTAAGAGAGTGCATGCTGGTGTCAAACTGCCTGGGTTTAAATGTACACTCTACCACTAACTCCTGGTGCAACCTCAGAAAAGTCACTTAACTTTTGCAAAGACTCAGTTTCCTCATCTATAAAAATGGGGATATATGGCCTCATATATACATATATATGTATATGTATATGGGAGAATAACTACCTCATTGGGAGAATTAAATAAGTTATTATGTGCAAATTGCTTAATGAGCATTTGATGATGAATGAAACGTCAAAAAGCAAAGGTAGGGTTAAATATTTGCTGCCTGCAAACCAGCAATGCAGAAAATGAACAGCAAAGAGAAACACATAAAACACCTGGCTTTTACTTTGTGAGAGTTTCTAAATGTAATCTTTTTCTTCTTTGTGATGTAACAAATGTGGAAAGCTGCCTGTTAATATTTACAGGCACAGTGAAAGCCTTAGCAGGATACACATTTTTTCCATATTGATTTTGCTTCACAACTGATGTTCTACCCAGTTTCTCAGCTAAGTCCAGTTTCTCACTATATTTTTTGCTATAGGTTAATTTCATTTTTTACTGTCTTCCTATAGAAACTGATTTAAGGAACCATGGTAAGTCCATCTAAAAAAGGCATTTAACAGTTTTCTGTGGTTGAACACCACTGCTCTGCTTCCTGTATCAGAGTTAACTTCTTTCTGCAGTCTTACATTCTTCTGTTTCCTAGGCTCTTTCAAACACACAGATGGTCTGAATCTTAATTGTTCTGTAATTGATATATTCTGAAACTTTCCTGTACTCTTTAGGTCTACTCTCCCTGTGGGTCTCTGATCCTTTACTACTCTCCACTTTCCCTTGGTGATATTCTATGTGTATATCTTGTAGAAGCTCCAGAGAGAAGCTTGATTTCTAATCATTCACTTGAGCACACAATTATTCACTTGACATTCAGGAAGCACTTATTGAGCACCAGTGTATTCCAAAATCTGCTCCCAGCTTCCAGGATGAGAAGTGAACACACAGGCAGGGTCCTGCCCCCCCACTGGAGGGGGTGTTCTTAAATTTTTTTTAACGTTTATTTATTATTGAGAGACAGAGAAAGACAGAGCATGAGCATGGGAGGGGTAGACAGAGGGGGAGACACAGAATCTGAAGCAGGCTCCAGGCTCTGAGCTGTCAGCACAGAGCCCGATGTGGGGTTTGAACCCACAAACCGTGAGATCATGACCTGAGCCGATGTTGGACGTGTAACTAACTGAGCCACCCAGGCTCCCCTGGAGGGGGGTGTTCTTGAGTGCTAAGGGAGACTGTAAGAAAATGAAGCGAATGAACAAGGTAATTTCTGACATTATATGAAGGAAATCAACAGGACCATTGTTTTGGTTTTCTTATTTTCCTTCCTTTCTTCCTTCCTCCCCCCTTCCCTCTCTCCCTCCCTCTCTCCCTCTTTCCTTCCTTCCTTCCTTCCTTCCTTCCTTCCTTCCTTCCTTCCTTCCCTTCCTTCCTAATTTACATCCAAGTTAGTTAGCATATAGTGCAATAATGATGTCAGGAGTAGAATCCAGTGATTCATTCCCTACGTAAAACACCCAGTGCTCATCCCAACAAGGGTCCTCCTTGATGCTCCTGGCCCATTTAGACTATCCCCCCTCCTAGAACCCCTCCAGCAACCCTCAGCTGTTCTCTGTATTTAAGAGTCTCTTGTGTTTTGTCTCCCTCCCTGTTTTTGTATTATTTTTGCTTCCCTTCCTTTATGTTCATGTTTTGTATCTTAAATTCCACATATGAGCAAAGTCATATATTTGTCTTTCTCTGACTAATTTTGCTTAGCAGAATACCCTCCAGCTCCATCCATGTTGTTGCAAATGGCAAGATTTCGTTCGTTTTGATTGCCGAGTGATACTCCACTGTATATATATACCACATCTTCTTTATCCATTCATCTGCCAATGGACATTTGGGCTCTTTGCATACACTTTGGCTACAGTCGATAGTGCTGCTATAAACATTGGGGTGCATGTGCCCCTTCAAAACAGCACATCTGTTTTCTTTGGATAAATATCTAGTAGTGCAATTGCTGGGTCATACGTTAGTTCTATTTTTAATATTTGGAAGAATCTCTGTTTCCAGAGTGGCTGCAGGAGTTTGCATACCCACCCACAGTGCAAAAGAAATCCTTTTTCTCCACATCCTCACCAACATCTGTTGTTGCGTGAGTTGTTAATGTTGGGCATTATGACAGGTGTGAGGTGGTATCTCATTGTGGTTTTGATTTGTATTTCCCTGATGATGAGTGACGTTGAGCATTTTTTCATGTCTGTTAGCCATCTGGATGTCTTCTTTGGAAAGTGTCTATTCATGTCTTTTGTCCATTTTTTCACTGGATTATTTGTTTTTTGAGTGTTGAGTTTGATAAGTTCTTTATCGATTTTGGATACTAACCCTTTATCTGATATGTCATTTGCAAATATCTTCTCCCATTCTGTGAGTTGCCTTTTAGTTTTGCTGACTGTTTCCTTCGCTGTGCAGAAGCTTTTTAACTTGATGAGGTCCCAATAGTTCATCTTTGTTTCTGTTTCCCTTGCCTCCAGAGATGTGTTGAGTAAGAAGTTGCTGTGGCTGAGGTCAAAGAGGTTGTTGCCTACTGTGTCTTTTAGGATTTTGGTGGTCTTCTTCCATTGTTTAGGTATTTTTCCATTTTTGAGTTTATTTTTGTGTATGGTGTAAGAAAGTGGTGCAGGTTCAATTTTCTGCGTGTCACTGTCCAGTTTTCCCAACACTGTTTGCTGAAGAAACCATTCCATTGGGTATTCTTTCCAGCTTTGTCACAGATTAGTTGGCCACATGTTTGTGGGTCCTTGCTATAACAAACTACCACAAACATGATGGCTTAAAACAACACAAATTCCTTGTTACAGTTTCTGGAGGTCAGAAGTCTGACATGGGTCTCACTGGGCTAAAACCATGATGTTGTCAGGTCTACAGTCCTTCTGAATACTCTAAAGAAGAGTCTATCTTCTTGCCTTTTCCAGAATCTACAGGAGCTGTATTCCGTGGCCAGTGGCCCTTTCCTCCATCTTCAGAGCCAGTGACTTTTTGAGTGTTTTTTTTTTTCCTTTCAGGTTTATTTATTTATTTTGAGATAGAAAGTGCGAGCAGGGGAGTGGCAGAGAAAAGAGGGAGAGAGAGAGATACCCCAAGCACGCTCTGCACTGTCAACACACAGCCTGATGTGTTGTGAGACCTACAAATTATGAGATCATGACCTGAGCCAAAATCAAGAGTTGGATGCTAATAGACTGAACCACCCAAGTGTACCCCCTATCGAGCGTTTCTTACATCTCATCATTCTGACATCAACTCTTCTGCCTTCCTCTTCCACATTTAAAGGGCCTTGTGATCACACCGGGTCTAAATGGATATACCTGGATAATCTCTTTACCTGAAGGTCAAATTAGTCTCAAGGTGGAGTCCAGCTACAATCTTAACCCTGCCCCTCTGCTGTGTAACATAACATACTCATCAGGGTCAGGGATCAGAACGTGGCTCTCTCTGGGCGCCATTAGCCTGCCTATCAAAATGATGTAAGAGGTACTATAATTTTAGCATCCTGTTTGCTACCTACATAGACATTTAATAAATCCAGTACTTAGGAAACACATCAGAACTATAACATTTACTTCTTATTAAATCATCACAGCAAGAGCTGTGTTTTCTTTGTTGTAGAATCTGGGGGGGATGGAGTGGTTTCAGCCAACCTTCCAGGTAAACACAAAGTTATCTCAATGCAGGGAGAGGCTCGGGGCCCATGCCACTGAGGCTCTGGAGGGGAAGCTCTCTCTGCATTTCACTGGCTTCTTCTTTGGGACTGGCTTGGGCTGGATCACTCCTGCAGGACTCTGCTGGCGGTCTTTTCTCCCCTCCTCCTTAGCAGTCCCTCTGCCCATGGATTCGTTGCTTGATTTCTGTTGGCTGCAGCAGTTTTCTTGAATTATAAAATGGATGCTTTTTTTTTTTTTTTTTTTTTTAAGGATCCTAGGATAAAGAAACCGAGTTTCAGAATAGCTGGGGGAAATATCTGAAATGGTCGGGAAAGGCTTTTGATTGGTGAATGCGAGATTAGAGAGTTTTATGGGTTTGCTTTTATGCAGTATGAATATGGCAAGTTTAATTTTTAATTTCTGCAGTGTTGCTCGGGTTTATGATGCCACTATTTTGCTGGGTGCAACCAAAGCACGCTGTTCTTCCTCCTCACTGAATTACAGCCTTCCGTTACTCAAAATGTCTCCTAAGAATTAAGCCTTGACAGTCTAACAAGACCTTGCATCCCTGGCCCTTCCGACCCCCCGATTATATAACACAGTTGGCTGCTTATGTGTCCCTTTGCTTCTTTTGTCTGTATCCATCTATTTTACTCTGGATTCGTCACTGTGTTCTCCACACAGCAACGGAGAGCTCTCAGCATGAAGGGGGGAAGTGGCCCAGAGCTCTTATTTTCCTTGTACTTCTGCACAATGGCTACAAAGTCCTGCGGCCGAAAGTTGCTGAATTTGATGATCTTCATAAAGGGTGTGGCCTGAAAAATGCTACAGAACAATATTAATTTTATTTCCTAGCTAGCTTTTCCCTGCACAACCCAACGTAGGCCAGGGCCACCAGAAAAGTTTGGGAATTAGGTTTGCAGAGAAAGATCACTAAACTCAAGCCACATTTGAGCCACACTTGCGAAGGTCAGACCTATTCACATGAAGGTAAAAAGCCGGGCAGTGTTTTCCTTATCGTGTTTTCTCCAGAGGTCATTCTCTTCTCACTCTAAACCGAGTTAGATCTAATTAGAAATTACCATTCACACAGGCATTTTTATTTCTTTATAGTATGGCCACTGAAATCTCTGACCTACATGGTAAAGCCAATCGGAAATATCCTAAGTTAAAGACATGCCTCTACCAACTGCAGTTCTAAGAGGAAAAATCTTCTAGGCAAAATAAAAATGTTACATTTATGCTTAGCAAAAGGAGCTGTGAAAACCTGGACATTTATTTTCTATTTCCTCTCTATTTTTTCATGAAACCCAACCTAAGGATTAAATACCAGCATGATCTCATTTATTTTATATTCTGCTCCCTTTCGGAATTGAGAACAGGGAAGAACCCACCTTCTATGGCTCAGAAGGTGAACTGTCTGAGCTTTCATTCTGTTACAGAAGTCCAAAAAACTAGTCATACCTCAGCTCAGCTCCTCGGCCAATTACACTGTGTTTATAACACAGATTGGAAGTGCCTCTGTGTGTGTGTGTGTGTGTGTGTGTGTGTGTGTGTGTTGTAATGGTTACAGGAAATCTAAATTGAAACTTTGCTACATGTAGCTATAATGTTCACTTAGATAATTGCTTTTTTGTAAACATAGTTTCTTACAAAGTCTTAAGCTTGCTGCTATGGAAGCAATGACATTAACAGAAATAACAGTGGTGCCACAAATCTTCAGGGATTTTTTTTTTTAATGGAAAGGAAAATTCTAAAACTAAAAATATACTTTTTATTTGCAACTATGGGAATACAAACACCAGAAAAACAAAAGAGGACTGTATAATCGGGACACAGGAGGTATACTCTTGGCAGTGTTAGGGAAAGGGCAGTCATGGGATGGAATCTGTCTTAGGTCATTACAACTTGGTCAAAAGAGAAAAAAAATCTGCATTCACAAAAGAGATGATGTCTGGGAGGGAGTGACAGCTTCCCCAACTTGCTCACCACACGCCCCTTTACATTACCCTTATGGGGTATAGGGGGCTCACCCTAATGCTTCCTGAGTTTATAGTGCTTATGATCTCATGCACCTTGTCCCTTTAGCATACAGTTTTTAAAGTTTATTTGTTTATTTTGAGAGAGAGCGTGTGTGCATGAGTGGGGGGAAGGGCAGAGAGAGAGACAGAGACAGAGACAGAGACAGAGAGAAAGAGAGAGAGAATCCCACATGGGCTCCACACTGACAGGGGCTTGATCTCATGAACCAGGAGATCATGACCTGAGCTGAAATCAAGAGTCCGGAGCTCAACTGACTGAGCCACCCAGGTGCTGCGGCATAGAGTTTTTAAACGCAGATAACCACCTACTGCAGAGATACTATCCCTTCATTTAATTGTTAATTGTTAATGTTAATTAATATTTATTTTGCAGAATCCATGATAAAAATGTCCAGTTCTAAAAGCATTGAAATCTAAAAGAAATACCCTCTTCTTTATCTCAACTGCGAACATCAACACCAGTTGGACTTGCAGGCATCTTATTAAGATCAGTGGCCCCGCTCATTCAAGTTGGCCTCTAGTAGCACTATCAGCAAAGACCACGGGATGGTCTTCTGCAGGCTCGAACTTCATGATCTTATGATTGTAACTGTAAATTATTTATATCAAAATGTTGATTCCTCAAACTGGATTAGAGACAAATTTTCTTTCCATTAAGGAGTGCTGTCCTTTTTTTTTTTTTTTTTTTTTGGTCTTTACATCTTTTGCTTTCTTCTGGATCTTTACACTAAAAAAGCAAAAACTTAATTGTGTTTCTCTTATCAAACAGATATTTGCCAACCACAGTCCCCCTGGAAACTGGGGAAGAGGAGAGCTCAATTCACGCCCTCTGATAGCCGACTACAGTAGCGTCTTCATTTGCAAAGTTGAATATATTCCCTCAAGAATGTTTTTATTCCATTACATTTTACCTCAGTTAATTGATTTAGCAAAATAAGATTCCAGATTTTTGTAATGGGGAAAATATGACAGTTAAAGATTGAAAACTACCTTGAGAAAGGGAAAAAATAGCGGTTCCTTAAAATAGGTCCAACATGACCCATGCCAGACTGACATCAGTCCTGTTCTGAGGAAAGCTGCTCGCTCACTATTTACAATGGACAGTGAAGAATTCAATTTTAATTTTTGTAGCTTGAGCCATGTCACACATGTGGCTATGTCAGCTTTCCCTGGAGTCTGGATCTGACACTCTGACCATATCAACACTGGAGCCAGTAGAAACTTAAAAATAAAAGGCAAGATTGTGGCACAACACAGTCAGATATCTGGGTCATTGAAAAGATTCAATAAATGAACAGACAGAGACAATGACTAATGATTTAGAGGAATGAAATTATAGAACAATTACAGTGTATTTCCATTGGCAAGTTTATCAAAAGTTGATTCTTCAAGTACTTTTGCTCTCCATAAATTCTCATGGTTGATGCTTTTTTTTTGCCCTGGAATTTGTAGTTTATTAAAAACTTTAGTTTGGGGAATTCTTTGCTGCTGGCTCAAAGAACGGGTGCATGCCCTGGGGTGTTATAACAGCACATTAACGCAACATTACATTAATCAATGGCACCACAGACATATACTATTTTATAAAGAAAACAGCTACAAAATCCACATGTGTGCTGTCTGGGCAAGTGAGATTCTGACTTGGCAAAATGTCACATTCCAAGTTCAGCCATCCTGAAATAAATCCAATTTGTACACTTTACATCAACAACAGAAAACACTGATTGAGCAAAGGTAAGTTATTTATGCATCCATCATTTATCACTGGAATATATAATGCAAAAAGAATGAGACATGATGCCAAAGAGAAACATCCCTTTAAAATTAATTAGTAAGCTTCTAAAGATACTTATCAAAAGGATAATCCAGGTAGACCTGCGTTGATCAACCAATCCAACAGCTCTGTGCATACAACCGGAGCCAAGCCACAACCACTACAGCTTTGAACACCTGCCAGGAAGTCACCCTCATGTGGCTCTGTGTTTTTATCCAGAGGCTTGAAGGAGATTATGTGGATAATTTGTAGAAAGCGGATTTCACATTTTGCCATTCAGGCTTCGGCTCATGGCTGGTCTGCTCAATCCTTTAAGCGTGGACCAGGAATGAAGGCACACATGGGCTCATTTTCCAAGGAGACCAATCTACCTGCCCTAATGGCCCTGGAATACACTAGTACGCTGCTTCATGGGGCACATGAGAAGCATTGAAAATCTGAGCCAAAGACCTTGCAGCGACTTTGGACTAAAGTCTGTGTGAGGCATGCCTCTGGGGAAGCTACTGAAGATACACTGTCGGAACGAGGAAACAACCCAGAGGTAAAATATATGGACAGGGGGTGGGCAGCCAAATTTCCATTATATGAGGTTCCCCTTCCACTAGATAGCCTTGGATTACTTGAACTCTCTGAAAATAACGCCTTCTACTTTCTCTTGTTTTCACCTTGAAGTCTATCTTCTCTCTCTGGAACCCTTTTGTTTTGCTGTTATCTCCATGGCAGACATGTTTCTCCACCATTCTAAGGAATCCTTCAACTTTGCTCTCAACTTGGACTTCCCACATTGTTCAGAATTTTGTTGCATCCACTATTTTATGGGAGATTAAAGATGGCTATAATTTCTTTGTTGTTCCTCTCATCGAGAGATGGAATCAAGGTCCTTTCCCCTTGAATCTGACCTTGCCTTATGGACTTGATTGACTGATAGGATGCAGAGGAAGTGATGCTCTGGGTTTTTGAAGCTAGGCGTTAAGAAGTCTTGCAATCTTGCCTGGACCTTTGGGAGGTACGAGCGGCCACATAAGAAGTCGGACTACCAGAGAGACTGGCGAGGCCATATATAGGTGCTCAGGTCAACAGCCTCAGGTCAACACTGCTGTCCAGCCATCCCCATCGAGGCACAAGACACGTTGGCTAAAGACCACTGAGCAGTAGAGCACTTCACTTCATGGAGTAAAGACCCCTCTGCTGATACCATGTGGAAAAATCACCCAGCTAAGCACTGCGTCAATTCCAGGTCTACAAAATCCTCATACAGTACAGTGGTTGTTGTTGTTGAAAGTCACCAAGTGTTGGGGTAGTATGTCATGCAGCAATCAATGCTGGGACAGAACTCTCTCCCTTTTAATTTTTCCCTCTTAAAATAAAATCAATTCTTCACCTTTTATCTACAAAATCTGCTCGGTTCTTCCCAGTGTTAAAATCTTCCCTCAATCGTACCATGTAATACAATAAAGCTCTGCTTTCCTCAATGGTAACCATCTTCAAAAGACTAGTCTCTACCACTGCTTCCGTGTCCTCATTTCCCACTCTTTAAACACACAGCAATCTGGTGTTCACAATCTCCATTCTAAAATGGCAGGATTTCAATGTTGGAAGGGGCCTTAAAGGCCGCCTCATCCAGCCATATGTTCTCTCCTAAATTCCCCTCCATAAGGTTCCTTGTTAGTAGTAGGCGTCTTGACGATGCTCTAACAACTCAAGGAATGTAACACTTGGTGCCACCCAAGGATGCGCATTCTATCTTTGGATATCTGAGATTATGAGGAAGTTAGCTCTGATTCTGCACAGAATTCTGTCTCTGTAAAGCTTCTATTCTTCAGTCCTAGTTTTCTTGCTCCTAATTTCATAGAAAAAGCCCAACCCCTCCAACATGAAGACACTTAAAATCATCCAGATAAGACATGGATTAGGTGGTGGCAGTGGGGCTGGAGAGAAGAGAATATATCTGGCATTTATTCCAGCTGAAGACATTTATGTGTTACCGAAATCTAGATGCATCTTAAAATGGATGTGTGAAGTCACAGGGTGAACCTTACGGTCACCTTTTATCTTTCTACAGTGTAATTTAGCTTAAGTCTTGAGCCGCTATTCTATTTAGTTATAGGACACGTGGAGACAGCAGAGACAGAATGATACGGCATAAATGGTGGGTTAGAGTATGGACTGTGAGGTCAGACTGGCTGCAGTACTCTCTGGCTATGTGACCCTGAGTGCCTTAGCTACGAAAACTCCAGCCACTTCCAGGGAAACTCATTCATGTTCAGTTATTTCACAGTCAAACGCAGAACTCTAACAATCAAATTAGGGTTCTGCCTTTCCTGCTCTTTTTCCCGGGGTAGAGTCTAAATTCTAAGAAGGCCCATATGTGTCATGGCATCAGGGAAAAGACATCTAGTCGGTTAGCCCCCATTCCTGCTGACCCTCCTGGGGACCCACACTGCTTTTGCTGCTTACACTGCTTTGTTTCCACAGCCTCCGGCACATGGAATCTGCATCACATATGCTGATGGTGTCCCTTCTGCAGGACACCAAAGCCTTTGGGAGTCCCTCCCAGGGCAGCCTCTGGGGACACAGGGAATTTTAAGATGTTTTCCATGTACCCTGGATATCTCAACCAGTCACTGCTGCTTTTCCATTCCACCATCATGCTGCTTCAAGATTTCCCTATTAGGTGTGGCTTCTCCTGGAGTGACGGCCGGACTCAAACCCTGGTCCTCTGGGATTTCCCCAAACGGTTCTGGGGCTTCTGTTCTCTCCCATCTCCAGGCGCCAGGGCACCGCCTACCTTTTCTGGGTACTTTGGCATCTCGACTGCAGATTCTTCTCCCGCCAGAAGCAAAAACGTCCTCTCCTGGGGAACAAGAAGCTGCCTGGACCTCACCCTTCCTTCTCCTCAATTATATTAAATTCTCAGGCTTTGGCTCCTGATAGGCAAAGCAAACTTTGAAGCCCTCTTTTAAAGTTTATCTTTTAAAAAAGTCTGTCTTGTAATTAACAAAACAGAAGAAAATCAAAGCCAGCCGTGGCTCCGGATGGGCTGTTAGGATTCACGTGACCCACGTGTAGAAGTCGATAGCCAAGAATTTGCTTTTTTGTCTTCTGCAATTAGCTTGTCCCTAAAGCTAAAAGCCTCAGAGATCTGAGGTAAAAACAAAATACCAAGATGGAGAAAACATTGGTTAGACTTTTAAATGTCAGTCCCATTATAACTACACTTGATTTGGTAGTGCTTACATCGTTCCTGAAAGCTGTGATTAAATTAAGTTGATGGTACATCTTACATCAATGGCACACTAGGAATGAGGGGAAAAAGCAATTCAGAGGTAGTTTCTATGCAACTTGGTATGACAGAGCAGCAAAGATGATACCAGCCAGAAATGAGTAACCTAGATTAAAATCCTAGGTGTCCTTGAGCAATTTATTAACTTCCTACACCTCAGCCCCTCATCTGTTAAATGCCGATAGTAATTAACTGTGAACTCATAGGTTCTTATGAGGATCACATGAGTTCATTCATAGAGAACATTAGGGCAGCGTCTGGCACAAAGTAGATAATTAAGTAGCATTAGTTACTGTTCTATGTTGGATGTGGAGAGAGGTACAGAACAGAGGGAAAGACAATTCTACTGGTCAGACTTACAACTAACTTGCTAGTTCCTGAGCTGAAACTAGAAGCATGTTCTCCTTCCTCCAAATCATTACTCCCATCCACTGAGAACATAGACTCATAAGACATGGATACACCGCAAACGCTCTTTAATTACATCCTCTTGAAACCTAGTGGGATGGAGAGTGTCCCCAGCTCTTGACAAAAGAGGGGAAGTAAGGTTACTGTTTTTAACCACTCCAGGCAGAGTAGAGGGTAGGGGAGAGGTCCAGGTGGATTTCTAATCTGATTGAGAGAAAAGCAGCATCTGCATCTCTGAGATGATTTGTGGGGGTCCCCTCTACTTATGGAGCCCCTGGGGCCAGTCCTGACTGTAAGTGACCCACAAAATCCTTTACAATATATACAATATATAGCTTAAAGTCAACCACCTATTTAAATTTACAGCTTGCAGTGGTGCCTAAATCAAACTGCTCCATTGCAATGAAGTTATGTGGGAAAGCTTTATTTTTATGGCTTACACACTTCAGCTACTTTACGGAACAGTCTGAGGATCTAAGGACACTTCATAATGAAGTAGTATTTGCTTGGGCTTCCTAGTGGAATTGTCCTGTGGACCTTTTGCAAATAAAATGATTCACTTTGTGGGCTGGAGTAGCAAGGTGGATGGTTGTGACATTTACTGAGATGGAGAACAGGGAGGGAGGTGGGAGTAGTCCAAATTTCAGTCTGGGATGTGTTACACTGTAAAATACGTATGAGAAATCTGAGTGGGGGTATTAGGCAGGTCCAGAACTCAAATGAGACATAGATATGGGAGTTTTGTTGACTTTTGTTAGGTGAAAGCATAGAAGAGGAAACGTGCCTCCAGGAGAGATGGTAGGAAGAAAAGAAAAATCCAGGATTGGTCCCAAGACACCACAATATGTAAACATTGATGAGAGGAGGAGTCGGCAGAGAATATGAGAAGCAGCAGCCAGGAGAAAACCAGAGGCCAAGAAGAGAGAGTTCCCAGGAAGTACAAGTGGCTAGTCGGGTAAAATACTGTTCAGAGAGTCGAAGAAAGCGAGGAATTAAATGTAACCATGGACTTGGTCAACCTAAAAGTGAATGCAAACCCTCATGTTGAACGGAAAGCAGTTTCAATGGAGTGGTGAAGCAGGATTCTGATCCAGAGTAAATTACAGAGTGAACAGAGGTCAGGCAGTGGAGCCCATCTGTGTAGACACCTCTGTGGAGAAGCTCAGGCTGAAAGAAGAGGAGAGAGAAAGTAGAGATAAGCTCTGTGACCGGAAGGAGTGCCGAGAATTCAGTAGACGGGCAAGGACAGGGATACAGCTGTTGTCATATCAGGGACTCATGTTGTCTTTAACATCACCTAAAACCATTTTGCTGTCTTCACAGTGATATTGTTGTCATGATCTTCTGCTCTAATAAAACTGCCTTTAAAAAAAAAAGTGTTTTCTCTACTCTTTTCAGCAGTGAATTCATCATCTATCTACAGGGTCTACTAGCAATTTATGCAGCTGACTGCCCACACTGACGTCTCTGTACTCCAACACCGCATCTGGACACGGCCATCTCATGTGGCGTCTCAGCAGTGTCTCAAAAAACAATGCGTTCCTATAAAGAGTAGCCATTTTCTCGGCCAGGTCCTCTTTGCTCCCCTATTTCCTAATGGGACATCCAGATACTCCCACTCAAAACCATATTTTCCTTTTCTGTAATCAGGAAACCGTCTCCTATTCTCTGGCTTGGAGCCTTTTTCTTGGTGGTCTCCTGCCCAGACCACTTTCCTCACCACTTCCATCTCAAAAACCTACCCGTCCTTTAAAGCTTATGATATGTGAGCCAGAAAACTCTGCTGATCCTTCCAATTTGATGTGATCTTCCAACAGCTAAGCCCTCTGTGTACCTCTCGTCAGTTAGATTTATTTGAGGGATTGTCTTATCTGCCTGATTAGACTTTAAACTTCATGACCAGGGGCCTTATCTTACTCATTTTTGCATTTCTTGCATCACTACATACAACAGGCATTCAGCAAGGTTTTGTTGAATTGGCTTAAAAGCAAATTAATGAATTCTTTAGATCAAATGAGTTGTTTCCAGTTGTACGCATGCAGAATAAATAATACACTGGAAACTTAAGAATGCACTCAACTGGGGGACAGAAATGAGTTCATATGAACATCTGGGCACTGCCAAAAATCTCTTTTCTTTCCTGGAACAAGTATTTATGTAACTTTTTATTATGGTATGGAATATTTTAAATATACCTAAAAGTAGAAAGAATAGCATTATGAACCCCCATGAATTATCAGCCAGTTACAACAACTCCCAATATTTTCCCAATCTAATTCTGTCAATTTATCGACCCCGTCCCATTTTTTCCTGCAGTATTTTAAAGCAAACTCCAGACATCATATCATTTCACTTACATATCCCTCAGCAAATATTTCTACCAGATGAAGTTTTGTCTTATAATTTAACCACATGTCAGACCTAATGAAATGAATTCTAATTACTTAATATGATTTAATATCTAGTTTTTGTTCATATGTCCTCAATTTGTTGCAATCATTTTATTCAGAGAATGCTTAATTTAATACTTATAGCCCATTTTAAGGCAATTTAGTGGTAGACATTACCTCTTGATTCTTTTAGCGTATGTGCTGGAAGAGGTTAAGGAAAAAGGAGATACTCAATTTTAGAATTACTTAGTTTCCTTGATTCATTTCCTTCCCTCTTCAGCTACTGCTGTTTTGGATCTTTTTCATTATCATGTTTACAAAACCATGAGAAGGAAAAGAAGGTGGGTGAGAATCTAGTGTCTATTTGTCCCCCCGTATCTTTAGTCTTTCTCTAGAGGAAGACAAGTATTGACACAAGGCTGAAGACGATTATTTCCTAGACTCTCTTACAGTAGATAGCCACAAGACCATGCAACTTTTTGAGCAACAGTGATGTGTGAAATTCCTGGGTAATGTCTCTCACTGGAAAGATGTGTGCTGTCTCCTGTCTTACACACCCTTCATAATGGCTTAAATGCAGATGTAGGGTGGTAAGCCATCTGCCACCACGCAGATGATGAGCAGCCCTAAAGGATGCAGAAGCGACCAGATGAAAGAGCCGGGGGCCCTAGTTGACCTCATCAGGAAGAGTTCGCCTGCCAACCCGCAGACCATCAGTTTTAAACTACTGTTATTTTGGTATCTGTTACAACAGCTGTTCGGATATCTTAATTACATTAGAAGGTAAAACTCAACAATGTCTGTATTATAAATCGAACAGAAGTTTTCTAAAAATCTAATGAGAGTTCCTGTTTCCTACATTGTAGTCAAATGTTCTTTGCATATGTTTCCAGTTACTACTAGCTATCATTCTGTCTTGGAGCATGATAATCACCTGACATTGGTTAACTGACTGTATACCACGACAAGCAGCAAAGCAGAAAGACTGGCTAGATATGGTTCCAGGCAAACTTAGTTGAATCCTCCCTGGCTACTCCCTAGCTATGAAGAAGTTATTAGAACTATATGATACTTTAAAGACCTGTAAAATGGGAATAGCAGAGCTCCTTAGAAGATTAATTGGGGGGGGGGAGCGGGCGCCTGGGTGGCTTAGTCGGTTAAGGGTCCGACTTTCGCTTAGGTCATGATCTCGCGGTTCGTGGGTTCGAGCCCCGCGTCGGGCTCTGTGCTGACTGCCAGCTCAGAGCCTGGAGCCTATTTCAGAGTCTGTATCTCCCTCTCTCTCTGACCCTCCCCTGCTCATGCTGTCTCTCTCTCTCTCTCTCTCCTAGAAATAAATAAAAATATTTTTTTAAAAAAGAAGATTAATTAGGGGGAATAAATAAGTTTGTGTATATCAGAGGAGTGAAGACAGTACTTGGCACAAAGAGGTATCCAGAAAAGGTTAACTTCATTTCCTTTGGTTCCCTGCATACATAAGTCACGAGGGTCTGATGATATTTTCCAATAAGCTACTACTGCTGTAGCCATTCAGGGCTCCAGCCCTTGTCCAAACCAGCAAAAGTTATTGGACACTGTAGGGGTCCTGGGATTTACAATGCCAATCTCTTCTTAAAGGTTGTGAAAGAAACCATAAAAAACTTTTGTGGATGAAAACCTTCTCCCAAGGATTATATGGCTGCTTAGAAAGGATGTTGATAAGTGGTGCATTAGTTGGGGGAACACTAGCCAGTAGAGCACACTACCGTCATCTCAGACAATAGAGGTTCCTAGAGCATGAGGCTCTGCTCCATCCAGTTATCCAAGGGTCCAGACTGGCAGAGTCACCGACCCGCCTGATAACATGGGATGGCAGGATTATGTGGGAGGCATTTACAGGCCAGGCCAGGAAGTGATTTCATAACTTCCACTCACATTCCACTATCCACGAGTCTTATGTTGAGACCTAACTGCAAGGGAGGCTGGCAAATATGGTCTGGTGAGTGCCCAGAAAGAAAAAAAGAGAAATGTGGGGAAGAGCTAGAAGCATCTGCCATAAGCAGTTATCCTGAAAGACTTCACTGAACTATTTTATTTAGCTTCAACTTGAGTACTAGGAGAATACACTTAGACAAACTGGGCCAAAACTTCTATTAACAATGTCTTACAAAAGTCCTTGTAGGATACAAGAAATGAATTTAAGGAAGATAATTTTTTAAAGAACTGACTAGACAAATATCTCCTAAATGCTCCAAAGCGACATCAGTAAGTAATAATAATCACTTAATAATGTTTTAATGGCAGAAAACCCAAATTATTTTAGCTAGGAGAAGCCTCAAGCATTGGATCATTTTCCTCTAGGAAAAAAGAAAAACAAGCGCTTTTGCTTAGGGAAGGATCTGAACTTCTAAGGGATTCCCAAGAGTCATTAACTTCACGTTGTCTTTTCCTAAACAATGGTGTCCTAGTTACTGGACGAACAGCACACAGGTGGCCCAGAAACCACACACGCATTGGTCACAGTCACACATGGCAAAACCTGCTAAGAGGCTGCAGACGATTGTGTTTCATCATGATGATATTTCCAGAAATAAAGGGAATTACACATCAATAAAGCAGTGAAACTCTGAGGGTAACCATGACAACTATTGCAAATTTAATAACATTTTATACTCCTCAAGAGTTTTTTTTCTTTTTTCTTTTTTTTGTAATTGCCAAAAAGATTAGACAAATTCTGAGAAGGAGCTGGAAAGCACTTTGTCTCACCTAGTAGCCTTACACTTCTAAAGATGTCACAGCACGCTCGGCACATACTAATACTGACTTTGCAGCAGCCTCTAGAAACGCCCTGCCTGCTTCCCGCATGGTTTATTGTGAAAGATGGTCCCGCAGTTCCGTGTCTTTAAACGATATCTGGTCAGAGAACTAGTTCCCCAAGTCAAGTCCAATTTCATTTGTTTTCTAACGTAGAATTCTCACCAGAGTGAACGGTTCTAATGCGTGTCTACAGAAATTTCCAAAGCTTCCTAAATATCTAAATCAGATTTTAGAACATTTTATCTATTTTCTTTTTTAAAGATTTTTATTTTTAAGTAATCTCTACACCCAACATGGGGCTCAAGCTCACAGCCCTGAGATCAAGAGTCCCACAGTCTACTGACCAAGCCAGCCCATGCCTCTTAGAACATTTTAAAGAAAGACATAATCTAACTTATGCAGACTTTCAATTTAATCAAATCGCAGTTTTTGTTTTTGTTTTGCTTGTGTTGTGCTGACGCATGAGAAGTCACAAATGGTAAAGATTATTTTAAAGGTTGCCTTCCTCCTCTTTCAAGAAGTACACAGGGGCACGTGGGTGGCTCAGTCAGTTGGTTAAGAGTGTGACTTCGTTGATGGACACTTAGGCTCTTTCCATGTTTTAGCTATTTTTGAGAGTGCTGCTATGAACATTGGGGTCCATGTGCTCCTATGCCTCAGCATTTCTGTATTCCTTGGGTAAATTCCTAGCAGTGCTATTGCTGGGTCATAAGAGAGTTCTAATGTTAATTAAATGAGGAACCTCCACACTGTTTTCCAGAGAAGATGTGGTTTATCTATACCATGGAATACTACATGGCAATGAGAAACAATGAAATCTGGCCATGTGTAGCAACATGGATGGACCTTGAGGGTGTTATGCTGAGCGAAATAAGTCAGGCAGAGAAGGACAAATATCATATGTTTGCACGTATAGGAGGATTAGGAGGAACTTGACGGAGGAACAAGCGGGAGAAGAAGGGCGGAAATGGTGGGGGAAAGGGAGAGAGGCAAACCATGAGAGACTCTTGAATGCTGACAAAAACTGAGGACTGATGGATGTGGGGGGGAGGGCGGGATGGGCATGGAGGAGGGCACTTTGGAGATGAGCACTGAGTGTTATGTAGAAACTAATTTGACAATAAACTATTTGTAAAAAAAAAAAAGAGTGTGACTTCGGCTCAGGTCATGATCTTGAGATTTGTGAGTTCAAGCCCCACATCGGGCTCTGTACTGACAGCTCAGAGCCTGGAGCCTGCTTCGGAATCTGTGTCTCCCTCTCTCTCTGCCCCTCCCCTGCTCACATTCCGTCTCTCTCTCTCTCTCAAAAATAAGTAAACATTAACAAAAATTTGTTTAGGTGCACAAGCAAGTTACTTCTTTTTTTAATCAATTTTCCTGCATATTCTCCTATGATCCATACTTATTAGGTAGAGATTAACGTTGAGATCCATATAGATAACTCATTCCAGGTGACAGTACATTAAGTGGCAGAACACCAGAAGGCATTCTTGTGTAGCTGGAGAAGCTTCCGACCCTGCTAAGCGCGTATGTCAGAAATAGTGCCTCTTTTGCTGGGAGAAAATGAAGGTCACAAGGAAAACTACCTACCCCCCAAGCACTGTTACTTAATCTACTCTTGTTTCTGGCTCAAGAGAAAGATGAACTGGTCCATCCTCCTCCACCTCAAAAACTGCCACATTCATGGGATTTTGTTAGTGCTTCTTGCTGTTCAGGCAGGCTCTTCTTTTCTCTGTGGCTTGTTGCCTTGTAGTTACTTTGCCGCTCCTTGGCACCGTGCCAGTCGCTGTCCTTGTCTGATGGGACCAACGTGTGGCCTGGGATCTTCCTTCTTCCCCAAGTGCTTTCCTCCGGGCTCCTCCACCCTCTTTCTCCCCGGGCTAGTCTCCCACACCCGTGACCTTCCTCTCAGTGTTCCCCTTGCAATGTGGGCACTGGCCCAGCCTCCATTCCCAGCCTTCTCCTCCCTCGTAAACCCAGGCTGTCCCTGTCACTTCTTCCCCTCAACCCCAAAGGAGGGGGCCTTCTAAAATGCCACTCTGACCCCGCTTTACCTCTGTTTAAATTCCTTCAACACCCCCCCAAAAGCTAGCAGGATCATCTTCAGTCTCCTTGGCCAGGACACTGAGAGCTTCTGGCTTGGCCCTAGGTCACCGCCAAGTGTCGCTGCCTCCTGGCTCCTCTTCTGTAGTGGGGTCACACTTTATGCAAGTTTGTCAAACACATGGTGGTGTTTCCTGCCACTGCCTATGCCGTTCCTCCACCAGGGCTGCCTTTCCTTCCTTTCCCCGTCTGTCTAGTGTCTAAATCGAATCCTCTTCCCCATGCAAACCTTTCCCATGCTTTATTGTTTCTGAAAGACAAAGCCTAAACTAGTTTTTGGTACGTAGGGCTCTCCGAGATCTCAGCCCCTGCTTCCATCTCTAACTCCCCCCTCAGCTATGCCCCATCTTTGACTCCACTCCTGGGCAAGCCAGTTATTTTGAGTCCTTGAACTGAGCACAAATGGAAGTCATTCCCCAAATCCTCACATCTGCTCTAAACTTCCAATTCAGCTCCCCAAAAGTGGTCCCTGGAGCTCATCCCTCTTTTGCCCCTTCTTGGAGCTTTAATGGTCTCTCCTTTGACTGGCTGTTCTTTCTTTAGAAGGACATCAGTGCTCAGAATGGTCTGAGGCACAAGAGGATTCAGCAAATATCTGTAGAGCAAACACCCAGGAAAGGGTTAATCTCTTACTGTGACTCTTCCTCATGCCCTGGGGGAGGCCCAACAATACTGGCCACAACTGAGCATTGGTTTTTTCAGTGCAAAGGACAGAGAGGACCCAGTTTCTTTGTCTTTCTACTCTGAAGAGCCACAGATGTGACTGGAGAGCCTTGGGTGCTGCTCCTGGAGGCCATAATGACTGAGGGATGCTGGGGGTTACCTGCCACGATGTAGAGGGGTCAAGCACATCTCCAACCCTCCATGGGTCCTGGGGTTCCCGCAGGGTGGGGGAGACCTAGGGTCGGCCCAGAAGGATAAAGACCTTTAGGTTTCAGTCCATGTATTGAACGGTATAATTGAAATTATCCAAGTAATTATGTGGATTAGAGAGATTTCTAAGTACAGCCCCCTGCCCTCCACCAAATCTATGACATTCCATGAAAGAATGCCTCGTATATAAAAATATCCATTGGCATGTGACTCCTCCCTCCTGGTCAACAGAGCAGGAAAAGTAATTCCCTTATGAAACAATTGTGATTCTCCCCAGTCCTCTTCTGCATTTTTCTGATTATACCTGAAGGAATTTTCTTACGGAATCCTTTCTCTTTCCCTACTTTCCCCACTTCTTGCCCACTTACCAAGAGAAAGACTTTCCTTGCTTTCCCCTTAACCTCTTAAATTCTCTAACCCTCAGTTTCCACTTCCGTGAAATAGAAATAATAATAGGGTTGAGAGAATTAAGTAGACAACATGTAAAATTGCTTAGCACAGCAAGAAAGAAGAGTGTGATGCATGTCCGCTGTGATCAGTGTCTTTTATATTGCATTTAGGAGTGACAAACAGAAGAAAATGCAAGAGATAAATCCCTATTGAGGAAAAGAAAAGTTGTAAGTCTTCTCATGCAATTAACATATAAAGCCAGAAACATCAACGTCTTGGTCCCCTCTAAAATAACCAGAACAGGAGGCACCTCAGTGACTCCGTCGGTTAAGCATCCAACTCTTGATTTTGGCTCAGGTCATGATCTCACAGTTTGTGAGTTTGAACCCTGCGTTGGGCTTTGTGCTGCTGATACGGAGCCTGCTTGGGATTCTCTCTCTCTCCCCTCCTCACTCTGTGCCCCTCCCCCACTCTTTCTCTTTCTTAAAATAAATAAATTAATTAAATTAAATAACTGGAACTGTTCTTCTGAATTGCTATCCTAACCATCTAATCAATACTAAGTCATGTGGTGCACACAGAGAGAGCTCTGAGGAACTGACACCCTAGAAGTCATATCTAAGTCTTTTCTAGTTCTACAATGTGTATTCTACCTATTCCTCAAAAGGACACAGCGGCTTGTAGTAAAATGCTCAGGGTAAGTGGAAATCAACAGAAAATGAAGAATCAGACCAAAAAAGTACAGCATTTCAGAAAGGAGAGAAAATTGTATTGGAAGCCGCAAATGAGCTGGCTTCTTTTTTTCCCAACTTTTTTTGGCCACTGTGTTCGATTCCAATATTATGGTAGAAATGCCTGAAGAACTGTCAACATTCGATTCAGCTCAAGCATCCTTGGCTATCTCCCAGCTTAGAAATGGAAGGTCCTGGTTCTGCCTGATGCAGGCCTCGGGCCACACAGGAAGTCACAGAGCACAGAGGGACCTGGCTTCAGGAGACAGGGGAGCTGCCCAGACCTGTCCTGGGTCTCAGCTGATAACTGCCCTTCATCCAGCTGTGACTGGGCCTATGCTGTGACAGAGGCCAGAAGTCCCTGTTTAACCAAACAATTCAAGTGACATAGTCACGGCAACACTGGCATGTGGTGAGAGTGACCGTATCCAGCCTGGCTTGGTCCCTCACCACACAGGGGACAGGAGTCTTCAGGGAGGCCTGGCCAAGTGAGAACAGATATCCTGACATCCACAAATGTCTGAAAATCCCACAGATGGAATTTTCAAATAAGTGATAGTATAAACCTCACAGAAGGAGGCATTGCCAGCACGAGGTTCCAGAATGTTTTACTGAGCACTCTGGAGAAAGCCACATATGAAAAAGTGCATCACAGTTAACAACAAAAAGATGGCCTACAAGATGCGCCAGCCTGGAGATGAATCCCTTTCCTAACATTGAAAAGCAAAAAAGATTTATTGTTTAAAAATTTTAAAAAGTTTTTAATTCCATTTAGTTTTAGGTATACAATGCAGTGAGGCAATACTCTGCTCCCTACTCCCACACATCACGCTGTGCTCATCACAAGTGCTTAACACACTTCTTTCAATCCCCATCATCTATTTCACCTATCCCCCACCCACTTCCCCTCTGCTATTCATCAGTTTGTTCTCTATAATTAAGAATCAGCTTCTTGATTTCCCTCTCTCTCTCTTTCCCTTTGCTTGTTTGTTTTGTTTCTTAAATTCCACATATGAGTGAAATCATATGGTATTTGTCTTTCTCTGACTGACTTATTTTACTTAGCATTATACTCTCTAGATCCCTCCATGTCATTGCAAATGGCAAGATTTCATCCTTTTTATGGCCAAATAATATTCCAGTGTGTGTGTGTGTGTGTGTGTGCGTGTGTGTGTGTGTGTGTGTGTATACATACACCACTTCTTTATCCATTCATCAATTGTTGGACACTTAAGCTGCTTCCATATCCTAGCTATTGTAAATAATGCCGCTATAAACACAAAGGCGCATGTATCCCATTGAATTAGGTTTTGTATTCTTTAAATAAATACCTAGGAGTGCGATTCCTGGGTCATAGGGTAGTTCTATTTTTAACTTTTTGACAAACCTCCATGCTGTTTTCCATCAGTTTGCATTCCCACCAGCCAATACTCTAGAGAGTATTTCTTTTTCACCACAGCCTCACCAACACCTATTGTTTCTTCTGTTCCTTTTTAGCCATTCTGACAGGTGTAAGGTGAGATCTCACTTAGTTTTGATTTGCATTTCCCTGATGGTAAGTGATGAACATCTTTTCATGTGTCTGTTGGCCATCTAGATGTCTTCTTTGGAGAAATATCTGTTCATGCCTTCTGTCCATTTTTATCGGATTATTTGTTTTTTAGCTGTTGAGTTTTGTAAATTGTTTATATATTTTGGACACTAACCCTTCATTGTATATGTCATTTGCAAGCATCTTCTTCCATTCAGTAGGCTGTCTTTTAGTTTCTTGATTGTTTCCTTTGCTGTGCAGAAGCTTTTTTACTTAATGAAATTTCAATAGTTTATTTTTGCTTTGTCTCCCTTGCCTCAGAAGACATACCTAGAAAAAGTTGGTAAGGCTAATGTTGAAGAGGGTTACTGCCTGGGTTCTCTTCTAGGATTTTTATGGTTTTTGGTCTCACATTAGAACTGAAAAAGATGAGTTTAAATTTACACATGTATGCCAATGAAGTGTTGCTCCAGAAGAATTTTCTGCATTTCCAACTGATGACCTTCCTTCTGGTGAGGATCTATGTAGTGCATGGGAACACTAAATGCGGCATCAGAGAAGTGGCAAGAGCTCACATTCACAAAAAGGAGCATGCCAGCGACAGGAGATACAACATCATTTCCACTATTAAATTCTAGGAGAATACTGACTGCAGAGGTATTTTTCAAAAAAAATACCGAGTAGACTAATAGGAAATATCTGCAGAGTGATTTTGCAGAACCTGCAGTTCAGACGGGCAGAAAGTGCCTGCAGTCCTCTAGGTCTGATCTGTACTCAGGCCCCGGGCAGAATGGTAGAATGTCTTGGACACATTTTTAACTTCTGAGTCTCAGCTCCTCATGTGTGAAATAGTGAAAATAGTTCCTACCACTCAGGGTCACTCTGAAGAGATAATGAGAGAGTGGAAGTAAGTGGCTGGCCCATGACAGGCATTTAGCAAAGATTTGCCTTCCATCCCCCATATGTTGCTTATACAAATCTTCACTACTCCTTGGATAGATGTATGGACTTTCATATTCATACTCTAGTATTTCATAAACACGGATGAATCACAGGTCATCTATTTGCACTCTTCTTCGATTACCTCGCCCCCTAGATCATGAGCTCCACACGAGAGGGGCTCTTCCTATTTCCTTCCAGTGTAAGTGGTAAGGAGCATATCGCACATGGCACACGTTCCATCAGTATTTGTTGTAGGAAGGAAAGAAGACATTTTTTTTTTTAGCGAGGACTTATTAATATGGTCTAAGAGTGTTGCTTTTTGGTGACCAGCTTGAAGCACACGTGTGGCTTCAGAGACTGTCCGGAGAGGATGGTTGACTGGTGCTCTGGAATATCAACATTAGATGTTCTGAACGTCCATAGACTCCTCAGATTAAATCTGCTTTCCCTCCAGCACCAGCATTCAAGTGAAAAGTTTTAAATGACTCAAAAATTGATGTTATTGCTTTTATGTTCTTTTGAACTACAAATTTTCAACAGTATAGTCTATTTATCACCGTAAATGCACAGCCATTCAGTTTCAAAACAGAACCAGGACAGATTATGGGCTAGCCTCGAAAATTAATTACCGCTTATATAACAAAATTTTTGTGGTAAAAATGTGTTCTCGGTTCCAAATGACTAGCTCATGAATGAACTTTAAAAACCCAAACCATTTGTACTTCAGGGTTTTGTACAACACACTGATGAAATACTATGAAAGTTGTACCTTTATAATGTCATTAATGAAAAAAAATTTAGTCTAAAGTAAAATATCTTGTCTCTGTTTTTCCTTCCTTCTTTCCTCCCTCCCTCCCTCCCTATCCCCTCTCCGAGTTTCCCAAACACACTTTAAAAAAATCCTCTATATTCCAAGCTGCATTGGCAGAAAAGGCTCCAAAAAAGTGTTAAGACTGTGACTCACCTCATTGTAATTCTGCTTATAGAATTTATGGAAAAGGAATGAAATCCAAGAAAATAAAATAAAACTTTAAAAATCCCACTGATAAGCAAAAATCCTTTCTGTAGGAAATAAGGTTATATAAAAAGATTTATATTTTGTTTCATATAACTCAGAGGAAACCCATATCCCCTGTTAACTGCCACCTCTAATTAGTTACAGACCATTTAACTCCGTAAATATTTTCAAGGATTAATGATAATTGACACATGTGCTGTGCTTTTAATCTTTTAAGAAATGTTAATACTGATTCATTTTTCCTAGAATCTTGGGATGGTGCCAGTATTTTATCCCAGTCGAAAAAGAGGCAGAGATGCCACTTTATAACCAACCCCTCAATGGTGAAGTCAGCTTGGTTATGCACATCTGCCCAGGTCTGTCTCTTTACTACACCCTCCACTTAGCTCAGCTCCAGCCATTGCCAGGGTGACTTCCCTCTTTGTGTTCTTCCACTCGCCACTTTCAGTGAACCCCAAGGAAGCCTAAAGAAAGATGACTTCGAGGATTCTCAAAACTTGGCTGTGCTTCAGAACACGTGAGGCAACATTACAAAGAATATAGATGGCGCATGGGCCTCATCCCAGACTGAATCCATAAGAACTTCTGAGCATGAGAGTTGGGCCAACCAGCACTGACCAACCTTAGTGTAACTTTAATGGCATGGAAACAGGACAGCGTTATTCAGACCTCTAACAAATGGAGTTGACTTTTAAAGGAAGAGAGGAGTTTTTGATGGGGATACGTAAAGGTCAACCTGACTGGGCCGCAGGGCCCCCAGGTATTTGATTAAACATTATTCTGGATGTGTCTGTGAGGGTGTTTCTGGATGAGATGAACACCTGAATCAATAGGCTGAGCAAAGCCGACTGTCCTCCCCAAGGGGGGTGAGAGTCATATAATTCACTGAAGGCCTAATTAAAATAACAGGATGAAGAAAGGAGAATTTCCTCTCTCTTCCCAACTGCCTTCCTTCTAGGACATGGGTTTTCTCCTGCCTTTTGACTCAGACTTGGACTAGAACCTGAGCCATCAGCTTTCCTGCTCCTCAGGCCTTTGGACTGAAACCGTATCATTGGCTCTCCTAGGTCTCCAGCTTGTAGATCTTGGGATTTCTCAGGCTCTATAATCATGTGAGCCAATCCCTCATATGTGTACACACACACACACACACACACACGCACACACACACACACCCTACTGATTCTGTTTCTCTGGAGAGCCCTAACACAGGTTCACATTTCTTTCAGCTATGTGTGCTAGGAGAAATATATATAAGGTACACAGACAATGTTTGAGAGATCTTTTACAAGAAGAAGACAAGGAAGCAGAGGGCAAAGTGCCATCAATGTTAGACTAAAGGCTGAGCAAGTCTCTACCTGGGGCTTTGGAAAAAAGGCTCCTGTTCAATTGGGAGGAGCTGTGCACGGGTGCGGAGTGAAGTTATTATATAAGAAGATGCTTTACATTCTATTCACCTACATGTAAAATCATCTCATATGGTTCTGAAAAATAAGAGGGTGAGACAGTGAATATAGTTTAAAGGCGAAGGTATTGTCTGTATTGAACAATGATAAGCTCTCCCATTTTCTTCGTACCTAAAATGTTTACTGAAAAGATAAAAGAAAAAAAAAAACATCCTCAGGAAGAGAAAGGCAGTGCTGAGGGCCAAAGTGAGCAGGACACAAGGAAATAGGATTCTCAGGGCGTCAAAAGCCCATTGCCTGGGCCTTCTGTTTTCAGTTTGTCTCTTGGTTTCCTGTGAGCTGTGATCTATGATATTAAGAACCAGAAGTCATGATGTTCTTTCTGGCTGATGTGCCCTCCTGCATTTTCCTCTTTTTCCCACCCTTTTTCAGTCTCTCTCTCTCTCTTTCATATTTTCTTCATTTAAGCAGTTGATAAATGTTTTAGTAAATACAATAAAATCAGTCATGTTAATATGATGAGGCGTAAACTAGCGATGAGAACTATTTAGGAAAATGTGCTCTACGACAGAAACATTTAAAAGTGAAAAAAAGGTATGGAACTGAAGTTTAAAACAAATCACCTAAATATAGACAGGTAAAGAAAATAGGGCAAGATAACGGCAGCATTCTGAGCTATTCCTATGCCAGAACTTTTCAAACACACTTACCAAGCACAGGCAACTGGGAAAGAAAAAATTCACAGGTGAATAATTTAGTATATAACCCTCAACAAAATTCTAATGAAAAATCACCAAGCTGGATTTCAACATAAATAGTTGCTTACAAAACCTGTTTTGCAAATATGTTACTGGTTTTAATGTAAGTTGCTGCATAAAATGTGAACAGTTTTACAACAACTATATTCTATAATTTAGACTTGTATGGCTTACTTATGTAACTCTACAAAATGATGAGTCTGGAAGGTTTGAGTTTATAAGGGAAAAATGCCTTCATTTCAGTGATTCCAGTTTAAACTTACAGAAATATCAGATCACTTATGGAAAAATCCCAGATGAAGTAAAAAGGAATGTTCTGGGAAGTTGCCATTGACAGTATGTTGCCCTGATCTTATAGATGTCTGTTTCCCAGGATTACTTAGTGAGGATTATCGGTATTTTAGAAATAAGGACAGAGGTCTTTAACAGTCTCATCAGAGAGTTCTAACGGGACTGAATTTTTGTTTTCAATGAAGTATCCAATCTAATTTTGTACAAAAATCTGAGAGCTGGCTTCAGCAAACTAATGAAGAAGGAAGATAATTAATTAAGAATGAATTAAGAGAGTATGACTTGTTCCCCACTGTTCTTCCAACATCCCACCTTACTGCCCTGATCTTGGACTGTCTCTGCTACCCATGATTGTAGAAGTGAGGTGACAGGAGGAGAACCTGAGAGGGACCTTTCCAAATCATATGAATCCAGGAGCCTGATCTCTGACTTCCAAATAAGGTTAAAGCACAGCTTCATTCACAGATCCTGAAATGTCAGCCAACTTCACCAGCATGAGAAGCGCAATCGAAAAAAGACACTGTGCACCAACAGAAATACATCACTCATGAAAATGGAAAGCCATATAGCAACAACTGATGTCAATGGCGATGAACGTTTTTAAACAACTACAATAGACGATGCACTCTCGGTGTGCATACTGAGATAAAGGAACACTGTCCTCCTAGAACCGAAATCTGGTGAGTTGGAATCCTATCAACTGGGTAGCAAACTGCATACAGAGAGCTAGCTCTTCTTACCATCTTTTCTTTATCCACTAAACACCATTTTGACCCCCATTTACAGCTTACCCTTCATTTTAAACTCCCGTCTCCTTATTTACACTTGGGCCCTTCGACCATCTTCCTTTCCTCCAGTGAATGTTTCAAACAAAAACACCTAAGAGAAACAACATTGGGGTGCCAGTTTTCACCATTACCTAATTTTTCCAACCTGTTACAAAGTGCAGCTCATAAAATCCAGAAGGAGCATCATTCCCTGTGTATGTTAAACACTCGTGCTAAACCAATACCAAGCTAAGGAGCCCAGTTTCGACAATGCTGCGAATACCATTCTGGAAACTGCTTGTGAAATGGCACTCCTTGAAGGCCCATATTTCACTCGCTTGGCAAAACTCCCTTTCAAGGTCATTTCCAAATGCTCGTCTTGTGCCGAGCAGCATGCGTGGAGCAGCACTAGCATGGCACCAGGTCAATCCATTAGTCATTGCTGGAGTGAGCCTTCTGTGGAGAGGCAGCTTGCTTCAAAGTCAGATGGGCTTTTGAGAAGCACGCCAGGAAAACTTTCAGATTTGAAATGTTACAGAAAAGAAGGTCACAATATCTTCTAATTGCCTACTATCCTTGCAGAAGGTTGCTTTTCATATTTTTATGCAAATATTAATATCTGCTCAGTGTGAAAACCAGGTTAAAAAATGTGGTGAGCGAGTTTGCGCATATGTCTTCAATTGAGCAGAGCGCTGAGTGCCAGACTTCAACCAGGCTGATCAGACTGCAGGTCTGTGTCAAAGCCTGAAGTGGTGGAATCTAGTTGCTATGGCTGCAAATTAAACAAATAAATGAGACACTGTGGAATGCAGCAAAATATCTGTGGTCCGATTAGTTCATATTTGCCATATGTGTGAATATTAGCAGTCGAATTCTGAGTTGAAGTAAAGTTCTTTACAAAAGGTGTAAGTGAGGGGAAATGCTGAAAAATAATAAGGGAGATGTGAATTCTATGTCCAAGGATAAATATCTGACCTTTTATATAAATTTTAAGGAATTTCATTAACTTTTGTGTTAGGAGTATATACAAATTCGGTGTTGCTAAAAATAAAAGATTTCCACCCAAGAATTTTTCCTTGCAGCTTTAGACAGGGTTTGACGCTAGCCTGTTACTTCGTGTATCAGAGTAAGTTAAAATCATTAGCTCTAGGGAAATTTAATCTTCTCCGTAAGATTCCTATCATATCCTATTTGACGGGACTGACATTTATCAAGCCTATTATGTGGCCAGCATTGTGCTATTTGCTTCCACGCCAATCTCAGGAATTCCCGCAACAAGCTGTAAGTTCTCCACCAGCAGGATTCAGTAGAGAAATTTAAAATCGCTGAATTCTATTCTGACTAACCTCTTAAATCACTTACACTAAATCCTTTTCACAGAATGAGAATAAAACAGAGAAAACTCGAGAGGTCATTTGATTCAGTTCCCCTTTCCAGGTGGCTCGCATGTCTGCATCTATTAGGAGAGCTACATACAGAAAGAGTGGCTTTTGGGGTTACCTGGGTGTGAGGAAGAGAAGAAAACAAAAAAGACGCTCTATCAGGTGTGTGGAAGCAGCATAGATATAGAAAGGGATGTTTTCTAACTTCAATCTTTTTATCATAACACATACAGATAGTAGCAGTGTGAGGAAGGGCACTTGGACACAGATTATAAGATAATTTGATATATTTCCAGGTCACACAGATAAATGTATTTGATAAGGATGAAAGGGGTTGCCTTAAGGGGAAGCATTTCCACCCGTCAGGGCTAATCCTTGCAACTAGGTTGAAACATGTCTTAATTAGATCATTAAGGGCAAGAAAATTCTCTGGATATGCATATGGTAGGACAATAGGCAAAAGTCACCCTTGCTTAGATGAAAAAGAAAATAATCGCAAATGCCAGGAATGTTTATCAGTGTCTTGATGAAATATGTTTGTGAAATATAATGACATTTCACGTTGAAAGGCATCTCTTCACCAGAGGTTAACAAAGCTCTACAGAGAGAGAGGCCGTGGATACAATAAGCATGATGGGGTTGGTCCGCTCAGCATTCTCCTTCCAGCTAGGGCACTAGCTAGCTGTGTGAGCCTGGACAAGTTATTATACTGGACGCCTGAAGGCCAGCAGGTACAGTTCTTTGGTGGAAAAGGGGAAGACTGATTTTAAAATTATAAGCCACTGAGCTTGACAAGGATGCCGTAAGGTTCTAAGACGGGTCACTGAAGGACGGAGGTACGAAACATAGAGAATTACATGGTGATCCTAGGTACTGGCCTAAGCTCACTTAGAGAAAATAATCTTATTTCCTATTCAGAAAGTGTTATCAGACTCGGAGAGTAAGGAAATATGATAGAAATGCACTCACTCCATCATCATTCATTCATTCTTACAAAAATCTTTTCTGAGACCTACTATGTGCCATGTACCAATCCAGAAGATGAGACTATGGGAGGAAGCTAAGAACGTGCGCCTGCTCTTAATGAACATCCGGTTCCAGACTAATGTAATAATATACTACAAGTAAAGCATAATGGATACTATAAGAGAGGCACATGTGTGGTAGAGACTCATAAAGAAGGGGTGCTCACCTCTATGATATAAAGGGAGAGTTGATGCATGAGTGGACTTGGAGGAAAAGGGGGGTTTTGAGAGGGAAATGAGGACTGGGTGGACACTCAGTCTCGGAATGTCCTGGAGGGCAGGTCTCATTGCCATTCTGTATGAGCCACAGATTGGCAGAGGGGAACACTAGAGACTTCCTGGAGAAGCTTCACTTGGACAAGAGGTATATAAATAGGCTCAGGGAAGTTAGCCAGTATTTCTAAAAGACCAGGCATTTTGTGGAAAAATTTGGTAGTTTAGGTTCAGATTCATACAGGAATAAAAAACTGGCTTGAACACTTTCTAGTGGGATTTTACAGTCTTTCCTTGCTTTCCCTTAATCATTTTTCAGCCTGAGTTGGATAAAGCAGCATGAGATGAGATGAGGATTCGTGTGATCTTCAAGATTTGGTGCCAATGGAAGGATTTTGGACAATGCTTCTGGACCCTCAGAAAAGTTTCTTTTCCCATTTTATCTAAATGGGACCAAGGCAATGACCCCTTGGGATCTCTAGATATCTAGAATCAGTCAACTTGGGAAAAATCAACACCTATCCTTCGAAGGTGAGCTTTGTCCCCAAGCTACCATCCACTTGGTGCCAACACCATCTTATAAACCCTTTTCCTCACAAGTCCTCTTGTTCAAGGACTCTCTCTCCACTAGACATATTGCATTAATTTCCTGTTTCTCTATTATCCTTGGACATGGTGATAATTTTCAGTAGCCTATCCCTTCTGCCACCACATATGTAGTTTTTATCTAAATACCTGTCTTGACCAGAGGAATCAACCATCCTCTCTGAGCACGGTTATGAGATGGTTAAAATATATTGCTCTGAAAAATCAATTATTTTGTTACTGACTATACTTACATTGGTAGCCTCCAAAGGAGCTTCAATTCAATGGCACAGACTTAGGCTTCTCAATTCAAAACAGAGTTTTATAAGTCAATATTATTAAATTCTGATATATTCATTTAATGATCCTCAACATCTTAGTACTGTCGCTTCCCCAGAGCCCATGCTGTTTTCCAGTTGAGTTTAACAAGATGCAATTCACTATGAATACACCTAAGAGTCCTACATTTTGTATATAAAAAACAAAAATAATGACTACAAATATTATCCAAACCACCCACTGGTCAGGTAAAAATGATGTGGAAGTTTCAGTGTGTTGTATAATGAAACTTCCATAAAGAGTTAATGAAGCTTGGTCAACACTAATAGGCCAAATTGCTCTCTGTGCTCTTGCCAAATCACATGAAACTATAAAAACGAATCTAGACAAGCTGAAGCCTAGTCAGGGGAGACTAAGCATGATGGTAAAGGACCTGTATATCCTTTTTTCAATAAACGTTTACTGAGTGTGTGGTAATGCCAGAGAGTATGGTAGGTTCTGGAGGAAAAGAAGAAAGGAAAAAAAACAACAGCTGTTGCCCTTTATGGCCTCATATCCCATTAGGGGAATAAACAAGTAAATAAGCACTAATCAAATAATGAGAAAAGTGAAATCATAGGTGTTGAACAAAGGTCAGGAACTCCCTGAATGCAGGGAGAAGTGACCCATTCAGATATCTAGGAGGCTTGGGACCACTGCATTCACAGGTGGTGTCTGAGAAGGGAATGGGGCAACGAACCATCAAGACTTCAGCTCTTCTAGAAAGGTTACTGAGGCATCAATGCAGGGTAAGTCCTGGTGAGGAGAGAGTGGGGAGGCAGGGAGATAAGAGATGAGCCCATTGCCCCAGTTCAGCTGAGAGATGATGAAGCCTTTAACTAAAGCCGGGATGGTAGAGAAGAGGAGGCTGGGGCAGCTTTGGCAACTACTTTGGACGCACATCTAATAGGACTTGTCAACTAACTGCGAGGGATGTGGTATAAAGGGGGAGCTTTTAGATGCTTCAGCCATGATTGAACTGGCAACATGAGACAAGTAACAAGACTGAGGGAAGGGGTTAAGGTAATGAGGGGAGGGGTTAACGTAATGAATTTGTTACAGTATGTTCATCTTAAGGTCCTTGGGTCAAATGCTTTGTGTGATGCCCCTTAGAAGATGGAACAGGAAGAACCAACTTGGAATGACCAACATTTAAGAGAGACTGAAGTTATGGAGAAAAGCGAGATCCTCTTGGAAGAGAACATGAGGAGAACAATGACGACTGGTATTTGAATCCTGCAGAATGGATGAAGGGACTGGGCCGATTTGGGCTGGAGGAAGGTACAGAAGGCTCAGTTCCTTATGAGGTCTTTGCTAAGCTGAAACTCCATGGTCTTGGTCCGCTGTTTGAAGCTCCATCATCGGAGATGCTCAAGTAGAGACTTAAAGGGAATCTGCTAAGATACTGTTCAGGTAACTTGGGTGTCACCTGGTGTATGGACCTGAAGGCCTTTAGAATCACTTCCCAAGTTTGAAGATGGGGATCCTGTGCCTCTATGATCAAAAATGCAGCTTTGTGTTTCCACTACACTTTCTTTGGCAGCTATCGCTGATGCTTGCCGAGGTTGGAGCTTCAATTAAAAGGGAACTGGAAAGGATATGGGGATGGACTTCAGCCAAGGAGTTGGGTCTGTGGCTAATGAATGATCTGTTTGTGGGAATGAAGAAGGAAGCCAGTTCCTAAGGCAACACCTTCAGGTCTGGCCCTTCCTCTCCCCCAGCTATGAGGAACTAAGGGCAAATGAATGGGAAACATATGAATGAAGTTTACTTTGAAATATCTATGGATTTAAGGATTAGGGGTAAAAGAACTCAAGTAAACCACACTTTGGGTTTTGCTGACCCCAAAATATCTGCATATAATTTACAGACCTTTTGATGAACTCCAACTACTGCTGGACCTGCTCCTCTATTCAGTGGAGCACGAAACAGGGTAGGCTATATAAGCCAAATAATATTAGCCTCGAATTCTACCCTTATGTGGAAAATTAGTTGTACAAAGGAATTTGTGATCAGAAAATTGCTTAAAAAGCCATGGTCTATTACCCTAGAAAAAAAAAAAAAAAAACACAACTAATACCCAGACAAAATAATCAATATATGGAAGAACTTTTCAATAAATTTGACCCAGGCTACTACGTGCCTGGTCTGTAACTCTCAGATGTTCCAGGGACCACGGTGTGTTCTTTGGACATCATTTCTTTTTTTTTTTAATATTTTATTTTTTTAAGTGTTTATTTATTTTTGAAGGAGAGAGAGACAGAGCGTGAGGAGGGGAGGGGCAGAGAGAGAGGGAGGCACAGAATCTGAAGCAGACTCCAGGCTCTGAGCTGTCAGCACAGAGCCCGATGTGGGGCCTGAACTCACAAACTGTGAGATCATGACCTGAGCTGAAATCAGTTGCTTAACTGAGCCAACCAGGCACCCCATCAGAAAATTGCCTCAAAAAGCCATGGTCTATTACCCTAGAGAAAAAAAAAAAAAAAACACAACTAATACCCAGACAAAACAATCAATATATGGAAGAACTTTTCAATAAATTTGACCCAGGATACTATGTGCCTGGTCTGTAACTCTCAGATGTTCCAGGGACCACGATGTGTTCTTTGGACATCATTTCAGGCCTTCTCAGGCAGTAGCAGCAATATAAGTACCAACTGACAAGATCCTCAGAGAGGAGACCGAGTCACGTATATAAGATTTTACTGCAGTGCAGCTGAGGTTGAAGAGTGAAGTAAAATACAAGTTAGGAAAGAAGCGAATGGTTTCGTATGTGTTCTGTCAACTATCATGAAAAGGAAAAGACCAAGAGTAGGAAAAAAGGAGAAGAGAAAACATAGACATAGAATATTGATAAAATTCATTCATTCATACCACAAACGCTCATTGATTTCCACTATGTAGAGGCACTGTTTGAGGTGTTTGGGATAAACGAGTAACAGAAACAAGGATCCCTGCTCTTAGGAAAGTTATATTCTAGCAGGAGAGGATGGAGAGTAAGCCATAAACACAACATCTAAGTAAAGCCATATAATATGTCAAGGATGGTAAGTGCCAGGAAGGGGGCAGAGAGCAGGGACAGTGAGGGGACTCTGGGGACATAGGGGTAGTTGGCAATACTTAATAAATAGGCTGCTCAGCGTAGGCCTTACTGAGAAGGTGAGATTGAGCCCATGAAAATTCACAAGGAGAAATCGATGATCAATAGAATTGGACATGGAAAATCATACACATGAGAACCATAGGCAGTAACTCTAAAAGTATCTGCCTCCTTGTGGATGGAGCTCCCCTTCTTGTTCCTGGGTCTTTGGGTCTTATGTGTTTTCTTTGGGAGGTCCATGGGGAGTCTTAGAAAGTGGTTCCCAAGAAATTTCTGACCTCTGTTCCAGTCTTACTTTTATTTTTGAAAACTTGTAGATATCTTCCAGTTACTTTAGAATATATTAGGAAAAGGAGAAAGGTCAGCTTTATTCATATGAAAAACAAGATCGTCTTCTTTTGACCAAAAGCTTATTTTATGAAATATCCAATATCAGGGTGCCTCCACCCTCCATGGGTCATGAAATGGATAATCTGTGTGGCCCAGAACTGGAAACTTTCCATAAGTTGTGTTATTTAAGAAAAGAATAAATCAAAACCTGAGTTCCTGCAAAACCAATGATCATCCAAGCAGTATTTAATGCCTTCTCTTCTGAGACAGATGTATAAAAACTTTAGTAATTACCAAATGTCAAAATAATATTGAACGGAATAAATAGTTGCCTAAATTAAGGTTCTCTTAAGGATCAGTGACATACACCAAGAACAACTGACAAATCAAGCATGAAGAGAGGTGGGGTTTATTTTTGTATCTCCTTATTAATTATATGGGGAATGAACAACCACTGTGATTATAAGAATATCTAGGTCATGTATGCTTAAAGATCTGCGATAATAATAATAATAATAACCAAACTTCTGCAGTGCTTGGCATTCTCAAAGCATTTTGTAAACATTAATTAGGTCTTCACTAAGCACAGACACTGTCTCATTGTTGGCTCTTCCTGGTAGAGCATCGCTGAGAATCTGCAATCTTTCTAGAGTTTAAATATTTATTTATTTATTGCTTTTAATGTATATTTACTCCATGGACAATGCTTTAAACTTATAATCAGCAGAAGAGAAAGGTTCAGGGATCTATTTTTGCAACCAAGGAAGAGGCCAGAATAACAACAGTGCTTCTCCCCATCAGAGTGAACACAGCCTCCTGAGGAACACTCTGTTGGCTGGTGAACCGTTTTCTTACTCCTCTTCCTGCCGTTTCTCTCTTTTAAAAGAGTAAGTATTTTTCTCCTCCTGTAACCGCACAGTGTGTAGCAGGCTTCTTTGCATTTAGCGGGTTTTCAATAACTGTTTTCTAGATTGAACTAAATCAGAGCTCAGCTCCCACAGGTTGTAGCCACACAGAACCCAACCACAACAGTCCATGACCGTTCGAATTACATTTTGAAGGCGGATTCATTTTGAGGATATCACTTATAGTTTTCTCTTGTCTGATCATCAGTGGACTAAGGATAGAAAGGCGGTAGGGGGAGATAAATGTAAACATGACATTCTTCCAAGTTTCAAAAGCAAACATACAAATACCCTTTTTATCACTAATACTTAGTGAAGGCCTAATGGGCATCATGTGCTGTTCCAATTGCTGGAAATACAAAAATAAATAGGGCTACAAGCATAGAACGGTTTTTGATTTTGGATACTGAAGTGACTCCAGCTAAATGTGTTATATTTTATATTTTTAATTGTAATAAATTAAAATTGTGTTGGGGCGCCTGGGCGGCTCAGTTGGTTGTGCTTCCAACTTCAGCTCAGGTCATGATCTCACTGTTTGTGGGTTCAAGCCCCGCATCGGGCTCTGTGCTGACAGCTCAGAGCCTGGAGCCTACTTCAGATTCTGTGTCTCCCTCTCCCTCTCTTCCTCAATCCTGCTTGCACTTTCTCTCTCTCTCTCTCAAAAATAAACATTAAAAAAATTTTTTTTAATAAAATAAAACTGTGTGTGTGTGTGTATGTGGTACTTAGAGGTAAGCTAGTGGTTGCACTAGTGAGGTGGTATTGTTGCAACTCATCTATTTTTCCGTTTCCTCTTCTCTTCAAAAAAGATTCTAAGATTGCTTGCTGAGAGAAAAGAAGCAGACAATAGAAAGGAAGAGACGAGATACTTCCCTTTAGTTCCAATCCTGTCTAATTTGGGGTATTTTACTGTAAATCAAAAGGAAAGTCCTGTGAATTTCAGACCCTGCGAGTCTGTTTTCTAACTAATTTTGTGCTGGGCAGTTGAGTGCTGTAAATTCAAGGCTGACTTGGTGATGTCTTCTGAAATGGTGCCATGACAGACTTAAAAAACTGCATCTCAGTTTTGTGGTTCAGGGCTCTGGATCCCAAGAGATTATGCTGAGACTCTTCAAACAATGAGTGTGATTCTACATGTAAGAAAAGAGTACATTGTCTTTTGGAATTCTTACAGTTATAAAACTCTAGACAGATAATACCAAAAGGCCTAAAGGACCATAAACCATCTGCATAAATATTTAAAAGTTATAAATTAAGCTAGTAAAATATTAAATAAAATACATTCTATCTTCTTACATTGTTAGATATATATTTCATAAAGCAAAATAAAAATTATGTGATTGGATAAATAGTAACTACTTAAATTACAAATTTATGAATTATAAATCACAAAATTACATTCTTTAATATAATAACAAATATAAATATCCTAAAATTTTAATTTCTTGCTTTCATTTCAGCAAATTCACTGAAAACATTGTTATAAAGAACACTCACAAAATTTAAGCTCTGCTAATAGTATTAATGTAAGGCATTAATGAAAAACAATGTAATTATAATCCAAGTACACACAATTTGAATGTTTTTATCAAAATATGAACATTCAAATGAATGTAAAAATTTTTAATTGAATTATTTTAAAAATAAAATATTCAAAATTACTTACTAAAATAAAACTACAAATGATAATTATTGTTAAATTTGTAAATAAAATTTAAATAAAATTGAAAATGCTTATTTGATTTTTTGGTTTTCCATAAATTTTTTTCACATTTTTATCAAAATCTGGGGCACCTCGGTGGCTCAGTCGCTTAGGCGTCCGACTTTAGCTCAGGTCATCATCTCATGGTTTGTGAGTTCCAGCCCAGCATTGGGCTCTGTGCTGACCACTGAGAACCTGGAGCCTCCTTCAGACCCTGTGTCTCCCTCTCTCTCTGCCCCTCCCATGCTCATGTTCTGTCTCTCTCTGTCTCTCAATAGTAAATAAAAATGTTAAATTTTTTTAAAAAAATAAATTATTCATAATTCCTACTGTTTATATTTATATTTTAATAGCCAATCTAAAGAATCAGTATCCTATTTAAAGTTACATATACACAAATCTAGAGTAATGTAAATTATTATTACAAAATATTCCTCAGCCCCCATAGGCAACTTCTTTGTTAGTAAGTTTGAGACCATGAACTGGAACATGGAGAAAACCAAAGAAATGGTCATTCATCCCTACTAAAGGACAAAATCTATGAAGCTCCTATTATCTTACAGGATTTGACATGTTATTTATCTTTTCTGTTTCTGAAATATTCATATCACTCAAATTGTCCTTGAATTTCTAAGTACTGTTTGTCTCCAAGAGTGAGAATTATAACCCATCAAAGTGAGACAAGGGGAAATTATGAGAGTTAAGTTATACCTCTAATGACCGCATCAGTACTTCGGAACTATTCGTTTGAAACATGAACTAGCACTTGAATCTGCAAAGGTTGTGATTTAATCTCCGGCCTAAAGGTAATATTGTGCATCTGAGGGGTGTAGACAATAGGCCTAATAGTTAAGGACTGTACTTCTATAGCACAGCATGCAGCCACTGGTCTCAGTTAAGGCCTTTCTTGTGTCAGAAACTTTGAGCCTCGGTTTCTTCATTTCTGAAAGGGATAACAATTTCTTGTTCATAGCACCACCATGAAAATTAAATGATATAACCACAGTAGAATATCTAGCACATGATAGGTTCTCAAAAAACAACAGCTATCATTATGGACTGGCAAACAATTATGGAAACTGACTACAGCAGCCCGCCATACCCTTATCCATGGTTTTGCCTTCTGCAGTTTCAGTTATACAGGGAAACCATAGCCCGGAAGCAGATACTAGAAGATCAATAGCAGCCTAACGCTACATCACAGTGCCTGCATCATTCGCCTCAGGTCATCTCATCATGTGGGCATTTTATCCTCTCGCATCTTCACAAGAAGGGTGAGTACCGAACAGTAGGGTATTTCAAAGAGAGAGAACTAGCATTCGCAAGTTTTATTACTATAAACTGTTATATGTTCTCTCCTGTTGTTATTGTTAATTTCTTACTGTGCCTAACTTCTAAGTTAAGCTTTATCACAGGTATGTATGTATCAGAAAGAAACTAGCATGGTTTCTGGGGATCCTGGAATGGATCTCTCTTGGATTAGGAAGAGGACAACTGTATACTGAATTCACTCATCGGTCAAACATACCTTGATCCTACTACCTGCCGGGTGGGTGGGCAGAGTGCTCAGGGCTGGCGGTTGCTGTTTACACCAGGAAGGAACACCTAGCGAGGGGAAGACAGACGTGCCTAATGGAGACCTGGAGGTCCTTTGCGAGGGTAACTGACGGGGGAGCTAACCTGGCACGGCGGGGAGAGGACAGGCTTCCGAGAGGCGTTACAGAAGCTAGCAGGATGAGGAGGCGTTCCCCAGGAAAGAAAGGAAAGGGCATTTGGGGCAGAGGACTGCGAAGACATGGGATTACGAAAAGGCTTTACACATTCAAGAAAAGTCAAAAGTTGGGAGAGGCATGGAGTAACCACATCAAGCCCATTAGATGGTTAAAAGAAGCTGGCAAGACCCAGCTTATTCGCTCGGAACTGAACGAGAGGTGCCATGTTAATCCTTCAACAGTGTGGCTCTAATTGGACTCAAAGAAAATGCCAGTTTTCTGAGATGTGCCACTTGTGACGAGTTGTCTTAGGAAAGGATTAATCCAAGTCCCTCAGTAATGTTTGTTTGTTAGTACACACCATTTTTCTCAAAATATACCAAAATTGGGGGCAGAAGGGAACCTGTTATTTTGAACCTATGACGTGTGATTTCTAGCTCCTCGTTCCCCTATAATTTCTGTGATGGGTTGCCCTTTTCACCAGGAGCACCCAGTGACATATTCTAAAAATTGCTGCAACCAAAAAACACAGGCTTCTTAGTTAATAACAAAACCGCTCAATTCCAGAAGCAGAAAGGGAAGACAACGACAAAATGTCTCTGCAGAAAAGATATCCTCAAATCTTGCAAGGTGATGTACAAACCATCCAAAAGATTTGATTTGAAACGTGTGAAGACAACACTATGGCTAAAGCGTCAGAAAGAATCAGACTGAGAAGAAGGAAAAGACGTTGCAGCCTCAAACAAACAAACACATTCCAGTGGGGACAGCCTGACACGGTGGCGCCCATCACTAAAGCTGCCTCCAGGCCCGCGGCAGGTGTCCCAGGGAAAATCACTGTCTTGTTGCTTCTCCTGGGGAAATTCTTCAAGGAGAACTGTTACTTCCAACACGACCCCACTGACGTGAGGTAGAGGAACAACGGGCCTCGACAGTTGTATCGGTTGGAAAAGATCCTCAGACTCCAATAGGGATAAGTCTTTGAATGGCACAGAAATTAAATTTATCCTGGAATGAGCTAGTTGTATTACCCAACAACACCAACAACTTATAAAACTGTGGGTTAATCCACTACATAGTTTTAATAGTGACTCAATTTCATGGGAAGCTTTTTTTCATTCACATTCAGTATTAGTATCTAATTATAATCTCCCATAATCCCCAACGTAGATTCTATGGAAAGCCTAAATTAGAAAATAGCTCTCTACTAGATTTTTTTTTTTTATGAAAGGAAATTATTTGAGTCCACTCACCATTCCGTGATTCAGCCACCCTGGGATAAAATTATCAAGCAACTTTGGATAAATCATCTCTCTGTCATAGGCATAAATGGTCCAGAACACCGCTACAACGAACTGGAAGGGAAAAGAAATCCTTTATTTTAAATCCACAACATACAATTTGTTGTTTATCCTTTGTTCAAAGAACCCAACAGAACTGTAATCTACAGTGAAAGACGAATCAGCAAACCAGCTAATGACTAGAAAGAGAGTTCTAACTTCATTCTATTAGTGGTAACGCGTGGGGTCCTTCTTCCTTCCTTGATCTCCCTATTGTGCTCGCTCAGGCAAAGGGATCTATTTTAGAGGGAGAGATAAATCGTCTGTCTGTCATCTGGAACAGCTCCTTTCTAGGGCTAATTGCGTTGGTTTGAATCCTCTCAAGAGGGTTTAAAAGTTCACTGGTGGTTTTTTGGATCCCATTCCCCACTGTACAGAGTCAGCACACATTCAAGAAACTGTAGTGTATTTTCCTTGAACCCATCATGTGGTTTAAATTAATCTCCACATTCTCAGGTTTCCACTTCACCACTAGCAGCATTAAAATCACTGCTATATAAAATGTCCCAAAGTCACATTTCCTGCAAATGTATGAATTCATATAGCCTAAGCAGGGGCCTTGGCTGCACTCAGAGCAGAGAGTATGGGACACAAGAATTAGGAATTCCTAATTCTCTTGGAATAACTTACATGTTCATCTGGGTTCCTGAGATTTACTTTGACCCATCAGCAACATAGACATCAAAAGAGAGTAGAGTACTCAATTTGTTCTCTCATCTTTCTTCAAATTAATGGTGAGAGAAGTTCAGATTAAATAAAGAAATGAATGGTCCAAGGTCTTAACCTTCAACTTAGAATTTTAAAGAAAACACAAATGCTTTGGTACACAGTCAATAAATGAAGCATGGGAAAGGGAACTATCCGAGAGGGAGAGCTCAAAATCTCTGCAGAGTTACATCTCATAATAAATGCTACAGCGTGATAACACACAGATAAATGTTAAAAGAAACATTTTTATCTCATTTCTTATAAGTCATCTCTACCCCACATTTTATTAATAAAAGTAGTAAATATTTTAATGCCACATTTCGTAAAACTCTCAGTGGTTATACCACAAGCTAGTAATCAGAAAGATTCCAAAGTTCTTTTCCAAGTATGTCAGTTACAACATGGGTAATAGTAGCCTGAAAAAAAGTTCACCCTTAAAACCCAAGATGTAATGAACATTTCTTGCTTCATAAAACACATTGAAAGATAATAGGCAACCATAGATAACACACAGTTTCATTACCAGATTGGGGTCCCTACTTATTTATCCTGCTTTTGGGTCAATTATTTTCACTTAGTTGATAAATGCACAAGATGGAATAGAAAAAACAAAACTCAAACCATTAACGGTAACTATCATTATGATCTTTCCAAGTACAATGAGTAATTTTTAAATTATTCACAACTTTGGTTTATTCATTCCACCGTACACGTCAAATGCACCGAATGCTTTGACCTAAGCCCTGAGATTGCTACTCAAGGAGCATTGCTACTCAAAATGCGGTCCCCGTGGGTCAGCAGCCCCCATGTTACCCAAGAGCTTGTTAGATACATGAGATGCCAGGTCCTGTCCTGATATGTTCTGATTCTGCATTTTAATAAGATCCTGGTGTCGTTCATATCCACATTAAAGTCTGGTTTGGACACTACTCCAGCCACCTTCAGTCTCCTCCTCGCACCATGGAGTGAGGCAGTCACCGAACCACGTGGCTGGTCTAGCCAGAGCCTCCACCCTTCTTTTCTAGACTTGGGAAGACATGATCCTAGGATTTCTTGCCCCCAAAAGACAAAAGTATGCCTCAGGGCCTGTGTGGGCCTCCTTCCTGGGTCTGATCTGGAGGACTGGCTGCACAGTAAATGCGGAGAGCCCCTGACCTGAGAGGTGGTTAAGACGTATCTGTTTCTGAAGGGTGAGAACGAGTTTTACATTTGGTCTGGAGTCCACGTATAAGCATGAAGCCATTCTAATCCTGGAAAGAGCCACACGTGGATATCCCTTCACCTCTGCCATATAATGTCACCTGACGACACATCTCATCACATTCACAGGTGCCCTCCCACACTCAGGGGGAGGGGATTACACACTTGCTCCACAGGCGATGCAATCTTGGGACCATCTTAGAATTCTGCTTACCATATGCTTCCACTCTTCTTTTCCAAATTGTTTTGGCTATTTTCAGTCCTTTGCATTTCCATTTAAATTTTAGAATCCAGCTTGCTAATTTGTACAAAAATATCCTCCTAGAATTCTGATTACGACTGTACTGAATCAATATGTTCAATTTGGGGAGGAATGACATCCTAACAATATTGAGTCTTCTGTCCCGGGAACATAATTTACATCTCCATTTATTTAGATCTTTGATTTCTCAGTTTGTAGTTCTCAGTGAAAAGGATCTTGTACATATTTTTTAATTTGTCACTAAGCGTTTCATGTGGTTTTATGTTATTATAGATAGTGTTAAATTTGTTTTTACATTCTTTGTTGCTAGTACATAAAAGGTACAAATGACTTTTGTATATCGATACCGTATCCTCTCTTCGCTAAATTCACATGGTTTGAGTAGTTCTTTCATAACTTATTCTAGATTTTTATATGTACATGATCTGCAAATAAAGACAGCATTTCTTCTTCTTCCTTTACAATTTGTATGCCTTTTACTTCTTTTTCTCTTCTTACTGCACTACCTACAACCTTCAGCACAATGTTACCTAAAGTGATGTGCAGTGAGCACCCTTGATTTCTTCCCTATCTTAGGAAAGTGTCCAGTCTTTCAACATGTAAGTTTGCTGTTAGCTGCAGGTTTTTCTTAGATGTCTTTTCCCATGTTGAGGAAAATCTCTCCCATCCTTCATTTGTGCATGTAATGAGCAAGTACTGCTTTTTTTCAGATAACTTTGCTGTATCTCCTCAGGTGATCAGATAGTTCTTCTCCTTTATTCTGTTGATATGATGAATTATATAGATTCTTTTAATGTTTACTTATTTTTGAGAGAGAGAGAGAGAGATTGAGAAAACAGGTGAGGAGCTGAGAGAGAGGGAGACACAGAGTCCAAAGCAGCCTCCAGGCTCTGAGCTGTCAGCACAGAGCCTGACACGGGACTCAAAAGCACAAACTCTGAGATCATGACCTGAGCTGAAGTCGGATGCTTAACTGACTAAGCCACCCAGGTGCCCCAAATTATATAGATTTTTAATGCTGGTCATTATGTATTATCATTTTTATATATTGCTGGATTTGACTTGCTGACATTTTGTGAGGAATCTTCTCGTCTTTATTAAGTATATCAACCTGTAGTTAGCTTTATTTTCTCTCAATGTCTCTTTGTTTTTAAGTTTACTTATTTATTTTTGAGAGAGAGAGCATGAGCAGGGGAGGGGCAGAGAAGGAGGGAGGGAATCCCAGGCAGGCACCGCACTGTCAGTGTGGAGCCGGATGTGGGGCTCAATCTCACGACTGTGAGATCAAGACCTGAGCTGAAATCAAGAGTCGGACACTTAACCAACTGAGCCCCCTGGGTGGTCCTCATAATGTCTTTTTCTAATTTTGGTGCCAGGACAAGGGTGGCTTCAAAAAACAAAGTGGCAAAAGCTCCCTCCTCTATTTTCTGAGAGACCGTGTGCAAGATTAATATTCTGTCTCCCTTATCTATTTGAAATGCTTCTCTCGGGAAGCTTTCTGGACTTTATGAAGTTTTCTTGTGAGAAGATTTAACTGTGAATTCAATTTCTTTAATAGAGAGTTTTCAGGCTCTCTGGTTTCTCTTGAGTTAGTCTTAGTCATTTTTGCCTTTTGTGGAATTTTCCCATCTCACCTAAGATTTTGAATTTATAAAGCTGTTCTTCATATTCCGCCATGGAAATCAGTGAAATGCTACAAATCAGATGTTTTTCCCCTGGAGAGCCAGTTGTTAATTACTTACTAGCACACCACTGCTGAGAGCTCCTTTCTATTCCCCATAAATGATCATTCGTGGGGTCCCTACCACGTGGAAAGCATCATGTGGTCAATACTTACCAATGCAATTGGATCAATCCTTTAACCTCCGCCATATATTAAGGGAATTGCATGGATTATTAAAAGTGAAGTGACTTTCAAGAAAGTATTAGTCACCTTTCTTAACGTAACACTAGAAGGTCAAGAGGCCCAGCTAACTGAGCAGTCAGCCTTCTAAATAATTCTTCAGATGTAAGCATGGCACAGATGGTAGCTTCTTGGCCCCGTGCACTGTTATCCTCTTGACAGTATGGTCATCAGCAAACCCAAAATAAGTTTGAACTCTACTACCGGGGCATGAATACGAAACAAAAATAGGTTCTCTTGGACAGGCTAAGTGCTACTGAAACGTTCCACTGTTGTGGCCAACTCCTCAGTGTGCACCTGCTGCTTCCCCGCTGCCAGGACCAGAATACTGTACTTGAACTGAGAGTGGAAGGAGCTCGGTCACTTTCCAGTCCTTCAAGTTTCCCAGACAAATACTTGTGTTACAGATAGTCGTTGAGGACTCATTTGAACCCCTGGAACAATCAAAAATGAATGTGAAAGAAAACTGGATTCACACTTTACCTCCTTCTGTAAGGAGTCTCTTACACAATATCAGTAGAAGCTGAAGCTAATCAGCTTTAGTCCACTTCTAAGAAGAAGCCTTACTGATCAGTGGGAAATTCTTGGGAGTTCAGTAAAACAGATTAGAGCACAAAGGCTGTTGCAGAGAAATTGACCATGAGGCAGGCCAAAGAGGAAAGTCACTTATCTACAGATTGGTCTGTAGAGGCCTCTAGCATGATCTCAAACATCCACTATTGAAGGAAGGAAGGAATAAATACATGAATACATCTTTCAAGTCTCCAGCTTCCACACGACAGGATCCTATGAAAGTGTTTTTCCTTTAAAATCTGATCTATTAGTACTCAGACTTTACTAAATATCAATTGGGAAAAAATTTTAATTCTGTTTTGGGCTCTATTACTTTGCCTCCAGATTTCCTGGTCATGATTTGCTCTCCCATCACGTTTTTCCAGAATAATACTTGCTGCAAGGTAATATGTAGACATGTTTCCAGTTGTGATTTCTTCTTCCAAACACACAAAACATGAGAATAAACTGTGTGTTCTGCATGCTAGCTGACCTTGTCTCTGATGGCCCCCACGCAGAGAGAGACAGTCTAATTTGGATAAGGCCCTGTCTTCCCACCCTCCAGGCCTAGAAGATTCTGAGTCCTTATGTGTTTTCTTGGCTGACTTCCCTCAACCCTACCCTCAAATTCAGCAATGCCCAGAGAAGCACGGATGCCTCTGGAATGTTAAAGTATCTTCTGTTCCAGGGTACAGTTAGTCTCCAGTATCCATTCCTGGAAGTGTGATCCACATACCTCTACTTGTAATTATGAGGCTATGAGCACCATTACATTTTTTACTCTGTGCATTATGCTCATATTACCTTAAAACCAGAATCTACATTTAGAGCGTTCCTAAAACACGCATCACTGCCTTTTTTCCACAGCCTTCAACTATAACTTACAATTTATCCATATTTACCTACATTTAGGTCCTTAATGATCTCTTCTGACTGGGTAAATAATGTGAGAATAAAAACCCAACTCTCATAGTGCCCATGTGATTTGATGGCCGCTTTTCTCTCTGACTTCAGCTTGTACTCCATTCTCTCTTGCTCCCGAAGCTCCAAGTGGCAATTTGTTCCTAAAACTCTTAAGCTCTTTCCTGCCTCGGGGTCTTTGCATTTCCTGCTCTTAATGCCAAGAATCCTCTTACCCTATTTTCACCTGGCTAGATTCTCTGTCCCTTCAGGTCTTGGGGGAGACCTTGTCATTGACTCCATCGCCCTGTTATTTTCCACCACAGACCCTGAGAGAAAGTAAGCTGTTGTCATTGTTCACTTGTTGGTTGTCTGGCTCTTTTATGAGGAGGTGAAGTGTCAAAAAACAGGAACCTGTCTGTCTTGCTCGGTGCAGTTTCCCCACTGCCTCACACATAGCATGTTTGTGATAAAACTTCGGGACTAAGTGAATAAAGATGTGTTGCTGCTTCCTGTCTGTCTGTCAGGCTCCACATCTCCCATAGGGGCAAGTACTCTTTTAAGCCTTCCGTTTGCTTCCTGGTGACCTAAAATTCCTTTTTTTATATTCTCCATATTTTTTTTTGTCTGTGAGGAAGAGAAGCCCTTTTTTCCAGGGTCATTCTTCCAGCCCATCTCTTCTCAGACTTTACCTGCCAGCCTCTCTTTCACCTGTGTAAGTCTCCTATCACCCTGAAATAATCCTCTGGACTTCTGGATCATGATGGAAGCACTAAAGGCTCTCATTCTCCAAATCAACCAATCACAAGGAGAATGGGAAACAAAGTGAAACCCATGCAGTAGGAAACACCTATAATCCAAATAACACTCTTTTCAACAGGCTGTGAAGTATTAGGAAAACTGAGTCAGGACAAGACAAGACTCTTATGGAAGAAACAAGATCCAAGGTTCTCTGGTCGAGTGAACAGAACAGAGAGATCGCTACAGCCGGCATACTCTAAGGGACACTGAATGACTCTTGCTGGGAACAGGAGGTCTGAGATGCATGGGAGCACCGCGGAAACGTTCTGATCCCTGCTTGGCTTCAGGTGTCAGAAGTGATGATGCTAAATGTGGAAACGGGCCAGCACGTCATCTCTGCAAGAGGTGGGAGGTGGGGATGTTAGGGTAAACAAGAGGGGGTCTGTGGTAGCCAGGCTGCCTGCTCACCTGATGAACACAAAGCTTCCCATCACCATATAAAATGGTTGTGATGAAAATGAGTCAAGGAGAGAGAGAGGAGTGTGGCCCAGAAAGGAGCCACTCTCCAGAGGAGGTGGTGGTGGAAAATAGGCAGAAATTCAAGCTGCCCAGGCTCAGTTCCCTAGTCCGTCTCCAGTTCTATCCTTTAGCAAATAGCTGGCTCCAAGAGAACACACCCATTTAAGGATGAGCAATCATAAGAAAAGAAATAGCATGGAATGTATTCATAAATACCACAAAAGGGAGAGACAGAGAGAGAGAGAAAGTGGACTCTGACCTCCCCCCAAAAGGCAACTGAACAAGACAAACCAGAAAAATTATCAATTAACAATCAAATAATTCTCCTTAAAGGAAAGAGGTCAAAGATGAAAATCTGAGATTAAATAAAGAAGACAGAGCAAGAGAAGAGGGGAGAGCTTAAGAGCTAAATATAATATAAGGGGCGTGTGGGTGGCTCAGTCGGTTGAGCGTCCGACATTGGCTCAGGTCATGATCTCACAGTTCATGGGTTCAAGCCCCTCGTCGGGCTATGTGCTGACAGCTAGCTCAGAGCCTGGAGCCTGTCTTCGGATTCTGTGTCTCCCTCTCTCTCTGACCCTCCCCTGCTCACGCGCGTCTCCCTCTCTCTCTGACCCTCCCCTGCTCACGCGCTCTCTCTTTCTCTCAAAAATAAAAAAAATAAAAACATTAAAAAAGAACTAAATATAAAAACATAAAACCACATAAAACTGAAAGTCACATTATCAGCAGTAAAAGGAAAACCTGCCCTTTGGTAAAGACGGTAGGAGGTTAGCTTTCTGCAGTACCATGGACCAGATACATTGAAAAACCCTCCCACCAGGACACACTAGGTGCTAAATAAATTACAACAAATATACCTTCAAATGCATTGCTGAGCAGACAAGAAAGGAAGGGAAGTCACTGGGAGGAAAAAAAAAATTTTAAAGACCCATACAGACAAGATCTGAACAGGGAAGAAACCAGAACAGTAGCAAACACAGAAACTGGGTCTGCCCTGGGGGCAAATGCCCATCCTGGAATCAGAGAGCTCTGTGCATGGTGGCCACGGCCATGGACAAGATGGGCCTTGGGCCCACGAGGACTGGCGGAGCAGGCCCGCACTTGCCAGCCTTGCCCCCCAGAGGGGCCAGAGCCTCAGTGAAAGGGCACTGGCTGGAGAAAGTGCCCTTCGTCAGGCTAAATATATTGCTCTGTATTCTGAATTGCTAAGATTTTTTTAAAAATCAAAAACATTTCATTTCATGAACTGTGTGGTACACGGAGATCACCATGTTTTGCCCTTCATCTCTGTATTCATGAAAGCTGAGTGCCGTCATTCACAAGGTCTGCAAAGTCAGAGAACAGCTTTTATGCTCATGTCAGGTTACTGTGGTGGATACTGTAGTGCTTCTCCATGATCCCCTCTTCAGAGTCCGTGCGTCCATCCCCCAGATGCTGAGAATGCTGGTTTTTGGCCACCGTGAATTCCCCTCATTGGGAACTGCCTTGTGCGAAGTCAGGCCCCTTTCCCAGGGAAAGTCTGAATCCAGTGACTGATGATCCAAGGAAACCCCCTCCCAGCCCCTCTGCCTCCATTCAGGGCAACTCTGAAACGTGATCCCAACTCTAAAGGTCCCAGGATGCATGTCACAAATGCCGTGTGGGCCATCTTCCCCTTCTCCCTGCTACTGTCTTCCTCACTTCAGAACAGATATTTCTCCCAAGAATCCGCATCCATCCATCTGCATCCATCCCTGAGCCTCTTCACAGGAAGCCCAATCTAAGAGCATGCCATGCATGGATAAGCACAACAGACATATTCAAGCATAAAAACATTTGTAATACATCACCATAAAGAAATACATAAAAAGTAAAAATTATTTGTAATCTCGTCCTGAAGAGATAGTCATTGTCAAAAGGATACATACACTCTTAAAAGGTCTTTTCCTATGCATGTAAAGTGCATTCCATTCATTATTTTAGAAAGTTAGATCATACTTTAATTAGTCTTCTGCATTTTTAAAAAAAAGTCAGAGAGGGAGAGAGAGAATTCCAAGCAGGCTCTGCTCTGTCAGCGCAGAGCCCAGTGTGGGGCTTGATCTCACAAACCATGAGGTCATGACCTGAGCTGAAACCAAGAGTCAGACGCTTAACCGGCTGAGCCACCCAGGTGCTCCTATCTTCTGCAATTTTTTAACTTAAGAACGTTTTTTTTTAAATTTTTTTAAAATGTTTTATTTATTTCTAGGGGGGAGAGAGAGAGACAGTGTGAGCAGGGGAGGGTCAGAGAGAGAGGGAGTCACAGACTCTGAAACAGGCTGAGCTGGCAGTCAGCAGAGAGCCCGACGCGGGGCTCGAACCCACGAACCGCGAGATCATGACCTAAGCGAAAGTCGGACGCTTAACCGACTAAGCCACCCAGGCGCCCCTACTTAAGAATGTTTTAAGGTGATATCCCAGTTTTCTTAAGCAATTCATTAATACCACACTGTATGATTATGCACTATAATTTACTTAAGCACTCTCTAATGGATATGTATATTCTTTCTGATTGGTACAATTTCCGATAATGCTGCAATAGTATGTGACGTGTATGTTTTTATGCACCTACATCATGAGGACCTCAGAGGAATAAATTACTAGAAGTGAAGCTCCTAGATCCAAGGTCACCATTGACTTTGGAGCTGACTTTCGCAAAGGCTCCTCTGTCATCCCCTGCTCCCAGTGCCCACTGCCTTTACCCCAGTTCCAGGCCACGCTGTCCCTGTCCTGGACTATTGCCGTAGCCCCTTGGCTAGAGCCACTGGCATCAGTTTTCTTTAAATTCTATCCATGCTTTATCTTGGCCTCAGAGTTATCTTACTAAAAACATTTAAGAACTTCTCAGTTTAAAACTTCCAATGGCTCCCCCTTGCTCGCAGAATAAAATCAAAACTCCCTTTGTGATCTGGCCCCAAATTCTCTTTCCAGTCCCCTTCCAGCTGCTTCTAGGAACCCAGTCAACAGAGTATGTATAGTTTCCCAAACTTACCACACGCTTCCAAGTATCCATTCCTCTGTGCTTTTTGTAATAGCAGCTTGAAATTCATTACATTTTTTTTCAAACTCCAAGCTCTATCAAGTGTTAGATATCAGTTGTGCAGCCGTCCCCACCACCTAAAAAACCCTACGATTTCTCGTCAAAAGCAATTACTTTTTTCCCTGACCCACTTCAGGCCTCTGCTTAAAATATTAGCCCGTTTAACTACCTCTTACATGTCCTCTCGTTTGCTGGCCCCTCTAAGCTGCCGAAGGCTCTGTCTACCCTCCAGACCCCTCATCTGCTGCTCCATTTTCCAGGAATGCTCCCAACACTCATAGCAGCTCATCCTTACCATGCGGAAGGGATCCTAAATAGCAAAGTCTCCAAGAAGCCTCCCCTAAGTTGTCCCTTTTTCTTGTATGTGCTCTCTTAGCACGTTATGTTTTTCCTTCATAATGCTGGGCATCATTTCGTGATGAAATAAGTGACTGTGTAATTACTGGTTTCTCTTCCCAGTGGGATATGAACTTCATGAGAGCAAGGACCAGTTGATTTCCTCTCTGTTGCATCCTCCAATCTCCCTTGGCACGTTCTATGTTTATTTCTTGGCTCTTTATTTTGAAATCATCAAAGACTCGCAAGAAGTTGAAAAATAATACAGAGTCCCTGTGTATCCTTCACCCAGCTTTCCCCAAGGATAACATCTTACACAAGTATGGTACATTTTCAAACCAGAAAACTGACATTGGCCCAATACTATTAACGAAACTATAGACCTATAGACTTATTCAGATTTCACCAGTTTTTACAGCCACTCATTAGTTGAAGGGTATATTATGCCATGAAGTTGTACCACATGGACATATTTCTGGAACCTCTACCACAGTCAGGATTCAGAAGAGTCCCATTACCACAAAGAAAGTCCCTAATGCTACCCCCTTATAGTCACACCATTCCCCAACCTTGATCCCTTGCCAACTCTGGATCTGTTCTCTGTCAATAAATTTTAACATTTTGAAAATATTATATATTCTGGATTACACCTATTTAGTCTCTACCATGTATAGGTCAGGGGCTTCACAAGCAAAATATTATTTAAGGGTTACAACTACCCTGAGGCAGCTACCATTATTTTTCTGGTTTTACAGATGAAGAAATTAGCCTTAGAGAATTTTAGTAACTTTTCCAGGGTCAAAAAGTGGCCAAGCCAGAACGTGAGGCCTGACAATGAAGACCCCAGAGCCAATGCTTTTAACCTCTCTTAATACTTCTTACACATAATGGTATATACTTTTGAAGGAATTAATAGTTGAATGAATGATTAAATGTCAAAGACTATTTCATTTCTAAGTCCACTAGCAAGGCCTGCAGATAGCAGGAATTCAATGAATGTTTGGTGAGTAAAATGTTTGGTTCATCATTCTAGAGAAATCAAAAGAAAAAGAAAGATGGCGACATGTGGAGAAAAATCGCCACGCTGCTCTTCTGGACCCACTATGACATATAAAGCCACAGGGCAGTAGCATGGGATGCAGAACAAAGCAGGAGAATCATTCGTGTCTTTGCTAGTAATAAATGCATTAGTGGAATCTCAAGCATCTTAACAACGATTATTTGACCAGGTACATCTTCCCTCTGGCAAATTCATAGTCACAAGATAGAGAAGTAGAATATTTGCTGGGCTTAACTGATATTCGGGTTTGTCTTGCACATTGGAGCCACGCACCCTTCCTTACTCAAATTTTACTTAATAAGCTCCTATCTTATTATTTTCATGTCATCTTCTGGACATACGACTTCCCGCAGAATACCAGCTTATGGGGCTGGGTGCCTATGACCTGACATCCTCAGACTCTTTTGCCCAGCGTCATGCCCTGTGTCATCCCTGTGCCTACCGGCTGAAACCACACCAATCAGGCCACATTCCTCTGACTCTCTTTTCAGTTCTCAGGCAACTCTGTTTGATCTGTTTCATCAATGACTGAAACATGGAAATGGACATGAGGGCTTTTTTTGTTCACTTCTATTTCCCATTAAGTGGACCCAAATTGCCTGGGGGTGGCTTCTAGTGGTAGGAGCCTTCTTTTGAAAGCTTTTTTTACACTGCTGAGAGTGTCCTGGCAGTGGGGGCCCTGGTTAGGAAGGTGGGGTGCAATATGAGGAGGTTGGATGTGGAGAAGATGAGCCTCTAAGGGTGGAAACTTCTGTCTATTCCACTTTCTGGTTGGCCGTCAAACTACAGACAGAAATAGAGGAAAATAAACAGGAAGGGCCAACTGATATGATAAGCATGAATCAGGAGTAGTTGAGACTCAGATGGGAAACTCCAAAGATTACAGCCAACTGCACAGATGGAATGAAAAAGACAAACAGGTACTCCAGAAAAATGCATAGTAATGTAGCTGGAGCTATTAAGCAAAATGGAAACAGTTGATGTTCTTTATCTCCACAATGGTATAGATTAACCCTAATGTATCTGGCATAACCATTTCTTGGAAAGAAACTTCAAGGTAAAGACAACTTCTATTATTGAGACTCTGATACGAAGGAGATTTGGTAGGAGCTGCAGGTGAACCCATTCTCTAGATAAGATGTGGTAAAAAGGGAATCAGAACTTATAAATATATTATGGTGGAATAAATGCTCTGAACTTACTCTCTCAATGAAAAATACCACCAGAAAAAAAAAAAAGCTCAATAAAATATTCAGGTGACAATGTATTGGTTTCTCTTTCATCCTTTCAATATTTCTTTTTGCAAATACAAGACAAAAGGTATACAGCCACCCATATAAATGCCTATATGTTCCTATGTGTATGTGTGTCTCCCCTTCTTAAATATACGTATCATACTATGTAACCTTGATTATGTTGTTTTGTAACACATCCAGGGAGCATGAACACCTTTTAAAATAAACCACCATCTCACAAAAATTAGTGAAACTATAGATGTCAAAATAAAGTGAGTGAGAATCCCAAGAGATCAGCAAGCACAGAGCTAGCTTTCCTCCAGAAGTATCTGTCAAACTACAGTGACCCTGAGTTTATCTCTGGATGCCCCGTGGAATTCAGGAAATAGGAGCTAAAGACTGTCCAAGGTGTGGGGCCGAACCACTGAGGCCTCTGCCTAAAGCTGGTACCCCAGAGGGTTACTCCTTCAGTGAAAGGGTGACCCTCATCGCAGCAGAGGAAAACATGCCTGCTAGAACCTTAGGTCTTCATTGAGAAGAAAGAGAAAAAAATATTACCCTGAAAGATAACCATCAGAACCTTAAGATGGCAATCATGTGGGTTTGTGGCCCGATATGAGCTTTTGGAAAGATGCAGTGATCTGAAATGTGTGTTCTTCTTAAGCTCATTAAGAATATTAAAATATGCCACCATTTAAACCAAAAGAAAGTTCAAAAAATTTCAGAGTATTGGTATCTTACTGATCATAGCTTCTGGTCAAAATGCAATAGAGTCTGAAATCAATAATAGAAACATAAAAATCCCTATACATTTGGAAATCTATAAACATACTTTAAAAGCTTAGGGATTGAACACAAAATCAGAATGGACTCTAGCAAATATTTAGAGATAAAACAGTCACAAAAATGGTAGATATGGTTCTGTGGGATATAGTTAACATCTTAATTGAGGGAAATTGGAGGCTTCTATATACACAGTAGAAAAGAAAAATGCATAAAAATTAATGAGTGAGGTATACATCTTCAGAAGACAACAAAGAATAGCCAGATGATTAATGAAATAGAAAACAGACATACAAGAAAGGATCAGTGAAGCACCTTTACAGGTGCAGAGGAAAAACCTGATAAAATGTGGCAATTTTCAGCAAATGAGGAATAAAAGTCCCTTGTTAGGGAGTATTGCACCTCCGGCCATGCTGAGATTCTCCTGGGTGGAAGGGATTAATGTATCTTGGCACACCTGTATTTCACTGCAGCATCCTGTTTAGGAAACTTTCTTTTTTTCCTGGAGAATCTCTTATGCATGTGGAACAGGAGAATGTACAAAAATTTTCAGGGTAGTATTGCCCAAAACTGCTAAAAAATTGGAAACAAGCTGAATATTCATCAATAATAACACAGGTAAATTTCTCTGGCAAAAATTTTAAGGACATGCAAGATCTTTTAAGGGATCAGTTTTTTTCCTCTTTGGTGCAAATTTCAACCTTCTGGTCCAGTAAGTCAGTTACTGATGCTCACCAGAAGATACAATGTATGTCTACCAACTGCACAATGTCCAGGTGAACTGTGTTGGAAATTGTCCCCAGCAGAGCGGACCCATTTGTAACTTATGACATAAACCCCACCAACAGTATATTATTTCCCCTTGAAGCCTTTTACCAATATTTGAGTCTTTCCCTCTACCTTCTACTGCCTTCATGAACCATAAGAACTCCTTCTGGGATTTTGGATGGCATCACCATACATTCTCTGGGAATTTCAAGAAGTTGTACCCTCTAACGTTTTGAAAAAGAGGTTTGCAATGGGGCAGGATACTACTTCGTTAAAAGATGCTCTCACCTCAAAGGACATTCTCTGTGATATGAGGCCACTTTTAGGGCAAATGCAAGGAAACTGATACTCTGACTGCATGACATCCTGCCAGACACTGTTTTAGACACTTTGTGGCTTTCATTGTCCTTCACAATAACCCAGGTGAGTTAGGTTTTTCCAGCCCACTCTTCACATTAGACAACCAAGCTTTTGGGAACCTATGAAATTCACATTAGGAAGTGGTGGATCCAGAATTAAAATCAGGTCTGTCTCCAAGGCTCATGCTCTTCTGACGACATCTGGTCACCTTACAACTCACACAGGTGAGATCACCACATAAGGTGGGTCATTTATACATTCCCATAACTAACCCTCCTTTTTAAAAACATAGTTTATTGTCAAATTGGCTTCCATACAACATCCAGTGCTCATCTCAACAAGTGCCCTCCACAATGCCCATCACTCACTTTCCCTTCTCTCCCAACCCCATCAACCTTTGGTCTATTCTCTGTATTTAAGAGTCTCTTCTGGTTTGACTCCCTCCCTTTGCTTGTAACCATTTTTTCCCCTTCCCCTCTCTCGTGGTCTTCTGCCAAGTTTTCAAGATCCACATATGAGTGAAAACATATGGCACCTTCTGTCTTTCTCTGACTGAGTTATTTCCCTCAGCATAATACTCTCCAGTTCCATCCACATTGTTGCAAATGGCAAGATTTCATTCTTTCTCATTGCCAAGTAGTATTCCATCATATATATAAACCATATATTCTTTATCCATCCATCAGTTGATAGACATTTAGGCTCTTTCCATAATTTGGCTATTGTTGAAAGTGCTGCTGTGAACATTGGGGTACATGTGCCCCTATGCAGTAGCACTCCTGTATCCCTTGGGTAAATTCCTAGCAGTGCTATTACTGGGTCATAAGGGAGTTCTATTTTTAATTTTTTGAGGAACCTCCACATTGTTTTCCAGAGGGACTGTACCAGTTTGCATTCCCACCAACAGTACAAGAGGGTTCCTGTTTCTCCACATCCTTGCCAGCATCTATAGTCTCCAAGTTTGTTCATTTTAGCCACTCTGACCAGTGTGAAGTGGTATCTCAGTGTGGTTTTGATTTGTATTTCCCTAATGATGAGTGACGTTGAGCATTGTTTCATGTGTCTGTTGGCCATCTGGATGTCCTCTTTGGAGAAGTGTCTATTTATGTCTTCTGCCCAATTCCTCACTGGATGATTTGTTTTTTGGGTGTGGAGTTCGATGAGTTTTTTATAGATTTTGGATATAGCCCTTTATCTGATATGTCATTTGCAAATATCTTTTCCTTTTCTATCGGTTGCCTTTTAGTCTTGCTGACTGTTTCCTTTGCAGTGCAGAAGCTTTTTTATCTTGATGAGGTCCCAATAGTTCACTTTTGGTTTTAATTCCCTTGTCTTTGGAGATGTGTTGAGTAAGAAACTGCTGCAGGTGAGGTCAAAGAGGTTGTTTCCTGCTTTTTCCTCTAGGGTTTTGATGGTTTCCTGTCTAACATTCAGGTCTTTCAACCATTTTGAGTTTATTTTTGTGTATGGTAAGAAAGTAAGTGGTCTGGTTTCATTCTTCTGCATGTTGCTGTCCAGTTCTCCCCGCACCATTTGTTAAAGAGACTGCTTTTTTTTTTTTTTTTCCATTGGATACTCTTTCCTGCTTTGTCAAAGATTAGTTGTCCAGTTCTGAGTTCTCTATTCTATTCCATTGGTCTATGTGTCTGTTTTTGTGCCAATACCATACTGTCTTGATGATTACATCTTTGTAGTAGAGGCTAAAGTCTGGGATTGTGATGCCTCCTGCTTTGGTTTTCTTCTTCAATATTATTTTGGCTATTATGGGTGTTTTGTGGCTCCATACAAATTTTAGGATTGTTTGTTCTAGCTTTGAGAAGAATGATGGTGCAATTTTGATTGGGATTGCATTGAATGTGTAGATTACTGTGGGTAGTATTGACATTTTAGCAATATTTATTCTTCCAATACTTGAGCATGGAATGTTTTTCCATTCCTTTGTGTCTTCTTCAATTTCCTACATAAGTTTTCTAGTTTTCACCATACAGATCTTTTACATCTTTGGTTAGGTTTATTCCTAGGTATTTTATGGTTCTTAATGCAATTGTAAATGGGATCAGTTTCTTTATTTCTCTTTCTGTTGCTTCACTATTGATGTATAAAAATGCAACCATTTTCTGTACATTGATTTTGTACCCTGAGACTTGGCTGAATTCATGTATCAGTTCTAGTAGACTTTTGGTGGAGTCTGTCAGGTTTTCCATTTACATTGTCATGTCATCTGCGGAAAGTGAAAGTTTGACTTCTTCCTTGACAATTTTGATGCCTTTTATTTCCTTTTGTTGTCTGAGTGCTGATGCTAGGACTTCCAGCACTATGTTAAACAACAGTGGTGAGAGTGGACATTCCCTACTGAGGATGATATTAGATGTGGGCTTTTGGTAAAGGGCTTTTTATGATGTTCAAGTATGTTTCTTCTGACTTTTTGAGGGTTTTTATTAAGAAAGATGCTGTATTTTGTCAAATGCCTTTTCTGCATCTATTGATAGGATCATATGGTTCTTATCCTTTCTTCTATTAATGTGATGTATCACATTGATAGATTTGTGAATACTGTACTCCCTGCAGCCCAGGAATGAATCTCACTTGATCATGGTGAATAATTCTTTTTATATGCTGTTGAATTCGATTAGCTATTATCTTTTTGAGAATTTTTGCATCCATGTTCATCCAGAATATTGGCCTGTAGTTCTCTTTTTTTGTTGGGTCTCTGTCTGGTTTGGGAATCAAAGTAATGCTGGTTTCATAGAATGAGTCTGGAAGTTTTCCTTCCATTTCTATTGTTTTGGAAGAGCTTGAGAAGCACAGGTATTAACTCTGCTTTAAATGTCTGATAGAATTCCCCAGGGAAGCCATCTGGTCCAGGACTCTTATTTGTTGGGAGATTTTTGATACCTGATTCAGTTTCTTCACTAGTTATCGGTCTGTTCAAATTTTCTGTTTCTTCCCATTTGAGTTTTGGTAGTGTGTGGGTATCTAGGAATTTGTCCATTTCTTCCAGGTTGTCCAGTTTGTTGGCATATAATTTTTCATAGTATTCCCTGATAATTGCTTGTATTTCTGAGGGATTGGTTGTAATAAAATCACTTCCATTCGTGATTTTATCTATTTGGGTCCTCTCTCTTTTCTTTTTGAGAAGTCTGGCTACAGGTTTATTAATTTTATTTTTTCAAAAAACCAATTCTTAGTTTCATTGATCTGTTCAATTAGTTTTTTTGGATTCTATACTGTTTACTTCTGCTCTGATCTTCATTATTTATCTTCCTCTGTTAGGTTTGCAGTGTCTTTGAACTAACCCTCCTTTTATCGGTTCAAAGTTTTAAATTGGTTCATACAAAATTCTTTTTTTAAGTTTATTTATTTATTGAGAGAGAGAGAGAGAGCAGAGGAGGGACACAAAGAGAATCCCAAGCAGGCTCCATGCTCTCAGTGCAGAGCCTGATGCAGGGCTCAAACTGTGAGATCATGACCTGAGCTGAAATTAAGAGTCAGGCGTGTAACCAACTGAACCACCCCGGCCCCCCTAAATCAATCCATTTTAAACTGAATTCCACTCCAGGATAAATTGAGTGAGGCTCCTTTCACTCTGTCAAGTGACAACAAATGAAATGGTTAAACATATCCATAAACTTCACACAAGACTACTTTTATTATGTTAGAGAAACACTGCTATCAATTGATAGCAATTCCTTTTTCAAAAAACTAGACTTTTTGTCGTCATAAAATCATTGAATAATCAAACTCTTGCTGTCTGTATCTCTCTCTCTCTCTTTTTCAATAAAAGGGAGCTGTAGTCTGTTATTAGACAGGATTACATTAAAAGGAATATCCACAAGGCAGCTGTAAGTACATAGGAGAGACATCCAGCTGCAACTTAAATCTAAAGTTACCACCTGAGAATAAAATTAAGAAAAATCTAATTTAATCTAATTTAATAAAAGTTAATTAAGTAATTAGAGCATCCTTTTGTAGAAGCATCCTGGGTTAGGTGGCTATGGATCAACGACGGCTTATATTCAGTGCCTTGGGTATAGTATCACAATGGCCTGGCCAGAACACTATTATAACAGTGGAATCTGAAGCCTGCTTAAGTGAATTACAGGCTGCCCAAGAAGGATATGTTAACAGGAGAAAAGTGATCATCATAGTGGGTCTGGCTTATGGATATAACAGAGCAAGAATGGGTCTCCAGCTCTTTATGGGGGACAGGAACAACTCTGGCATCTGAGATAGCATTCCAATCTACCCAGCAAGTCAGTCCCTTTGGTGCAAAAGGACACATCAGACTATAGTGATTTGACCAGCTGCCACTAATATCATCCAATTACTGTGCCTTGCCTCGAATTTGAGTTCACCTAGATTTGGCTACCCTTTGTCTTCTTCAAATTGTTCTGGTCTAGAGAGAATTTATGCAGATTCTAGTCTGACAATTTTTCTTGGTCATTATAAATGACTCAGTGATCTTTCTGAGCTAAACTGTATTCTGTAATCAATTAGTTAGCATGAATTCATTTACTGAGAGAAGGATTACCTTAAATGGACTGACAAAAATTGTGTGTCTAGGTCTTTGGTTCTGGGCTACAGTGACATTTGAGTACAGTCCCAGCACACTGGGACATCCACAAATGGCCACTTCACTCTCTCTGAATTTCTCTCTGAATTTCCTGTATTTTGTTTAGTTTAGATCGTATGCACAAACAAACTAGGAAAATACATAACATTTCTGTGCATAGTTTGCCATGGGGAAAGAACTTTTAGAAATGTTCGTGCATTTGTGTTTTGGCATCATATCAACTACATATCAATCTTATCTCTTCCTCTATGAACAATTTAAGCTTTTAATATAGAGCATAAACATCTGTACAAAATACATTTGCAAATGAGAATACATGTGAGATTTTCTTATTAGGAAAACAATAAATACTTATTGCGGAAATTTGTGTGGACTTTTGTTTTTGCCCTTTACATTATTCTATTATGATCTATGCTGTCTACATAACGTGGAAGGAGTCAACAAAGGGTCATCTTTGGAACCAAAATGGCTCAAAGATGCATATATGCAGGCTAAGCGAAAGCACTCTGTCTGCCCAACAGCACATCATGAGTTTTGTTTAGGCCTTTGATCTCTCTGAATTCTTTGTCATCTGCTTAGGTCCCTCTAGAATTGCTGAGGACCACTTCTTGTCAATTAAGAGCCAGGAGGTTATAGTAACCCAATTACTTTGAGGATCAGCCCTTCAGGAAGGTGCCAAAGTTGGGGAGAAACATCTGTCTTGGTGGTGACCGCAAAAGGAGGGAGACCCAAATAAAATCTACTTTCTGTGGATGATTCTTTCTAGAGCTTTCTTTCTTTCTCTTTCCTTGTTACCGTTGTTTTTTTTTTCTTCAAGACTATTCATAGCACAAAGCATTCATCCAAACATTACTGGCCAGGTCCATTCTGGAAGGTAGGACGGAGCAAAGCAAGCAGAAACTGCTGTGGCCTGTGTGGCAACATCTTGCCTGCCCTCAGGGAGCCTGCTCTGTGCTGGTAACACAGCCTCAGGGATGAGTGAGCTTCCTGCTGCCTCTTGTTTTCTTAAGATCCTCTTTGAAAGTCAGGAAAATTGTGTGAGAGCATTTAACATAATGACTGGTGCATGGCACTCAATAAATTTGCCTGAAAGCTTTTTGAAGATTTCTCCCTATTTTCCTAGAGTGTTTGGCTTTGCAAGATACAACGTACAAAAAAGTTATTCTGCGTATCCTGCAACAAAATAGAGAAGACACTTCTCCACATAGGCAAGATTTACAGGCAGCCACAGCTGAATGATGCTGAGGCCCAGGAGACTGGGTCACAATGAACTGATTTGACTTGGACCACCTCAAATCCTTGATGAAAGCAGGTGGAGGTATAAATTATAAATTTAAAAAGAAAAGCAGATTTGACTGAAAACCCTCCCTTTAATAAAGCAGAACAAAATGGCTTTCAGTAATTCTTAGTAAAATATTTGCTGGGTAGGCACAGTTCATTTGTTAGGATACCCATACGGAATGTGCTGGATCATTTCTTGCCAAAAATATTCTTTTGCAATCGTGTAGCTACGAACTGTGCTTTCTTGGAAGCCCAGATATGATTTACAGATGACACTGGATACATTTGGTAACCATTTCTAAAAACGTAGCTAATTATGTTGATAAAACCTGACTTTCACAGATTAAAAACAAGCACGTTGGATAAATGAGATAGCTTAAATCTGTACTTAATGGCTGAAACAAGAAGGCAAGGCAGGAAAGATGTTCTTGTTTTGGCCCAAATCTGCACTTTGCAAACTGGCCTGTAAAACTGTATGAAATCATTGATCCATGGTGTGAAATAATACATCAAACAGGAACAATAATATGCACAAATGAACAGCTTTTGTTAAATAGCCTCAAGGAAAATGATAAACAGTGGCTTTTGATCCAGATTCTGCATAACTCCCTTTCTTATTCTGATGCATTCTCCTAAATTAGAAATTGTGGTCAGCTCAGAGCTTATGTACATAGCTAAAAATACCTATTAAGCAAACGATGAAAAGCAAAGTTAGGTTTGATTTATCAGAAAGTTTAGCGTACTTGCTACGAGCAAGCACTTCATTTGTCAGTGTCTGGGTTAAAGTCCTGGTTGCACCGTTGACTAACTGTGGACCTCAGGCAAGCAACTGTAAAGCGGGAAGCCCCATCTGTAAAACTGTAAAATACAGCATCTTCTGTGAGGTGGGAATGATGGCATTTCTACCTTTTGGGGCTATGAGAATTAAATGCACAATTAAAGGAAAGCCCTTAGCACACTGCCTGTCCCCCAGTAGCAAGCAGTGCTCATTATAGATTTTTTTTCAGCCTCTTGAGTTGTTTGTGGGTTTTCCCTCTGTGGGAAGGGGAGATGGTGAGAAGTGTCAGTAAATGCAAATGGAGCTGTTCTTTCACAGGCTGGAAACAAAAAACAAAGGCAATAGCAAACGCCTCTGGGGATGCAGTGTCTTCTTTAAAACTCTAAGGTAACTGTAGCCAGAAGGAGGTACAGGTAGAATTTCTGAATATCAGACAAAAATGTTACTATATTAATGAATCTAGGGGCTGTTTTTCTTTGTTAACTCAAGGCTAATTTTGACAGCATCCCCAGGGCATGTGCAGGTTTATATTATTTTTGAGGCTTCTTCCTGTTTAGTTATTTGTGCTTGTATGAACGAGGTCATTCTTATTTATTTATTTTTATTTTTGATGGAGAAAAAGACAGAGCATGAGCAGGGGAGGGGCAGACAGAGAGGGAGACACAGAATCGGAAGCAGGCTCCGGGCTCTGAGCTGTCAGCACAGACCCCCATGCGGGGCTCCTACCCACTAGCTGCAAGCTGAGCCCAAGTCAGCTGCTTAATTGTCTGAGCCTCCCAGGTGCCCCTGAGGGAGGTCATTCTAAATTTTTAGTCAATTTTTAAGGTGAAGAGAAGGAAGGGGTCCTCCTTCAGATTAAGTGGCGAGGTGATCCAAGCAAATGAGCACAGAAACCTCATCTCCGTTCATGCCACCCAGTGTGGGCACACCACCATTTATATTCAGAATCTTCTCCGTTTACATTCCTCCCCCATCTCCCAAGGGTGAATGATGAACAACGGGGTAGGGGACCCAGAGGCGCACAAAAGCAGATTGGGACGGAAGAACTTCTTGTTCCTTCTGGAACACGCTCCCTTCGTGTTCCTCCAGTCCACCAAACTTTAGCAGCGCAGCCCCACACCCTGTGTGTGTGTGTTCCTTTGTGTGACTGGAGCACAGACGTAACCTACAGAATAAGGGACATTCCGAAGACGGAACCCTCTTGGGAGCTACTCTTCAGGGGAATGTTAGCAGACAGTGAGTGGGGCCCCAGGGATTCCTGTGAGCTGTGGCTCCTCGCCAGCTCTCCCCTCACTGAGCCCCGGCTCCTCATCTTCCTACCCTCCCCTGTGCCCTGACACATCCTCCAAAGCCAGAATTCTGCCTCACCTCTTGTTCCTAAGAGAGCTATAAAAAGGCATGATGAATGAATTAAAGGACTGGCTACTTGCGGTAAGATAAGCAAATCGTTAGCATGGTCGAGCAGGCACAATTTAAAGTTGATACACTTTGTGTGGGAGGAAAGTCCACTAGCTCCTTCCTTGGGGGGAAATTACCTTTTGAAGTCGACTGATGCGACACAGCACATTTTGATCCAGCTAAAACAGGTAAGAGTTACCTCAAAGTGCCCACAGGGACTGTAGTAATTTCAGAACACCCACTCGGCAAATCATTGTTTCTTTTTCTACAAAGAGGGAGACGGGTTTGGGGTAGAGGGATGAGGTTGAAAGGTATGAGAGAGAGATAAGCAGGAAGAATGACATGCAGAGAAGGAAGAAGAAAAACGGATAGTGTTCCTTTCTCTTTTTCCTTTTAAATCAGCATTTTATAGGGGCGCCTGGGTGGCTTAGTCGGTTAAGCGTCTGACTTTCGCTTAGGTCATGATCTCACGGTACGTGGGTTCGAGCCCTGCATCGGGCTCTGTGCTGACTGCCAGCTCAGAGCCTGGAGCCTATTTCAGTCTGTGACTCCCTCTCTCTCTGACCCTCCCTTGCTCACGCTGTCTCTCTCTCTCCTAGAAATTAAAAAAAAAAAAAAATCAGCACCTAATATTGCATTTTGTTCCTGGTTTTTTCAAACAAGGGCATACAAAGATTCTGATTTGGGGGCGGGTTTATTTTTGAGAATATGAATCATATGTTTATTCTACAGGCATCACATTATTAACGTTACCAGAGATCAATTCTACCTTTTCTCAATCACATAATATATTTTTTACTTGTGTATATGAATATGGAAAAAGATATTTTCATTTCCTGACATACTTTTGTGGCCCTTTGGCCCAGAGAGAGTGAGAACGTTGTGAAATGACACCCAGTGCATGATCATTCCGATTTCCAGGGGACTATTAAAGGAAGATTTTACTCATTGAACGTGGTTGTCTGCACATTTGAGTTGCTGGTCTGACGCAGGGCCACCTCTTACACACCTCCTATGAGTTTCAGAAACTGAACAGGAATGATTTGGTCAATTGTGTAACATATGGGACTTTCTTTGAGAAGAACCTCTTCACATGTCAGATTCTGACAGCCGTTTATAATAATACTAACGAGAATGTCCAAAAAATGGTGCTGGCAGAGAATAAATGGGGGAAAAAATGCTTTTCTTGGCGAAGACAGAAAATGTCCATGATTAGTCTCATCAGTTTGACTATATATATTTTTCATAAAAACATACATAGGTGAACAACAAATCACGTAAAATCTTTTAGTTTTTGCTTAGTTTACATTTCACAGTCATTCGAAATATTTGTAACTCATTGTTCTTGAAACTCCTGATTTTCTTTGGGCAGCAACACGCGCGACCCATAAGGATCAATCTGAATTATTCTGAGCCTTCATGGTACACATCCTCCCTTCTCCTACTTGCTTTTCCAGCTTCCGCTGCAGTTGGTTACACCCATGTGACTGCTGTAACCGACAAAACCTGTGACGAGGTCTGCTGCCGGGGCCTGTAGGAAATATTCACCAGCTTGACAAAGAGACAAACACATACAGACAGCTCCTGAAAAACCTTCTTCCTCTTCCTGCCTTGAACAGAGTTGCACAGGAAGCGATGCTTGGGCTTTTCCAACCCTCTGGAGACTGTAGGTGGCAAGTTCAAGGACAAAAGGTCAACATTCTGGAGACAGAAAAGTTAACGGAAAAAAATGCCCAAGTCTCAAATGATAACACTGAGCAATGCCATCCCGAAACTACCTGCTTATGGGTTTTTTGTTTTCTGAGATACTAAATATCTTTATTGCTTAAGCCACAACTGGATGGGTGGATGTTCACTCAATAAGTACTGAATTATTTAGGCATCACTCCTGATGGTTGGGTTACAAGCAGTCAATCAAACACGCCACATCCCTGGCCTCATAAGGTGGGTACCACGTCAGAGGAGACATATGCTACAGAAGTGAAAGAATACACATATAAAGTGCCAGGTAGTGGTAATCATTTTGGAGAATATAAAGCAAGGCAAAGAGACTGAGAGTAATGGAAGACTAATTTATATTGATTATTCATGGAAGCTTTTCTGAGAGGTAATCATTTGAACAGAGACTTGAATGAATTGAAAGAGTAAGCCAGGTGGAGGGCTGTGGATATTCTGTTACTTGCAGCTGAAAGCATCATTAACTCATACATCCAATAAGTTTGTAGTCATTCTTCAAAACAGAGCTCCCGACATCATGATTTCTGGGAAGACTTCCGGGACCTCCCACACACTAAAATCAATCCCTTCCTCTTCTAGACTACTTCTGTACCTTAGACCCATGCACTCTTATACATACCAAGCCTTCTTTTAATTTCCTTGTTGATATAGCTTATAAAGTCATTTCTCTAGACTGAGACTCTTGAAGGACAAGATCGACCCTTACTGCCATCTTGGCTCTTAGCACTATCTGTTTACCTGTAAAAGCTCCACAAATAATTATTGACTTGACTAGAACTTCTGTCCCTAGGACAGAATATGTTCTGGATATGTGTGGTTTCCACTGAAGTGTGATGAAAAGTGGGCACCTATAGAAAATTTTGTTAAAGTGTGATTATTTTTTGTGTTGAAGAAACTTGTCTCACAAGCATTGAGAAGGCTGACCACTCTGAGTTTGCATGAATGTGTAGAAATAAAATAGGTCACTTAGGCAGAAAATCTTTGGTTTCCATTGAGGAGAAAAAAATATATCTAAGATGGCTGAGAAGCAACGTGGTTCTGTATCATATGTCAATCTAATCACAGTATGTCCTTGGTCTTTGGAAAAGGCAAGCCAAAAAAATGAGGTTAAGACCACTCACCTAGGTTCAGTGATTACAGTCTCCTGAGCATTCCTCCTGGTAAGGGAGGAAAAAGTTAATCTTGTTTACTGATCTTGAATGAATCCTCATCTATGAACCTTCCCTCTTAGGCAACCCAACTCACACTCATTTCAGTGCAGGGTGAAAGCATATGATTGCCTCCACTCCAAATGAACTGGGTTTTACCATAAAATATGACCTAGCAGATATTATATTTTTAACTTCAAAGGTGAAGAGAAAGGAAAAGGGCATTTGAAGAAACTTAAAACATCAACGAAGGTTTAAAAGAAAAACAGGAAAGAGTTTGGTTTTAGGTACCTGTGTGAAAATTTTTTTTTTTTTTTTTACAAATAGTTTATTGTCAAATTAGTTTCTACATAACACTCAGTGCTCATCCCCAAAGTGCCCTCCTTCATGCCCTGTGTGAAAATTTAATAAAGAGAGGATCAGCGGATATTAAGTGTATTTTTATATTAAACCGAGTTTGTAGAATAAAGTAAATAATGTGCTTTAAAATTTTTTTCCTTAATATCAAAATAGAAGACAAAGCATTGGGTTCATACCATCTCAAATAGAATCAAATTCTCTTCCTTTATGTGTTATATTAACAGATATTAATATTAGTAATTAATATTAATTAATGTTTGCTTTCCATGTAAGCCAATCTCTTAGCTGAAAATCAGAAAGGCGAGTAATGTTTTTTAAATTGTAGGGATATTACGATCTAAATTTGTATGCTTTACAAAATTTTTCTGAAGAATGGCTCAGAGTTAGCAAGTATGTCAATAAATAAAGACTTAGTCACTTTTTGAAAATAAATGCTAGATACTTTTCTTTAAGTTTGCATTTGAGATTTCAAATTATATTTTCCATTATGCCTAAGGGAGCAGGTATCACACAGTCCTCATTACAAGCAAAAACAAGTTTTAAAGGAGTCTAGACTAGGTTGGTACACACAAAATCTTCACCAAGTCTTTACACCAATATACTTATAACACCAGAAATGGTAACTGAACAAAGACCTGAGAGTAAACTCCGATAAAAAGCCCAAATTCCAAAAGAACGTATCTTGGCATATGCTGGTTTGCTTGGGACACCCTGGATGCCCATCCCTGGTTAGAACAACCCAAATTTCTAGGGCCTGCTTGGACCCACTCCCCCTCTATACAGAGAGGGACATCCTCATCTTCACCCATCAATCAGTCAAGGTCAGTTTAGCAACAGCCTAGCTTCTTTCAAGTAACAGAAGGGACAAAGGTACACTGGGGAGGTGGTGAGATTTGATTCCATGTCCCATGCAGGCTAAGAAGTCGCAAATGAATGGGATGTACACACTTGAATTAATGGCACATGTTTGATGATTCTTTGCCATTAAATGGGCTACTTCGGATACCGGTTGGAGACACACTTAGAATTTTTGAGAGAAACAATTTCATACCCATCATACCCATTTTCTTGCCATTCTTCTACTTATTCTTTATCTTTTTGTTGGTTTGTTTGTTTGGTTGGCTGGTTGAAAGCCTTAGCCTATTCTCTTAACTAGAAGAGTATCTGCCCGGCACAAAAGTCAACAAACTCACAGGAGACAAAAGACATTCTTGGTTTGATTGCTCCTAATAAACTTCAGTGCTTCCAGACCACATAATGTCATAGCATTATTTGTAATGCTTCTTTAAAAGGGTGACAGGGTTCAGAAATAAACTGCACATGGTAAGAAGAACCTCCCTTGGGTTATCCCTGCAAAATGAGTTGTAAGGCTTTGGGAGTGGTGGTGGTTTCCAGCCATTAGCGTTACTAATCAAGGCCAGCTTTGCATTTATGGGAATCTGCACAAATCAGGATGATACAGCCTGAGCTCACTCAAGCAACCCTGCCTGATTTCTTCAAGGTTATGCTCCAGCAAAACTTTACTCCAACTATCTTTGGTTGGAATGTTTCATTATCTTTATATATCCTAGAGAAAGAGTCCATGAAGTAGACGCATTAGGTCCATGGGTCACAAAAATCATATTTATCGCTTCATGCCCACATCAAGCAATTACTGTCAACTCTCAATTAACCTCGTTATTGGAGGAAGCATTAGTGGAGACAATACAAATCCTAGATAACCTGCCCATGTCTTTCTTGCTGCCACAGCTGCAGTGGAGGTGAGAGAGAGAAAGAAAGAGAGATAATGGGAGCGCCAGGAAAAGCTTGGGGCTAAGAGGTCTCTTCAGGAAAATTGGAGTTGAGGGTGCCCCTCTGCCCCCTTATCAGAGCCCCTTGCCTTTCTGCCCTGCGCTTGCCCGGAAGCAAAAATAACATTACTTTCCCTGCAAACTTCTGGCTGACAAACAAAAGGTGAAGATTAACGGGAGCCAGGAGGAGGGAGCGGTGGGGGAGGAATTTTGTGAGGCTGGCAGTCAGCCAGGGCCCAGAGGAGGCCTGGGGGGGCGTGGGGAGGACCGCAGGCTGGTTCTAAGCTGAGGCTGGGCTGTGCACCTTGCTGCTTAGAAGCTTGAGCCATGCCCAAGGCTCTCAGGGCACAGGTGAGTGTTCGGGTGCTTTGCCTTTTAGGATTCTGACTGTGTCAATCAACATGGCAAAAGGTGTTTAATTACAAATGTTATAATTAATCGTTTTCACACATGATAATCATTCGCACACTATAGATGCCTACAGGTATAAGGACATGTCCATCAAATCAGGTCCCAGGCATTAATGCTATTCCTATCCTTCCGGTGAAATGAACCCACCAGGAGGGGCACCTCCCTCTCAGGCCAGGAGCCACAGAAAGAGTAAAGATGATGCCTCTTCAAGTGATTCCTAGTGGCACTGCTCCGGGAAGGGTTTGCATTTTAACAAGGGAGAAAAAGTTCAGTCATAAAACACACTGAAATTCCAGACCCTACTGAGCAACCAGATGGTACCGGAGAGACACAGAAGGGGCAAGGGAAAACCTCTGAAGTCACAGCAAAGATAAGGGCACACTGGGAAGAAAAGCTGGGAAACAAACTTGGGGACAGAAAGGTGAAAACCCATAAAATTTTGTTTTAATGAAACAAAATCAGTTTGCATTAAAATGCAAATAAAGAGACAAATCCATGTCCTTTGTAAATATGATTTTGCTATAAAATTAGTGGAGTCTGGGAAACAGGTAGTTATCCAGGTTTGTGTTTTGTTTTGTTTCGTTTTTTGGGTTTTTTTCGGGGGGCTCAGAATGCAATTCTGTGTATTAGTTTGAGAAATCGGCAAACTAGGTGCAAAAATTTAAATCATAAAGTAAGGAACAGTGGAAAACATCAGGAGATTTCCGGAGAATATTGCTCAAAACGCTTCCAAATACCAGAGAGACCGAGAGAGAGAAAGGGAGGGAGAGAGAGAGGGAACTATAACAGAGGGACTTCAAAAGTTCAGTTAAAAGAAAAGACTAGTGGCTCTAAAAAGGAAAGTGACTCATAAATAACAGGGAAGATTATAAAAACATGTAAATATTGACTATAAAATATCAGCAAAAAATAAGAGTTAAAGAAATAAGTGAAACTGTTCATTTGATTCATTATCTTTACAGCCTTCTGTGAAGCTCACCACCTGGGAAAGGTGCGTACATATGCAGTGACATGTGACGCCATGATTTCTCAGCTGGAAAGGAGGAGTGACATTAAAGGTATTCTTACCTCTCTTCCCTTTTTCAAACCACAGAGCAAACCACAAAGTTGGTGAAAACAGAGGAACACAGCAAATATAATCAAACAAGCAACCATGAAGTCTCCCATTCTTGTTACAATCCATGACGCATACATGACCAAATTCAGGAGACACTGAAAGCTGACAAGCATCTGAAGTGTCAAGCAGGTGGAAAAAGTTTCTGGCCAAAGTAATGTCAAAAACGTCTAACGGGCATTTGCAGTGTGCCTTTGATGAGAGTGGCAAGAGACAGAACTGAAGCCCTAGAAACACAGCCGGACACCACACAACAGAAGGAGAGAGGCAGAGCAAAGAGAAAATGTTAGCATGTATTCCTATTTACTTCTGTATTGTGTTACTGTGTTCCTCACAGCCAAGGAAGGCTTCCAGAGGTAATGACATACCTATAGAAATTCCAAGGGAACAAGCCAGTAAAAAGAAACAAAAACTACACACACTTGGATATTCTAGATAATTCTTTCATGCACAGAGTACAAATCTTTATACTTTGTGCCAATGAAAATTTTCTCTTAGATGGTTATTCTGATAGAAAGCATTTGAATGTTATATGTCAAGTTCAAAGAAGGAAATACTAAATAATAGGTAAAGTATCTAGTTCTGTTGGGTTAAGCAATGGAATTTGAGAGATTTGCTAGACGGTTTCAATCTGAGCACCCAATTAGGTTTTCAATGGAAAAAGACGAGGGGACGAGCAGAGGAGCGTGACCAGATTATAATAATCTCCTTGTGTTGCTGTCAGAAGCTAAGGTCTATTTCACCCAAGAAAATACAACTTAGTACACAGAAAAAGCAATTCAGTGATAGTCTGGGTGCTTACTAATTGGTCTTAGAACAAGCATCTTCTCCCAGCTATAGAGCTGGCAAATATGAATAAGAGCCACTGGAAGTATTTAAAAAAACAACTTTCTGCCTACTATAGACCTTGGGCTTGGTACATATGCTAGACCTGGCCTTTTTTTTTTTTCCTATTCGTTGGCCGGTAAATGAAAGGCCTGAACTTGAATTAGGTAACCCACTCTTCCTTATTTTCACAATCTGAGACCTATAAGAGTTTTCTCCCTCTTTTCGTGCCTATCCACAGGTTACAATCTATATAATCTCACGGGGCCCTGACCTTTTAAAGAAACACTGTCTATGTATAAACAATGGATGATTAAGAGATGTGTGAAGGAAGTCAAGCAATGGAGTGCATCTAACTGAAAATAATGAAAATCAATGAAGCCAGAAGAGATCCAAACATTAAACAGCATTTACTTAAGTGATATTAGCTAATGGTACAGTTGGGTGAATGAAGCAGTATGAGCTAATGCTGACTTCCTCTCTCAAGTTAAAAAATACTAGAATGGTCATAGACCCAAGGACCGTACATTTCAAGTTTGGGCTGCTAGAGAAGCTGTTCTGAGTTGAACTGCATCTCCCTGGAATTTCTATGTTTAAGTCCTAATCTCCAGTGCCTCAGAAGTGACTATATATGGAGGTATGGCCTTTAGAGAGGTAATTAAAATTAAATGCAGTCATCTATGGGCCCTAATCCGGTCTGCCTGATGTCCTTATAGGAAGAAGAGATTAGGACACAGATACACAGGCAAGGACACAGGGAGGAGGTCACTTACAAGGCAAGGAGAGAGGCCTTAGGAAAAAGAAACCAACCCTGTGAACACCTTGATCTCAGACTTCCGGTCTTTAGAACTGTGAGAAAATAAATATCTGTTGGCTAAGCCCTACCCCTCCCATCGCAGTCTGTGGTGCTTTGTAACGGCAGCCCTAAGCAGACTAATACAGACACCTGCTACAGTGAGCCCTTCTCTTTCTCTTAGAAGTCTGAAATAAGGCCCTTTAAGTTTTTTTCTATGGTTAAAAGCATTCTACATTATACTCACAACCCCGACAGGAAAGGCCAGCACAGCTAACATCCAGTCCCGGAGCGAGATGAGCTTCTTGAGCTGCCTTTCTTGTTCTTGGTTCCCATTTCCTCTAGTCAGAAGACTGGAAAGATCAGTCAGCACACAAATACCAAAGAAGACAGCCTGGATGACCTGGAGGGAGACAACAGCTGGTGTTAGTCAATAAGATATAAAGAGGCCCCAGCCGTAGGATGGCGAGCAAGCTACAACTTTGCAACATGACACATGATAAGGGATGATCAGAAGCATATTTAAGAGCTGGCATGACAAGTAAAAAAAAAAAAAAAAAAGAATTAGATATTTACGACTTGCTATCATAGGTGAGAAAATTCATCCTAAAAACACTGCTTCCATTTTCGCTCGCCTCAAGACAAATGCAAAATGTGCATGCACATACATGTCTAAAGAGGCCCAACACAAAGCAATATCAAATATCATGATGACGTGTCCATTATTTTAAAATATCACATCTGTAGTCTCATTAATTACATTGACTAGTGGGGTTTAAAAAACATCTAAAAAGTGCAAAGTTAAGAATCAAGGTAGCCTGAAAAATGAATGAGACACTTTTGTCTGAATGTGAAGAAAGCTTCCAATGCTCTAATCTCCTTTTCCACCACAGGAAGTGGTAGAAAGCTTCTAGTCCTTGGGTCACAGAGAAATTAACTGAATGCAATAATCAAAACTGGTATAGAACGATTTTCTGTGGGACAACCTGAATGATATGACCTCCTCAGGTTTTTTGTTCTTATAAAATAAAATCTTTCCCAAGTAACATAGATACCCACACCATATTCCCCCCCAAAAGCTTTCAGTTGTACATTCCCAAATCAATTACAAATTAAATTACTTACATCAACTACATGTAACTTGGACTATCACAGAGGAGGACACTGAAATACTACAATTCGATAATTTGTGAAATACCTAACGTGGGAGAAAAGTATCGATGATCCAGAGCTGTGGGTGGAGGCAGGAAGCATACTGTAATATAGCTTGGCAAATGATAATTCAAATTATGGGAAGGGCAGAAAACACATTCCCTGGGCTCAAAGTCAAACCCATTTAACACCAAGAGTAGAATCAGGGTAAGTTTTTTTGGTGTCTTCTACCAGAAATAATTACTGATGATATATTTGCAAACATACAATTTTACTCACTACCTCCTTAGAAAACAAAAAATTGGGGGTAGATTTCCATGTTGGCAGTGGAAAGGATCTGTGAAAGCTCTGTGGATGAGTTCCTCACTAAGGCACCGAACAAAGTGAAGAAGGACCCTCAAAATTACCAGGTTCCATTTAACATAGCACTGACACACTCAGATTGTCAATCACTCGGTTCAAATTCTTATCTAAGCCATTTTGAAAATTCAGAATAATGGAGAATCCATTTCTGGCCTTAGTCAAACAAAAATCCTGCAGTATTTTTACATATAATACAACCACCATGTTCTTCCAAGTTCACCAAATCCTGCCATTATTTGCCAATGTTAGCTAAAGTTCTATTCCTTCTCATAACTTAGCCTGGCTTTTAGCTTCAATGACTTAAGGTTTACTGTTACTCTTTCTACAACAAGAAAAAGCAGAGGGGGAGAAGCTGAGATGGCCATAACTAAGCAAGTTGGCAAAAATCATGTTGTCATGACCAGAAATAATTTCAAAGACTCAGGGAATAATTTCACACTTAGGAAAACTTTCCATACCATATCTTATCGTTTTACATGTTTGATCTTTATGTCAACCCTAAAAGGTTTTGAGAAATTGGACTGGCCAGGCTGGGGAATAAATATCTCCATGCCAATTTGGCCAGTGAACATATTAAAAGGGGCCCTATCTGATCAATTACCAGGGAAATGCAAATGTAGATCACAATGAGATAGCATTTCTCAACCATATAATTATTCACAATTTAATTCTGACAATACCACTGGTTATAAGGATGTAGAACAACCAGAAGCTCTATAGCAGGAATGCAACTTGGGACAATTCCTTTGAAGAATATTTGTCAATATCTAGTGATTTAAAGATATACATGCTCTACTATCTAGTGACTTCACTACGGAGGGTATTTGTGACAGAAGCTCTCACACATGTGTTCTAGTCACATGCACATGAAGGTTAATTTCTGCATTCATTGCTTCAGAAAAGTTGGCCTAAATGTCTCAATTATTACTGGATAAAAAAACTGTGCTATATTCATACAGTGGAGTTCTAAGTACATATCCATTTTTCATTCTCACAACAAAACATTAAGCAAAAAAAGGAAACCAAGAAAATTCTACATTTTGACAGTATGAAAATAAATTTCAAAAAAGGGCAAAGATAATTTTAAGGATGTACATGTATATAAAGTAAAATATGAAGAAATGCATGGAATCAATACCATGAAATTCAGGTACCTCTCCAAGGAGGATAAGACTGCGGGGAAGGACACAGGGCCTCCACTGTATCAATAATATTTCATTCTTAAGTTGATTATAGAATTTTATTTTATTATTCCCTATGTACTTCATTATTATGAAATATTTGCAAAGAACTTAAAAATAAAAGGTAAAAAAGAATGGTTTTCATATTTTGGGGATGTAGCTGGTGAATCTCTTTCAATTGTTTTCCTTCTAACTCAGTTTCCTTTAGTTTTAAAAATTGGCTGGTAATAGCAGGTTTTACTACAAGTTCCAAATTAAGTGAATTAAGTGAATTTTAAAATTCCATGATTAAGTGACTATACCAGAGTTGCCTTCCCACCATAAACAGCTACGCATTTGGACTATATATATAAATCAGCTTTTTCATATATTGAATTTTCTTCTCTGTAATCAGCCAAAGAAATTTCTCACTTTTTAAAAAACTGGCTCACTTGATGAGGTCAGGCCCACCTTGAATAATTCTCCTTTTACTGCATAAAGTAATGTAATCACAGGATTGATTGTATCCACAGGATCTTCCAAAAACCCACTGAAGGTGAATATTACTGAGAGTCATTTTCTTATTCTATCTACCACAAGCTGTAGCTTAAACGATTTTTAAAGCTCACTCAGAATGGAGAGGTATCCAAGTTCTGACCAGAGGGGCCTTATTGACTACAATAAGAATTCAGTTGAGCCTGAGGAATTTTATTACCTAATTTGTGATGCTATAATAGCCTTGGAATAAAGGCTACTTTATATCCACGCCAATAGTACTTAAAAACAAGCATCACAAAAATAAGCAAGCTTATCTACAACTTAAATATGCACTAAAATAAAATTCTACAATTTTTAAAGGAATATAACAAAATGCAGGCATTCAACAATATCCAACATTACACTATCAATATCCAATCAAAACTCACTAGACTTTCCAAGAAGAAAAAACAAATCTTTAATCAAAAGGAAACCAATTAAATAAAAACAGATATATGGGGTGCGTGGGTGGCTTGGTGGGTTAGCTGTCCAACTCTTGATTTTGGCTCAAGTCATGATCTCATGGTTTGTGAGTTCAAGCCCCACATCAGGCTCTGCAGGTTCTGTACTGACAGTGCTCATGCTCTATTCCCCCCGCTCATGCTCTCTCTCTGAAAATAAATAAACAATGTAAAAAAAAAAAAAAAACAGGTATAGAAATGACAGAAATATTGGAATTAGCAGACAGGAACATAAGTTCAAGAAGTTAAATGAAAATAATGGGCCAAAAAACATATTAAAAAGAACCAAACTGAACATTTAAGAATTAAAGACATTGCCTGAAACTTAAAAGTCACTGGATGGAGTCACTCATCATCAGGGAAATACAAATCAAAGCCACACTGAGATACCACCTCACATGGGTCAAAGTGGCTAAAATAAACCAATCAGGGAACTACAGATGCTGGCGAGGATGTGGAGAAACGGGCACCCTCCTACACTGTTGGTGGGAATGTAAACTGGTGTAGTCCCTCTGGAAAACCAAATGTGTGTGGAGGGTTCCCCCCAAAATTAAAAACAGAGCTACCCTATTGTCCAGCAATAGCACTACTAGGAATTTACCCAAGGGATACAGGAGTGCTGATATACAGGGGCACATATACCCCAATGTTTACAGCAGCACTCTCAACAATAGCCAAATTATGGAAAGAGCCTAAGTGTCCATCAACTGATGAATGGATAAGAACATGTGGTTTATATATACAATAAAATACTACTTGGCAATGAGAAAGAATAAAATCCTGCTGTTTGCAGCAACATGGATGGAACTGGAAGGTATTATGCCAAGTGAAATAAGTCAGTCAGAGAAGGACAGATATCATATGTTTTCACTCATATGTGGATCTAGAGAAACTGAGCAGAAGACCATGGAGGAAGAGAAGGGGGAAAAAAAAGTCGATACAAACAGAGAGGGAGGGAGGCAAACCACAAGAGACTATTAAATACTGAGAACAAACTGAAGGATGATAGGGGTGGGGGAGAGGGGAAAATGGTTGATGGGCATGGAGGAGGGCACTTGTTGGGATGAGCACTGGATGTTGTATGTAAGCCAATTTGACAATAAATTATATTCATAAAAATATATTTTAAAAAGTCACTGGGTGGAAATAATAGGAAACTAGACACTACAGAAGAAAGACTGAAATACTGAGTAGTTAGCAATATAAACTATTCAAAATGAATCAGAGAAAGAAAAAGATTTTGAAAATCAACAGAATATCAGTGAACTGTGAGAGCAGTCTAACATATGTGTAGTGGAACCCTAAGAAGCAGGTAAGGGGAGCATGCAGAAAAAGTATCAGAAAAAAGAAAAAGTATTAGAAGAAGCAATGGTTGAAGTTCTTCCAAAACTTCATGAAGTTTTCATGAAAACCATAAACCTACAGATCCAAGAAATGAAACAAATGGAGTATAAACAAAGAAAACCACATCAAGGTACAGTGTAATCAAATGCTGAAAAATCTGTGAAAAAGACATCACATACAGAAAAATAAAGGTAAGAAATTTCACCGGCGTCTCATGGAAAACAGCACAAGCCAGAAAACAGGGGAATGACACCTTAAAGTCCTATGAGGAGGAAAAACTCTCAAAGGTGAAAGACTTTTTCAGAAAACAGAAGCTGAGAGAATTTATCGTCACTAGACTTTCACTACAAGGAATGGGAAAGAAATGGGAAACATGATACCAGATATAACTTTAAATCTACACAAAGCAATCAATGACAATTGCTAAAAACTATAAATATGTGGGTAAATATAAAAGATTTATCTTAATTAATTTTATTTTTTAAAGATAAATGACTAGTTAAAGCAGAAATATGAGAACATATTGTGAGGATTTAAACATATTTAGAAATAAAATTATGATAGTTAAGTTTTTAGTTATATATGAAGTGGCATAATACTATGTAGCAGCAGATGGTGTAAGTTAAAGATGTATACCGTAAACCCTAAAGGAACCATTAAGACAGTAAAATGGAGATCTTCAGCTAATGCATTAGTTGTCTGTGCTACATAACAAATTACCACAAATTAAGCAGCTTAAAACAACATCAATTTGTTTGCTCTCATTCTGTACATCAGAAGTCCAAGTGAGTTAGTCTGGTTGCTGGGCCACCAAAATCAAGGTCCTGGCCAAGCAGCTTTCTTATCTGGAGGCTCAAGGAAAGGATCTTCAAGATCATTCTAGTTGTTGGTAGAATCCAGTCCCTTTTGACTGTAAGACTGAGGTTCATGCTCCCTTGTTACCTGTTGGCCAATCACTCTCAGCTCCTGGAATCTGCTCTCCAACCCTTGTACCTGTTCCCCCCCGCTCCCCCCCCCCGCCCCCGCCCCAAATCTTCAAGTCCAGCAACAGAATACCTGATTCTTCTTGTGCTTCAGATCTGACTTTCCCCTCTGCTTTTGTCTCCTGTAGTCAGTCCGAAAAAACTTTCTGCCTTTAAGGGTTCATGTGGTAAGGTTAAGCCCACATGAGTAATGTCCCCTTCTTAAGGTCAACTGTGCCATAGGTTATAATGCAATCAGAGAAGTTCTACGCCATTAACTCACAGGTTCTCAGGGTTAGAGTGGGGGATCTTTGGGGGCCAACTTACAAATTCTGTCCATTACAGCTAATAAGCATAGAAATAAAATGGAACACTAACAGTACATTGAGGTAATCCAAAAGAAGTAAAAAATTGGGGAAAAGGAACAAAGAATAGACAAGACAGAAAAAAAAGCCAGTAAGATCTCTGACTTTAACCCAATAATGCCTATGATTACATTACATACAAATGGTCTAAACTCTCCCAATTAATATCAGTGATCAACAGACTGCATTTATTTTTTTTTCCAAATAGTTTATTGTCAAATTAGTTTCCACATAACACCCAGTGCTCATCCCCACAAGTGCCCTCCTCCATGCCCATCCCCCCCCCACATCCATCAGTCCTCAGTTTTTGTCAGCATTCAAGAGTCTCTCATGGTTTGCCTCTCTCCCTTTCCCCCACCATTTCCGCCCTTCTTCTCCCCCTTGTTCCTCCGTCAAGTTCCTCCTAATCCTCCTATACGTGCAAACATATGATATTTGTCCTTCTCTGCCTGACTTATTTCGCTCAGCATAACACCCTCAAGGTCCATCCATGTTGCTACACATGGCCAGATTTCATTGTTTCTCATTGCCATGTAGTATTCCATGGTATAGATAAACCACATCTTCTTGATCCATTCATCTGTTGATGGACACTTAGGCTCTTTCCATGTTTTAGCTATTGTGGAGAGTGCTGCTATGAACATTGGGGTACATGTGCTCCTATGCCTCAGCATTTCTGTATCCCTTGGGTAAATTCCTAGCAGTGCTATTGCTGGGTCATAAGGGAGTTCTATTGTGAGTTTCCTGAGGAACCTCCACACTGTTTTCCAGAGGGGCTGCACCAGTTTACATTCCCACCAACAGTGTAGGAGGGTGCCCGTTTCTCCACATCCTCGCCAGCATCTAGAGTTCTCTGATTTGTTCATTTTAGCCACTCTGACTGGCATGAGGTGGTATCTCAGTGTGGTTTTGATTTGTATTACCCTGATGAGGAGGGATGCTGAGCATTGTTTCATGTGGACAGACTGCATTTAAAACACAAACAAAAAGCACTATAAGTATATAGATATAGATTTGTTAAAAGAAAATGGATGCAAACACTAATTGTAAGAAAGCTGGAATAGCTATATTAATATCAGAAAGTAGGTTTTGGAGCACCTGGGTGCTTCAGTTGGTAAGTGTCAGACTCTTGATTTCTGTTCAGGTCATGAACTCATGGTTTGTGGGATTGAGCCCTGAGTCAGGGTCCACACTCACAACATGGAGCCTGCTTGGGATTCTCTCTCTCCCTCTCTCTGCCCCTCTCCTGCTCACATGCACACACACACTCTCTCAAAATAGATAAATACACTTAAAACAAAAGGGTACTTTCAAGACAAAGAATGTTATCAAAAACAAAGAGAAACATTTGATAATGATAAAAGGCTCAATTCATTAAGAAAGTATAATGTCTCAAAAAGCAAAAGTTGATTTAATATGGGGCTAAATTACTCAACTAATGTCTACTAATATTTTTAATAATGAATACTTCATTGATCCTTGGGAAACAGATGTTTTTATGAAGATTTAAAAGAAAGGAGAGGGGAAACCTTAAAAAGGGCAAAAAAAAAAAAAAAAAGGAAGGGGAGAGACAGAAGCTCACGTTCTACAGGAAAAAAACAAAAGCAATTCTGCAAATATAAATGTGAAAATAAGACAAAGTTTGTCAAACTCATAAGGTTAATGGTATTATGAAGTCTTAGACCCTCCTACAGCCAATTCATCTTCTTCTCCAGGGGTGTCATCTAACACCGTCGTCCCCTCACTATTGCCTGGTAGCTCTCCAGTCACTGTCTGTGGACCTTGCCACGGGCTCTCCCTGGCTTGTGATCACAGCTTGCCCCCTGCCTCGCCTGAATTGCCACGGAAAACTTCCCCAAAGCGAGCATGTGGCAGTCACGGAAAAGAAGTACCACAAAACGATTCTTTCCTCATTTCCAAACATCAGGAGCAGGAAATTGTTGGGTTGTGTTAGTTTAGTTTTGTTTTTAACTCACACTGGCTAATTTTAAAAAGATAATCTCTAAAGATGATAGAATAGTCCGCCGTTCCCTAGGGAGAAGCATGGACTGACTTTTGGTTATTTGCTCATTTAAGAGGCAGTCAGACAATACAGTGAAAGTAACACTTTAGATTTCTGCTACTTTATTAGACTCTGATTGGAGCTGACAGCCAACAAATCACATGAGAGACATTTTACTCTATTGCCTATGTGTATCATGTTGTCCGTTGCAACTTAAAATTCATTAAATTAACTTAGGAATGTGAAAGTCATATGGAGATGCACAAATGAATTTTAAGTAGGATTACGATTACCTTGAAGCATTATTTGGCTCCAGCCATTCTGCAGGGTTGGCATTTCCAGACCATCAACTCAGCATGACACACATATACACCATCTGGCTTTGGGTTCTTAGCAGGCTGGCTGCTCTTATTATTTTGTATCACATGTAGAAATGAAGTGGTCAAATGTACCATATCTCTCCAAGAAATATAAATAGAGATTTATCAGAATGAAAAAATAAAAAGCCCAGGATATTTTGAACTCACTCTAGTATTTGTTCTTCTAGAATATTCTCTACTATTGAATAATTCCTTCTACATCTTCTCTCCACCCCCTCAACTCTCTCTGTCAGGAAATAATAGATTATTTACTGAGTCATTTTAGGTTCAGGATTCATTTCCACAAGTATGGAAACGTACCCAAATTCCATTCATATTCTTATCTTTTCTTACCCATGAGTGGTTTTAGTTAAATTACCTTAATATTATTTTCTTTTTTCTCTGGAATGCACTAAACTATTACAACTCTGTTTGTAGCATAGGGCAAATTTGTTAGACTTCTACCATTTATTCCCAAACATATTCAATATGGTTTATCCAGCATACGTTATATTTTATTTCGTTAGATCATCTTCAATGTCTTAATTACATGAAGCTTTAGTCTGTATATCAAGTTACATCATTAGTATAATGAGTTGCTAATTTTTACAGGCCAACCTCAGGCAAAAACAAAGAAAGCACCAAGGTAGGAAAAACAGGATTTTAAGTAAGAAATGCAAATCACTGTTTATATGAATTTTAAAAGACCATAGAACTGCTATCTTGACCATTGGGAGGAAGATTTCTAATGACATCTATGTGTTGTGTACCACATTTACATTATATTGTATTTTCATAAGATTAATATAAAGAACAGAATAACATTTGTTAAAATAACCTTTATGTTAGGGTTAATTTAGACATGGTCTACAGAAGAAACAAGACGACAGAACTCTGAAGGGTAGCAATGGACACTGGAGTGATGTGGATCATGGAATGAAAGAAAGCTAGAAAGAACAGATGGAAAGAAGGCAGTAAGATTTAGAGGCGTCATAATGGAGGGTCTGGAGGAGTCCTGTGTATGAGGATGAGAGCATTAGTTAAAGGGATATTTAAATAAAGAAGAAAGAATTCATGGCAATATCTGTGTTCAATGAAGAGTGAATTTGTCTGGAGAAGTGAAATATGTGAAAAGGATATAAAGGCCATAAAATCACGGTGCTATAAAACAAACAAACAAACAAAAACACAATATTCAAGGGATTCCCTCTCTAGTCCGCAAATATCTTACTTTTTATTTATTTTTTATGGCTTTTTTTTGAGTGGAGGTGTGCATTGCAGAGGGACAGAGAGGGGAGAGAGAGAAAGAGAGGGGGAGAGAGAAAGAAAGAGAGGGAGAGAAATAGAGAGAGAGAGAGAGAGAGAGAGATCTCAAGCAGTATACTGGGTATGGAGCCTGAGGGGGGGCTCCATCCCATGACCACGAGCTCACAACCTGAGCCAAAATCAAGAGTCAGATACTCAACCAATGAGTCACCCAGGTGTCCCAATATCTTACTTTTTAATAGTGCATGATTCCGTCTTCTTGTTATTAAGGTCAAGAGGGAATGCCAAGCATATATCAGCACATGAGACTGTGACTCACTATGAAATCAGATGAGTAAATTCTGCAAGGATCTCCTTTGCATTTGTTTGTGTCTTCCTTGCCTGAGCCATCTGAATATCTGTAGCAATTCTATAGCCCTGGGAGGCCATCAGCTACATGGAGGCTGCACTCATTTACACGTATGGATACTACGTTGTGGAGAAATCAATGCATTTAAAACTCCCACAGTCTCTCTCTGCTTCCCTCATCCACTGAAATACCCATCAGATGCACTGCCTGGTGAATTTTCCTTTACTGCTCTGAACAGGCCAGTATGGCTTTCACACTCTGGTGACTGTAAGTCTATTTGTCCAGATCTGCCATTTAAGTGATGTGCTGTAAGCCCAAGGTTTTTCAAGGAATCTTCACCACAAACATTTTTGAGGAGATGGACTCACTGCATCATCCATCCTGTGGTTTTCAGAATGTGATTTAGGATCCATGCCCGTGTACACAGACATTTACCTCACACTGCTCTATCTCATTACTGAAAATCGATGAAGTAGGCCATAAGTCACCACTGGCAAGCAATCCATTCAGATAGACAGAAAGAAAAATAAGTTTTTCAGTCAGAAATAATGCACTCAGATACGCAGCTTTGGAAAGGAAAGCTTGTCAACAAAATTCATTACAATATCACATAATTGCTTTCAATATATAAGAAGGATATGCTTCACAAAGTAACGGGTACAATCAGACCATGTTCCAGCAACAACTCGTTAAAAGTACAGCAGGGACCTTTCCAGAGACTCTACTCTAATCTGCAAATAATGACAGAAAACTCCCCTCGGGGTTCTCACTGTGCTTCACTGATACTATGAGCAACACAAAACTTCTGTAGGCTTAAAGATTTTTTAAACTATTAATATTAGCATGAATCCCTTTTGAATACTGAATTAAACACGCCATCGATTTATTTAACAAATATTTATTGATTAACTACTGTGTACAAAGCACTTAGTGAACTAGTAATGCAGAAATGGAGACTATCAAATGTACATTTCACTGCAAACGAGAAGGTGCTTGGTGTTTAACCTCTAATTTGGTGGAATTCACATTTGCTCAATACTTGATATCTAGATTTCGGCACAAGAGCAATAAACAATTTTTTAAAAACTGGTGTGTCTTAACACAAATCTGTTCAGTAGAGCATTAAACTTTCTAGCATTATAAATGTATTTTATCCCACTAATGCATTTCAGCAGAAGATGATTTAAGTGCCAAACATAATCATTAAAGAGCTAGATAAATTTGAAAGCTAAATTAGAAAGGACCTTGACCTGAATTAAGATCAAATCAGGTCTTAATTGATTAGATGATACATAATCAGATCATCATACATAACCTGTGCATAATCTGTATATAATAAAATGAATGATATAAATTTAGAACATATACACATACAGGTGAAATTGTGTCCATGAAACCAATTAGAAAGACATGGCCCTTGTCCTGAGAAGTCTCTATTTTAAGTATTTATTTATCTATTGATTTTGATCTAACATTGAGTCTACATAAAGGTAATGTCTACGCAGTCGTAGATAACTACTTGGCAGGGAACTGAATGGTTGACATAGTTATGAAGGTGGTTCCCTGTTTCTAGATACCAACTGATGCCTTGAGGAACAGATCTTCCAGACAAAATTTTCTGAGTGGCTTTGAGAGATCTCATTCCCCCCAGTACTTGCTCAAATTGGCCATTGTTCTACCCTATTCCCTGGTTTAATATGTCATTTTGAAGTTTACTGGTACAGAGCCTAAAGGGTATAAAACGAACTATTCTTGGGGTGCCTGGGTGGCTCAGTCAGTTAAGCGTCAGACTCTAGATCAGGTCATGATCTCATGGTTCATGAGATCCAGCCCTGCATCCGGCTCTGTGAAAACTGGAACTGTAAGTTTATGTCAGATTTTAGAATTGAATTCATTATTTTTTTAAAAAACAGCAGACGTGTAATATAAAGGATTTTGAACTATCATAGGAGAGTAATTGTAAGATGCAGAGAGAACTCTGAAAGGTATTTTGTGGCTCAGAGATATTATCAAAGGAAAGAAGAACTTAGAAGAGGCCCTCCCTCTCAAGGATGGGCTTCAGACCTCACTGTGGGAGGGGTGTTTGCAGCCTGTTGGATGGTGGAAAAGCTCTCTGGGCTGCCGGGACAAGATCTGGTCCACAGTCACTGCATGAAGAGGAAGCAGCCTTCCCACGTGCAGATGAGCGTGGGCAGACGTACCGGTGCACAGAAGCTAAGCAACCACCGGGGGCAGGAGGCCTGGAGCATGTGGGGCCCTCCTTGGGAGAGCTGCAGGGAAATGGTCACCAAAGGCCCACACATCCCTGCCTGTGGCTGGGGAGAAGCCATATTAGATGTCCTCCTACCCATGTGACTGATCAGAGGGGCAGCAGCTAGACCCAGCCAGCGATCGACCCTCCTCCTTCAATTACACTTCAGTACCCTCTACTTCACATCATCCTCACTGTGGAGGAGAAATGATTGAAAAGTTCAGTCCATTTGGAAGAGCAGGTATTACAGGGTGAATCTGAAGCTGAGAAACAATATATATCTCATTTATTTCACTACGACTTCATTGATATTTAATAGTACTGAGGACACAGTTTCATTTATTCTAGTGAGATGCAGAAGAATCAGGGAAGAACATTTGCTTTTAATTATTCAGACGGGCAATATGAGTCTTATCTCCTGGCTTTCGGCCATTTAATTGTTTTATGTCATCTTTTATAGAGAGTAAATCAGGCAAACCAATGAATATATTATCTTAACATTTCAAGTATAGTAGAACATTCAAGGTGGTCTATTTTGCTACTAATTTGTGATACTTGTGTTAAACAGAGAAGGCTGAAGTGAATGGCCAAAATGAAATTGTATATATATGTTGAAATTTAACCCAATAATTGTCATGATCTTCCTATTCATTTCAGGATTTTTTGTAGTGACCAAAAAAAAAAAAAAAAATCAAATGTGCACAAACTCAACCTCTTAAATAATCTCTTAAATAGAGGTATTAAAAAAATCATAATACACAGAAGGGAAAATAATTTACCTGGAGGTACCTGTAACAACGTAGGTGAATTGCTCAAGCATAACATCTAACAATAAAACTAAGCTGGAGCAGACGGAAAACCTACGTTATTACTTAAATAAAGTCCTAAAAGAACTGAATAAAAATCCACAATAGTAGCCCAGAAATACACATGCAGTAAAGCTACAAGGAAAGACGATGGTAATAAAATGCCACCCAGGGCTGTTAGACCTCTCTCCCCCCTTCCCAGGAAACAGCTCGGGTTACCTTTTACCTTGGTTTCTTTACCACCTGATTCAAGTATAATGAAATCATCAATACCGTTGCTATTTTATAAATACCTGACTGTGTGGTGGGCCAATGAGGGTAGGGTTTGGTTTTCATTTGATATTGCCACCCTTGAGATTGGCACCACATGTAGGGTGTGGTATTAATACCCACTTGCCAATTACCGAATTAATGAGAGTGGCGAAGACAGCCAAACAGGATGGCGGGGAACCTGACCTGGGGCTGGGGGAAAGATGGCTCGCAGGTGCTGAGGAAGGAGCACCTTCCCGTTAAAAAGGATCCGGCAGAGCTCCGTTTCCGCTGCTGTGCACTGCTGTTCTACTTGTTTGCAACTGTGCTCAGCGCTGTCGTTACAGAGCATGCAAGTGGGACTCTGGGGTTGAGGGTTTGCAAGGCAAGCCCAGCAAGACATTAGGGCAGTGAGGGCATCAAGAGATGAGTAATGAAAGATCCTGGAGTGTAGACTGGCCAGAGAAAACCAAGTCGACAGAGAGAGAGAACGTGAGTCCTCTGCTGGGTGGGGGCGGTCACATGTCTGGTGCAAGGGAACAAAATGAAAGATGTGTGACTCTGGTTTGTGGACAGAGAAGGAGTTAGAGGTCCGGCTGTTCTTGGTGACAAGGAGACCCAAGGGTGGCTATGGCACCAAGCTCCAGGATGGAAGGGATAAAAATCGGAAGAGAGGAGGACAAAATATATTGTGAGGAGTGAATTTCATGTACTAATGATGTTATTGTAAAGTCATGGCACCTCTCTCTAAAAAAAAGTTAAAAGAAATTGGAGGCAATATACAAAGAAACACTGATCCTAAGAAAAATCAGAGACACTTTAGAAATCTATCAATAAAATATATCAATATAAAATACATGTATAAAACAATAAATAGTAACCGATTTCTTTCTGCATCAACAGAAATACAAACAATTGCATTTTCCTTATAATTACATTAAAGTAATGCATTTTCTTCTGACCTTGCCACATTTCTGTTCTCAGAAACAAGGTGTGTGTTTAAATGCTAATAAATAGATGGAAACATCAACCAAAATTGTACATGGATAGAATACAAAAAAGGATGACTATGTATCAACTTGATAAACAAATTTGACTTTGATCCCACAAACGGGGTAAAGCCAGTCTCATTTTTGTTATGGCCGGAATAAAAGAGGAAAATCCAAAGTCCTCTGGAGAAGATCCAACAGGTGTTAATAAAAATATACATTCCTTCTACAAAAAGTATTCATGCAGAAACTTCTCCTGAGAGAAGCTAATTCAATACCACATATCAAGGAGTCAAATGAAATTAAAAAGTATAAATTCAAGAAGAAATAACATGAAGCGCTATAAGAACTCAGAACACAGAAAATGCATATTTTGTGTTGCTTCATAAAGGATGTTAATTTTGAAAATGAGTGATAGTTTCCTTACTAGAATAACAAATGAAAATAATCAGTTGTTTCTTAGACACAGGAAAGTATAAATTTGTACTAAATTTTAAAGATAGCTAGGAAAACCAACTTAATGGAGAACTGTCTTGTTCTGGATATACTAAATTTAGGAAATGGCTGTTTTTAAGTATCTTTTTATATTTTTTAAATTTTTTTAATGTTTACTTTTGAGGGAGAAAGATTGACAGAGTAAGAGCAGGGGAGGGGCAGAGAGAGGGGGAGACACAGAATCCGAAGCAGGCTCCAGGCTCTAAGCTGTCAGCACAGGGCCCAACGTGGGACTCGAACTCACAACCTGCGAGTTCGTGACCTGAGCCGAAGTCAGATGCTTAACCGACTGAGCCAAAGGGTGCCCCATGTTTTTAAGTTTCTAAGGGGTTCTGACCAAAGATTTTTTTCTGAGAAGCTACTTTTTTGTTTAACTCAGACTCATGAAAAATAGTATTATTTGAAATAATTACCACATGGTTTCACCAGTAGAAAATCAAATGCTTACTCAGGGCTCATGAGAGTTCATACTTGTACAGTGCAGCCTTCTGGTGCTTGCCAGTGTCTTAGTTGATAACCACAGTGAAATTGCTCCTAACAAGTGGTTCTCACAATTTCTCCAAATAGCTTGCAGTGACATTTTTATGGCAATGCTGCCGGTAGGTAATGAGGGAAGGGAGAATGGGGGAGGGGGGTGTTGGAAGAAGAAGGAGGAAGGGAGGAAAAGGGAAAGGACAATCTTTGGAGGAAAAGCTTTATGTAACTTTGCCTTAGACTGTTTGGGCTGCTATGATAGAAATGCCATATGCTACATGGCTTGTAAGCTACAAAAATTTATTTCTCATGGTTCTGGAGGGTGGAAGTCCAAGATCAAGGCCCTGGTGAGAACCTCATTCCCAGATGGACCTCTTTTCACTGTAAACTCACCTCTCTCTGGAGCCTCTTTTACAAAGGCAATTCATCTCATTCATAAGGGTTCCATCCTCATGACTTATTGCCTCCCCAAAGCCCCACATGCTGATACCATCCAACACCCTGGGAGTCAAGATGCAATGCAAGAATGAGGAAGGGTACACAAACACTCAATATAAAGCAAATATAAAGTTGTAAAATGCTCAGTCTGAAAAATATATATACCTCATTCCTAATATAACACAAGGTGTTCACTTTAATCAATAGCTCTCTTGATCAGAATGCAGCAGGGAAAGGTTGATGTTGCAAACTGGTAAATGCTAGAGAATATGGTGGACAAATAAGAGCTAATCTATCCACCTTTTCTAGCATTACTGACATTGGACACGAGACCTGAATTGAAAATATTATCTAAAGGTATTCAATGAACTATGTCAAATTTACAGACTGTCCATGCAGAACTTGCATACAGTATATGTAACATTTGCCTCAGTTACTTTTTTAAAAATCCATTGTTGATGCTGAGCCCAGGACAGAATATTCATCATTTCAAAGCCCAAGTTTTCTTCTGTGGCTTCAAAATGGCTTCAAAATATCCTGAATGAAATCTCCCCAAATGTAGAATCAAAAAAATCTTTTAGTGGCATTATTTTTCTTTTCTCTGCAGTGATTGTGCTACGCACACCAATCAGTGAGTGCACTGACTAGGGTTTAGAGTTAGGGATGAATGCCTCTGTCCAAGGCTCTTTGGCCAGACAGAAGCCCCCAATTCCAAACAATGGATAAAGAAGGGATACGTCACTTAGATAACAAAGCCCAAAGTTCATGAGCCACCGCAAACACATACCTGTTCTCTTTACCTTAAGTGAAGGCTCCCCAGTTTTGGAAGCTCCCCCTGCCTCTTGAGATACAGAAAGCCCCAGGGCTTCAGCTCCACTCCCTTCCATGGTGTGCTTGGATTGCAATCGGGACAAGCCACCTGCACACTTTTGGACTAGTGTTTATTACAAGTGGATTTTACTCCACTCACCCAAATACTGCCCATTTGCTGGATATCTCTCAAGAAGCCAGTGGCCTGTGAAAATTATTACATACTTTCAAATTGCTTAGGCTTTAATAATCTCTAATTTAAAGTTCTGTGCTGCAAAGTTTATGATATTCGATATTTAAATTGAGTATACCTAGGCAAAAAGCTAGGACCCTCTCTAGTAACCATAGTGTTCTCAGACATGATCCTAGAAATTTGTTGGCAAGTGATAACTACAATGTACTATGAAAAGTCTGTCTTTGGGACACTCTCCAGAAGCAGTATATAGGCGTGGTTTTGATAATGTTTGTTTTGTTTTGTTTTGTTTTGTTTTTTAGGTCTTTCAAGTTCCTCTTTGTCGTAAAGCTCTTCATAGGATCTTAAGGGCACCTGGGTGGCTGAGCCGGTTAAGCGTCTGACTCTTGATTTCCGGTTAAGCGTCTGACTCTTGATTTCCGTTCAGGTCATGATCTCACAGTTTGTGAGTTCAAGGCCCGCACAGAGCTCCACACTGACGGTGCAGAGCCTGCTTGGTTTCTCTCTCTCCCTCTCTCTCTCTACTCCTTACTCCATTCTCTCTCTCACACACAATAAATAAGTAAACTTTAAAACAAAAAGCTCTTCATAGGATCTTACAGTTCAGTTACTTATTAACACTATAATAAATGATAAGTTTTGGGATTTTGCTACTAAATTTCTTTTTAAATTCATTTTTATTTTTATCGTGGTAGTAATACTTAATGTGAGATGTACCCTCTTAAAATTTTTTTTTACATTTATTTATTTTTGAGAGACAGAGCACAAGCGGGGGGCGGGGAGAGAGAGAATGAGACACAGAATCCGAAGTAGGCTCCAGGCTCTGAGCTATAAGCACAGAGCCCAACGCGGGGCTTGAACTCACAAACCATGAGATCATGACATGAGCCCAAGTTGGACGCTTAACCAACTGAGCCATCCAGGTGCCCCAAGATGTATCTTTTTTGCATGTACCATACAGTATTGTTAACTATAGGCACAATGTTGTACAACAGGTCCCTAGAATTTATTCCTGTTGCATAGATGAAACTTTAAACCCATTGATTAGCAACTCATTTCCCTCTCCCCAGCCCGTGGCAACCACTCATGCACTCTCTGTTGCTATGAGTTTATTTTAGATACCTCACAGAAGTGAATCAAATAGTAATTATCCTTCTGTGACTGGCTCATTTCATGTAGCATAATGTCCTTCTGATAATAAACTAATTTCTATTGGGGTGCCTGGGTGGCTCAATCAGTTAAATATCCGATTTTGGCTCAGGCCATGATCTCGCAGTTCGTAGGTTCAAGCCCTGTGTTGGGCTCTGTGCTGACAGCTCAGAGCCTGGAGCCTATTTTGGATTCTGTGTCTCTCTCTTTCTCTGCCTCTGCCTCTCTCTCTCTCTCTCTCTCTCTCAAAAATAAATAAAACACTAAGTAAATAAATAAATAAACTGATTTCTGTCAACTGAATGAATATAGCTGACATTTGGGAAAGCTCTCCACACACACAAGGTGACAAAGCATGTGGAGACAAACAATTTTCTGGAAGGTGTCTTCAGCATAGGAAACCTGGCTCATGTCTTAAATCCAACAGTACGTCTTACCTTAATGTTGAAAGCATACTGTAAATAATGTACACATTCATTTTAGTAGCATTTTCATCTCTGTGCACCTAAATTCTTTTCGTGCTTTTCTGAACCGGTGTTTTTACGTAGCAGGTGTAGAGGCTGAGGTCACTATCGTTGCCTGCAAGTCATCATGAAGCATGCTGCACAGAGACGCATGGAACCCTCTCCAGTGGTGACCAAACACCACTGAGCTTGAACCAGCCCTGACAGAAACTCCTTAAGTCTTTCAGATCATGAGGACATCAGAGCATCATTTCATAAAAAGATGTTTTTGACAATGACTACAGCGAGCAAGAGAAAGGCTACATATAAAAACTACCCCAATCAAATCTTGCACTAAAAGTCACGATATATTGCATTTTCCAAAAGTGCCTAAGGGTTGCCTAGGATCATCTCCATGGTAGGTTATGGTACGTAATGTGCATTAACGTGGAGGTGGCCTTTTCTTCTTTCCCAGTGGACACTCCTCCATCTCTTTCCTTTTTCCTTCTTAACTTCTCCACCTCCAAATTCCGGTGTGCCCCAGGGCTCAGTCACTGGACCTCTGGTCTTTTCCAGCTGCAGAAATCTGAACCGGTCTCCTCGCTCTGGATACCGTCTCTCTGATAATGACTCCCACATTTACATTTCTAGCTGGGGGCCTCTCCCTTGAATTCCATCTATCTACTGGACATCTACATTTGAGTGCCAAATAGGCAACTCAAACTCAACATGTCCAAAACCGAACTCCTTGTGTCCCCGGCAAGTCTGCTTCTTCTACAGCCCTCCTCATCTGAAGTGATGGCGAATCTGAGTTTAGAGTCACACAGGCCTCAAGCTCGGCGAATGCAATTCATTGGCAAATCACGTTGACTTTACCTTAAAAAAAAAAATCATCTCCAGAATTCGACACTACACCCCTTCGACTGCTATCTCACAGTCTTGAGTTACCACCAACCCTCCCTCAGCTTGTTGGAAGAGCCTCCCACCGACCACCCGGCTTTTCTGGTATTCTCTACAGCAGCTGGAATGAGGCTGTTGCAAATCAGATCATGTCGCTCTGTTCGAGCCCCTTACAAGGTTTCCCATCTCAGGTCCAGTAAAAGTCAAAGTCCTTAATAACATGTCTCGTGAAGGCCTTCCCTATGTACCGTCATTTCCCCCTCACTCACTCTGCCCCTGTTCCGCTGGTCTCTCAGTCGGGGGCTTTGCACCTGCTGTTCACTTGACCTACCCCATCACTTCCTTCCTTCAAACAGAAGCTTGTAGTGAGGCCTTCTCTGTGACTCTGTAAAACCTGCAACCCCTCCTCTCGTATGATGACACTCTCAAGCTTCCTTTACTCCTTACTTCAGGGGAGCACTGTTCCCACCCTCTCCCCTCCCTACTGGAACCCAGACTCCAAATGATGGCAGAGGCTTGCTGTATACGTTACTAACTGCTGAATCCTAGACACTCAATAAATACTTGCCAAATGAATGAACGAAAAATTGATTTTTACTTCTTTTCATTTTCTTGCTCAGAACACAGGGGCTAGCCTTGCTCAAAGTCATTCGGCAAGAACGTTTTGAAGCCTGAATGTGAACCCAGGTAGTTTAAGTGAAAGCCCCTACTCTTCTACCAAAGCATGCCAGGTAACGTGCATACAACATTCCTACCATCTCAGAGGCTGGGCCTGGTTTTATCCTTACTTACTTCCTTTTTTTAAAAAAATGTTTATTTCTTTTTGAGAGACAAGCAGAGCACAAGCAGGGGAGAGGCAGAGAGAGGGAGACACAGAATCTGAAGCCGACTCCACACTCTGAGCTGTCAGCACAGAGCCTGACGCAGAGCTCGAACTCACAAACCATGGTATGACCTGAGCCAAAGTTGGGCACTTAACCGACCGAGCCACCCAAGCGCCCCTACCGTTCCTTTCTTTCAACCCCAAATACCTACTAGGACGCAACTCAGATGAAAGGTACAAAACAACTGTCCACTAAATATAAAGAGAAGAAGAATTTCACCCAGAAAACAATGGTAATCACACTTGCAGTCTAGGTTGTGAACCTATCCAGGGCAAAGTTACGTTCCATTCATTCCTCTATCAGCGAGGCTTGGCTCAGTTCCCAGAACGAGGTAGGGACCAAATGTATGTTCAGTCAAGGAAGAGAAGTACACCAAGTTGTCCTGACCAGGATAGTCAGACTTGGTGACAGGACAGCTGAAAAGTCATGGAGTTGTGCCCCTTGCTCGTTCGTGGAGCAGCCAGGGCATCTAATAGGAACTCGACTACTGTATAAATTTACAGATGCAATAAACTGAGGAAGGTGAAGCCTTCCTCTTCAACAAAAAAGTGCACTCTTGGTCAATATCACTGTGGCCAACCCCAGGTGCTTGCCATGTGCCAGGACCTTTGCATGTAGCTTTTTATGCACAATCTTATTTAACTGCCACAAAAGTCCTCTAAGATATATATTGTATCACCATGTTACAAATTGTGAGTGTGTGGCTGTAAGAAGCAGAGTGACTTCCTCAAGCTTATACATACTCCTCTCTCAGTCAGTACAGGAATCAGGCCTCTTGACTTCAGGGCAATGCTCTCATTTCATCACACAAGTGCTTCTTTTAAACATGAAAAATAATAAACATCATAATATATTTTCTTGCCTCCTATGGTATAAATGCATACAGATATTCTGGCTCTGAAACCTATAGTCCTTTCTTATATATGCCCATATTCTTCTGCATTTACTTAATTGTTACTTAAATGCTGTAAATACAAGTGGGCACTTCCAAACTGGTAGAAACGTCCAGGGATGTAATTTGGACATATGAATCAGAAGTCTTAAATATGCTGTTAGAAATGCATCTTACTTGGTCACAGACTTATGGATAAAAGTGTTTCTTTCAGTGAAATTTATACTATTAACAATCCGGAAATTGCTAATTGACCAAAATGACATTACTTAAATCTTGAGGGAATAGTGGAATGTTATAAATCCATGAAACATCGTGTCTTTGAACAATAGTTAACAACTGGAGAAGATGCTTAATATAGATAACCCAGTATAAAACAAAGTAACGAAAGTAACCATAACCACAACAACAGCTAACATTACCTGAACGCTGAGTGAGTGCCAGGCACTGTGTTGGGTACCTTATTAACTGGTCCCATTTAATCTTTATGACAACCTCATGAGCTGCAGACTCCAGTAATCCTGGTTTTATATATGAAGAAATACAGGCACAGAAAAGCATTTTATATATAGTATGATCTCAAATCTATGTAAAGTATTTTTTAATTTTTTAATGTTTGTTTATTTTTGAAAGAGAGACAGAGTGCAAGTGGGGGAGGGGCAGAGAGAGAGGGAGACATAGAATCTGAAACTGGTTCCAGACTCTGAACAGTCAGCACAAAGCCCGATGTGGGGTTCGAGATCATGACCTGAGCTGAAGTCGGATGCTTAACCGACTGAGCCACTCAGGTGCCCTCAGTGTAAAGTATTTATACAAAGAAATCATGATCTAAAAATAAAGCTTTAGCCATGATACTTTAAATGAACCAATGATCACATAGTGGTCAAGTACCTTTAAGCTGACATTCATTGAAAATTTGATTGTCGTTTAACAAACTTTTTTAAGTGGAAAAATACACACTCAAAACCTGAACGTTTTACTCAAATTATGACTCACTTTGTCTAATTATTAATAAAAATAGCGCTGGCCTCATATTTGCTCATATTCTCTTTCTCTTCTTGTTATCACTCCCACATTTGCACACTTTCTTTCCCCACATATTGAAAGTGGAATCAGAGAATTTTTTCCATTCATATTTCTGAGAACTTGTTTAAAATGTGTAAGTAAAACAGCGAGCTAAAGCTAAAGTAATTATGTCAAAGGTTCTTGCAGTATTTCCCCTTAGGAACTTTCTACTGTTTTAAAAGTTATGTTATTTTTTGGGAGCGGAAAAAAATCTAGGCAACAAACTTATTATCCCTCTAAGATTTTTGAAAACAGGTATGTGTTTTGATAGCTTAGCTTGAAAATATATTTTTCTACTAACTTTCCTGCTCTTCGGGGCCATGATATGATTGAAGCAGTTACCTAAGTGTTTTGGTTAGTTGTTAGCTTTGGGATCTTATTTGTAATCAAATTAGGTTAAGAAAACGTTTGTCCTAAGAGAACTTCTCTGTCCTAAGAGAACTCACAGAATCAAAATTCCACTCTGGTACTTCTCATAGTGTGAGGGGCACACCTACTCAGTCAGCTCTGGGGGGAAATCTAAAAAAAAATATTTTAAATTGTGGCTACCCATATAGCCTGGACTAGTTTCTGGAAGGGAACTGTGGATCATGTTAACCTATGTGAAAACACACAGGACAGAACCTGGTTCTCCAACATATCTCTTTCAGTGCTATTCATTCATTCATTCATTCATTCATTCATTTGCTCACCATTCCCAACCACTATCATTTTTTCCCAAGGGGAAGAAGGCTGGTTCACATGTGTGGTTGTACAAATGCTTTACCTCCTCATGGCACACTTTTCTAATTCCACTCCACTTGCCTCCTATTCCTCATCCTTGAAGACTCAGCTCCTCTCTACCCTTGGCAGCTGAAGTGACCATACATGCCTTGGTGCTAAGATTTTTATGTTGCACATTCCTCTGTCCTTGCCATGTACTTCAGTGTATTTAGGTGTTTGTTTCTGTCTACCCTAGAAGACTGTGAACTTCATAAGGAGGAGCATAATGTTCTATTTGTCTTTAGATTCTTAAGTTCAATTTACTCAACTTGAGAACTCTGTTGCCCGTAGGCAAGTTCTTTTTATACTCTGAACTTCAGTTTCCTCTTGTGTAAAGTGTATTACTTCACAGATTTACTGTGAAGATTAAGTAAGATCCTGTATGTGGAAGCACCTGGAACGTAGGTTCTCAATTAATGCTAACTCGCTGAATCTGAATCATTTCATGCATCCCTACAATACACATCGCAGCAGTAAATCAGCACTGAGCAAAATGACTAGTAGCTAAATCCTCAATAAATGATTACAAAATAAATAAATAAAATAAATATAAACTAAAGTGTGTAGACCGGTGGTTCTTTGCGTTACAAGAACTTTAAGGAGATGATGAAGACCATGGTCCTTCTCTCCATAGGCATGTGCTCAAATCTGTGTGGAATTTAAGGTACTCTTCAAACTCTCTCAAGCTGAGTCCCGGCCTCTCAAGTCTATATGTATCAGTAGGAGTCCCTACTGTAAACAATTCTATATAAAGACGAGGTAACCTAGGCCACATGAATTTGGCTTCCTTCTCTGACTGCTACAGTGTCAGTTCATCCTAAAGTGCATAAGGCTCTGGCCATTACCCTTCAGGCCTGGTAACCTGCCTACAAAATGGCTGTCAACCATGAGGTGTCCTCTCGTGGGATGCAATGGACAGAAACCAAAATGTGAAGATCTCACTTTGTTGGATTGTTTTTTGGGGATTTAACATATCTGAAAAAAAAAAAGGTGGGGCCTTTCAAGCTTTTAGGTTCTTTTCATTTGCCACAAATGCAAACATTTACAAAGTCAGCATGGATTTTTTTTTTTTTAATTAGGGTTAGAATTTCTGTCAGAGCAGCAGGCACACAAAATAAGATGCTGATTCTTTCCAGTCTCACCTAAGCTGAATGCATATGTCTCTCCACTGAAACCACCTAATGTTTATTTACATGTGCAGGTATCACTGGCAAATATTTTAGCTCCCCTGCAGTTCTGTGCATCTGGAGATTTGAGTGAACAATCTCTGGACAGCAACTGGTAAAAATGACTATGAATCTTCCAGGAATCTTCCTGGAGCTCATCTTTGCTTGGAAGCTAATTTCTCCGCATGTCATTTCTGTAGAGATCCCTTGTGTATATTTAAATAGAACTTTCTCAGACCCAGAATCAGGTGCTTCTTCTTCCATGTTTTAAAAATCCCTGTAATGTGGCATTCATCCAATCACACGGTAATTATCTGTTCATGTTTCTGTTTCACTTCTATATTGTGAGAGCCCCATGGGAAGAAATGATGTCTGAATCGTTGCATCTCTGGAGCCTAACAATGCCCATTTATTACAGCAGCCACAGAGGGAAGATGTAAACATGAAAGGTGTGTGCTTTGCCCTCAAGAAGTTCAGAGTGGGGTGATCAAAATAAGTATTTGGAATGTGTTATAATATTATCCAAACTGGTAGGGAAGGGCGGGAAAAAGTTTCCCTTAGGATGTGTCGTACCTGAACTAGGTTTTGGAGAATGAATAAGAGGCATCCCCAAAGGAGGGTGGTGGGTAGGGAGGACAGCGTGCCTGCTCTAGGCAGAAGGAGCAGCACTTCTGAAGGGAAGACAGAGTGCTGGCAGGAAGGCAAAGTAGTTCTGGATAACTAGGATGCCATGTGACAAAAGGGTAATGTCAAGAGATGAGACTGTAGGAACAGAGGAACTTGAATAGACTAGCTTTTGAAAGCCATGTTAAGAAGCTTACTTTCACGTTAAAGGAAAAGTAGAACTATTGTCGAGTTTGAAGCAAAGGAATAGTGCATTCTGGAAAGATCACCCTGAGAACAGAAAACGGTTTGGAGAATGACAATACTGAAGGCAGAGAGGCTGGGGAGGAGGGTCTTTAAGTAAGTCATGTGTGAGAACAGCCAAAAAGCAGAAATAGAAAGGAGAACCTAGACTGGAGCACAGCTAGGATATTACCACTGGCTACGGGGTGCGGGTGAGGATTGAGGAGAAAGAAGAGTCAACAAGCGCTTCCAGGTTTCAGGCCTCCTCGGAAGGCCACCATTCACCAAGATGCAGAGCACGTTAAAAAGTTTCCTCCTTCGACATATTAAGTTTAAGTTGTCACAGGGGCAATTAAAAGGGAGAAGCCCAATAGGCAGTTAGACATAGGTGTTTACAGTGTAGAGTATTTCATGAATAGCCTTCAAAAACATCAGAATGCTGATTTGTTGATGAAGCCATGAGAGTGAACGAGTTCCACCATGATGAGAGCTCACAGCGAGATAACAATGAGTCTGAAGCCAGGCAGTTGCAACACCAACATTTATGGAATAAAGACAGCCCAAAAATTGCTTGAGAAAGAGTGTCAGAGAGGTTGCAGGAAGACCAGGAGAGGATAATGAGTATCAAGGAAGCCATGGAAGAATGGTTCCATGGAGAAGGAATATTTCAGTAACCTCAGATGTTGAAAAGAAATTGGAGAAGTGCAAATTTTTCATTGGGTGTGATGAGGAGGAGGTTTTTATCTTCACGATGAGGGCAGTTCAAAGGACTTTTGGAGATCTGAGTTAATGTGAAAAGTGAATTAGAGCTGAGACACTGACAGAGTCAGAAAGAAAGAATCTTTCCCAAAGCATGACTACAAAAGGGAAGAAAAATAATCGAAGTATTTACAATTCCAAGAGACTTCAACTCTGAAACAGTAGGCTCTCACTGACTCATGCATGATTTATTAAATTTTGAAGATTTTTAGAACTTAATGGGAAATACACTTGAGGTAAATCTGACAAATGTACTCCTTACTCAGACACCTTGGTAATATTGTAATCACTAATTTTACAGCTTTTAATCTCGGGTGATTGGTGAAGATTGGTCAAAGATTTCAGAAGGTTGGTCCAGGATATAATCTATTGGTTTGGAACGGGCATTCATTTCACATCAGTGAATGTGCTTCAGAGACTTAAAGTATGCTTTGGTTTCCTCATTCAATATGCAATTACCCAAGGCAGTAAGTCAGTCTGCTTCTCAATATACTCTGTTATTCTTCCCACACACATCTGCTGCTTTTAAGGATATTCCAAAGATTCCATCTGGACAAGACATACTACCTCTCACCTACCTCAAACCAACAACAACAACAAAAAAACCCCACACCTCCTCCTCAAGGCACAAGGGCACTTCCTCTCGTCAGTTTCAAAATAGCTTCTCTGTAATATTTTGTTTAAGGGTGTGAGTCTAAAGGAAGATTCTGCTTCTACACAAACTAGAAGCAGCTTTCAACTAAAAAGAGGGTACATGCCTCATAATAAAGTTAAATAAAAGATGTGCAAGATTGCAGCAAGGAAGAACCACAAAACTTTACTGAGATAAGGTTGATAAAGGCCAAAAGAAATGGAGAAAAATTATACTATGTTCTGGGAGGCACAATACTGTAAAATGTGAATTCTCCCTAAATTGATTATAGATTCAATGTTATTCCAACTTACACCCTAAAACTTTTCATATAAAATTTGTCAAGCAGATTTGAAAATTAATGAAAATGCAAAAGGCCAAGAAGAGTAAAAATAATATGGGAGAAGAAAATGGAGGACTTCTACAATGAGATATCAAGATTTAATTTACGGTTATAGTAATTAAAAGAGTGGATATCAGCACAAGGATAGATAAATAGACCAAATGAGCAGAACAAAGTCTAGACATAGACTCACAATCAGTCACTTGGTTTATAACAAAGCTGCTACTGTTATCCTTTGGGCAAAAGAATGGATATCCATTTGAGAAAACAAATGATCTTTTACTCCTACCTCACACACAAAATTCACTGCCAAGTGGATCATAAAATGGGAAAGGCAAAATAACAAAACTTCCAGAATATAGCATAGGAGAATATCTTCATAGCCTTGGATTATGCAAATATTTCTTAAAAGGATAACAGAAAGTAATGCAGCCGATTAATAAACTGAGCTCACTGAAAGAACTTCCATTGATCAAAAGATACCATAAAGAATGCAGATAACCTATAGAGAAAGAAATATATTTGTAATACATATATATATATATATATATATATATCTTAAAAAGGAAATATATTTGTACTTTCTAAACTTTCTAAAATGGCAAAAGACTCCAACAGGCACTGCATAAAAAAGGCTACTCAAATGGCCACTAAGCAAATAAAATTAACATTGTTAGTGACCAGAGAAATTCAAGTTGAAACCACAAAGAAGCATTACTGCATACCCCCAAATAGTTAAATAAAAATAATAACATTAAATAAATAAATAAAACCACTGATGCTATAATGTGTTGGTGCAGATACAGAACAACCAGAATTCTTAAACACTACTGGCAGGAATGTATATTTTTAAAGCCACTCTGGAAAACTGGTAGCGTCCATGAAGCTGAATGTACATGTATCTTAAAACCCAGCAATTCCATTTCTAGACACACATGCACATATAGACGCACCAAACATATATATAAACATGTTCATAGATGCACGATCCAGAAGAGCTAAAAGCTGGATAATAACTCATAAGTGCATCAATAGAATGGAAAATAAATTTTAAAATATACAAAATGGAATTCTACACAGCAATGAGAAAGAACACATTACTGCTACTTGCAACCATTTGTACCAATGAGATTCACAGACACAGTACTGAACAAAAAGAAGCTACAGGAAAGAAAAAACAGTATGCGTTGCATGATTCCATTTGTAAAGAAATCAAGAACAGCTAGCACTAACCTACAGTGACAGAGGTCAGAATAATGGTTACCTCTGAGGGGGTGAGGACATAGAGGGGACACAGGATGGTTTCTACGGGGCTGGTCATATTTGATATCTTGTTCTGAGTGATGTTTATACAGATGTGTTCCCCTTTGTAAAAGTTTTCCAAACTTCTCATAAAAGATTGTGCACTTCTAAATATGCGTGTCATGTTTAGAAAACAAACAAATAAATAAATAAGACATAGTAAGATATAATCATGGTATTCCACACTAATACACCTATAGTCCAAGGGTTTAAAAGACGTTTCTAACAATAAATACCCTAGAAAGTTCAATACCTATGTATATACTGCAGATATGCATCTGTTTGAAACTGGCAAAGGCAAATGTTAATGTCCTCACATACAGTTAAAAGTGTAATTTTATACACCAGAGCCAGATTTTGGGCCCCATCCAGCTGAAGTTGTTAAGTGAGAATTCTCTGAGTTGCAAACTGCCCTTCTGTTTTTTATTCCTAGAAACAGAGGTTAGATCAGGGAAAAGGAAAAGCAAGGAGTTCTATTTCTCTTGTTGCACTAGCAAATAGACACCACAAACATTTGACCATCACGGTCAGAAGACGTTTTCCTTCCAAGTCTTTTTGTTCAGTTTTAGGTTTCTCAAGATACTGTCTTAAATTGAGTGGACTTTTTCTTAAATGCTAATGTAGTAAGCAAGAAATCTTAAAGAAAAAATTTAGTTCACCATTTTAAGTAGAGTAAATCTGGAATGTTTTAAAAATGGATTTGAGTCTGTTCCTTCTGATGAGCACCAGCATGGCAGAAATCTCATGCAGCAAACACCATAGAGAGAAGCCACTGCTGAGCCTCCTCTGACCACAAAGGAGATGACCATCACTGTACTCTGGAAATACTTTTTCCTTAACTATAGATTGAGAGATGTAATTCAGCATAAAAGCTTTGGTGCAGCCATTTTGCAAAATCTAAACATTTAGGCAAAACCTATAACTCTAGTTAAAACAGCCATAATTCAAGCAAATGGGTTTTCAGATGGAGATTTTATGTAAAACCATGCTGTCCTTCATACACTTAACTGCACCAAAAATGTAATGGAAGTATTTGTTCTTTGTTTCCCTCTTTAAGAAGAAACACAACCAAACGAACACAAAGAACCACAAGAACTGAAACACAAAAGATAAATTCAGTTAAAAGTGTTTTGAGGTTACCGCAGCATAAGTGTATTCTAGTTGATCACCAAGCTTTCAGAAAAGATGTCTGACTGAGGGATTCTGAGAACTCTTATAGAGGACACATCCCCCCTTGCACCTCTGACGCAGAATTCCTCTCTTCTTCTCTGTGTCCTTCTGGGTCACCTCATCCTTTCAGAGTCTCTAGAAATTTCCTTCTCCTCTGCTTTTCAACCACTTGGTACAGAAGTTAAAACTCAAGGAAACAGATGCTGAGGCTTCAACATATGGCCCATTGGCATATTCTTGTTGCTTGCATTTGTGGGGGACTGTTTTCCAGTTGACTTTTAACAACCTACCTTTTCACTTACAGTTCAAACCTGTCTTAGTTCACGCACGTATCAATGGCAATTCTGTATAGCCAGTTTCCAAAACGAGATGGTAAATGTCTACATCTCTCGACATATTTTAGATAAGCTATCACGTTGCTCTGTCTAAGTAAGTTGTACACTTAATGTTCTTTATTTACTCAGGAACATTGCTTTGCAAGAAGGAGGCATTTTTACATTAAAATGAATTTTTGACTTTATTTGTCCATCAATAAAAAACATTGTTTTTCCCTTCTCAAGGGTATCTTAGCCAAATGTTTGATACGACCTCTACAAATGTTAATATAAATGAAGGGGTTTTTTAGAATAGTGGTATTAAAAATTTCACTTATCTGTAGATACTATGAAAATTGTTATGCTTAACTTTCTGCATACAGACATGCCTCAGTGAAGGTTGGTAGAAGGATCTGGGGAGAATTAATCAAGGGAAGCCATCCTGAACCTAATCCGGGATCAAAATTGCTAAATAGGAGTAAGTTTAAGAACTGGGAGAATAGACGGGGCACCTGGGTGGCTCAATCGGTTAAGCATCCGACGTCAGCTCAGGTCATGATCTCACGGTTCATGGGTTCGAGCCCCGCGTCATGCTCTGTGCTGACAGCTAGCTCAGAGCCTGGAGCCTGTTTCAGATTCTGTGTCTCCCTCTTTCTCTGACCCTCCCCTGCTCATGCTGTCTCTCTCTCAGAAATAAATAAAACATTTAAAAAAATTGGGAGAATAGAATATATGCTCCTACTTGAGAGATACCCAAATTTGGGGGGTTAGGAACCAAAAATATTTACTTATTTATTCAATAAATATTTGGGGGGGTCCCAACATCTACTAGACATGTTCTTTGTGATGAAGATTTGGAAATGCTCAGGGTGAGGTCCCTGACCTCAATGAGTGCAGAGTGAATTGCAGGAAACAGGAAAGAAACATAGATAATACAAATATTTGTTTTCTAATATACATATTTGTTTTCTAGTACCACGAACTGAATGGCTTAAACACCAGAAATACATCATCTCACAGTTCTAGAAGCTAGAAGCCTGAGATCAAGCTGTCAAGAGATTGGTTCCTTCTGAGGGCTGTGAGGGGAAATCTACTCATTTCCTGGCAATCGTTGGTGCTCCTTGGCTTGCAGAAGCATCATTCCACTTTCTGCCTTCATGTTCACATGGTATTCTCCCTGTGTGTGTCCGTGTTAAGTTCTTCTTTGTATAAGGTCCCTGGTCATATTGGATTAGTGGCCCACTGTATGCCCTTATGACCTGCAACCACCCTATTTCTAAATAAAGTTATATTCTGAGGCACCAGGGATTAGGATTCTGATATAGGGATTTGGAGGAGACACATTCCGATCCGTAACAGCATAGAAAGGCATGCAACCTCATTGTAATCATTTACCAGACTTTGACAAATCCTTATAAAGAAGCCACCATATCTATAATGGCCTCCAATCATACCACCTGCTTCCAAAAGTCCATCTCCTATTCCCACCAACTGCACCATTTAGAGGCTGGCTGCCCACAGAGCCAGAATCTCAATGAATGGAGTTACTGCAAGTGAGTGTGCAGAGAGCTGTGTGAAGGTCCTTGCCTTCTACTTAACTTCCAAAGCAAAGCCCTACATCAGAACTAAGACTATTGAGATTTCAAGAAAAGAAAGCAAATAACTCACTAATACATTCTCCTACAGAAAATGAACCATTTCACTTGTGTAGCCAATTCAAGGATAGAATTTTGCTTGTGGACACATTTTTTTTTTTCTGGAGCTGTGGGAAAATATTGATATCATTTGACACTTTTTTCTCACTAAAATCTACACTTCGCAGTGTTTATAGTCAACTTGAGGAAGCATTCCAACGATCATACTCTTAGGAAAATATTTTAAACTTAAGGATATATGTGATATTAAGATTACAATACACAACAGATTGCTGAACTTCCCGACTGTTTCCCCTGAGGGTCAATGCTCTGTCTTGCTCAGTGCCCGTGGGTACATCCATAGGCTCATTTTAAAAATTACTCAACACCTCTCCCTTCTGAATGCCATGCAGGGTTCTGCCTTTTCCCCTCAAATGCAGTTGCAATTCTTAGTGTTGTCTTGCATCTTCCCTCTTTGGTGAAATTCCTTTGGTTTATCGGACTTTCTTGGCAGGGGAGGCTTCATTAACCACTGTGTTACCCTAGGTCAACCACGTTCTCAATATTCTGCTATGTTCTCACTGGCCTGTGCCGTGTTGCTCTGATTTCAAACAAAATTTGGTAAAAATATAGAAAGGTGGTAATGAGTGGAGAGGCACAGTGAGAATCCTATCTTAGCTGAATTCAATTGCTAATATGCTATTTTCTGCCCAAAACAGACATCCCCATTTCTGGGGTTTAGTTCCAAACTCAGTAGTTACAGCCCTGGGACACATTCAAGGTATTCTATGACTTTTGAGGTTTCTTGGATTCTGAACTGAAAAAAAGAAAAACAGAAAGAGTTCACATGTGGGAAAGGCCAAGAGGTCTTTAGTGAACCAAATGGCATCTACTCAGAGGTCTGTAGGTCTGCGATGTGCCCAGTTGAGACAGAGGACCACTGTCCTTCTGCACAGATGACTTTCTCAGGATAGAAAGAGGGTTCCTCCTTAAGAAAAGAATCCCTCCACTAAAATGAGGCCAGGAGGAAGTACCACCCTCAGAACGAAAAGAAACCCCAGAGTCCTTCCCTTCCTACTGTAAAGTGATTAGAGGAATATAAGCCTAAGGCCTTAATATAATAGGGCTGTAAGCGCTTCAACTTTTCAATGTTTCTATTTTTTATTTTAGTTCCTCATCTGTTTCCATGGAATTGAATGATAAGCCGTAAAACTCTTAAATAAATAAATGAAGTCCTAAGGAGGCACTTAGAAAGGTAACAAAGAGGATTTTCAGAAACCAGCATAGACCAACTTCTAGCTCTATATTTGCTTATCACGTGGCTTCTGGGGAACACCTCTGGGGTTCATCAAAATAAAAACAGAAATCTCTTTCCATCATCCTCAGCATCTCTAGCAGCAGCAGCAGCTGTGGGAAATCAGAAACACTGTCAATTCCCTCCATTTAGGGCAGAAAATAAAGGCAAAAATATTTTGATGGGCAAGTACTTTTCACTCAGTTACTCATAAGAATCCTGGCCAGTGACCAAACCTCTTCCAAGGCCCTAAGAATTCTCCTTTCGTGAACAATTTTGGGTTAGAGCTTATCAGGAAAAAGGACATTCACTAGCTCATTTTAGAAAATGTCTATATTTATCACATCTACCCTGTCAATGCTATAAATGAAACCTCTAAGAGCTAAAACAGTGAACTTCTAATGTTTTTTGTTTTTTCTGAGAGAGAGAGAGACAGAGAAAGAGAGAGAAAGAGACAGCATGAGTAGGGGAGGGTCAGAGAGAGAGGGAGACACAGAATCTGAAGAGGCTCCAGGCTCTGGGCTCTGAGCTAGCTGTCAGCATAGAGCCCGACGTGGGGCTGGAACCCATGAACCATGAGATCATGACCTAAGCCTAAGTCGGACGCTTAACCGACTGCACCACCCAGGTGCCCCTAAAAGAGTGAACTTCTAAATACAGCTATATACTTCACCTGGCAAACCCAAAATGGATATATACATTCTACCAAGCAGTGCGGTCATATATGTCGGTGGACTTAACATAGCTAATCAGTGTTACCTTAGAATCCCACAATGATGGTCAGGAGTAGACTGCAATCATTCATAAGGTCCTTTATGTCTCTCTCCCTATACTTCCCCATTGTTTTGTAAGTGTTTGAGCCTGACACCTTCCTTAGACTGCAACATTTTTGAAGGCAGGGGTGTCTAGCTATATATTACTGGTCACTATATTACTGTAATCTAGTGGAGTAGCACATCGTAGGTATTCAGAAGTGTTTGTTGAGTAGACAAGTCAGCTAATAAAACTGACTGTTTTTCATTGCCTTCATGCTTATTTTAAACATAAGATCCAGTGACACTTTCCAAAAGAACAGATTCACTGGCAATGGCCTAAGATGTATATGTATGTTAGATATGTGTGCCTGAAGTATATACAATTCTTCAGGACTCTGGCATAACTTAAAAAATAAAATAACATGGCAATCCAATGAGTGGAGTTCTTTTTTTTTTCATTTAGTTTGGTTTTGATGAAAAACTAAATGACTACTTTGACCTGGCTACATCGGTTTCGGCTTATAACTTACTGCTGCATGTTATTAAGTCAGATATCTATTAACTAGAACAAACAATAAAGCTGTATGACAGTGATGAAAAATATTATTGGCCACTATTATTTTATCTAGGACTCTAACTCTTTCGGGTTCAGAAGGCTAAAATGAATGCAACAGTGAAACATTATCATAATCTCCCACTGAGGATGTTGTGTCCACAGTCTTTTAAAAATATCTGTGGAGTCCTGAAACCTTGACATTTCTATTTAACATCTCCTGGATGTTTTAAGTCATTCTTCTTACTGAAAATGTTTGTTCAGACATTACTTCAGGAGTCACAGGGGATGGTTTCTATGGTGATTATATCTAACACACGTTGCCAGACTCTCATCTTTCCTATTTTCAGGGCTCTACCTTTCATGTTGTCCTCCAAAAGCCTCCAGCCTCTGCAGATCTGTACCTGCTCCAAGCCTATTCTAGAAGCAATTCATGCCCTCAAGCATGATCTTCCTCTTCAGCCCTTCCAGTGACTCCTCTTTGTTCTAACCAATAATTCCCAAGAAATTAGGTTAAAATGGTAGAAGGCAAACAATGTGATTACCTAATTAGAGTAATTCACACAATGGTGTGAATAATTGATATGTAGCACTCTTTCAGGCTACTTGTACTTTAACTGATGGAATGTTCTCTCCCGGATTTTTTGATCATTGGGTTTAGTGATCTCCCAGATGCCTCCGCATGTGCCATCCCACTAGCACATTTTCTCACCTTATTCCTCTAAAGTAGAAATTTAAAGAATAAAAGCCAGCAGCCTGACATCTCATTTTTATTAACCTACCTACATGTGCTACTCAAAGCAGTTTAACATCAGTATAAGTAAAAAGAGTTAATAAGGAAAACTAAAGCTTCTCAAATAGGCATACAAAGATGAAACAAATTAAAATTCAAACCTTTTTAACAGTGAGCTTAAATCAATTATTTAAGGCCATAAACTTTAAGTATGACCATATTATTCTCTTCTCCATTAGCATCTTATAAAATCTTCATGGGGGGTATGTATGTACCACTTGTCTTTTAAAACAAAGGGAATAAAGATAGATCAGAATATGAAGAGAGCACTTTTACAATTAGGTAAAAATATGGACTCTTATTATTCCTTAAAGTAAATGAATGCTTTTTTTTTTTAATTTGTAGATTAAAGTTATGGCCAAATGTCTGTTTCTTCTGTTTGTTTCCCTTACAAAAATAATTGATAGCATTTTCTATCCAAATCACATTGAGACAAAATGCCAAAGTCAAAAGAATAATTTTAATGAAAACAAACCCCAACCATCTCTGAGACCAAAGTAAATAACCAGCGTCAAAGAGCAGTACTTGGACTTTTCTAAGAGCAAAGGGAAAGCCTCTTCATGGAAATCTTATGGTTCAGAGGATCCACTTGGCAGCTGACATTGGAAGAATAGAAGGTACCAGCACAAGCAGAGGCAAAAAAATAAGCTAGTCTAGTCAGTGGGTGGCATCAAGACCCATGAGATTGATTCATGTGTGTTGACAGTTTCAACAACGTTGATCGAAGCTATAGAAAAGGCAAATACATTTTAAAATCAGTACTGACACCACTGGCAAACAAACACAACTGCACTTGAATGGAATTCACCTTTGGCTGAATTTTGTTAAAAAGCTGGCCGCAGGTCTGCCATTAACACACATGTTTTGGTTTGGCACTGGGCCTCCCAAACAACAAAGCAGGTGAATTCCACAACTGTATGTTTCTAATAAATCATTCTGTCAGTTAGACAGTAACATTTACATATCACCCTTCCAATTCCTAATTGTCTAATCAGTTGCAAGACCAAATCACATAGTACTCAAGGCAGTAAAAAACACAGGCATGTAAACAATATTACAATGGCTCATTGTACGGTAAGGTTTACCCTCCTTAAACATGCTATTTCTATTTGCATAAAGAAAGCTTCCATGATGATATCATTTGTATAAAGGCCCTAACCAAGCAAAACTAACCAATGCAATATATGGCCTAGAAGTGCATACTATTTTTTTTTTTTTTTTTTTACAAAGGAGAATGAGAAACACAAAATTCAGGATGGCAGCTACCACGAGGCAGAAGGCAAAAATATGGGATGGGAAAGGAACATGATATGGAAAGGAACAGTAGTAATAAGCTCAACTTTTAATTACACTTAATAACTTATACACGGATCTATTATACTGTTTTATGTTTATCATTTGTTCCACGCCTGACTTTGGAAAAGTTTCTGTCTTGTTTAGAATATGGAGTGCTCGACGTAACAGAGCATAGCAAGCCTGGATTATGCAGAGAGAGTACCCGTATTCATTGTTAGTTAGAAGTCCTTTTGAAAGCTCTTTGATCTTTGCAATATATCTGGCTGAAAAGCTTGTGAAGTTTTCTACAGTAGCAGCAACACATAAAAACAGCTAATGATATGCTTTTACTTTGATATTGAATATTTACTTTTTTACAATACTTTGATATTGAATATTTACATACACCTTTGCCCCTAGTCCATAGCCTCCCCCATCATCAATACCCCTCTGCCAGAACAGTATATTTGTCACAACTAATGAACCTACATTGACATGTCATCATCACCCAGAGTCCATAGTTTACCTTAGAGTTTACTCTTGGTGCTGTGTGCTCTACTGGTTTGAACGAACGTTTAATAGCATGTATCCATCATTATGGTATCACACAGAGTATTTTCACTGCCCTAAAAACCTTCTATCTCTGCCTATTCCTCCCTCCTCCCACCAACTCCTGGCAATCAATGGTGCTTTTATTGTATCTATAGTTTTACCTCTCCCAGAATGTCATATGTAGGAGTCATACTGTCTGTAGCCATTTCAGATTGGCTTCTTTCATTTAATAATATGCATTTAAAATTCCTCCATGTCTTTTTAATGGCTTGACCATTAATTTTTTAGTGGTGAATAATATCCCACTGTCTAATGTACCACAGTTTACTCATTCACCAACTTAAAGGTATCTTGGTTGTTTCCTAGTTTGGGCAATTACAAATAAAGCCACCATAAACATCCATAAACATCCATTAAACATAAACATGGATGTTTATGGATGCTTTATGGAAACAGCCATCCAGGCTCTTTCGTGGACACAAGTTTTCAACTACTTTGGGTGAATACCAAAGAGCATGACTGCTGGATCATATGGTATGAGCATATTTAGTTTTGTAAGAAACAGCCAAATTCTCTTCCAACATGGCCATACCTTTTCCAGTAACGAATGGTAGTTCCTGTTGCACCACGTCCTTGCCAGCATTTGGTGTTGTCAGTGTTTTAGATTTTGGCCATTCTAGTAGGTGTGTGGTGGTAACTCCCTGTTGTTTTGATTTTTATTTCCCTGATGATATATGATGTGGAGAATCTTTTCATATGTTTATTTGCCATATGTATATTTTCTTTCCTGAGGTATCTGTTTAGGACTTTGGCCTATTTTTTAATCAGATTGTTTTCTTACTACTGAGATTGAGGAGTTCTCCTCCTCCTCCCTTTTTTTTTTAAGTTTAAGAGAAAGAGAGCATGAGTAGGGGAGGCGCAGAGAGAGAGAGAAGGAGAGAGATGATCCCGAGCAGGCTCCGTACTGTCAGCACACAGCCTGAGCCAGGGCTCAGTCTCATGAACCGTGAGACGGTGACCTGAGCCAAAATCAAGTCAGATGCTCAACCACCTGAGCCACCCAAATGCCCCAAAGTTAAGAGTTTTTGTAGATTTTGGACAGCAGTGCTTTATCAGACATGCCTTCTGCAAATATTTTCTCCCAGTCTGTGGCTGGTCTTCTCTTTTTCTTATCCTTGACAAAGCAGAAGTTTGTCATTTTAATGCCGTCCAGCTTATCAAAGATTTCTTTCCTGGATCACGCTTTTGGTGTAGTATCTAAAAAGTCATCACCATCCTCAAAGTCATCTAGGTTTTCTCCTACATTATCTTCTAGGCATTTTATAGTTTGGCATTTTACATTTAGGTCTGTAATCCATTTCGAGTTAATTTTTGTGAGAGGTGGAAGGTCTGTGTCTAGATTCATTTCTTCACGAGGATATCTAACTCCAGCCAAGACTATCTTTGCTTCTTTGTCAAAGATCAGTTGTCTGTACTTACATGGGTCTATTTCTAGTCTCTCCCATTTTCTTCCATTGACCCATTTATCTGTTCTTTTTCCAATACCACACTGCCTGGAGTACGATAGCTTTTCAGTCAGGTAGTATCAGTCCTCCAACTTTGTTCTCCTTCAGTCTTGTGTTGACTACTCTGGGCCTTCTCCCTCTCCACATAAACTTTACAATCAGTTTGGTGATATTCACAAAATAACTTGCTGGGATTCTGATTGGGATAAGATTAAATCTACAGATCAAGTGAGGGAGAAGTGACATCTTGACAATATTGAGTCTTCCTATCCATAAATATAGAACATCTCTCCATTTATTCAGTTCTTCTTTGGTTCTGGTCATCAGAGTTCTGTAGCTTTCCTAATATAGATCCTGCACTAATGTGAGATTTATGCCTCAGCATATCATTGTGAGGGGTCTTAATGTAAATGGTATTGTGTTTTTAATTTCAAATACTATGTGTTCTTTACTGGTATATAGGAAAGTAAGTATATCCTGCAATCTTGCTATAATCACTAGTTTTCATAGTATTTTTGATCAATTCTTTCAACTTCCTACATAAAGTTACCACTTTTTAACTAAAAATAAATATGGCCATCTTTGGTAGAATAAAAAAAATGTGCAGTTACTCCCTTAAATGCTAGATAAAAAAATTTTTTTTATTCAAAAACCTTTTGCTAAAATTTGTCGAATATTTAAAATTGGTTGAAAGATTTTTTTTTTTTTGCATTATGTGCTTTGGCCAATATTAAAGTTATTCTCTAATTTTCACAATTTCTCACACAAAGGGATATTAGTTGATTATTTTCATCATGTAATCACTATAGAAGCTGCCCAGGTAGGTTGCAAATTTCAAGGGCCAGATATGATTGCCAAATTGTTTACATTTTCAGGTCCATTTTGAAAAAAAAAAGAGATGTCCTTTGGGAAAATCCACAGAAAATACAAATAAAAATTCAATTAACCCATAAAAACAATGCACTCTGAATATGTCCAACATCATAGTCTTGGACAGTGGTGCTATTTACTGAGATAGAAAACAATGAGGCAAAATAGTTTTGGAAGGTGAAACCAAAAATTGTTTCTGAACTTAAGTTTGAAATGTATATTAATCCTCTAAGCAGAGACAGAAAGCAGTAGTTAGATATAGGAATGTGGGGCTCAGAGAGATTGGGACTCAAGATATAAATATGGAGGACTGTCCCACAGAAGGTATTTAAAGCCATAATGCTGGGTAAAATGTCCACAGAAGTGAATGTAGACTATAGAGAGAAGAGGGTTTAGGACTGATTTCTGGAACATTCAACACTGAAAGGAAGAGAACCCAGCAAAGGAGACTAAGAAGAAATAGTCAGAAAAGTAGGAAGAAGGTCAGGAGAGTATGTTTGCCTGATACCAAGTTTTAAAAAGTGTTTCAAGAAAGAGAAGTATACTGGATCGAGCATTCCTGAGAGCTTCAGTTAAATGAAGCGTCAGAATTGACCATTACATTTGGTAATGTGGTGGCCACTGATGACCTTAATTAGAGCCTTTCGGCAGAGCAGGATGGGTTTAAGAAAGAATTCAAGAAGAGGAAGTGGAAACTGAGAGTGTAGACAGTTCTTTCAAGGATCTTTGCTGAAAACAGAACAAGAGAAATAAGGTGGCACTAAAAGATTCAAAACCACGATAAATTTTACTTTGTTTTGCTTATGTTGAGAGATAACACCCACGGTGTGTTTGTAGATTGATGGAAACGAAGCAGTCAAAATGGAAAATGCAGGAGAGAGAGGACAGACTCTCGGAAAGGGACTGCTCGAGTAGGCAAGGAGTCCAGAGACAGGCGGATGAGCTGTCCTGGGAAGTACTGGCGGTTGGTCCATTGTTAACAGGAGGGAACATGGAATTCAGATTTGGATGAAGGGAGATCGGCAAATCTGATGGTGGGAGAATGTAGAAGTTTCTTTTGATTGCTTCAACTTTCATATGGAAACAAACTACAAGGTCATTACACTCTTCAGCCCATATGAAGACTGTTCTTGGAGTGAGAAAGAGATCTAAGATAGAGGATCAGGGAGAAGACGACCAAGATTCCAGGGCAGAGAAAATAGGCGCAAGAGGCACTGTGAGGATAGGAGATTCCACGACTAGGGAAATGCAGTACGGTGTGGGGCAGTACTGAGGGTCCACTCCGTATTTGTGGTCATAAATGTCAAGCAGGATCAAATACCATGGTTCCACGATTTTTTTTTAAATTATGCTCAGCTGCTCAGGTGCAAGCATGAATAGGCAAGTGCTTGGGTTTAACCAGAATTACATATATTCTAGATAAATAAGATGGAAGGCAAAAAGGGATAGTGTGGTTGATGATTTGTAAGGGTGAGCTTGTAATATCGGACCACAGAACCTCTCAACTACAAAATAACAGCAGGCCCCATTTCAGCAAAGAGCAAGGAAATTTACATCTGACAGGCATTCTCCTAAGGAAAAAAAATCTCACTTTTCTTTTATGATTTAGACCTTCTGGTATAGTGCTACTCCCTTTCTATTTGGTCACTAATGGCAAATTTTTAAATGTCAAATTAGGTCACATCCTAATGGCTTTTCTGTGGCAAAGTGAAAGTGGCTCAGATATGCTTATTACAGTCAAATTATGAATTTTAACTGGTGTCAATATATGGAAAAAGTTTAAATATTGTTGGAAGAAATTCATTCTAAATTATAATGCTAGGTTACCCTCCAGTAAAAATGTAAAGTAGAAATAAAGCAATTGCAAGTGTATTACAGTATCTATGATATACTCCTATTTACTTCTAACTTATATTTGATAGAGATCCATGTTGGGTATTTTTACTGTTTTTTAATGTTTATTATTTTTGAGAGAGAGAGAGAGAGAGCATGAATGGGGGATGGGGAGAGAGAGAGAGGAGACACTGAATCCAAAGCAGAGCCCCAGGCTCTGGACTGTCAGCACAGAGCCCGATACAGGGCTTGATCTCATGAGTCATGAGATCGTGACCTGAGCCAAAGTCAGATGCTTAACCCACTAAGCCAGCCAGGTGCCACGAGATCCATGTTTTGATTGAGAGATATCTTTTTGCTTTTTTTGAAATTACTTTTTCAGAGAGAGAGAAGTCATTAGAAAAACTGCTTATCAGTTACTGTCATATAGTATTGACTGAACTATATCAATAGATATAGAACTATGTTCACATAAACATAAGTGAAATCTTAACCCAAGGAAATTCACATTATGAGGTATCAAGGCTAAGTCTTATTTACAGTGACAATAACACAAGACTCTTCTTTTTTAAAATTCTATGTTATTTAAAATCACAATTTAAGAGCAAAGAGGGGAACAGTCTCATTGGATGAGGTCTTTAAAATGTGTTAATCATTCTCATGCTAGATAGGCCTAAAGAAGGCTGGAACTGATCTTCGAGAATGACCAATGATAAAAGCATACTAATGGTTAAGAAAAGAAAATTTAGCCAGTTTAGGCATAACAATTTATATTCATTCATGTAAATTGTAATGGAAACCGTAAAAACCAACACTGCTCAGATGAGTACTTTCAGTTATTAATTGTAAATATCTATTCATGTCTTCTGTCCATTTCTTAATTGGATTATTTGTTTCTTGGTTGTTGAGTTTGATAAGTTCTTTATAGATCTTGGATACTAACCCTTTATCAAATATGTCATTTACAAATATCTTCTCCCATCCTGTGAGTTTCCTTTCAGTTTTGTTGATTGTTTCCTTTGCTATGCAGAAGTTTTTTTTATCTTGATGAAGTCCCAGTAGTTCAATTTTGCTTTTGTTTCCCTTCCCTCTGGAGACATGTTGAGTAAGAAGTTGCTGCAGCCGAGGTCTAACAGGTTACTGCCTGTGTTCTCCTCTAGGATGTTGGTGGTTTCCTGTCTCACACTTAGGTCTCTAATCCATTTTGAATTTATTTTTGTGTATGGTGTAAGAAAGTGATCCAGTTTTCCCAACACCATTTGTTGAAGAGACTGTCTTTTTTCCACTGCATATTTTTTCCTGTTTTGTCAAAGATTATTTGACCATATAGTTGTTCTTATGTACTCATTAATGTTTCTCTCTGCTAGGAAATATTTGGTCTTATTAGGTCTGTATAGTATTTCCTAAGCTTCCATGTAAATAACTTCCGCTCTGTTGAGAAAGCATTTCCCTTGATTCATAGGTTGGTTCTCTGTCACACTGAAGTAATGGAGCACATGAAAAAGAAACTACAAATCCCAGAGTACACTACGACTAACAGGTGTCTTCTCATTAGCAGGAATCGCCAACACTTTGTGTATACGACATTCCCCCAGAATGCAATGCAATCAGTCCTCTTCCTACTTCCTTCCTGCCCTCCTGTGTCCTGGGTTGTACAGAAACCAGTCAGACAACAATTTGGCTGCCTTCCAGATCCACCCCATGGAATAAAAATTAGTCTTTCCAGATCCTTTATCCCTGAATCAGAAATAAGAAAAGAGCTTCAGAACCATCATCTCAGCTTTCTGACCAGCAGATGTGAGGGGTTATCTATTACATATCTGAAAACAACCTTATGAGCCCTGGAGTTCATGGACTATCGTTTCCAATTCTAGAGAATAAATCTGGCTATAAATTCTAAATTTTGAAAATCATTGTGAATGTTCATCCTTTCCATACATCTATATCTGTTTATACATACACATACACAAATACACACATATACATTTCTGTCATCCCTAATTTTCAGAAGAAACTAAGGCTCAAAGCAGAGGTTTTACTCCAGAGTTTATGTACTTAATCACTGAACTGTCTCCTTTCTGAACACTATACTTAGTGAAGTAATCATTTTCATGTTAAAATGACCACTGTCCTCTTAAACTATGGTTCTTGTCCCTGATTACAGGTATATATGTAACAATTATAATAATAACAGATAACACTTATTAAGTATCTGATACATGCTAGGCATTAAGCTATGCAATGATCTCATTTAATCCTCACTACTCTATGATAGATACTATCATTATTCCCATTTAGCAAATACAAAAAATAGACCTTAGAGAAGATAATTTTACCCAGAGTCAAATCACTGGTAGATGGGAAGGCTGGGATTCAAATTCAATCTGATTCCTAAGCTCACCTCTTATGCTATAAAGCCTCTCTATAATAGGGATATCATATGTTGTATATAATTCTTCAATAAACTGAATGTATATTTTACTAAAAGTTACATGTTAAGCATTATCATTTTATATATTATTCAATTATAAATAAATAATTTGTGAAACATAAATGTTCTTTCCTCATATACCAATAGTTGCAAATTAGCCAAAGACTTCTTAATGTATTTGTACTGAGAGATTTAAATTAAAAAAATTTTCTTATATTTACTTCAGTAGATCTTTGTGCACTATATGAAAAGGCTTTCTTACCCTCTGACTTCTTGTAGGGTTGAGCCAATGAGGAATACTGTCAGGAAATCCGACAGAGGAAGGAAAGGACACTTGGGGTATTTGTTTTACTTACTCAGCTCCTGAAAGGTTCCTGCACACCACATGAGCACCAAAAGTCACTGCTCAAGTCTAACAGTGGTAACCTGGCCCCCCACCCCCACCCCATCACTAGCCTGCTGGTTTTGTATTGTATCTTATGATTTCTCTATATATCCTGTCCACACTAGTAAATCATTCCTACACTAAACTCCCTCAAATTACCCAATTTAAGTGCCATCTTTCTTCTCTGACAGAGCGGGGCGGACACAGAAGTAATCTGTTCTGTCATAGAACACATGCTTTCATGTTTTAGAATAGGATAGTATGCATTCTTAATGTTCATATGTCTCTTTAAAAATAGCAGAGATGTATCACTATAATTACAAAGAAAAGGATATGTAATGTTACAGCAAACATACTTTCTTCAGACTCCTGATGGAGCTTTTCAAATTGGCTCTAGTCAATCACTCATGACTCAGCTAAAGTACAATTTTCATGCAAGATGAGTGGAATGTACAAGCAAACCCATGATCATTGTGCACTGAAATTTATTCTTGCTCGCTTTAGCCATGTCAATTCATTCCAATTAGGATGTTCTAGGCAGCTGAATATGTTTGGCTCAAATATGTGTGAGCCCAAACTAAATGTGCCTAATATAACCTGGTTTTGTAAACATAGTCAAAGACAGCAAATGTTTTCGTATTTGTGAGATATATAATGACATATTTGCAGTGCATCTCCTGGACAGAAAATTGTGAAGTTTAAGCATTTTGAGTGATCATTAGAAGTATTTTTCTCTTCACAGTGTTAACTAGATATAGTTAATATAGAGACATAAGTACTCCAAATATGGGAGAGTGTGTATTTCGATTGATTTACGATAATCTCTTGATTGGAGATAACCTCTTGAAGACTTTAGTATAGTAATTCTGCCTCCAAGAATTTATCTGAAGAAAATAATCACAAGTATGTGGAAAGATTGATCCATTCACTGAGACAATCAATATAAACATCCATATTAAGGAATATGCAGTCATTAAAATGAGGTGATGGAAGAATGTATAATGGCAGAGGCAAATGTTTACAAAATATGCTAAGTGGAAAAAACAAACAGGAATTAAAATCATATGTAAGCTACTTCTGGTGCCAGCCAAGATGGAGAAAACTGACTATAGCCTATCATTCTCACTAACTACAACTAATAACTCTGAAAAAAAAAAAATCAACTACCTGAGGACATTGAAAAGTACACATAGCAGGCAGATTAGGAACTACTGTAAAAACTTGAATAAAGACCCAGAAAGGGTGAGGTTAGTGAATTTTAATTTTACTTTTTTCCCTAGATTTGACCTGAGGGTGAGCTGAGTCTTGGGATCATGCAACAAGCACTGACAGCAAAAATTCCAGGAAAAATAGCCAGAAGACTGAGGAAAAGATTTCCACATGTTAGAGATCATGAGAGAGACCTTTCCCCTCACCTCTACTTTTCCCTCTTTTTTTTTTTTAATGTTTATTTATTTTTGAGAGAGAGATAGAGACAACATGAGCAGGGGAGGGTCAGAAAGAGAGGGAGACACAGAATCTGAAGCAGGCTCCAGGCTTTGAGCTGTCAGCACAGAGCCCGACATGGGGCTCGAACCCACGAACTGTGAGACCATGACCTGAGCTGAAGTCAGATGCTTAACCGACTGAGCCACCCAGGCGTCCCTACTTTTCCCTCTTTCATTTCCCTCTCAGTTACAAAGCTACACTGGCAATAGCACAGTGGAAAACCCATCCCTCAAGCCAGAGGAACTGGGAAAAAGCCCTATTGTATAAAGAGTATGGGGAGTGGAGGTATGGGTTTTCTTCTCTTGCTGCATCACTGTGAGGGCAGCCGCAATTGTGTAGGACTACATGACAGTATGCGAGGCTAAAATTCTGAAAGGATTCCATTTTCTGGCCAGAGGAACCAAGAAAAGGGGCATCTGAGAGTTGAAGAGTATGGGAGAAATCACGGAGAGTTAAGAGCTGAAAAAGGTAATTCTTAGCAAACAAAAAAAGGGAAGGTACTCAAACTGATAGAGTATTTGCAGCATCATTTAAGACTTTGATTCCTAAAAAAGAAATAAGGCAAGAATATCCACTCTCACAACTTCTGTCCAATATTGTACTAGAAGTCTTAACCAATGCAATAAAACATAAAAAAGAAATAAAAGCCATGAAGATTGGAAAAAAAGAAAACTGTCTCTATTAGTAGATGACATGACTATATATATAAGAAAGGAAAATCCCATGGAATCTATGGCAAATTTCTTAGAATGAATAAGTGAATTTAGCATCTCTATATACTATATCCTAACAATAAATAAAATAATACTATGTTTCACTGAGGAGGATATACACATGGCAAGCAACCACATAAAAATGTGCAATATTATTAGCCATTTGAGAAATGCAAATTATAACCACAATGAGCTATCACTACACACCAATCAAATGGATAAAATGACAAATAACATCAACTAACTAGCAACAATGAGGGGAAACTGCATTGCTCACACACATTGCTGATGGAAGTGAAAAATGGTGCAGCCACTCTGTCATCCGCAGCAGTTTCTTTTAAAACTAAGTTTGCAAATGCCATACAACCCAGCAATTGCCTTCTTGAATATTTCTGCCAGAGAAAGGAAAACTTATGTTCACACAAAAACCTGTCCATGAAGGCTCATGGCAGCTTTATTCATAATAGCTCAAAACTGGAAACAATCCAGATGTCCTTTAATGGGTGACTAGTTAAACTGTGGTATATTCATACCATGAAATACTACTCAGCAATAAAAAGGAACAAACTATTGACACATATAACAATTTCGGTGAACCTCCAGAGAATTATTCTAAGTGAAAAAAGTCAATTCTAAGGAGTCACGTGTATACCAATTCATTTATATAAGATTCTTGAAATGAGAAAATCATAGAAATGGAAAATAAATTAATGGTTTCCAGGGGGCAGGAATGAGGTAGAGGAAGAAAGTATGTGCATCCATAAAAAGGCTACTGAAGGGTCCTTGTAGTAAGGGACCTGTTCCATATCTTGACTGTTTAAATGTCAATATCCTGATTGTGATACACTATAGTTGTACAAGACATCACTACTGGGGAAAACTGAGTAAAGCCTACATGGATCTCTCTGTACTATATCTCACAACTGATATGAATCTACAATTATATCAATAAAAATGTCAATTAAATATAAAAGATTCACTCGCCATTTCCAACAACATGGATGGGCCTAGAGAGTATCATGCTAAGTGAAGTCAGTCAAAGAAAGACAAATACCATATGCTGCCGTTCATATGTGGAATTTGAGAAACAGACGATCAAAAAGAGAAAAAAAGACACAAAAAAACATACTCTTAAATACAGAGAACTGGTTGTTTCCAGAGGGGAGGTGAAAGGCAGATGGGGAAAACAGATAATGGCGACCAAGAGTACACTTACTTGATGAGCACTGAGAAATGAATTGAATTGTTGAATCATCATATTGTACACCTGAGACTAACATAACACTGTATATTAATTACGCTTGAATAAAAAATATTTGATAAGAAATAATTTTTAAAGTACCATTTATAGTAGCACTAATAAAAATAAAACACTTGAGTATAAATCTAATAAAATACGTGCAGAAGCCATATGCTGAGAACTACTAAACTCCGATGAAAGAAACCAAAGATCTCAATAAATGGAGAAATATATTATGTGCATGAATTGGAAGAGTAAATATTGTTAAGATGTCGATTTTCTTTAAATTGTTCTATGAATTCAATGAATCTCTCTCAAAAATTCCCAGCAGGATTATTTATAGATACTGACAAGAGTATTCTACAAAGTAATCGGAATAGCCTCAACAAATCTTAAAAAAGAATGAAGTTGGAGAACTCATACTACCTGCTTTCAAGACTCACAGTAAAGCTGCAATAATCAACTCAGGGCAGTTCTTGTGAACAGACAAACAAGTACAGCAGAGACAGACCTACAATGCAGTCAAACTGATTTTGGACAAAAATTAAAGGATAGTCTTTTCCCGGAACAATTGTACATCCATATGCAAAAGTCAAGGTGGGGAGCTGGGGAGTGTGCACTCAACACTTACCTCACACCATATCTAAAATATGAAGTCAAAATAGATCATAAGCCTACATGTAGAATCTAAAACTATAACACTTCTAGAAGGCATTAGAGGAGAAACTCTTTGGTCAGCTTGGGTTAAGTAAAACATTCTTAGATAAACATCAAAAGCATGTTCCGGAAAAGAAAAAAAACGTAATTAACTGGATGTCATCAAAATGATAAACTTTGGCTCTGCCAAAGGCACTGCTAATAAAATGCAAAGATAATCCACAGATGGGAAAAAAGTTTACAAATCACATATTTGGCCGAAAATTGTTATTTGGCAAACACAAAAACTTTCAAATCCTAACAATAAGAAAACAATCTATTTTTTCCAAAACAATCTATTTTTTTAATGAGCAAAAGATTTGAACAGACATTTCAAAGACGGTACACATGATAAAAAATGCACAGTAAAAGATGCTTAGCATCATGACGCATGAGAGAAATTAAACTTAAAACTACAAAGAGATACCGCTACACACCTGCAGAGATTGTTAAACAAGAAGAAAGACTGACAACGCCACACACTTCTGAGGACACAGAGCACCTGGACCTCTCATGCATCGTTAATGGCAATGCAACATGGCACCTCCACTCTGGAAAACAGTTGGGTGGTCTCTATCAAGTCAAACATATATTTGCCATACAACCAATCAATTCCACTTCTGGGTACCTACACCCAAGATGAAAACTCATGTTCATACAAAAACTTGTATGTAAATGTTCATAGCAGCTTTTCTCATAATCACCTCAAACTAGAAAAAACTCCAATTACTCTAACTTACGAATGCATCAACAAAAGGGCACATCAACACCATGGAATACTACTCAGCAATAAAATGGAACACACTATTAATGTACACAACATGGAGGAACCTGAAATGCATTATGCTAAATATAAAGAGCCAGACTCAAAGACTACATACAGTATGCCTTATGTAATTCTCTAGAAAGGCAAAACTATAGGGATAGAGAATAAATCTGTGGTCCCAGGGAAGGATCTGACTCTAAGGGGTCAGCATAAAAGAATATTTTTATGTGATCATGGCTATATGACTCTATGCATCTGTCAAAAATCACTGAACTCTACACAGAAACTGAACTTTGGTGTATGTTAATTTTAAAAAAGTACACAAGTCATGTATACACTGAACTTTAGTTTTAAAGAAAAGTATATATATGGCTCAAGAGACAAATACCAAAACACTAACATTGGTATCTCTGAATGATAAGTATTTTTCTGTATAATTTAAAAATAATCTTTTACAGAGAATGTGATTTTTTGTGAAATCTGACTCTATATGCATGTAAACATATACATATATATCTGCACTCTGCTTCTCTCTACGAATGCTTCTAAAGTTCTGAAATACCATCTTGAAGCACTAAAATGCTAAAATGTACAGAAAATTAGGGATCATTAAGATGGAATATACTTTCTTCACTATGGCTTTCTGTACTGTACAAATTTTCTATAATTCTACATATTATTTTTTAATGTTTATTTATTTTTGAGAGACAGAGTGTGAGTGGGGGAGGGGCATAAAGAAGGTGACACAGAATCCGAAACAGGCTCCAGGCTCTGAGCTGTCAGCACAGGGCCGGACATGGGGCTCAAATTCACAAGCTGTGAGATCATGACCTGAGCAGAAGTCGGATGCGCAACCGACTGAGCCACCCAGGTGCCCCGTCCACGTATTATTTTTGATATCAAAATTTTAAATTATAATACAGTCTGACAGGTCTAAATATAAGTCAATACAAAGGGGCTAGACCATTGTCTCACTGACTTTTTAGAATCCCATGCTTCTCAAGCACTGTAATGAACACACTGCATTTTCTCAAGATTGAGAATGAGACTAATTCTTGGTACTTTGCACATTCAAGCGATTTCTCTGGTTATTCTTGATTAGCATATCTCGGTCAAGCTTATCAAAGCTACATTCCATATCTTGCTCCGCTCTACAAAGGAACTGATCAAGGGATCTTTCACGTTCAGAGAGCTCTGTGCCCCTCATACTCATGACAGGACTCCCCTGCAGGTGAGAAATGGGCCCTTTCACTGCCCAGCCACAGGCTGCGAGGCACAAAAGAAAGCTACGTTGTTATGGAATTGAAGCAGTAAGATTTTTCCAAATATGCTTGGATCACAGGAACATCTGATTCAATATGGAAAATTGTACTATTGTTCACACTTCCACAGAAGCATATGACATTTCAGGGGAACGCGCAGAAACAAATGAAAAGCCTCAAGAGCAGCTACCAATTTTGCTTAATGTTATACCAGACACAGAGGACGGCGGGGATGGGGAAAAAAGTGACCTCAACTAGTGGTCAGATGACTTTCTGTAATTTCAATAACATTTGCAACTAAGAAAGGGAATGGGTGATTATATCATCAGCTTTTTCCCCCACTCTGACAAAACCAGGCCCCTCTTTTATGTCTAATCCAAAAGAAACATTTTCAAAGAGGGTGCAGAGGATTCTATGTGAAGAATTATACTCACAATTCTTTCTCCAGGTTAGGAAAAAGCATTATTTCATCTTTAAAGTTTATGTGCACATTTTAGGGTCAAGTCCAATTGTACTGAAAAAAAAAAATGCTGTTTCACCGTCTTTGTATAATATCCAAACAAAATGAAACAAACAACAACAACAAAAAAACCCACCTAATTTTGTTCACTGAGTACTCACCGAACTACTGGCCTTTACACGGCACTCTGTGGTTTTGACTGGCAAAAGGAAGTACCATAGTTACATAATGATACACAGAATCTCTTCTCAAGAGATTTTCTTTCCTATTTAAAATTAAGCGATGAACTAGAGTCAAGAATATTTTATTGTAAGTACAGAAGTAAATATAGGATAAACTTAAATGCATTGGTATAGTTAAGCAATTTATTCTCAATATTTTTTTGAATGTCCAAAATTCTCAGCATGTCTAAATGCAAAAAAATGTGTCCCCTAGGTATACTTGACCATTTCCTGCTCTTGAACACCCCAAACTTTTCAACATCTGAGCCCTTATTTATCCTGCTCCCTCTGTGGTTTTCTTAAATTCTTTTGCAATAAGGATTTAGGTAACAAAAATAAGTACCGAGATTATATTACTTTAAACCTCTACAAACATGCCTTTACCCAGTCAAAGTATAAGACCATGTTTTTGGCTTTCATAAAATCATGATAAAAGATACATCAATTATAAGGATATTTCTATGTGTTCTGCTAAAAATCAATCAAAGACATTATCCACTATGCTGCCCAATGTCCTTTAAAATTTGAGAGTTTTTTTAATGTTTATTTTTGAGAGAGAGAGACAAAGATGCAGAATCCAAAGCAGGCTCCAGGCCCTGAGCTGTCATCAGGACACAGCCCGACGTGGGCCGAACTCACGGATCGTGATATCAAGACCTGAGTCAAAGTCCTACACTTAAGTGACTGATCAACCTAAGTGCTCCATACCCAACATCCTTTACATAACAATCCGAGAGAGAAATAACCTTGAAAAATCAATACCTATAAAGAACTATGTTTTTCCTGATAAATTGCTATGCTTCCTTTATTCCAATGCTGGGGTCAAAAATGTGTTCCTTTTTGCCTTCATTGCCCTGATGATCTTTAAACTGCAATAAATAACCTATCCCTGGTGTCTGAGCCATGCATATTTGTCTTTTTCTTTGACTTTAATGTTGTAATTTTTTTACCTGTTTGTAATTATGTCACAATAAAAGTCACCTGAAATATGTTCTGAAATATGTTTAAATATGTTTTAAATACAGTGGGCAGAGTTAATATACTGAGGCTGCATCCTTTAAGCTATTCCATGTTAAACCACAAAACAAAACCCGTGTGGCCTAGAGCAGCATTTATCAAACTAGAATATGCACAGGAGTCACATAATGATCTTATTAAAAGTGTGGATTCTCAGGAGCACCTGGGTGGCTCAGTCGGTTAAGCATCTGAACAGCTGATCTCAGCTCAGCTCAGGTCTTGATCTCTCAAGCCCCACACTGGGCTCTGCGCTGGGCATTCAGCCTACTTTAAAAAAAAAAAAAAAAAAAAGGGTGTGGATTATATTCAGAAGGTTGAGAGTGGAGGCTGATGTTCCACATTTCTAATGGACTTCCGGGTATGGTCACTCTTCTCCAGCTGGTCCTCAGACCACACTTTGGGAAAGCAGGGTCGTCTGTACATGCATGAATTAAGTCAGTACAAGAGAAACAAAGAATATCATGGAACCCTAAGAAACTAGAACCCTCAAGATGGTGAACACTACAAATTAGAGCAAATGGAATAGCCTATTTCTGTGCCAATCTTTAAAAATTAAAATGGCTCAGGCCGCCTATGTGGCTCAGTCAGTTGGGTGATTGACTTGGGCTCAGGTCATGATCCCGTGGTTCGTGAGTTCAAGCCCCACGTCAGGTTCTGTGCTGACAGCTCAGAGCCTGGGGCCTACCTCAGATTCTGTGTCTCCCTCTCTGCCCCTCCCCCATTTGCACTCTGCCTCTCTGTGTCTCAAAAATAAATAAACATTAAAAAGTGTTTTAAAAAAATCAAAATGTCTCAAGTTCAGTATCAGTATTTTTATATAATAAATGTGAAGTTCATGTTTTTCAAAGAAGTTGATTCTGACTCACGTTAGACATTCTACCATATACATCTGAATATAATTTTGGTTGATATGTTTCAAAAATCCCTATTACACTCAAAATTTTAGGAAGAAATAGGACAAGAAAACTCACTGAATATTTGGAAAGTTTGATTTATTCAAATGTTTACTAACATTTGTAAATGTTTACAAATGTTTATTATACTCCACCACTACTTTGAAGTCTCAACAAACGCTGCCTTTTTCTTTTAATTTATTTACTCTGGTTTTATTCTAATTCTTCATTTTTGCCGTCTTTGGGAGCAATTACTGTATAAATGGGAGAATTATCCTTTAATCAGCGAGTAAGTGAATGGATCTGCATCATTTCAAGAAAATTAATCAGCTGTGATACTGGTTAAGGAAATACTTAAACATTGGTTCATTTCAATTTTCTTTCCTTCTAGCTTTTTTCCAGTTCAGAGAGTGTTCCTGCTTCTGGCACGACATGTTGCATAACGTCACAGTGAAGAAAAGACCTAGTTTTTCCCATCTTGTTCAATTTTTATAGACTCTCATAGCGCCCATTGTTAGTTTCATATCAGATGCAGTAGGCAAAGACCTGCATTTCGGTTAAAGCTAAGATTAGCCAGTTATCTAATACACATGAAGTGCTAGTTGAGTCACTGTATAAGTACGACAGCATTTTAAGTTTTTTTCTGGGTCAGAGGATTTAAAGCCAAGTGTACTAGTTTTCTATCGCTGCTGTAACAAATTACCATAAATTTAGTGACATAAACAGCACAAATTTATTATCTTGTAGTTCTGGGGGTCAGAAGTCCAGCAGTGGGTCTCACTGGGCTAAAAATCAAGTTGTCACCAGGACTGTCAGATGCAGCCTTTCTTCTCAAGTCTCCAGAGAAGACTTTATTTCCTTGTTTTCTTCAGCTTCTAGACACTTCCCACATTCCTTGGCTCTTGGCCCCTTCCTCCACCTTCCAACCCAGCAAGGTTGCGTCTCTCTGTGACTTTCTTCCATAGACACATCTTCTTCCAACTGATTCTTCCCTTCTGCCTCCTTCCATTTTAAGAACCTTTGTGATGACATTGGGCCACATGGACAATCTGAGATAGCCTCCCTATTTTAATGTCAGCCGACTAGCCACCTTAATTTCCCTTTGCCATGTCACCTAACATACTCATGAGTTCTAAAGATTAAGATGTAGACATCTTGGAGGACTCATTAGTCGGCCTACCGCATGAAGGCGGTGTTCCATTTCTATTTACTAACTTGAATTTTTGAAACACTGTAGGTTTCTTATAGTTTTGCAATGCAGGGAGAAGTTGTTCCTGGGGAAGAACACTGTAGGGATTACTGATAGAAGTAACTTGTGTTTCAGTTTTTAAGCATGAGCTCTGATTCTATTGGGATGACTCTAATACTCAAAGGAAGACAGGGATATAGCTGGAATGCACCTACATGCACCCTGAGATTCCTGGCTTACATTCTAGCAAACTGAGGCTGAGGAACATAGAATCAGGATAATGTCCTGGTTCTGCAATCCAGGTTGGTTAGGAAAAGGGCCTTCTCATTAAAGTTTCAGAAGCAAATCCCTCCTCCAAAATTGCTCTAATGAGCTTCGAATCATTAAACTTGTCCAAGGCACGGAGTAGTAAAGTTTACAGTTTGTTTTAAACACGCAAAAAAAATTAAAAGTCAAATAGGTAAATTAAGAGTCGCCTAATCTTTTCCTGCCATTACTCAGAGCGGACAGGTTGATTGTTTCAACAGCTGTACCATGCTTAAACTCTAAAGACTCTAAATCTCTAATAATTAAAAGAATAGTACTTTGCATGGATGTTTAAGAGACTATTCTAGACATGGTTCCTCATAGGAACTTTGGATTAAAGATAGTTACTCTATTTCAATCAGAAGTCACAGAAAGTAAAAAGTTTGAACAACTGGCTTGAAGGCCCCATGCAAACTGAATCTAAATATGAAACAAACAGAATCAAGTTTGAGTTTATTGCCTGAATTCTAGTAGGCAAAGGCATATTTGTGGTGATTGTATATTTAAAACAGGCATGTCCAATCATCAAATGCTAAAGTATAAACTGCGTAGCAGTTCAAATAGAGTCAAATTGGCTCTACTCTGGTATCATGTCACACAAAGGTTGAGAGGTATACTGTTTCTTGAGGGCCTTGTTTTCTAACATACGTAAGCAACGCCAACCTGAGTAGTCATCTCTCACAGGTTAATTGACACTCTCAAATTTTACCCCTCTTACCTGTTGACCCCCTTTCTTGCCCCCTCCCCAAAACTGTTCTTAATGCAAAGGTACTTCTGAATTCATAGTTTCCATGGCCCTAGTAGGGTCTCCATCACTATTTCAGCTCAGCACTGCTCCTTGGCAACACACGAGTGGGCCAGCTCAGTGAGATCTGATTAAGGAATGCGATAAGGTAGTGATCCAAGAGGAATTTTATTCACGCAGCCCCTAAAAGAATCCTGAAAATCTATGCACATATTTTAAAATAACATCTAAACATTTTTAACTTAAGTTTAAACACTTGAAAAAGGAACATGATTTTGAATGCTGATACATATTTATCAGAACCTCGGGGCTGCAGATTTCACTCATTCAATCTATGGAAAATGTCTGCTATATAACATAATTGGCACAGCCAATCCTCATTGACAAGCCAATCAACCCAATAAGACTTTCTGTCAAAACAAGTCTGACTTCGTTTTTCAATCAACTGTGAAGACAGTCTTGGTGACAATCTATATTCAGAATGCTAAAAGGAACAGATAAATACGGCACAGAGCCTGGTCGTGTGCTCATCCCTTGGATGAATGAGGAAGAAAGGAGAACTAGCAGACATAATCCATGCTCAGAGGCAGATCAGTTTCAAGAAAGAGATGGAAGTTGAGGATCTGAAAACTGAAACCCGTGAAACACCCTTCTGCCCTGAAAAGTCTTGTCGCCCAAGGGTATGTGCATAGTTCGGAAACTGCTGAGAAAAGATACTTAAATTCTTTGAAAGCATCTAATGTGAAACAAATATAAAATGGTATTTTAAACAAAAAGCCCTCTGACTGCATTTCTTTGGGGAATCCTAAACCTTTGCAAATATCTTAAAACTCGCATCATGTTTTCTTCATCACAATGGAGGGTCAACAATGAAAGATTATAATCTTGCTTGTGCAGCCAATCTCATATATAATTTTGGATGGGCAGTTCTTGGATAGGCAGGGATTGCTTCTACATTTTCTCTAGTCTTTGGAACTCCTTGATTTGTTCTAACCTTCTTCCTATATTTGGTCATTGTTTAGAGTGTGTTCCACACAGTCTAAATGAGTCAACTTTCACCCCTAAGCTCCTAGATTTCACCCCATGTCATTATTGGGTCTTATGCTCATGTTTTGATGCTCTGGCCTTTTTGGTGCCAGAAGTGGATAAGCTTCTCTTCCAAAAAACAAACCAAAAAAAAAAAAAAAACCAAACCAAACCAAAACAACAACAAAAAAACCTCGACCAAGTGCAACTGCCAAGGTTATGCTGTTGTATCATCAGAACTGTTTATGCAAACCACCGCAGACAATCAGGGGAAAAGATAAGAAGTGTAAAGTCATACTGGAAATGCATTTTGAAAACCTCTCCCCTAATGTTTCTGGGAGAAAGGCTAGGAGTCAATTACTGACAATGGGTAAGAAAACAGATGCAAAGAAGACAACTTTATTAGGCGCTTTCTCTTCTTTACGTGGATTTTGGTTCTTACAGAGGAAGCTCCAAGTAATTCAACAATACCCAGTTTTCTTTCAGCTGCTGCAACTTGATCCCGCGGTGGGTGCTCTGGGAAGCACGCTGAGGGCGAATGGGTCTGAGGCCACTCATGATCAAGGTCGTCTGATCCATTAGTTGAGACTCTTTCCGTGTCACCTCTTAGAAGCTGGTCTGTGTTCCCCTCCAAATAGCCCACCACCTGGCTGTGCCCACCTCCATTCGGGCCCCAGCTACCAGGTAACGAACGGATGGTTCAGAGGTGCTGCTGCGGGGGCAGCCAGGCCTTTAGACGCAATCACTGGCGGACAGGCGAGGACACGGGTCGGGGCTGGAGGCACGCGCAGGTGCCAGCGCGCCCACGCACGCACACACACACACAGACTCGGGGTGCAGGGCGGGCGGGGGAGGGGAGCGGAAGGCCTTACCAGATCAATGAACGTCAGGAATTTCCAGCTCCCGCCGTAGGTCTGATGCGAGGGCATTTCGATGGCCTTGTAGTTGCACAGGATAGAGCAGTAGGACAGCAGGATCGCCACCCGCAGCACCTGGCACGGGACAAGCGCCATGTTCGCTAAAGGCCTGGCAGGCGGGGCGGCGGCCGGGAAGGGCGGGCGGCGCAGGGCGCGCGGGGGCGGGCGCCGGGGGAACCCTGGAGTGGCCGCCGCGGGGCGGGGCGGGGCGGGGCGCAGCGGGGCGGGGTCTGCGGCGGGCGCGCCCCGCGGGACCTGCGACCGCCGGCGCCCGGCGACCTGCGCGGGCGGGGCGGCGTCGGCGGGCACTGGCTGCAGCCGCGGCCGGGCGGCGTGGCGTCAGCTCCGTCGTCATCTCCGTCATTCTGCTCCTGCGTTCGAGGGCCCCCGGGGGACCCGGCCCGGCGCCCCCTAGGCGTCCCCCGGGTGGGTGGGCGTCCTCCGAGGGTGACCAGGGCTCCGGAAGTGCGCGCCGCTCCCCAGGGCCGCGGCGGGGGGGCCTCTGCCGGCCGGAGAGGGAGCGTGGTTCGCAGAGGACGGGCGGGAGGGCGGGAACCTGCCCTGACGGAGGGGACCCCAGTGTGGACAGACGTCGCAAACGCGGGGATGGCAGCGGAGGTGGTTGCTGCTGGCCAAGGCGGGTGATCAGCGCTGAGACCGGTGGAGGCCCGGACGTGGGGGGTAAACCCGCGCGCCCGTGGCTCCCGAGTGACTATTTGGTTTGAACCCAGCCGGATTTTTAGTGATAGACCACAGTTAATCACTATGAAATTCCCGTATGAATTCTGTTCCAGCGGATGGACTGCCCTGTGCTTTTTCCCAGGAGGTTTATAAATAGCATGTCAATATATAATACAACAGGACAGACTATGATCTTTGGGCGAGAGGTTTATAAATAAAAGGTTATGAGAGAGGAGTGTCAGATAACGGTTTCTGCCTCGAGATTGCTTTTAGCTTCAAAACAAATCGGTCGGAGTTGGGAAGCAAAACCCGGGTTTGTAATTCAATACTAATCTTTTGAGGGTTAAACGGTATTGCTCTTTTACTTATTTTTTCCTACTGTACAAAAGCAGGGCTTAATGGAAGGAAAATAAATATAAACTGGATTCCCTCTGCCTTCCAGTAAATGTTGTCACAGTGAAGTTGCCTCAGTCTGTGGGCAGCATTTTTTTTTTTTTAAACCATGATCACATTTCAGCCAACCAGAGGCAGGGTCAGATTATGAAAAGACAACATAGGTATTTCCTGTGGATCCATTTAAAACAGGTGTCCTCTCCAAATAGTCTCTGAGTCAGAGAACGTGGAATTAGGCAGCAGGGAAAGGAGAGTGTTAGAAATAAAGTTGAAACTCATGCATGTTTTTCTGAAATTTTCCAATCAAACTCTAAACCAAAATAGAAAAATCTGGTAGATTTTTTTTTACTGGCTTTATGATCATGCTAATAGAAACAGATATCACGAAAATCAAGGTAATCTCAAGAAGAGTCTACTAGCATAAAACTATTCATTATCAACAATTTGTAGTTTTATGTCCATGTAAAATTTGGGTCTATTTCGTTTTAGCTGTCACGTTCATAAGATTGCAAAACTAAGAAGTAGGTCTACTGAAGATCTTAGTAGGTCCTTTGTGAAGTTTTACAAGTTAATATGATATTCCCATATTGTTGATAAACGATACAGTTGATAAACCCTTCCTACTGTTCATTTTAGAAAACCATTAATAAGATTCTCATCCCCATCATTACAAAATATAGCATTTTCATAAAGCCATTTAAGATTTAAGTCTATGGTCAGTTTATTTTTAAATAAATAATGATAGCACTTAAATGTTTTGAAACTATTCTAGTGGGTTTGCTTTTTCTATTTTGAATTTACTAGCCATTATCAAATAGTTTTTCATTTCTTTTTTTTTTAATGTTTTATTTTTTTCTGAGAGAGAGAGAGAGAGAACCTGAGCAGCAGAGGGTCAGAGAGAGAGAGAGACACAGAATCTGAAACAGGCTCCATGCTCTGAGCTGTCAGCACAGAGCCCGACGCGGTGCTCGAACCCACGAACCGCGAGATCATGGCCTGAAGCCTCGGCCAGACACTTAACCAACTGAGCCACCCAGGCGCCCCTAGTTTTTCATTTCTTTAATGAAGCATCGGCATAAGTCTTTACTCAAATATTTTATGAGAGTGCCAGTGCACAATTTTTGCAACTTCTTATTAACTATTTAGCTATTTAGCTATTAGCATGTTCAGGTTGTTATTTGGCCTTTTATACCGTATCTAACAATCTTAGATATGTTTTAAAGGTATTCTTTGTGAGAAAAATTTACTTTTCACACAGACTGTGTTTTTACAATGTAAATAATATAATGGGGTATTGCTCTTAAAACTTCGCTCGATAGAGGCAATCCCTGTTTATGAGCTTATAATACATTATTCACCGATAAGTATTTACACAGTGATTCTGTGTTTGAATTAGAGAATACTGTTTTTCATTGCATGGAAGAAATACCTGCGTTATCACTTTTTTAGCTTTTTCATTCTACTACACAATTAGTGGTGATGGAGGAGAATAGCTTTATCCAGTTGAGGTTCACAAAAACCTGTTTCCCAAGGGACCACTTCAAGACCCTGTTTTAATTTCTAGTTATGTTAGTGTTCTTCGATTATTGTAATAGACTTTTAGTCTATACTATATGGGCTGGTGATACTCTTCCTTAAGAACTTGTAAAAACTGATACAGACTCTTCATCCCCCCCCCCCTTTTTTTTTTCAAGGAGAGGGGTCTGACATATTGGTGATGATAATCCTCACTAATCTTGGAAATGACAGGGACCCCTGCCCTGTGTCTCCTTTTTGTTGTATTCCAAGTAGCCAATTTCGTGTAGCAGCGAGTCTTTGCTTAAAACTTGAGGAGGAAGGATTGTGTACATGCATGTCCTTATAATAGTCAATGTTTATGCATTTCCTTTGGTTCTGTGTTTGGATTAGATAAGCATTTTCTAACAATATCAATATACTTGAGAAAATCCTTTCTCCCCCTTTCATATTTGTTCTACAAGGGTAGAACTTGGGATGTGTTTCTTAGGCATGGGGAAAACCCCATTGGCTTTGTAGAAAAGACAACTTTGGGTTGCTTATTTTTGTCCTCATTATAAAAGTAGCGTGAGTATGATATTAAAAAAGGAAAATTTTTAAAAATCACCCCTGATCTCATCAACCAGAGAAAACACTGCAAACATTTCACTTAGCTACTTGTTACACACTATGCAACAATTTGCATCAAGCAGACTTTTATTTCATAAGAATATTCTCTTACTGTTTAAAACTCTTTGTAAAATCATGTTTAATAAAATTGCAGAGCATAACATAATGGGAACATATCAAATTCGTTAAAACTTTTCTCTTGTTTTAGATATTTAGGTTGTTTCCAGTTTTTTTGTCACTATATATACAGTGTAACGCCTACATTTTGAATTGAGAAAGTCACTTTTTAATGATTATTTATAGTTCAAAACCATTTAAGAAGCCACCCTTTTATAATCTAATGTGTATGTTTCTTTTAGCTTGTTTGTATGAACTGAGGCACAATGGAGAGCTCTTTTGCCCTAGAGGGCAGTTGGAAAAGATTAAGATCTAAGTAAAAGAAGTAGGTAAAAATCATTTGTTTCCTAACAATTGATGCTCACTATAGAGTTTCAAAATTACCTTAGATAGAAACCCAGTGCCAGTGCATTTCATTAGTCAGATTTTTTGCTATTAACCAGGAAGAGTTGTTAATTACAGGCTAAATGAGCAGCAGCTATAGTGGCTTTGCTGACATTGCTGGTTGCATTGGTTTAAAGATTTAAAAATCGGCTGTACTTGCTATAGAGAACCCTACTAAATTATGAGGTTGCTAACCTCCGAGGGTTGTATCATTCTATTATTTTCTAAAATCATGGGAGGCTTTAGAAAAAGCAGTGTTGGGGTGACACAGAAGTCACCTGCTAGGTCACATACAGACCTGAACCATCCCCCTCGCTCCCTGAAGTCTGTTCGCGCATTTGTCAGTGATTCTCATCCTGCTCGGAACACGGCTTTGTGCGCATATATCCAGACCCAGCATGTCCAGCAGGACTTGACGTGAATCCACTTTGACTGTCCCTCCTCAGGACACAGGACGTGGTGGTCTTCCTGTTCTGAGCCATCCACATGGACGACATACTAGTGATTCAAATTCTACATGTACTAATTGTACTCATTATTTCCTTCTCAAAACCTTCCCCCTCTGCAGTGCTCCTATGCACTGACAGCATGCGGTATTAGAAATATCAGGATGGAGCCACATGACCTCGAGGTGCCAGTCTCATAATGGTGCCAAAATATCTCTCGAAAGATGGCAAGTTGAAGGCAATTCACTCACCAGAATTCTCAGGGAGGGAACTGTGTGTCGTTAGAAGAAACATTTTCAGAAAGCAACTTTGGTAGAGAGGGGAACAGGTGGGAGAGGCCTACAGCATTCTAGAATAACGGTAAATCATTGCTAAATTTCTTCTCCCCAGTGGGTGTCAGGGTAATTGCATAGCTTTTGGATTGCTGATTGAGCTATCTGTAGGAGTTTGGGACTGGAACTCAACTGCTCTGGGTTGTAGAGGTGAGAGGGGCTTTCTTCCTCATAGCCTTCCGTCTCTATTCTAAATAAATTTTAACCAGATATTTAAAGATATCTCAGAGGTCTCAAAAACTCATAACCTTCAGAGGCCAGGAATGTACCATAATGAAATAAAGCTGGTTGTAAAGTCATATTTATAATTTGGTCTGTCTAAAAACTAGAGTAAATGACTGTCTAAATCCATTGCAATTCAGAATCTTAAAAATTGTGTCAGCTGAGGGGCACCTGCATGGCTCAGTCAGTTAAGCATCCAACTCTGGATTTCAGCTCAGTCATGACCTCATGGTTTGTGAATTTGAGGCCAGTGTCTGGCTCTGCACTGACAGCGCAGAGCCTGCTTGGGATTCTCTCTCTCCCTCTCTCTGCCCCTCTTCTGTCCACTCTCTCTCTATTTCAAAGTAAATAAATAAACTTAAAAAAATTGTATCAGCCAAAATACACACACACATACACACACACACACACACACACACACGCACCTGAGTGCTCAAGTCAGCTATAGGTAGGGACTTTTGAATTACCATTTTGAAAGAATACCATGTTAACATTTTACCCAGGGTGTCCAAAAACAAACAAACATACAAACAAAACATCTGTCAATCACTCCTCCTCAACATCTATAAAAGTTAAGACTACTTTGGTTGTAGTTGACAGCTCTGTTCCTTGAAGCAAGATGGAGAAAAAACTGACGATAGGTGAAAAGAGCACATGGACACTGTGCCTTAAGGAAGGTGTACGGAAGAAGTTGCCACACAATTGCACCAACACCTCATTAGCCTACGGTCTTCCACATGGCCACAGGTAGGAAAAGCAGCCTCCATTCTGAGGTGCCAGTGCCCAGCCCCCATTCGGGGCTCCATTTGTGTGGAAGAGGGATGCGATGGGTTGAATTGTGTCTCCCAAAAAAGGTATGTTTAAGTCCAAATCCCCCGCATCTCAGGAAACTGTCTTATTTGGAGATCAGGTCATTAAAGATGCGATTAGTCAAGATGATGTCATACGGGCAAAGGGTAGATCCTTAAGCTATAAGGACTGATGTCCTTGTAATACAACAGTGTCACACAGTAAGAATGCCATGTAGATGGAGACAGGGATTAGAGTCATGACAAGCCAAGACATGCCAAGGATTGCAAATTGTCCCCAGAAGCTAGGCAAGGTCTGGAACAGGTTCTCCCTCAAAGGACTTAGAAGAAGCCAACCCAGCTCACAGCTCAATTTCTAGCCTCCAGAACGATAGGGACGAGACATTTCTGCTGTTTAAGCCATCCAGCATGTGGCACTCTGTTAATGGCATCACTAGGAGTCTAATACAGGGAAGAAAACAGATATTGGGAGACTACTAATAATTTCTACCACAACATCCAACCAATAGTGAAATTCCGGTCTTTATTGTTTTTCTGCAACATTTGTCAAATCTGAGCCCCGAGCCTTCATTTCTATTTCTATTGCTGTTGCCTTATTGAATAAACTCTCACTTTCACCTCTATCCTTGCATCTCCACACTACCCTTATCACTGCCACTAGAATTATCTCCCTGAAACCGTAAGTCAGATAATATCACTCCTTTCATCAAAAATACTCAGTGATGGGGGTGCCTGGGTGGCTCAGTCAGTTAAGCGTCCGACTTTCGCTCAGGTCATGATCTCACAGTCAGTGAGTTCAGGCTCCGCATCTAGTTCTGTGCTGACAGCTCAGAGCCTGTCTTCGGATTCTGTGTCTCCCTCTCTCTCTGCTCCTCCCCCGCGCATGCTCTGTCTCTCAAGAATGAATAATTGTTAAAAAAAATTTTTAAATAGTCAGTGATATCCCCATGGCCTATAGAAAATCTACTTTCTTAAAATGGTATTGAATGTCTTTCATGGTTTCTCTGACCTTAACTCAGTGTTACAACCTCTATTAGTATACCTTTTAAAATATGGTGTATTCTGTTATCATGAGAATACTTATTTTCCCCTAAAACTCAACATTTATTTTTACTCTTCTCTGCCCCTCGGGCACCAATGATTCATATTACTTTCTCCAGCTGTCAAAATTCTATTCATCTCTCAAGACCCAGCTCTGAGAGAAATTTTCTAACGCATGTATTTGCAAATACTTGCCAACTGGGGAGCTCTTTCACATTATGCTAACTGGTGACTGTAGTATCTTTCGATGGGGCAGCACTGCTGCGACGATCACCCGGAGATGTCGCCCTCCTGGCAGGAGATTGCCCCAAGGTGCCCTTCACCCTGAAGTAGACAATTCACTGGGGATGCAGTTGTCAAAGACCATTCTCTCTCTTTTGTAAGATGGAAAGCAGATTTCTCAATAGTTTGGGATTACGTGAAGCAGCTAATTAAACTATCCCCTTGGGTGCCAGGCTCTTTGTCCATAAAAGGCAAGACTTTTGGGGAAACTGGTAGCTTCTGCAGTCAGGCAGGATTACAGAAATGTGGAATGCATGGATGGTGGGATGGGTTGCCACTTCTTACCATATAAAGCAACCTTTTCCCAGAATTAAGGGCAGCTAAAATGTCTGCATTTATTGGCCCTCTGTGTCAGTTATCCTCAGAGCTAGTTAAAAGTCCACTTTAGAAGCTAGTATAATAAACATCCAGCACAAAAGAGAGTTTGACAAAATGAAACCAAACACCATCATTTTGTTTTCAGAAAACATGTGATTTGCCATGAGAGATGGTAGCATCAAGCCATCTTGCCAAGTGACAGAAGCCAGATTGAACTGTCTGTGAAGTTGGCCAACCAAACCCAGAGAACTCGAGAGAACTCTCACTTCCCTTGTCCTGAGGGAAAATCATGGTAGCCAAGCAGGCCAGCTGGAGCCCAGGCTGGTGCTGACACCTCGCCCCCACAGGACCACAGCATCCACTTTGCATTCCTCTCCCAAATTCCCGTGTCAAAATTAGCAGGTGAATTGCTCACGTCGCTGACAACTGGACCCTGCACGCAGAAGATAGCAGATCCATAGAGATGTTCGGAAGGTTACCTGTGATTGATTAGTCCAAGCCATGATCCTAAGTAAAGTTGGAAACTGCCGGAAGACTCCTGTGAAATATTTCACTAGCACAACCTTTCCCTAGTCCTATTTTTCTCGTTTCACTAAGTATACAATGATTAGAGCTTTAGTAGTCATCTTGTCTGTATGAGGAAAATAACCAGAGATATTGGCTGTGACATCCATAACCTGTTGAACCAATGCCAGCAGCAGGCTCCTTTCAGCCTTCTAGTGATGTGAGAAAAATAACCTCCTGTTTGTTTAAAGCAATGTAGTAGGGTGTTCTGTTACATGCAGCCAAATCATGGTACAGAGAGGTAACTGGGCTTATTTCTTGGCATGCTTTAAAATGTGCTGAATCACAGGATACTAGGATAGTTCTAAGACCAGTATTCAAGTTTATGTATTTTTTATGTAATCAACACTCTTATAACACTTACTGTAGTCCAGGCTCTGATTGAAGCACTTTATAAATATTAATTCATTTCTTCCTCACGAAGGATAATTACTATTATTATCCCCATTTTACCTAAGAGATTACGGAGACATAGAGAAAATTAGATAAACTGCCCATGGTCACACAGACTGTAAATGACAGAGCTGGGATACAAAACCAGGCTTTTGGGTTCTTAATCATTGCATCATGCTGTCTGATGATGCCAGTGAGTGCATATCCCATCCAGGTTCTGATTCCCTTTCTGCTCCTGATGACCTATGTGATTTGGGTTGTGTTTTCTCATATTTTACAGTTCTGACACCCCCTTCACAACCAGCTGCCTACTTAACCCACATTGGTACTGGCAGAAACGTATCGGGAAGAAACAACATCTGTATTTCAATATCTCGTAAGCTGTCTCGTCTGATTCATAAGGATGAGAAAATTTGAGATAAGAGTCCTACAAGCCCACGTAACACTTTATAATAACCTTCATGAAACTTCCATTATGGACAATCTTTTTTTTTTAATCATTTGACCCTGTCATTTAATTTCATGGCACTGGAGGCATCTGAAGTTCTTTTAAGAACTTGAACTCTGTCTTCTTTAAATGAATGCTTTGTCAATACCTACTTACGCTCCATTTCTTTGCTATTCCTTTCACATAAACTACATGTGACTACCAGATTCATCCAATAATTATATTTAGTGTAATTTATTTTCCAGAATTGTGTAATGATGTTCCTTTAAGTTATGCTTAAATTGATGAATTATTTCATTTCAAAATACTCTTCTCTTCTACCTTAATATTTGTTGGAGACCAAACATCTTTATGGAGACAGCTGCAGAATGATAGATGCTTCGGGGCGCCTGGGTGGCTTAGTCGGTTAAGCGTCCGTCATGATCTTGCGGTTCGTGGGTTCGAGCCCCGCGTCGGGCTCTGTGCTGACAGCCAGCTCAGAGCCTGGAGCCTGTTTCAGAGTCTATGACTCCCTTTCTCTCTGACCCTCCCCTGCTCACGCTGTCTATCTCTCTCTCCTAGAAATAAATAAAACATTAAAAAAAAAAAAAAGAATGATAGATGCTTCTATTTGGAGGAAAACTTTAAGATCAACTAATCCAGGCCCTTTATTTTAGAGATGAAAGTTAAGTGACTTGCCCGAAGTTAGTTACTGACAGAATTGGATCGAAAACTTTTCTTAGAGCAATTTTTTCTTTTTATTTTGTAAAAATTAATAGATGTTATTTTTAAAAACAGCTTTAGGTGTATAGAAAACTTGAGTAGAAAGTACAGAAAGTCCATGAATACTTCCTCTCACCCTGCCACACACAGTTTCCCCCATTATTAACATCTCGCATTAGCCAGTACATTTGTTGAAATTAATCATTATCACTCATTAAAGTTTATAGTTAAAGTAGGGAAAATACAGACAAGTATCTCTCATTAATACAGCTGTAAAAATCTTCAACAAAATATTACCAAATCGAATTGAATAATGTATAAAAAATTATACAACATGACCGTGTAGGATTTGTGCTAGGTATGCAAATTTTGTTCAGCATTCAAAAATCAATTAATGTAATCCATCATACCAACAGGCTAAAGGACATAAATCATATGGTCATGTCAATAGATGCAAGGAAAAGCACTTGAGAAATCTAACACCCTTTCATGCTAAAGAATCTTAGCAAACTAGGAATATAGGGGAATTTCCCCGGTATACTAAGGAACATGTTTTTAAAGACCCTTCAGTTAGCATTATATGTAATGGGAAGAAGCTAGATGCTTTCTCCTTCAGATCAAGAGCAAGACAAGGATGTTCTCTCTGATCAATCCTATTCAACATTGTACTAAAATCCCTTGCTAACGCAATAAGACAAGAAAAGGAAATGAAAGTAATAGACCAGGAAGGAAGAAATGAAGCTGCCTTCGTTCACAGGTGATATGAATTGTTTATGTAGAAAATCCCAAAGAATAAAGAGTAAAAAAAAATTCCTGGAACAACTAAGTGATTATAACAAATTTTCAGAATGCAAGGTTAATGTGTAAAAGCTTATTCTTTTTCTGTATAACAGCAATGAAGATTGGAATTTGAAAATAAAAAGGAAATATCAGTTACACTAGTACAAAAATGAAATACATAGGTATAAATCTAACAAAATATATGCAAGATCTATGCGAGAAAAAATTGCAAAATTCTGATGAAATAAATAAAAGAATATCTAAATAAATGGATATTCCATGCTTATGTGTATGAAGGCTCAATATTGTTAAGATGTCAATTCTTTCCTGTGTTATATGTCTATTCAATGCAATCCTAGTCAAATATCAGCAAGTTCTTTTGGAAAGCTAATTTAAAGTTTATATGGAAAGGCAAAAGACTTAGAATAACCAACAGAAACCAAACAAATTTGAAGGACTGATACCACCTGACTTCAAGATTTACCATGAAACTATAGTCATCAAGACAGTGTGGTATTGGAGAAAGAATAGACCTGTAGAACAATAGAACAAAATAAACCTAAACAAATACAGTCAATTGGGGGTGCCTGTGTGGCTGTCAGTTAATTGGTCAATTCTTAATTTAGGCTTAGGTCATGATTTCAAGGTTCTTGAGTTCAAACCCTACATTAGGGAAACTGCTTGGGATTCTCTCTCCTCTCTGACTGCCCCCTCACCTGCTCATTCTATCTCCCTCTCAAAATAAATAAATAAACTTTTAAAAAACACCACAAAATAACAGGGGTGCCTAGGTGGCTCAGTTGATTAGGAGTCCAGCTTTGGCTTGGGTCATGATCTTACTGCTCATGGGTTTGAGCCCCGCATGGGGCTCTGTGCTGACAGCTTGGAGTGTGGAGCCTGTTTCAGATTCTCTCTCTGTCTCTCTGCCTCTCCTCTGCTCATGTACTGTCTCTTTCTCTGTCTCCCAAATATCAAATAAAACATAAAAAATAAAAACAAAAAACAAAATAACAAATACAGCCAACCGATCTTTACAAAGGAGTAAAGGCAATTCAATGGAGAAAGGATAGTTTTTTCAACAACTGGTGCTGGAAAACCTTGATGTCCACGTGGGGGAAAAAAAAAAGTGAGCCTAGACACAGGTCTTACACCTTTCACAAAAATTAACTAAAAATAGAACATCTATTAACTCAAAATAGAACATCCTAAATGTAAAATACAAGACTATAAAAACTTACCCGTAGATCAGAAATAAAGTTTATCACAAAATATAAAGCATACTAACTGTTACAATTTTTCCTACCATCCCAAACTCCTAGAAGTTACCTAAAAATATAAAGTTAATGAGTAAATCTAGAACCTTCCTGGAAGATTTTAAAAGGTACGTCAGTGGATCAGAAGCTATGATTTCAGAATAATAAGTTATTTGAGAATAACTGAAAGGCGGAAAACAAAGTCAACTGAAGAAGAAATATATAGTCAAAATGTATACAGAAGAGGGTTCCTTGTGGCCTGTGTAGGTAGATGCAGTAGTCAGAAAGGCAACAAAAGTAATGGATTGGGGGATTAGTTGGGGGTAATTCAGCAAGAGGAGCCAGGTGAGTCAACCCCTCTGCATGCCCCTGGTCCCCCCAGGCCAGGTAGCAGCCTGCAGCTTGGGGCAGTGCCCTGGCTGCATGGGCTGGTGTGCTTTAGATATGGAACCCCCATTCCCAGGTGTTACTGAGTACTCAAAAGAATATGTTTATCCTTAAATCATTTATTTGGAAAGAAAGATTTAAAATAAAATTTCAACCTAGTAATAAAGAAAAAAAAGACAAAGGAAAACCAAATAGTATTGTTTGAAAAGCTTAAAAAAGACCTATAACTCTGGCAAAATATGCTAGTATTTATTTCGAACTTCGGTTTCCATGTGCATAAGTGAGTTTGGCCTCACTTTGCATTTTCAACCCTGTGATTGTTTGAGTTTAATATTAAGATTATAGAATGAACTGGGTAGTTTTCTCTCTCTTACTTCATATAAAAATGAACATCTAGTCAGAATAATCTTTGACCATCCATTGCACAAGAGGTTCTACACTTACTTCATATATATATATATATAGTTGCTACAAAATAAAATTTATCTATTTCTTGATAGCTTGTTAAAAACTTGCAAAACTGTTTGGGTGTAGAACCTCTTGTGCAATGGATTATTCTGACTAGATGTTCATTTTTTAAATAAGTGCTCAGATTTTGTATTTCCATTTGGGTCAATTTCATGAATTACATTTCAAATAAAGTTGTTCACCTAATTTCTCAAAATCATTCGCATAAAGTTATTGATATATTAGCTTATGATTTATTCACTGTCTACCAAATCCGTGCCTATATATCATTTCTAATATTATTTCGTTGTGACTTCTTTTTCTTCTTGATCAGCCCTACTGGAAGTTTATCTTACTTACTGATATTTTCAAAATCTAATTGTTTTTATCCATTTTTTGGTATCTTTGTATTTATTTTGGTTCTGCAATCTTAGGTGTATTGTTTTCTTTTATGACTGTTTGAGTTGAGCATTTGCATTTACCTAATTCATTTCCAATAGTTTGTATTTTTAAATAAAATTTTCTTTACCTTTAGTTATATCCTACATGATTCGGTATGTGGATTTCTAATTTCCGTGCATGGTGGGCGGATGCCATGATTTCTATTATGATGATTCTTATGATTTGATGGCATTTCTTTGGTGACATCTGAATTTTGGCAAATGCCCAATATATGGTTGAGAAGAAATTTTTATTCATCTAGGAGAAGGCTCTATACAGATAAATTAGATAATGCTTATTAATTGCTTTTTCCAATGTTCATGTAAACCTTAAAAAATCAATGAGTGTCTCTGTTTGTAAATGCGAGTAGCTCTATTTATTCTGTTACTTATACACTGTCACATGTATGTGACAAAAATGAATCAAGTTTTCCATTTGATTTTGTTTCCTGATAGCCCTCTTTATTTTCTTGACCATTTTGAAATATGTATGCTTTATTTTTAATGTGTCTACACGTGAAATTTAATATATATATCTATTTTTAATGTTTATTTATTTATTTTGATGGGGGGTGGGGGATGAGCAAGGGAGGGGCAGAGAGAGAGGGAGATTGAGAATCCCAAGCAGACTCCATGTTATCAGCACAGAGCCCAACTCAGGGCTCGATCTTATGAAACATGAGATCATGACCTGAGTTGAAATCAAGAGTTCGGCACTTAACCAACGGAGCCACCCAAACTCTCTATAGGATACATATCTATTCTTTTAAGTTTCTCATCAAGCATAAAATAAGGTGGTATCCCCATTTTGGTTTTGAACAGCTCAAGGAACTTTATGCTCTTTAATTCCCTTTGATCTCCCTTCATTCCATATTTTATGACACAATTGGCATTTTATTTCCACCGTGTTTTGACATAAAGCTAATTCTATTATTATTTAGTGAATGATGATTTAGATTTGCTAACCCGTTTTTCTGATTCTCCTATACTCTGTTATTTCTTGCATCATATTCCTTCTTTCAGTATTGATACTTTTTGCTGAATTTTATTTTAAAATAATTCTTTAAATGAGCACAAGGTGAGAATGAACTTCATTTTTAGATGTCTCAGAAAATATGTTTTGCAGTAAATCTTGAGTAATATATATTGGTATTACATTATATATTGAAGGCAAACTTTCTTTAGTATTTTAAATATATTTTACCATTGTCTTCTAGAATTAATTGAAGCCAATGAGAAATCTGTTGTCAGTCTGCTTTTCACTTCTTATGGGCAGCCTAGACCATCCCTTTGGTGGCTTGCAGGGTTTTTTTGGTTTTGTTCTTTTTTTATAATTGATGTTATGCATAAATGTATATAGATGTGGATTGTATATTTAAATACTTGTGCAGTTTCAGTATTTATTAAATTCTAGAAAATGTTCGGGTACTATTTCTATAACCTGTTGAATATTTCCTTCATTTTCTTTATTCTCTTCTTTAGAGGCTCTTAGCAGAAAACTCCTATATCAGCCCTTCAAGTGCCCTAAATTCACTTTCATATTTTCTATCTCTTTATCCCTGTGAGCTGAATTCAGTTATCTCCTTAAATCTGTCTTTCAATTTACTTATTTATTCTTATGTTGCATCTAATCTACTATTAATTTCTGTACTGTTTTTCTTATTTCAACAACCACATATTTCTCACTTTTAGGATTTTAATTAGGTTCTTTCCCATATTCACTTATTCTTGACTTACAAGACATTTCTTTCCTTTTGTGGACCGAATACTTTCTTTATTTTTTTTGAATGATTTAAACATATTAATATTCAAATCCTTTTCCAGTGAATATAATATTTTTATTTTTTCAAAAACTAACTTTTCCATTTACTGGGTCTGCAGATTATCTTCCGTGATAATTAGCTACTTAATATCTTCAGTGAGTTCATCACATACTTTTGGGCCTTATTATTGAGCAGTTTTGTGTTACTTTTGCCCTGGCTCTATGGATCCAACAATTTTGAAGGAATTTGTGCTTCATTTTCTGACACTAGGTCTCTGAAGCTATGTGAATGTATTTTGTCCTAGGCCTAAGGCAAGTAGCTTGATTTATTCTCAAACTCCAGCTGATGGGTGGAGAATTTCAAGTCCCTATTCACAGAAGTGTCAGGGGTTTTCTGCTCTCTGCTTTTTGCAAGAAATCTAGTGCCAGGAGTCTTGATTCTGATCCATCAAGCACTTAAAATCTCCAACCCTGGAGAAGTCCCCAGAGGATGTTATGAATCTCTAGAATACATAGCTCCTATAGAAGACAACCTCACATACAGTAAGTATAGTATGATACTAGTCACTAATGATAGCATGTAAATGAATAGAAGAGAGGCTGAAGGAATATACAACAAACCAATAACTAAAGTTGCTACTAGAGATGGGACTGGAGGAAATTGCTTTATATACAGTATATGAATCTTTCACAATAATAATGTATTCATATGCTACTTATATAATTTAAAAGTTTACATATTCAAAGATTAGTAATGTATACAGGAAATGTGTCTTGACTCAATGCAATAAATGTAAACATAAACATCAGAAACAAGCAACTGTTAACATAAGGTGGAAACAAAAATACAATCTTCTAGATAACTCCTGTAACAAAGATGAAAGAAACCTGATAATATAATATTATTGTATGAGAAGTAGTTATATTATACCTGAGATGAAATTTTATTTAAAATCATTTCAATATGTAACTCAGGAAAGTTAAAAAGAGCAAACTAAATCAAAAGAAGCAGGAGTGTCTAAAAGGAATGATTTAAAAATGAGAAAGCCACATATTAGAGTTTATTGACAAAAACAGTGAGCTATTATTTCAAAAACTGTAAAAACAAAACAAAATGGACAAACCAACTAATCAACCCCTGGTATGTCTAGCCAAAATAAAACCCAAGAAAATACAAACATAGTATTAGCAAAGAGAAAGGGGATATAAAAAAGAAAACAATAATTTTAAAATAAAGTTTGTATACTTTCCTGTAAATAAAAGCTTAAAATAGATATTTTTCTTAGAAAACATAAACAATTGAATTTGACTGAATAAAATCTAGTGAGCCTATATAGATCAATATTCATAGAAAACCTGAAAATTTTATCAAAACTCCAACAAAATGGCTCTAGGCCCTATTGGTTTTCTCAAAAATAATTTGTAATTTTTTTAAGTTTATTGATTTTGAGAGAGACAGAGACAGCATGATCAGGGGAGGGAGAGAGAAAGGGAGAGAGAGAATCCCAAGCAGGCTCCCCCCTGTCAGCACAGAGCCCAATGTGAGATTCAGACTCACAAAACCATGAGATCATGACCTGAGCTGAAACCAAGAGTCAGACGTGTAACCAACTGAGCCACTCAGTCACCCCTGAACATTAATTTAAAATTTCATTTGAAAAGGAATAAATAAGATCAACAAAGAAAAATATTAAAAAGACAATGAAGTCTAGACCTGTAATTTATTAGAACACAATACAAAAATAATGTACCATGAGAAAATGTACCATGTACCATTTTCTACCATGAGAAAATAATGTTTATGTGAGGAACACCTTGTTAAATAGTATCATGATAGAAACCGTGAAGAAAAAGATGAATAGAAGGGACTATAGAAACAGATAAAATACAAACAACAAAAGGAGGGAAATTTCACAGTTGACGTGTTAAATTCTAAAACAAATCTGTGAGATAAAGGGAAACACCGGTACAGAAAATACACAAAAAATATTAACATAAAATTTACAAAAGAACTACAGATAATCATCCAACATAATTTTTAAAATATGCTCAATATCACTTATAATTAAATAAAAGTAAATTTCACTCAACACTGGTAAAGACTAAAAAGGATAAAAAATTGAAAACATGATGTATGATCATAAGAAAATGGAGGTTTTCATACATTCCTGTTGGAAATGTAAATTGAAATGACACTTTGTCCTAGTAATTTTTCTTCTAGGAATTTACCCTGCAGAAATAGTGCCTCAAGTAATCATAGATATATGTATAATAATGTTACCTTCAACAAAAACATAAATATAATCTAAATGTCCACGATTGAGGGGCTGTTCAAACAAATAATGATATCTTCATATAATGGAATGGCATACCACACAGTTATTAGAGAGGTCGGCATGATTCTATGTTTTGATACAGAAAGACGCCTAATCTTTTACATTGTTAAGTAAAAAAGCAAATGCAAGTCATCCACATATACACACATATGCATTGTATGATGCAGTTTTGGTAGTATATTTACATACATTTTTGCATAAACACTATAAAAAAAACTAGAAGGATATATGCTAAATGTAGTCAAATGAGGGACGGGGTGGATATTTTCATTATTTCTTTTCCTTCTGAATGGCTTTTTCCATGATGCCTATGCTATTATATTATAAGACAAAGAAAAATGAAAACTAAGAATGCATGGTATAAATGGGAATTCAAAGTTAACCTTTTGTCTAGCTCTGATTTAAATGTCTGAAAAGAAATTTTGAAAGAAAAGCTAGTCCTAAATATGTGGAATTGGATAGGTTTCACAGTTTACTTTGCCTTCTCCACTGATTTCTCTAGGATTATCTACTGCACTGAATGAAGGAGAGCCCAAAGGGCTCTGCCTATGACCAGAATGCCGGAATCAACCAAGTGCCAAACCAAACACTGCAGGATACGGTCCCCTAGTCAACAAAACCAGGAACTCATGCCTGCCAAAACAACGGTCTGACCTAGTGAACCATCTTCAATCATCTCTAAATAGTCTTCCATTGTTTCCTGAACCATCACTGAAAGCCAAGTAAGATGATAGCAGTTGCTATCAGGGAAAACCACCTGAGGCAGCTGCTAGGTTGGGCAGAACAGATGCTCTAAGGATGTGAAAAGATACGTTTAATGTAGCAGGACCTCAACTTGTATGGAATGGAAAGAATATTAGAAATTAACTTGGGTAGCTCTTTTGGGACACAGATCGCTTGTGATAGAAGCAGAAATTCCCTTAGAGAAAATTGCAGCAAATAGGCCACAGCCACAAAATCCAGAACAGTCCAGAATCTACAAACGAGCATGCCTGTTCCTACAAGTAACTGTATATTCTTACAGCATCTCCTTCAAGGCTAACAAATTTCATTTCCTTTCCAGCTTTATAACTCTTCAGAGAGACGATTTTGCAAAACAACACCACTGTTTACACTATTAAAATTTTAGCGCATATACGTACTTGCAAAATGGGATTAGATGGGAGAGAAATCCATATGGTAGTAAAATTATTTTATAACTTATTAACTAGCTGGCATTTTCCTTTAAGTAAGAGAATCATGAATTTTTCCAGCATCGTCTTTTAAAGAGAGAATATAGTTCAGCTGTAAAAGGATTCACAACATCCTGCTGGAAAAATAGATGATAAAGTTCAGGCAAATAGTCATTGGCACAAACTTGTCTTTCTTTTTATAGGAGAGAAATTTCAAGAGTAACTCTGCAAACAAAGTAATTTTTATAGAGTGAAGACAAGACTGCAGTAAAATGTGCATTTGGCTGAGGTAGACTACTGGATTTAGGCCCAGCGGTGCTATTTATTAACACATGGAATAGCATAGCACATCCTGGGCAGGCTCTCCACACCCTAAACCTCAATGTCTCTATTGAAATACGAGATTGAGCTAGATACCTATTGTTATCAAATGCAATTGCAGATTTTCAACAAATTACGATAGGGTATATATACATATTTATTACTTATTCACAGGGAGTTAAATGATGTTGGAATGTGGAAGAATCCAAAGAAGACCTATCTAAGTAAGGACTTCAAATCTATTAAAGTGTAAAATAAAGGAAATGGGAATGATGGGAAGAAAGAACAGAAGAAGGAGACGGGGGGGGGAGAGAAAAAGGAAAAGAAGTGAGGAAGTCAATTAAATTTAGCATGATTTCAAGTTTTAATCTGAAAACTAATCTTTATTGACAAGAGTAAGCCAATTCTATTTTTTTCAATTATCACTGAAATTGCTTTTAAAATGTGCTTTTGCAAATTGATAAAAAGCATTTTTTCAAATTAGTTATTATATTTGAGGTCATAGGATATGTTGTTCTTCCTCCTTAAAACAACACAGAGAGAGTAATATGTGGACAAATGGGTCAATTTTTGTATACAATATACACAAGATGTATGCAGAAATGCCATATTGCTGGGAAGACATTTTGAGTTGTATAATAACAAAAACACCCAGATCGAATGAATTAGAATTGCCGTTTCCTCACTGAACAGGGGTAAGGGTTTACAAGAGAAAGTGGATAAAAGAAGAGAAAACTAAAAAAGTCTATTTCTCCTTCACTGAGCTTTCATTTTTGAATAGCCTTAGTTTTATAGAAAAGTTTCAAGGGTAGCACAGAGGATTGCTATATTTTCCTATTGTTATCATCTGACATTGTATGATACATTTGTAACAAATAGTATACAATTGATACATTCTAATTCACTGAAGCCCATGCTTTATTCAGATATCCTTAGTTTTTAGCCTGTGACCTTTTTTCTGTCCTAGGGTCCCATTCAGGATACCCCGTTATGGTGACTTATCAGGGCTGCTGATTTGAGCCTCTGTACTGCCCCGTTCCCCACAGTCTGGTCGGTGCCTTCAGCGGAAGCCTTTGACTGAGTCCCATCTCTGTTAAGTTGCGCTCATACCAGAGGGCCCTGCTAAGGCAGCAAATCCATCCTGAAGTACAGGTTTTCTTTCTATGGTGCTCGGTTCCAAAAACAGATTTTCTGACACCAAGATCCCTTTGCTTTTTATTTGATCTAGATAATACAACATCTCCTGCTGACCTTTGATTTCTGCATTCGTGCCCTAATCACAATCTCGCTTCGGTACCATATTCTCAAAAAGTGGTCTTCTGCCCAAACCCACCCTTTGCGATACACCTGTCGTTCTAAATTTGGGCTTCTGCCTTAATCCAGTTCAAGATCTTTGTTAAATAACCTTCCCAGTTTTCTGCAGGAAGCTAGCAGCTTATTTTCTGGGCAAATCCCCTGTGAGATCTGGGAATCTTGTCCCTGAAATCCAGCCCACTAGTTAAGGCCTTGCCTTCCCAGGGATACTGGGGGGCTCCTGTGGCTAGGACCCACCACCCACTGAGATGCCGACATTGTGTCATAGATCTCCTCTGTCACTCTAGCCCTCTGACATGTGTGCCAAGGACTCCCTGGATGAAGATAATGATTGCCAGGGGCTCCCACGGTTCCTGGCACAGAGGATTACGCAGTCCCTCTTCTCTGAGTAAATGCCCTGGAGCCTGGGCCCAGCTGTCAGCCTTCGAACCTGGGTCAGCTTTCCCAGGGGACAGAGTGGGCCCTTCTGCCAATCCTGGCATTTCACTCACTGCCGTGTCTCACTGTGAGTCACTGGCCACAGCCTGCTAATGAAATACTCTTTTAAATAAACAACTCATCGAAAGGGGGGAAATGTGGTCTTTGAATGACACAAAATTTAGGAACATTCAGGGAAAATTTTGGGCTTTATCTAAATATGTGTTGAATTCTACACTACATTTTGTGATTTAACTAGCCAAAATTATAATAGCAATTGTCTTTAACAGTGATCTTTCCTTTTCCGAGGCTTTCGAAGTCATGATTGGGAAATGCAGTCGAGGGAAGCCACTTGCTTTAGCTCTTTTTATTGGATATGAAGTTGAATAATAAAAAGTTTGAAAATGAAATAAAAATATTTGGGAGTGCTAAAGCCACCAGTTGTGTAAATATAAAATTCTATTCATTTAGGAATCTTTTTGTCCAACATGAATGTTTTTTTTTAATTTGAAACATCTGAACATGTATTTTTTTTAACCCAAATCCGCAAATCAGATTTAGGAGCTGATATAAGCCATAATTCCTGTAACAATTTTGAAGAATAGGTTATACTGATAAATACAATCTAGAAGAGGTTTTCCATATATTCCATTCATTTTAATTTAGAATTAATGTTTATTATTATTTAATAAAGTTATTCTCTATTTATAATTATTGACACCTTTGTATTTAAGTGCTTCTGCAGTCTAGACAGGATACACTTATTTGTATGATAAATAATAGATAAATGATTAGTGTGCCATTTGCTGTTAACGTGATTGATGGATTCCCCATCGCATTATTTCTCTGTTCTTATTTTAGCTCGGGAGCCAATGATCTCTGTCATTGTACATTGCCTACAGTGCCTACATAAAAAATGAACAGGACTCTTCATATTTTTGAAATTTGTTCTTTTTGTTTTTTCATTTCACAAAAATGGTGTTAAACATGACGAGGTATAAAATGGAGCTTCAAATCAGGATATATTTTGGTCTATTACTACTTTGCTATGTAAAATTTTTCAGAGGCAGAATCTTGGAGCTATGTAGTGGGAAATAAAAAGGAAGATAAATTGCATAGAGGTACCTTTCCATGACTGGGTTTGCTGAAATGATGCAAACTGATGGAGTGGGGCTTCTTGTTCCTTCTGTGCAAGTTTACAGAGCTTGTAAAGGCTGACCACGACCAAGGCTGAGAGTTTCAGGTAATCCCAGGAAGGCTGAAAGTCCTCTGCCCATTAAGCAAATACCCATGCATTACCTTTATTCACATTAATATTAAAAGAAATGTGGTGTATGCCCCAAAACATCCTTATTTTATTCCTATCAAGAACAGGACACAAAGAAGAGGTTTAAATTGAAGATATTATATACATTATATATAATTAATATATATATATATCACTGCAATGAGAACTAGATTAAAATTGTAGAAAATATATCTATAATTATAGGATATAAATACTAAATAACCCCAGTGTCCAGACCTTGGTTTCTAATACTATTTCCCCAATAAAAGGAACCAAGCTCCATTGTTAAATTGCTGATTCCAGGAGTGGGGCAGAAAATACACGAGACAAGCCTAGAGTGTTTTGTAGTGTCATAAAGTTAAAAAAAAAAAAGTGCTAAAAAACAAAACAAAAACCAAAATAAAACTACAACATAACTCTTCAAACACCACCGTCAACAACAAAACCAAAGATGAAGGTGTGCCAAAGGGACACAGGAACAGACAAGAGTTCTCAATGGCCAAAGCTGAAACAATTTGAACAAGAAGAAATATAACATAGTATTGAATTATAACCCAACGTATGTAACAAATACCCACGAGTCAGTTCATACTGACATAAATAAATGACTGAATAAATAACTAACTCGGGCAGAACAATTCCAAATACTTTGTATAGATACTGCCCCCTCAAGGAAATAGAGAATAACTTCTGCCCCTTAAGTCTGGGCTGCTCCTAGTGACTTCGTTTCAAAGAGTACAATATGGAATGGGGTGGGAAGAGTAACTTCACAACGGAGAAACCTTAAGAATACTATCTTTGCGAGTGATCAAGCTTAACACCATTGGTGGTAAGTCGTGTTGGTAGCAAATGATGTTCTTCCTCCCCCAAATGCATAACTCTGTCTAGTCATGTGGAAAACATCCAAGTATGAATTGAGTACGATTTTACAAAATACTTGTCCAGTATTCCTCAGAACTGTCAAGGTCATCAAAAACAATCGAAGGCTGAGAAACTGCTATACTTTAGAGGTTCCTAAGGAGCCATGATGACTGACTGACATCCTGGATGGGAATCCGGAGCAGAAAAAGGACAGCAGGTAAAATCTAAGGCTATCTCAATAAAGTATGGACTGTAGTGAATAATAATGTATCATTATTTATTTATTGTGACAAATGTATGCTACTAATATCAGGTGTTAACAATTGGAGAAATCAGGTACAGCATTTATGGGAAGCTTCTGCACTGTCTTTACTACATTCCTAAAAATCCGAACTTATTCCAGAATGAAAATATCCTTTAAAAAGAGTTTAAAATTTTTTTAACTTTTAAAAATGTACTAGACTACAATATCAAAGTAGATAGAAGTCAACATTATAATAATAATAACCCAAGATACAAACTAAACATTAAACACCAAACCTGTTCAAAACAGAATTAATCAAGAGTGCAAAAAGTTAGGGAAAATTGGGGGAAGATAAAAAATAACTGATCATGTAATCATATGTTGTAATATTAGGCAGCTATTTGGTGTCAATTTTTTTAATGTTTATTTATTTTTAAAAATTTTTTAATGTTTTATTTATTTCTGTGAGAGAGATAGAGACAGCGTGAGCAGGGGAGGGTCAGAGAGAGAGGGAGACACAGAATCTGAAGCAGGTTCCAGACTCTGAGCTGGCTGTCAGCACAGAGCCTGACGCGGGGCTCGAACCCACGAACTGCGAGATCATGACCTGAGCCAAAGTCGGATGCTTAACCGACTGAGCCACCCAAGTGCCCCAATGTTTATTTATTTTTGAGAGAGAGAGACAGAGCATGAGCAGGGGAGGGGCAGAGAAAGAGAGAGATACAGAATCCAAAGCAGACTTCAGGCTCTGGGCTGTCAGCACAGAGCCCAATGTGGGGCTCACACCCACAAACTGTGAGATCATGACCTGAGTCAAAGCCAGATGCCCAACCAACTGACCACCCAGGCGACCCTGGTGTCAATTTTTAAAATGCACAATGACATGGGAAACTGCATGCAAAATAATATATTGAGTGAAAAAGATAATACAAAATTATACATATAATATGAACAACAAGTGTATCACAAACACCCAATTAGAAATATAGAAAAAATATAACTGGGCAAAAAAATAAATAATGGTAAAAGAGATACATTTGAAAATAGTTTTTAAATTAATACCAAAGTACAGGGCAGCTGTATGCAGGGCACCTGACACTCTCCAACATTGCAGATGAGGAGAGTATATTTTGGTCCATGTGTTCTGGAATTATGTTTTTAAAAAACTTCAAGTAGGCATAGCCTATGTTGCAAGCCCTGAGGATGACTACCCCGAAGACATTCAAAGCCCCCCCCCTCCGCCTTTTCCTGTTATAAAATCTGAAAGGGTAAAATAACCACCCGCCCAGGCTCCCTGGTAATGAAATGTGCTACCATGAAATGTAGGTAGATGCCCCTGGGAAGGGCCTTCCCCAACAAAGGATGAAGTCTCGCAAGAAGAAGGTTTGGGGGCTTTCCCCCTGTTTTGGATCAGCAATACCAACTCCATATGGATAAGTGCGGCAGTGATTTTGCAACACAGAGAATGTAAGCCAAGTGCTACTTTGCAAAGCTGAAAATCAGAACACAGGCTCCTCTGTGAGTAGCGGTATCAAGTTGGCTCTGACCTTTGTTTTTTGTTTTTTTGTGGCCTGAGACAAATAAACATCATTTTCAAATGACTATGGTCAGAGTTTTTCTGTTTCCTATAGCCAGATGCAATCCTAATGATTACAGCAAAGAGACAGAGATGCAGATAGTGCTTGAAGAGCATAAAATGGGGCAAGACAATATAGCAATATGCGATAAAAACTTTTGAATTTCAAACACATATAGCTCACCTATATGTATTTATTCTAAGGAAAAAGTTATGGATGTACAAAAAGATTCAAGTATATGATATTAATTAGACCACTTTTTGAAATCTTTCACCTTTTAAAAAAATTTTAAAGATTTTATTTATTTATTTATGTTGATAAAGAGAGAAAGTATGAGTGGGGGAGGGGCAAAGAGAAGGAGAGAGAATCCCAAGTAGACTTGTCACTGTCCGTACTGAGCCTGATGTGTGGATCGAACCCATGAACTGTGAGATCATGATATAAGCCAAGGTTGGATGCTCAAACTGACTTAGCCACCCAGGTGTCCCAAGACCACTTTTAATAATATAAAAAAATGACTCCAGGGTAACCTGGGTGGCTCAGTTGGTTAAGCTCTAACCTCAGCTCAGGTCATGGTCTCACGGTTCATGACTCTGAGCCATGCTTCGGGCTCTGTGCTGACAGCTCAGAGCCTGGAGCCTGTTTCGGATTCCTTCACCCTTTCTTTTTGCCCCTCCCCAACTCATGTTCTGTCTCTCTGTCTCTCAAAAATAAATAAAAGTTAAAAAATTTTTTTAAATGATTCCTTCATGTCCCAACAATGTGTGATTTACCCAATTATTATATAATATTTACATAAATTATGGCTAATCATCTAATAGAATACTTACCAGTTGTTAAAATTCAGGTTGTGTAAGTTCACAGAAAAAGTTTTATAATGAGCATAGGAAGGAAGTTTTTCAAAGAAGTAGGGACCATTTAATATTTTAATGATGGGTTTATTAATATAAAACATTAATATTATATATTTTTAAATGTTTAGCTTGAGAGAGACAGTGCGAACAGGGAGAGGCAGACAGAGAGAGAGAGAGAGAGAGAGAGAGTCCCAAGCAGGCTCCATGATGTCTGCATGCAGCTGTAGCCCAACACGGGGCTCACACTCATGAACTGTGAGATCATAACCTGAGCCAAAATCAAGAGTCAGATGCTTAACCGACTGAGCCACCCAGGCACCCCAAAGCATTAATATTATAGTATTAGTGGGGCATCTGGGTGGCTCAGTCGGTTAAGCCTCCGACTTCGGCTCAGGTCATGATCTCACGGTTCGTGGGTTTGAACCCCATGACGGGCTGTGTGCTGACAGCTAGCTCAGAGCCTGGAGCCTGCTTCAAATTCTTTGTCTCCCTCTCTCTCTGACACTCCCCTGCTCATGCTGCCTCTCTCTCCCAGAAATAAATAAAACATTAAAAAAATTTTTTCAAATATTATAGTATTAATAAATATTGATAGACATAAAATATATTGACATAACAAATATTAATATAATAGATGCTATCATATGTTATATAATGTACATACTTTAGTTATTATAAATTATAAATGTAGTTGTGCAATATAAAAATATATAAGACAAGAAATAAATATTGGTAAAGATGCAGGGAAAATGGAGCCCTTGTGCACTGTTGGTGGGAATGTAGATTGGTGCAGCTCCTATGGAAAACAGTATGAAGGTTTCTCAAAAAATTAAGAATAGAAATACCATATAATCCAGTAATTCCACTACTGGGTATTTAACTGAAGGAAATGAAATCACTAACTTGAAAATATTTCTACACTCCATGTTCACTGCAGCATTATTTACATTATTTACAAGAGTTAATATGGAAACAACCTAAGTGTTCACTGGTGGATGAACAGATAAACAAGATGCGGTTTACAGATACAATGGAATATTATTTAGCCATGAAAAAGAAGGAAATCCTGCCATTTGTGACATTCTGGATGGACCTTGAGGGTATTATGCTAAATGAAATAAGTCAGACAGAGAAAGGCAAAGATCATATGGTCTCACTGATATTTGGATTAAAAAACAAAAACCCAAAAACAAACACCTAAAATAAAAAAACAAAAAGGTGAAGTCACATATACAGAGAACAGATTGCTGGTTGTCATGTTAGAAGCAGAGGGTGGGTGAAATGGGTGAAAGTGGCCAACAGATACCAACTTCTAGTTATAAAATATCTAAGTCATGGGAATGTAATGTTCAGCATAGTAACTACTGGAGCTATCAATACGTATTGTGTATTTACAGTTGCTAAGAGAGTAGGTCCCCAAGTGCTCATCACATACAAAAATGTATACGCATGGTGTGGGATAGTAACTAGACTTACTCTGTTATCATTTCACAATATATACATATATATGTCATTATGTCATATATTTGAAACTACCATGTTATATGTCACTAATATCCAAATAAAAATGCAAAAAAATATGATTATACTAATATGATCAGAAAAGCTTGGGGATTTTACTAACCAAAATTATAATCGTTAACCAACATTTATGTTTTTTACATTACGTTTATATTATGTTTCACATTTTTTATATTACATTTTTCTGCATTTTCAAAAAAGTTAAATTGATCCCGTGTTACTTAAGCCAGAAAAGGATAAATATTGTTTAAAAAATTTTAAAACCACGCTTAGAAGTAGGCTTTAATATGCATATAAGATCAGTGGGTATAAAGTTATTTTTATGTAGTTTGACATAGCTGTATTGTTAGTTAGATCCATCCTTCTGGGGGTGCCTGGGTGGCTCAGTCAGTTAAGCGTCTGGCTTGGCTCCCGTCATGATCTTATAGTCCATGAGTTCGAGCCCCACATCGGTCTCTGTGTTGATGGCTCAGAGCCTGGAGCCTGCTTCGCATTCTGTGTCTCCCTCTCTCTCTGCCTCTCCCCCACTCACATGCTGTCTCTTTCTCAAAAATAAATAACAATAAAAGTTTTTTTAATGCATTCTTCCTTGTGTTTTAGAGTCTAGAAAACTGTAGTTTTGTGCGACGATAAAGTTGCATCTTGTGCAGTTAATGTAACTTCCTTGTGCGTTCCAGTGGTGTTTTAAACAGAGCCCTTGGAATCCGGGCATTTGCGTTCTAAATGTGGATTCTTTACATCTTCAATTATGTTCCACTAATTCTCTTTGCTCTTTGGGCATTATATTTCCCTATATGTAAAAAGACACCCTCTGTTATTAAATCATAAGACAGTCTGCGAAAATGATGTGTTCAGTGATGCCGTGTCCCTGGCAGAAGGTACAGCTGAAGTGCTCTCCTTTCATCCGAATACACGTTACCTCGCTCATCTCCCCAACCTCCTAAAAGGCAGATAGGCAGCAGATGTTACCACTACAACAACCATCAACAACGGGCGGAGGGGGACGAGGGGCAGTTGATTTGCAGACCATGCGGGAGAAGCCCTCAGAGCCAGGGATGAATCCAGGGTTACACTATCAGGTAAAAATGTACTTGCTCAACATTCGGAGAGGGGACTCCTCCACTGCCTGACTTCTCGAAGCAATTCAAGGCCAACTTCTAGGGTGGGATGAGAGGCTGCAGCTCACATGACTACTTTATAAGGTAGGAAGGACATGCCGCATGGAGAAAAACCCAGGAAGAGACCTGTATTAACACCTTCTTGTTCCCCTGATAGATTTCTAGGCTTTCCCAACTTCAAACGGAGTCACCATCAGCATGATTCATGGGCCTGGTGAGTTCTTTATCCACTGTAAGCCTAACTTAACTCCAAGTAACTTTTTATTTTTTAAGGTAGAGAGAGAGTATGCATGTGAGAGTGGGGTAGGGACAGAGGGAAAGAGAGAAACTCAAGCAGGCTCCATGCTCCTCACATAATCTGACACAGGGCTCGATCGTTACATCCTGGGATCATGACCTGAGTCAAAATCAAGGGTCAGAACCTCAACCAACTGAGACACCCAGGTGCCCCTTAACTCCAACTAACTTAAAATTCAAGTCTAACTGGGATAGAAGGAGAGGAGATTCCTTCCAGTTCTTTTTTTTTTTTTTTTTAAGTAGTTGTAGAAAAGCTGTAGAGAAAATATACAGAAATGTAGAAATGAATACAGTATACTCCTGAAAAATGTCAGGACTGTGCATTCTCTCCCCCTCGCTCTCTTAATGCCAATTTGGATGGGAAAATGTGTATACTTTCTGAGGGCTTTTTCATTTTTAAAAAAGCCTGGCATTTTACCTAAGTAGCTTTGGAATTTGGGCACTAGGCAAGCATTATGATTCTAGTTACATGCTAATCATATCAATTTTCATGCTTGTGTGAAAAGATATGAACGGATGTTTGAAGATTGATGAAAAATTCAGGAGAGTCATTCTGAAAACTGAGTTTACCAAGTGAAATGGGCCAAATGATACTCATTTCTTTAAAATTGTGACTGAACTTCCTCTTTTTGCAGAAATTCCAATGGAACACATTGTCTAGTTTCTCAATCCCATTTCTCAGGGCAAAAGACAATGAAGTTCTCTTCTGGATCCCTCTCAGAGGGGGTTGAACTTCAGCCAGAGCTCACCTGGGCATTGCTGTGAACAAGTCCCTCACTACCAAGTCATTTGGGGCACAAGGTGGCTCATGCATTGACTCTCTAACTTTCTGTGCACCATGCTTCAAGCCCAGAATTTTGCGATGACTCAAACATTAACTCTGTGGTCCAGATTATGACCCATGTCTGAAGCTCTGTGCAGGCCAGCAAGATCCCACAGGACAGTTTAACACCACCCCCCATCATCACTTTCTGACTCCAGTAAAAGTTTAAAAGTGTCTAAAATACCAAGACACGTTTCAGCTGGTAAAACTGAAAGCCAACAGCAATTTTTGTTTTAAAGCCGATCGCTTGATGAAAACCCACGCTTCCGCATGTCTTTTCTCATCTTTCTACTACCATGTACTATTCATACTGTTTCCTAGATGAATATTTTAGGATTGACTTAAAGTGGTGGAACATGAGCTCTCATTTTCATTCACTATACATTAAACTAATCCCTAATAAAAGAAACCAGAGCTCCATAGAGAAATGGTTGATTCCAAGACTGAAACAAAAAAAAAAGGGGGGGGGGGACGATAAATCTGGAATATTTTGTGGTACCAGAAAATAAGGAGGTCCTCACAATGATAGGAATATGTCAAAAGGCTACTGGAGTCAGTTTGAAGGAAATCCCAGTGGCCAAATATGGGACAATTCATGCAATCAATCAATCAATCAGTCAATCAATAGTATGTTTAGTAGTGGCCAGAACTATGAGTTAGCTTCCCTGCCCTGGCAGGGCAGTAGGCCAGGGTCTGGGGCTTAAGACGGCTCATTGTTTGGTGGCCTGAATCAGGCCTGAGTGTGCCCTGAATTCCCCAGTTGGGAGAGGCCACTGGTTTTGATCTATTCACAAGGGAGCCATGGGATGCTGCTCTCTGTTCAAGTGCCACTGGGTATAGGGCAGTTGAATGGGTGTCTCATGTGCTCTGGTTAGGTTCCCTGGTTAGACAGGTCAAAGGCTGTATCCAGTGGTAAACACGTTTACAAATTAGATTCCCTGCTCAGGTGCAGTGGGAGAAGCAGCTCTAAAAACAGTAGAGCTCCATGTGTGTTGTCTTAACTCAATCCAGCCTACAGTGCAATTCCCTGGACAAGCAGGGCTGCTGGTTTTGCTCTGTATAAACTACTAGTCCTGACTGCCTTTGTTTGACTGGAGCACCACTGGGCTACACAGCCTACTGGTATTTACACTGGCCCTTCTGGTTAGATGGGGCTGGAAGTGTCTGGGCCAGCAGAGAAGCTCCAGGCTACTCTCGATTTCCCAAATAGACTTCCCCATTGGAGAGGGGTCAGGAGCTACCTTCAGCCTTGGCCATGAATTAATCTCCTGCCTGTGGGAAAGCCTGGTGCTGGGTATCTCTGGGGACGACCAAAAAATTATTTATCAGAGGTCACAGATACACAATGCCTATTGTCAAACATCGAAACACAGTTGTTTCCTGTATTTTGTCCATTGTTGCAGCTGTTCATGGTAGAAGTATAAATTTGAGTTCAGTTCCTCCATTAAGGCTATATATTAAAGTCTGCTATTTTTCTTCTGACTTGCTAAATTATGTTTCACAAACTCACTATTTCCTAAACCCATTTTTTCACCGGATTGGCCTGTGTTTCATAGGCTGCACGGGGTTTACTACTTCCCTTTTATGATTCAATTCCTTACAGCAGGACCTAAACAAGCTTGTGAAATAAAGAATGAATAAAACATTGAAGTGCTTTCAAGGTCAAAGTGACATTAAATAAGCATAAAGATGAGCTGCATCTTTTTTTTATTAAAAAATCATTTTTAGTTTATTTCTTTTTGAGAGAGAGGGCGAGCAGGGGAGGGGCAGAGAGCAGAGGAGAGAATCCCAAGCAGGCTCTGCACTGATGCAGCGCAGAGCCTGATGCAGGGTTCAGACTCACAAATTGAGAGATCATGACCTGAACTGAAGTCAAGAGTTGGACGCTTAACCGCTTGAGCCCCCTAGAAGCCCCAAAGATAAGCTGCATCTTGATGGCCTGAGAACCAAATTGTTGTCCAAAAAGGGAATGACTTCTTCTCATGCAGAATTTTATGAGTACTCTCTAATCATTTGGAGGGAAAGAGTTAATTAAACAAGAAACATCCATCCCCTCCCATAACTGCTGTTTTGGGTGTGTGTGGTGATAATATTTAAGTTCTACTCTCTCAACAACTTTCAAATATATAATGCAGTGTTGTTCATTGCAGGCATCACTCTATGGTTTAGATCCCTGAAACTCATTCATCTTATGGCTAAGGAGTTTGTACACTTCAACTAACAATTCCCCACTTCCTCCCCCACCCCAGTACATGGAAACCGCCATTTCACTCTCTATTTCTATTATTTCAGCTGTTTTGGATTCCATTATAAGTGAGAACATACTGTTTTTGACTTTCTCTGGTTTATTTCACTTAGCATAATGTCCTCAAGTTCCATCCATGTTGTCCCAAATGACAGGATTTCCTTCTTTTTTGTGGTGGAATTATATTCCGCTATATATATATGTGTGTGTGTGTGTGTGTGTGTGTATATATACACACAGCTTTCTAACTTGGGGCCCAATTTCATGAACCCCTTGAGATCATGAACAGAGCCAAAATCAAGAGTTGGATGCTTAACCAACTGAACCACCCAAGCACCCCTTATTGACTGTGAGTTTCTTATGTTGAGTTTCTTGGTCATGAATAGCAGAGAATTCAAGTATGAGGAACAATAAGCATTATGGTGAGAAAGGTAATCTGAAACTTGTCATATGACCTTAATTAGGTTAGTCAGCAAGCTAAAATGGGCCATTATCCATTCTAAGGTCGGGGCGTTCAATTATAACTGCTCACAATCAATATACGATTCAGTAGTAGGGCTGAAATCAGTGAAACGCAAATACCAGGATCATATCGAAGAATTCTCTCTTTGTGCTGATTTAAAATCTTTATTTGAAAGCATCCATGATAATGATTGACATAGAATAGATACTTAATACATGTTGGCTTACCTTTTGTGAAATGGAAAATATAAGAGTAACAGGACCATTAGCCAACTTCTTTACTCTTGAGCAAATCACTTAACCCCTTTGGTCTTTAATTTCCTTATGTAAAATTTATACAATGAGAGCACTTTAATGCTACAGCTGCAATACAAAGCATTATAATTTCTATACAGTGACTAGCAATTCAATACAACCCTCAAATGTGACTGAAAACTATCTCAACAGGCTGCTCATGTTTGCATGAGTATTCAACTCAACAGGCATAAAGCACTGCGTTATGTGGGGGGAGGTTCCAAGGTGAATAAGCCACAGCCTCTCCTCCTAGGAAGAAACTCCTTCTTGAGCATAAGACCACTATCGTGAGGCACTTCTTTTATTCCAGGCCCAGGACTACATAACTTCACTTCCTTACATGTTTACAGCAACACAGTGATTAAGTTACTAACATGACAAGGATGCAGAAAACATTCAGGCACGTCAAAGAGGAGTACTGTGGTCACACCTTATATGAACAGGGGGTAATTGAATAGTGACTCCGGACCCTGAGCGCCTCAGCCCAGAAGCACTGCGTCCTTTCTCACGCACTGCTTTACTTCAGGGCAGAAAGGGCAAGTAGTAAGCGACTCCTCTAACAAAACGCTCAGGAGTCCCTGAGACAGAAAGAAAGACTTCGTTTTTGTAAGTGGCATTTGAATTGAAATTGTAATATGAGTAAGATGATGTCAAAATAGTCCCATGTCAAAAGAGCTGGGTCAAAGTAGCTGTTAACGATATGCTATGTGTCCCCATCGTTGGTCAAGGAAAAAAACGAGATCCCCTAGATGAGGAGAAGCAGTCTCAGGGGGAACTGGGTTGAGTGATAGACGAGAAATTTGGGACATGATGCAAAACCTAGATGTAGTAATTGGTCCCCCAATTACTAACAGGGAAATAGATCTAAACTACACTTAGAACCATTTAGTGGAAGAGCTATTGCTGTTTGGTATTTTCCGGTTAGTCAGAACCATCCCTTTTTGACTCTGTAAATGTTTTCACTCTGCTTAGAATATACCTTCTGTTTAGTTTTGTGTGTTAATGCTACCCACTCAGTACAAATTACGCTTGCTCCGTGAGGTTTTCCCTATACAGCCTTTCTCTGCCTGGGTCTTTCTTATCTAAATGGCTGCACTCTATAATCAAGTCTTTTAAAAAATGATTTTAGAGAACCTGGTAGCTCAGTCGATTAAGTGTCCGACTTTGGCTCAGGTCATGATCTCGAGGTCTGTGGGTTCCAGCCCTGCATCGGGTTCCGTGCTGGCAGCACAGAGCTTGGAGCCTGTTTCAGATTCTGTGTCTCCCTCTCTCTCTGCCCCTCCCCTACTCGTGCTCCATCTTTCTCTGCCTGAAAAACAAATAAACCAAGAAAAAATTTTTTAAAAATGATTTTAGGAGGTGCCTGGGTGTCTCAGTTGGTTGAACGTCTGACTTCAGCTCAGGTCATGATCTTGTTGTCCCTGAGTTTGAGTCCCACGTCAGGCTCTGTGCTGCCAGCTCAGAGCTTGGAGCCTGCTTCAGATTCTGTGTGTCACTTTCTCTCTGCCCTTCTACTCACACTCTGTCTCTCTCTCTCTCTCAAAAATAAACATTAAAAACATTTTTAAAATGATTTTAGGTTTTCAGAAATGTTGCAAAGACATTATAGAGAATGCCTACATGCCTCTCACTCAGTGTCCCTGGAGATTAACTCTTAAATAACAATAGCATATTTGACCAAATTAAGAAATTAACAAAGGTATAATATTATTAACTAAATTACAGACTTAATTCAGATTCTACTGTTTTTTCCACTAGCATCGTTTTCTGTGTCAGGATCCAAGGATACTACACTGCATTTAGCAGCCACACATTTTTAAACCTCATGTTGTTAATGTGACTCGTTTATCACTTTTTATCTTGCGTTTGAATAATCTGTAGACATTGATCCATCTACCAGACTGCTGTTACCTTGAAGGCAGGTGTCACGACAGGTCTGATTCATTTTGTTACCCTGAAGTGAACTGATTATATACTTAGTAGATATTTTAAAGTTGTTATATATAAAATAAATTTTAGGGAAAACTTATCATTTCTTTACATTCTCTTGGATCATCTTCACCCTCACTGGCCCTTCATTTGCAGGTTGCTCTGCAGTGTACCAGCTTCTAAATGTTGTGTTCCCCGGGCCTCAGACTTGAGGCCACCTTTCTTTTCTTTTGATGCTGTAGGTGATGGTAGGAGATCTCATGCAGTCTCAAGGCATTAAATATTTCCAATATGTTAAAGGTTCTAAAATTATACCTCTCACTCAGACTTCTCTCCTAATATCTAGACTTATGTAGCAGGTGCCTTCATGACCTCTAGGTTTGCATGTCTAATTGGTTTTTTGAAAGTAACACCTCCCCAATGCAGCTGGGCCCTCTCCCCTCCCCTCTCCTGCTCCAGCACGTACCTCCACTTCTGTCCATAAAGCTCGATTTACTCAGGCTGAACGCCTGCGAGGCTCCTTCCCACTCTCTCGTACACCCACCTCTGGGCTCTCAGGAAACACTGCTTCACAAACGTTTAATGTTCTGAATGATTTGCCCAAAGATCAAAGAATGGCATGAGAATCAGACTCAAATCTAGGTGCTTTTTTTCCCCCATCACCCCATAGGTACCTTGGATATTAGAAGCCAAGGCAAGAAATTGAGTTGGTACATTTGGGTCCAGCTCGGAGGATCTGCAGAATCTGGGCGGGCGGGGGGGAGGGGGCGGTTAAAGTCAGCCCCAGGATGTGTGCCAAGTACATGAGTGAAAGTAGAAGGACTATAAGCACCAGACGTTGGAGGGAGATCGATCCCCAAATCTGGGGAAAAAGCTAAGAACTGAGAGATTTAAAGTGGCAGGACATGAAAAATGGAGAATAGATATGATGTTTTGGGGGAGCCTGGGTGGCTCATCCAGCTAAGCTTCTGGTTCTTGGTTTTAGCTCAGGTCATGATCTCAGGTTTCCTGAGTTTGAGCCCCACATCAGGCTCTGTGTTGACGCCATGGAGCCTGCTTAGGACTCTCTCTCTCTCTCTCTCTCTCTCTCTGCCCCTCCTCTGCTCATGCTCTCTCTCTCTCTCCCTCTGTCTCTGTCTCTCTCTCTCTCTCTCTCACACACACACACACACACACACACACACACACAAAGATATGATGTTCCAATAACCGTGAACAGAGATCTCAATCAAGGATTTTGTCTTAACATCCTCTTATTAAGCAAATAGGTGCCATGCGCTGTCATACGCCCAGGAAGCATAGCGATGGGAAAGAGCAATGAGGTTCATGCTTTCATGTTTTTCCCATTTTAGCAACAGAAGGTGAACAATAAACAAGTAAGCAAACCAAAAAAGCAAGAATCTTCAAATAAAGATAAGTGCTATGAAGAAAATAAAGCAGGGTGAGGCACTGGTAAGTAAAAAGGTCAGGGAAGGCCTCCAGGGAAGGTTCTTGGGGAAAGTTTCTGAGGAAATAACACTGGAGCCGAGCCGTGAAGATTGAATTGAGAATATTTCAGATAGAAGGAACAGCAAGTGTAGAAATAAAATTTAAACATAAAAAATAAAATAAAAAATTTACAGTGTCATGGGAAAGCAAATAAGGACAGTGTGGTTGCAGAACAGTGGGGAAGTGTAGTATGAGTGGAATGAGTGAGCTGGATCTTATGGAAAATATTTAAGGATTGTATCTTAATGTATCTGACATTTTACAACTTGAGCTGAACATCTGGTTGAGGTGGGAAAGGAGTGGCTGAGCTAAATCTTGATGCTAACTAGTATATTTGACCAAAATAAGGGGTAAAACATAATTAATGATAGTCCTATCTCACTTGCTCCAAGACAGCATTTAGTCTCAGCAGAATCTTACCTTAATCCTTATATGGGAACAAAGGATCAGAACCCAAGAATGCCATTCTTTAATGACAGTATTCACCACTGGTAATGAAACTGCTGTTTCAGGCTAATAACTTTGTGATTATTCACATTAAAACACTTGATACATATTTCTTTTTTTTTTAATATTTTATTTATTTCTGGGAGAGAGAGAGAGACAGCGTGAGCAGGGGAGGGTCAGAGAGAGAGGGAGTCACAGACTCTGAAACAGGCTCCAGGCTCTGAGCTGGCAGTCAGCACAGAGCCAGACAAGGGGCTAGAACCCAAGAACCGAGAGATCATGACCTAAGCGAAAGTCAGACGCTCAACTGACTAAGCCACCCAGGCGCCCCTTGATACATATTTCTTAAGCGGATGTATGAAAGCTGGTAGGTAGCTTCAGGGGAAAAAAAAAAAAAGAAATTATCTTTCTTCTCCTAAGAGCTTAGCACATACCATCAAGTCAGAAGCGTGTGACTTAGATGTCTTCTCTGAACTGTGGCCACATGCAGCATGCTTAAATTGCTAGCTGGCTCCCCACACCCTTCTCTTTCTCTCTCCCTCTCCATCTTCCTATCTCCCTCCTCTCCCAAACTCCCTCCTCATTAATCCTATAATGAAAATTAAATCTGTAAAGCTGAGGTGCCAACCTGTGCTTGTCACAAATCTGAATTCTGGGACCAAAGGAACCTAGAAAGCAAATCTGCAGAGCAGAATTATTCTACTACCCCTTTAAAAATGCTGCTTCAAATTACTCCGATTTCAATATCCCAGCTTTCTCTTCCGTTTGTAATTACCATTAGGATTCCATCAACAACAAAATTTTAGCCAATTATGCTACTGAGTGCTGGATTTAAAAAAAAACAATTACAGATGGCAATCTATTTTGCAAATCTCTTCTATAAAAATAAAATAATTCGTTAAGTTGGTTTGCTGGTCAGACAAAAAAATTAAAGCAAAGGAGTTTGAGGTTTGTTTCTTATTTAGCATTGGTCAGTTGCACACAAGGAAACTGGCAGGAAAAGCTTCTATTTGGCAAAGGTTGCCAAATAGAGTCAATTTATTTCCAGAATAACCTTGAAAATGTTCTAATTTTCTGCAGATATGGTTTTGCTGAAAAGCATTTGGCCTTTAGTTGGGGGTCTTTCTTTCAAATATCTTTCCTTTTTCTTGAGTCGTATTAGAGATCGCAATCTTTTTGATAAAGTGATATAAATCTCAGCTTCTATCGTAGATCAGCACATGCTGCCTCACTCAATTGTGTAAAGGATCCGAGGCAGCAGGAAGAATAAACCTATGACGCTGTTGCTGCCTAAAGTGCTCGTCTATGACATCACCATCTACATGCTTAGAGGTTTTCTTCTCTTGAAAATCATTCTTCAAAAGACTCAAAAGGGGGAAATAACACAAACCGCATGATCGAGTAGTATGGAGTGGGCGTGGCACATCCGGGTCACGTAGAATCGTACTTAAACAATATCTTGTTGAAAGTTGTGCGTGTGTGCACACGTATGCATGTGAGCATGCACATCCTCCAATTTCATGCAGCTTTAATTCACAGCCGTGAAATGGAGTGGGCCTCAATAAGACTGCCATTCATTGTTCACTCAGTAGAATAGGGTAAGCCTAATAGAATTACCCTTGAGGTAATATAATTTTCTATGGGTATTGTTTTTAAAAATCATTAATAACTGGACATCTAGAATGTTACAGTAATTTTCTTTAGCTAAATATATTTAACTATTACTTATGCACCGATTGACACACTGAATTGAATCACTTCAATGATCATAGGTAATTTAAGTAATGCTCTTTGACCAATGAGCACCATACTCTCAAGTGGTGTGTCATTTGTGTGATGGTGGATGCTTCCAACCCCTTATTCTGTGTCACATGAAAGTTACATTTCAGATTGAGATTTCCAGTAATAGTATAATAAAATCTTAGATGAATACCCAAAGCATTATTTATCTTTAAAAAGCCAAACTGAAGTTTATGGAGGAAAAATAAGTCAGCATTTAATGGATGGAACAGAGAGTGGAAACATCTGACAGAACAGTAGGAAACTTTGTACTGTTTTGAATGTCTCACCACTACTCATACCATCTGTCATGCATTTCTCATGAAATAAACAAATTTCAGAAGTGGTTTGTCCAGGGAAGACACATTTTACATTTTATTGATTTATTTGTTCTACGGGGATTGTGCTTAAGAAAATCACTTGTGAGGGAGATATTTTTATATGAATAGCTAGTAGTTTTTTATTTGAACGTATCTATTGATGATCTGGGGTGTGGATACATAATACAATAGATAGATCGAATGGGAAATGTGGGGGGTGCCCTAAAAAGAAAGGAAGTGCTGCCAAGAGCAAATGCTGAATTTCCTGCCATTTTTATTCCCCCAAACCAGAGTTGCTGAGGAAAGTCTGGCTGATAGAAGGACGGGGAGGGGGAGATAGCTCTTCTCCAAGGGGGTCTCCTTCATACAATTCTTGTACTGTTGCCACAATCTGGCCCTATTTTTATGCCAGAGAAGACATGGCATTTGCCTCATTATTTACAATTTTCATACTATGTCTCAGTTGATTAATACAAGACTCTTCCCACCATTCCATCCGTGAAAATTAAGTTTTCTTAACTAGTTACCATTTCCTTAGTGGTCCAGGGGCATTTTCCATAGCAGTCCAATAACACCCTTGACTTTGACTGTTGGTGGCTTGTCATATGTTTTATCATCATATTGCTAGGATTTCTTCTATTTCATAATTCCACCTTAGTACCCCCCCCACACACCCTTTGGTTTCTTCTATCCTACAAATGCCATTTCCTCATACCGAGAAGATGTGAGTGTTGTGATATTTGGTTCTGAATACAGTCTCAGCGTCAGTGTAGCTCTGTGGTCTCAGACAAATCACTTAACCTCTTATTCCTTCAACTGTAAAAAGGCGATATGGTGATGTGTACTCCTCAGGGCTCCAGTGAAGGTTGAATGAGATAATGTATTTAGAGCATCTGGTTCATATTAGGAAATAAATGTTTATTCCCTCCCACACTTATTTCCTCTGTTTCTTTAATCATTATTCCCATTACTGTATCCTTCTTTCCTGTGATGCCTCTCATCCATCAGCTTCTCCTCCTCCCTGGCGTCCGTGGCACTGCCTTTGTCCTTCCCGTGGATTGATGACAGGACAGAGGTGCTGTGTGCTGAGAATGCGCACTCCCCGCATCTATTATGTTATGTGCAAAACAATCCCAAGGCTCCACAAGTCATACTTCATAGAGCAATAAAAGTAACAGGAGTTCTAAAACAACCAGAGAGATTCTGGCCTTTTCTCATACTTTACAAATACAATTTATCTTTCATCTACATACTTCTTTTTTTTTTTTTAAGCTTGTTTATTTGAGAGAGACAGGAGAGGATGAGCCGGGGAGGGGCGGAGAGAGAGGGAGACAGAGAATCCGAAGCAGACTCTGTGCAGTACCACCCGCGAGCCCGTCATGGAGCTGGAACCCATGAAACCGCGAGATCATGACCTGTGCTGAGATCAAGAGTCAGACACTCAACCAACGGAGCCACCCAGGTGCCCCGCATCTTCATATTTCGGAGTGTCTTCTAAGTTCCGGCCATAGTCTCTTGCTTTCTTTTGTTTCCCTATCTTGATACCTCTCATAGTCTTAACTATTCCTTTGCTTTCCACGAACGCCTCTTTTCCCTTTGACTATCCTCCATTTGCAGTTCACAGTGATTTCTTCTGATTACATGCAGTGCCCTGGCGTCTCTACATTTAGTTGCCCCATTCTGGTGTTAGCACTCATTACTGGTCTCGCTGTTTAATCTGTTCTGCGCTGGCACCTGTTTCCTCCCATCTCTTACGCCAGGTCCTACCTACGGAGGTAGCTGCAAATTATAGTACCTCTTGATTTGAAACATCTTTCACAGCTTTTTTCTCCCCCGTTTTTCCAGCCACTAAAAAAAAATCTGAAACTCCACCTTTTTTCCATTTTATTTGTTACCATGTTGTATTAGGGATCTCTAGAGAAACAGGACTGATAGGATATAGAGAGAGATTTGGAGGAGGAGATTTATGATGGAAACTGGCTACTGTGGCTATGGGGGCCAAGAAGTCCCTCCATCTGCCATTTGCAAGATGAAGAACCCGAAAAGCTGGTGGTGTAATCCAGCCTGAGTCCAAAGGCCTGAGAACCAGGAGCTTGGATGTCTGAAGGCAGGAAAAGATGGACGTTTTTGCCGTATGAGGCAACCAGTCTGATGCCTGGAAGAGGGCCCTCACCCTACCATACCGACCTCGGACTCCAGCCTCCAGAACTGTGAGCAATAAATTTCCGTGGCTTATAAGCTACTCAGACTGTGGTATTTTGTAGTAATTTGTTATAACAGTCAAACAGACTAAAACAGAGGCTTTCTTCTCGGAAGCTCCCATAGATCTTTCTGGTCTTTCTCCTCCCTCTTTTACCTTATAACAATAACTATAATTATATGTTAAAATCCCATTTTAATTCCTGCTCTCTGGTTCGGAAACTTGCCATGCTCCTCAGTTAATTTTTGAAATTAGTACTCACACCAAGTTTCGAAACTTCCCACCCAGTAGATTCCTGAAATCTGCTTATTCTTTATTTTTCTCTATAAATTTCCTACATAGGCTTCAAGGTATGTGGAAAAGAATCCTGTAATGGGTGACTATGTTGGATACTCCTTGGCCAACGGTTAGTCAGTGATAAAGGTGGAAGAGCATATGCAGTTATTAGAAGCCATTGTGGAGAAAGTAGAAAAACAAATGATTTGTTTGTGGACCTGTGTACCAATTCATATCGAGACGCCAATGTACCTACCTATGTGTGAGCCCACTAGCTTTTCTCAGAACCAGAGAACTATTTGAGGGTATTTAAAACCATTAATACGGTTATCTATGACTTCATATAAGCAAGATAAATAAATCCCCGGCCAAATAATAGTAACTTAGCTATCTAGCTCTGCTTTTAACAACACCAAAGCCAGGGATTCAAAGAAAAATATTTCCTACCAACCCCTTTCACAAGTACCATCTAATGTCCTCCATGCTATGTGTTGTGTTTATGATAAGGACTGGTGAATTTGTACTCACCTTCTTTTTTATTCTTTTTAATGTTTATTTTTGAGAAAGAGAGACAGACAGGGTGTGAGTGGGGAAGAGGCAGAGAGAAAGGGGGACACAAAATCCAAAGCAGGTTCCAGGCTCTGAACTGTCAGTGCAGAGCCTGATGTGGGGCTCGAACTCAGGAACCACATGATTATGACCTGAGCCAAAGTCGGATGCTCAAGCAACCATCCAGGCATCCCTGTACTCACATTCTTAATAGAAATACCTGTGCTGCCATTTTAGTTGCTGTGGCACGACCCCCACAGTTTCTGTGGTAGGGCAAGTCTTCTTGGCCCATTTTCAAATAGCATGCCCAATGATTGAGAGATTCTTCTCTATCCCCTTCTCCCACTACATAGTCTTTCTACTATCCTTTCCTCTCCATATTCATAGACTCATGAAAATGATACCCTTTTCATGTAGTGTTTGGGCTGTTGAAACCCGGTTGATATCCCTGCCCTCAGACCTGCATGATATTAATCTCTCCACCCATCACAGCAAGATGAGATTTACTAGAGAAGAACTTGGAGTCCTTCCATCTACTGCTCCAAGACTTCAATGCTCTTCCATTCAGGATAGCATTTGTGGGGACAGTCGGGGATCTGTAGTGGTCCTGCGCCGTACCCACAGTTCCAGGCAAAACTTACACTTTATCCTTATTGTGTCTTTTGCCCCCCTTTTTTTTCAAGAGGATCCTTCCCCTTGAAATATTTTACCGCTTTCCTCCTACCTACCCTGCTTCCCAGTCTCAGATTATTCAAACCCTATCTATCCTTAAAAAAGAATCCAGATGAAATTCCACCTTCTCCAGGAAGCCTTTTTTATTTTATTGGTTGTTCTGAAGTAGAATTATTTGTTATCTGTGTTTTAAATGCAAAACTTTTTAAGACTCGAGATCTACCAGTGAAGCTAACCCTTTATCTTGCACGTGAAATTGTTCTCTCTGATTCAAGGGACTCCATCAATTTTAATATTCTCATTTTATTCTCTGCAGCTCTTCTTTAAATCTTCCCTAATATCTTAATCAGGCATATCTTTTGGGGAAAAAATGCTTGAAGTACCATGGTACATTGAGTTCACATTGGCCAGTTAGGAGCTGGGAGTTAGAAAGTAGGGAATGGAGGGGCACCTAGGTGATTCAGCTCTTGGTTTTGGCTCAGGTCACGATCTCGTGGTTCATGGGTTTGAGCCCTGCATCAGGCTCCATGCTGACAGTGTGGAGCCTGCTTGAGATTCTTTCTCTCTTCCTCTTTCTCTGCTCCTCTCTTGCCTTCTCTCAGAAATGAATAAATAAGCCATAAAAAAAAGGAAAGTAGGGAATGCTAAGTGAGCCACAGATGTTAACTGAATGGATAAACACATTAAAATTATACACTTGTGTTTTATTTCCTTTTAGTCTATTCTTCACACTGCAGCCAGAGGGATCTTTCATCTGCTGATGGTGCTCCCTGACTTAAGCCCTCAAAGTCTTGCCTTAACTCTTAGTATGTGTAAGTTCTTAAAAGTTCTTTTCATGCTCTGGGTCCATTTACCTTTGTAACCGTATTTCTCCACTCCACTCCACTCATCTTCTCATGTTATTTTTTGAAGAGTCTTTATTCTCTCTGGGCCTTTCTAGATGCTATTGCCTCTGTAAGACACAATCTTTTTTTCTTCTTTTAATGTTTATTTGTTTATTTTTGAGAGAGAGTGAGAGTGTGAGAGGGGGAGGGGCAGAGAGAGAAGAGAGAATCCCAAACAGGAGGCACCCCCGTAATACACAATTTTTGTTATTATTCTTGTGTTGTATTATTGTATTGTGTATTATATTGTGTATTATTATTATTCTTGTGTTGTATATTGTATTGTGCATTATAATACACAGGTATTATTCTTGTGTCTCATTCTTGTGTTGATGTTCTCAGTGAGTTTGTGAAGAAGGAAGACATTCAGTTGCCAGCAGAAATAAACCAATAATACATAATGATCTTCCTGTGCCTCTGTCACTCTCATCTCCCAACAAATTTCAACTCCTTCTTGGATCTCAGCTGAAACATAATTTCTTCTGTGATGCTCTCTGTGACTCTCCAGGACTAGGACAGGCACCCGTCAGAGATTGCCTTGTGGCGACCGTGCCTCTCCAGCACGGGTCTATGTTGTTATTTCCAAGTTGTTAGGGTGAGTCCCTCACTGGATCCATTGTGGAAGGGCAGGGCTGTGCCTGGCTTGTATTCCAGTTGCATCTCTCTTTCTAACATATCAGCATGTGTGTGAATGTACATATACGTGAATATGTACAGAATAAGATGACAGATATGAGGAGTGACAGGCTGGATGTGTCAAAATATGACATAGGCCAGATATTTTTAAAAACCATCTGACATATCCTGTCCTATAATTTGTATCCTTGATAAACCTCCACTTCTCATCTGTCTAAAATGTCTTCCTGACTCTTTTCGGACTTCCTCCTTCAGAATTATTTTTCATACTAGTCTCCTCCTAATAGTGCTCCTCACCTTGAAAGAATTAGTGTATTTTTCTTTGGGCTTAGGACATCCACTTTGCACATTATCCTCAGCAAATCTTGCTTTCACATGTATTTTATGATTTAAAGTAAATTAGACTATGAAACTAATGTTTTTACATTATTTTCTCCACCTTCTGTTCCTGTTGTTAAAATTATTATTATCACTAATTTCACTCCTGCAAACTCTCCGTAGCCTGAAGCCCAATAGGAGGGCATGGAAATCATTTACTTCCTCATAATTAGGAAAAGTGTGAAAAGTAGACCATGGTTTTCATGGGTCATTATTGTGTGGATGTTCTCAGTGAGTTTGTGAAGGAAGACATTCAGTTGCCAGCAGAAATAAACTAATATAAAAGTAACAGAGTACTCCAAAATAATATAAATAATGATATATTTATTGGCAATTTTTGATGATTTTCATCCATCTTCTGGTCGATTAGCATAGAAACTTGAGGAAGTCAGATGTCTTAATGCAGGTCTAGCCTAGCCCACACAATAAGGATGTGCTGTGGCCAAAATGGCTCCACATTCTTCATCCTACTTCCTGTCCAACTTACTAGTTCATCCTCCACCTACTAACAACTGTCCCATCCCTGCCCCTCCTCCATGAACTTGGCATCTCTGGCTTCTTGCCTTCCACTTCATCTACAGGCTCATGATATATCTCTTGCTTTCCGGTTTAACAAACTGGAAAGGACGGCACGATTCTTCATTTTCTCCAACTGGACATATGAGTTAGTCTCGGTCCTGTTGCCTCCTTGGTTCTAGCTCCAGAGGGACTGGTGCTTGTTGTTATCTCGAACACATGATCCATGTGGAAATGGGAAGGGTGAGAGCCTCGAATTTTAGTCAACGTAACTATTCTACACTTGAAGGCATGCAGTTCCTGAACCCACCCACGTTCTCAGGAGAGGTGTTCTTCCCTAGGATTTGTGATGCGATTGAAAATCTTTGGGCTCTTCTAGACACTGCTATGTCTTTTTTAAAAATCATAACTATCTGATAATGCTACTTTTATAATTCCAAAATAGAAGTCACCAAAAATACAATCTACATACACGTAGATTCAAAAAATCAATATAGTATGCAAACTAATATAAAAGGTATAATAGAAAAATTATTTAAAAAATTTTTAATGTTTATTTATTTTTGAGAGAGAGAGACAGAGTGAGAGTGGGGGAGGAGGAGAGAGAGAAGGAGACACAGAATCCGAAGCAGGCTCCAGGCTCTGAGCTGTCAGCACAGAGCCTGATGCAGGGCTCAAACTCACAATTCATGAGATCATGACCTGAGCTGAAGTTGGACATTTAGCCAACTGAGCCACCCATGCATCCCTAAAAAAATTATAAGAGACCAGTATGGATTTCACTGTATACATGCTTAATTAGGAATGAGCACTCTAGGAAACATCATAGTCAGATGTAGTCGGATGCTTGTATCTATGGACCAAACCAAGTTGCAACAACTACAAAGGCAGATGGTTCGAGGTGTGTTTTATTTGGAGACTCAAATAGCATAGAAGAGGAACTACTGTCGAATGTAACTTTGAAAAAACAGTGATAAAGTCCAAAGAAAACAAAGCACAGTCTTCCTCTTGGGAAATGTAGTGTTGCTCTATAAAAAGGAATTAGCTTCTAGACTCAGGTAATATAAATAGTTTTCTTTTTTTTTTTTAACTTCTACAAATACCTTCTGGGACATTGACAAGTTATGTTAGATGCAAGATAATTTTTATTGTCTGGACTGTCTCCTGTCGTGTAGGACATCTGGCATTCCTGGGTCAGGTCAAAGTTTCTTCATCGTGGTGGCAACCGAAAAGTGTTCCTCCCCCCTCCCCTTCATTTGTAAAAGTCCACCAAGAAAATGGTAGAGCCCGCATTGAGAACCACTGCTCTAAATTACCCACTGTTATGAAGGTGGACAGAAAGAAAGTTGGCAGAGATGGTGAGGGTGTGAATTGACATTTATTACATACTATCTGCAATGTCTGGGAGGGAATTTTACATATTTTTTAGCTTCATCTTCAAAATTGACCCTTGTGGTAAGAAGCCTAGGGAGGTTAAATAACTTACTCAAGGTCACATGGCTAGGAAGTAATGAGCTGAGTAGAGCTTGATCCCATAGTTGGCAGCATTCTTGGCTCTCTGGATGTACAGAGAGCTAAGAAATTGCCAAAGTGCACCCACAGCAGGAGGGCCCCCTTCATGGAAATTTCGAGGGGGTTCCCAGCTGAGCCATGCCAGATGAATGAGAGGGCAGGCCAGGCAGAGAATGTCAATCAAGCTATTTCACAAGCTCCAGCTGAGTGAGGTCCTGTCCACCACTGTGCAGCAGAGTCTAAATCTTGGCCCAGACCTAGCTCTGGAACAATGCCACTCTCTGTGGGATTTTTCTTTTCTTCTTCTTTTTCTTAAGTCATTGTTTTCCCCTCTTATAATAGGAATAATAGATGCTTCATTGTAAAATATTCCTACAATGTAGAAATGTATAAAATGGGAAGTGAATATTTTGTAATCCCATCATCAAAGGTAATCATTGCTAACCAATTGGTACATACCCTTTGAGATTTTTCTCCTGAGCATATGAAAATATGGACATATCTCAGAGATACTGAAGGTTTGGTTCCAGACCACGACAATAAAGGAAATAGCGCAATAAAGTGAGTCAAATGAATTTTTTGGTTTTCCAGTGCATTTAAAAGTTGTGTTTGCACTATACTGTAGTCTATTAAGTGGGAAATAGCATTCTGTCTAAAAAAGAAATATACATACCTTCATTTAAAAATACTTCATTCTTAAAAAATCCTAACCATCACCTTAACTTTCAGTGAGCCGTAACCACTGATCACAGATCACCATAAGGAACATCATAATAAAAAGTTTGAAATACTGTAAAAATTACCAAAATGTGAGACAGAGACATGGACTGAGTAAGTGCTGGTGGAGAAATGGGCTGATGAACTTGCTTGATGCAAGGTTGCCACAAAACAGCTTGCAAAAAACAAAGCATCTGCAAAGCACAACAAAGGGAAGTGTAATGAAATGAGGTATGCCTGCAGTAATGTCAAATGAGATCACACTGTACATACTGTTTTACTATATTTTGAAGTTTATTTATTTATTTTGAGAGAGAGAGAGCATGAGTGGGAGAGAAGCAGAGAGAGAGAAGCCCAAGAAGACTCTGCACTGTCAGCATAGAGCCCCACGCAGGCTCAAACTCAAGAATCGTGAGATCAAGGCCTGTGCCAAAATCAAGAGTCTGATGCTTAACCAAGTGAACCACACAGGTGCTTCTTAACTTCCTATTTTAAATTAGCAACATATTATAACTTTCTATCCTTGTCAACATGTAGGGAACTATCCCTCTTCTCTTCCCTGTTTTGATAAGGAGGCTTTGCCTAGAGGAAATAGACCACAAAAAGTGAATATTATTTTCATTTCTGCCATCATGAACAATGCTATAATGGACGTCATTGGGCATATATCTTCGCTCAAGGGTACAAATACTCCCACAGGCTACATTCCTAGAAATTGAATTGTCAAATTGCCCTCTAAGAGGTTCTACCAATTTTCAATTATACCAGTGGTACATGAGCTCTCAATTCTCTACACCCCAGCAAACTGTAGTTGTAAACACTCCTTTTTGTTTCTACTGGTTTTGGGAAAAAACATCTACTTATTTTAAAATACAGTTCAGCATATGAAAAAGCAATAATCTCTTGAAATCATAGCCTTTGAGAATTTCCACTGAAATATTTTGCCGCACATCCGCAACGTGCCGATTGGTGACCCCCAAGGGATATGTCCACTGGGAGCCTGTGACTTATTTAGAGAAAGTACTGATCAGTATCAGTACTTGTATTAGTCAAGGTTCTCCAGAGAAACAGATCCAATAGGATATATTAGATACTTATAAAAGCAGATTTATTATAGGCATTGGCTCGTGCAATGATGGAGGCCAGGAATCCCACTATCTTCTGTCTGCAGGCTGGAGAGTTAGGGAAGCTAGTGGTAAAATTCAATATGAATCTGAAGGTCTGAGAACCAGGAAAACTAGTGGTGTATCTCCCCACCCGAGAGGCCAAACACCTGAGAACTCGGGTCTGCTGGTGTAAGTCCCAGAGTCTGAAGGCCTGAGAGCCAGGAGCTCTGATGTCCTGGAAGACAGGAGAGATATGACTAGTGATCTTGAGCGTAGAATCACTTTTAACACTTCAGAATACTCCATTGTATGTATGTACCATGATCTGTTTCATAAGTTCCCTATTAAAAGGCCTGCTGAGTTTTCTGAAATCTTTTTGCTGTTCTAAGCAATTTTGTAGCATATCTATTTACTTGACTCAATAAGGAAAGTTCTTCAGTGGAAAGGCCCAGGATTAAGACGGCTAGTGAAAAACCATGACGTTTTACATGTTGAGCACATTGCCAAACAGTCCTCCTCACGGTTATGCTTATTTTCTGGTGGTGCCTCTGTCTCCCCAGGCTAGTTAACAGTGTTGCAACTGACTCACTTGAAACCTGGGTATACAAGAAATGTCCTTTCCTTATTTATTTAAAACAAACTTAGACTCAGAGGCCTACCCTGTTGATGCAGAAGAGGGGATTAAATTACACCCTTAATTGGGGATCTCCCCAAAATTTGTGCCCAAGGCCAAGCCACAAGGGTTGCCAAGTCCCTGGGGGTTCTTAAAACTACTCAGCTTCCCCCAGGGCAGCAGAAAGCCCCAGGCTTCTGTCCACTGAGCTACTACAGAGACACTTAATTTCCAAGGCTTCATGGTCCCCTTGGTGTCTGACTATTCTGCTCTTTCCATGCCACCTTTGGGGATCTTTACAGAGTGGTGAACCTTGAGCTGGTGACTAGATTCATCAGGGTTCTGCCCCAAGGGGTTCATATCCTGCAGCCTCACCACCCTTTGAATCATTGCTTTTTTTTTTCACTCTCTGTTTCTCTATCTCTGTGTCTCTGTCTCTATCTCTCTTTCTGCCTTCTCCCCACTTCTCTGTGAAGCCACACATAATCTCATCAAATAAATTCAGATGCATTCAAATGCCAGGAAAAGCCAGGCAGATTTTGCCTACCACATCCAGAGAATTCCATAAAATAAGAAGACAGAAATACTGGCGTGGGGTAGAGCGTACTTACAGGCAGAAAAAATGCACATTCATCAAATATCAAGACTGTCTTTTTTAGTTTTTTAACTTTTTACTGAGGGTCTCAAAAGGCCTTTTTCATACCAAAAAATAGTCTCTTGCATTTTGTGTTAGTACTCCCATATTTTATGCTTTATATGTTTTATTTGCATATTTAAATCATCTGGATTGTGTGTATGTTATGTGAGGAAACGATATAATTTTATTTTCCTATTTTGGCTATCAAAATTTCCCCAAACTATTTATTGATTAATCAGTCAGTTATTCACTGCTTTAAATTCTGCTTTTCCCCGATTATATTTTCTAATTAATATTGCCGATGTATAATTCATTCTATGTATTTCCTTTTCTTCTACCCATATTACTGAACTCTAGTGTTAATCGGTTATTTCTCTTGGTTTTCTATGTATCAGAATAATAACATCATCAAGGAGAGTTTTGGCCCTCATATAAACTTCAGGTAAATTGTACAGTTTTTTTCGTAAGGGACTTTATTGATTTCTTGCAAAATTTAGTTCTTGTTACTACTGTTGGGAATAGAGTATATATGTGAATATGAGTCTGTTTGTCTTACTGTGTAAGTATGATATTTTGAACAATATTAAATTATAAAGACACAGTTCCTGTGTTTCTTCTGAGCCCCTTCCTCTCTTTTAAAAAATGTTTGGCTCCTAGTTAATGCACATTTAAGATATTTAAGGGAGTTGTCAAATTTTTTTCCAATCTGTACTCCCATAGAGTATTTGGGACTACTTCCTACACCTTTGTTGGAAAGCGGTCAGGGTGTGTCATAATTCATCTGGGCATAAACAGGTTTTTGAAAGAGTAAATCAGATCAGATCACCCTGGCAATAGTCTGGCATATTTTTCTCCTGGTCTTCCTTTCTCCTGCACCAACTCTGGGCACTTTTTGCCATGTTGCTGCACTTCAACTTGCAGCTTATTGTCTCTGAACTCACCTCAGTCTTGGCTCTAACCTAGCCACCCCCACCCTTCCCTCCCACCTCATTTTTTTAAAAAATATTTTTATTTATTTCTAGGAGACAGAGAGAGACAGTGTGAGCAGGGGAGGGTCATAGAGAGAGGGAGACACAGACTCTGAAATAGGCTCCAGACTCTGAGCTGGCAGTCAGCACAGAGCCCGACGCGGGGCCCGAACCCATGAACCGCGAGATCATGACCTAAGTGAAAGTCAGACGCTTAACCGACTAAGCCACCCAGGCGCTCCCCTCCCACCTCATTTGATTTGCTTATTCGTAGGAGATGGTGCTGGCTTGGCCAGGCAGATACTGGCCAAATGGAGGAGAATACATCAAAGGTTGGTCTCCTTAGGGAGCAGAACTCAAACTAAGTCCAGTCCATAGGTTGAAATACAGAAGATACCCTGTGCAAACAATAGGAAGACCAGATGCAAACCTGGACCCAGCCTTTACAACACAAACCCAGCCAGCTCACTTCTGAGATGATTAGCCCGTCTCTAACTTGGACACAGTAACAAATCTTTATGCATCTCAGCTAATTTAAAAGCTTAAGTTAAGGAATGTTAATGGAAGACATTGCTGTATATATTCATATATTAGTTAGAACCATATTTGGCTGTGAGTGATAGAACTGCTTTCCCTGAAAGAACAGCTGAAATATGGTGAAAACCCATTTATTTTCCTGGGTAAAAGTGCAGAGGTGAGTAATCTAGGGCTGGCAGAGTAGCTTTGCTACTATAGACCCAGGCTCCTGCAGCTTTCTATTTGGACATACCAAGAAAAACTATTTATTCCAAGAACCAAGATGCAACTTCATTTGTCACATCCATGCTCCAAGCAGCAGGTTGGAAGAAGGAAGGAATAAGGGGCAAAGAGCTGTGACAGCTGCCTCTAATGGTTCTTGAATGTTGGCATGGGACACTTTCACTCAGATTTCATCGGTTAGAGCTCAGTCGCATAGCCATGCTAAGGTGTAGAGATGACTGAAAATGTAGGCTTTGCTCTAGGTCAAAGGGGCCAGGATATGTCATAATTCATCTGGACATAAACAGGTTTTTGAAAGAGTAAATCAGAAAATCAGTAAATCAGTAAATCACCTATGTGCTTAGCTCATAGCTCTATTATTGCAGAAGAAGAGAATGGATATTGTCGGGGTCATTAGCAGTTGTTGCCACAAGTGTCTCCTAAATTAGGTAATGAACCAGGCCTTACAGTTTAAAACAGGAAGACAAACATAGGAAACAACAAACGAAATACATTCCTATGTTATGGCTGTACTTGGGTGAAGTTTCCAAGAGGAGGCTGGCGTACAAAGTACGAGTTGATCAATTTTGCTGGTAAAGGGGAGGTGGGGAGGTTTCACAGAGGAGAAAATATTTCAGTGAGTCTTGAAAGTTGAGTAGATTTTTGCCAGGTGCTCTGTAAAGAAGGATGTTTGAGGTTGTAAGGGCAGCTTATGCATAGAGGAATAAAATATAAAGGCAGCTTTAAAAAATCTGGAAGCATTTCCATTTAGATGGTAGGTATGAGGGAGGTATGTAGCTCAGTGAAGAAATGAGTCTAGAGAAGCATACAGGGACCAGAAAATGAACAGCTATGTGTGCCCCACTTAGGAGTCTAGATTTTGATCTCTAAGCAATAGGGAAAAGATCTGAGTTATAGAATTATAATATCTTATTTGATCATTATTTTAAAGAATAATTTGAAAGGGATGTGACAGGGCACCTGGGTGGCTCAGTCAGTTAATCATCCGGCTTCAGATCAGGTCATGATCTCACTGCTCGTGGGTTCAAGCCCCGCGTCAGGCTCTGTGCTGACTGCCAGCTCAGAGTCTGGAACCTGTTTCAAATTCTTTATCTCCCTCTCTCTCTGACCCTCTCCTGCTCATGCTGTATCTCTCTCTCTCTCTCTCTCAGAAATAAATAAAACATTGAAAGGGGTGTGACTGATGAAAGGCATAAGGAGAAAAAAGTGTTGAGGAAGTCTCTTAGATTTTTAGCATGCTTATCTAGTTGGATGGGGTATCAGTTGGGTGTGTCTGGCATTTTTGCTGTTAGCATCTTTGCAGTAGACATCTTTGCCACAAGCATTTTCACTGTAAACCTTTGTTTGACCACAAACATTTTGGCCACATAACTAATTGGCCATAAGTCAATTTTGCCATAAAAGATAAAATAATGGATTGACAGTTTGGTTTCATTTCTCCATTGATGAATCAACCACCTTCAGCAGACTTAATGGATTGAAGCTCATTGTCAGTTGGTTTTTCACTTCTCCATTGACAAAGTTCCCATTTTTATATTATGTAAAACTTAGTAGCCCTCATAATGGCCTATAGAGTGACAAATAGACATGGTGGACTTAAAATACTAGTTAACAACTAGATATATCAGCTTAATAAAAAAGTGCAGTGATGAAACTTACTGAAAGTGTGAAACAGGTGTGTAAAGCCAGATTACATACTATATGGGAAAATGATACCATATCAATTACAATGATAACAAAGTTCAACGACATATATATTATGGTGTTAGTATTTCTTTCACATTTCCAATGGAATTTTGGAATGTCTATCAGCGATCATGTGAAGAACATGTCAAGAGCAAACAACAGCGTAGAAGGCTTTCACAAAGCAATACAGAGTTCAGTAATGAACATGCATCCTAGTATTTGGAAAACTGATACTTTTTTTTAGTGCAGGAAGAAATTAGCAATTAGTTTTGTTAATTTTCATGTTTCATTATGTCTTTTATTAAAAAGGGCATTAAATCCTCTTTTATTTTTTGTGATTTTATTTTTTATGGCAGATTGGCCTACAACCAATTAGTTTTGCAGTGAAATGCTTGCAGCAAAGGTGTCTTTGGCAAAATTACCTGGAACCTCAGGTCAGTGCTCTCCAGAGAAACAGAAGCAGGGCGACTGTGGGTGCTGGCAAATCTGATTTATGTAAGGCAGGCCAACAGGCTGGAAACCCTTAAGCAGGAGCTGATGCTGCTGTTTTGAGGCTAAAGTTCTTCAGAGAAGCCTCAGTTTTGCTCTGAAGGCTTTGAAATTAATCAAATGAGGCCCACTCAGATTATCAAAGATAATCTTTTTTACTTAAAATCAATTGATTGCAAATGTTAATCACATCTACAAAATATCTTCTTGGCAAACGTGTTTATTTGAATAACTAGGTAATATAGCCTCGGCAGGTTGACACATAAATCTAACCATAACAGATAGTGACACTATTAACTGTACAGGGAGCCCAGGAGAGGCAAATTTGGTGGCTTATGAGAAAAAGGATGTGTTTGGTGTTGGACGTTGAGAATGAAGAATCTATAGCACTTTTTTTTTTTAATTTTTTTTAATGGTTTTTATTTATCTCTAGGAGAGAGAGAGAGAGACAGCGTGAGCAGGGGAGGGTCAGAGAGAGAGGGAGTCACAGACTGAAACAGGCTCCAGGCTCTGAGCTGGCAGTCAGCCCAAGGCCGACGCGGGGCTCGAACCCACGAACCGCGAGATCATGACCTAAGCGAAAGTCGGTCGCTTAACCGACTAAGCCACCCAGGCGCCCCCGAATCTATAGTACATTTAGAGGGCACTGAGATATTGTTTAGTGTTTATGAATGTGTTCTGGATTCTCATTTTAGAGCCAGGCTGTTCAAACCATGAGAGAGGATGAAATTCCACAGGGTGGGTGAGTATACGAGAAGTAGCTGCAAATGCTCAACAATGTGAACAGGTTAAAGGTGTGGATCAGGGCTTTAATGCAGTGAGGAGAAGTCAGGACTGTGACACTGGAGGCCAAATGTTCAATCTCCATGGAGCAGTTTCTATTTATTTCCAACTAATCATTGCCGTACATAAATGTTCATCTAGCATTTTCAGATCTTTCCATTGTTCAAAACATGGAAAATCCAATTTAATAAACAAAAAGGTTGTTTCTTAAATTTGCCTGCAATACTGTTGAGCCCAAATTGTATACATGCGTGGACTTTATCTAGTTTGTGGGCTTCCACCAGGAGAATTTTGAAGAGTGAGAACAGAGGACAATGGATGAAACTGAGACCCCCAACATTTAAGGGTCCATAAAAGAATGTGCCAACTGCATAATATAAGGACTAAAATGAAGGCTTAAAATATGACCACTAGAAGTTAATTGATGAATCAGTCTATGAATTGTTTTAGCAGTATTGTGTAGGTAAAAGGTGGATTATACATGTTAAAGAAAGTTGAGGCTATTGTATTAAGGCCTGCCTCTTAATTCTTTTCTTTCTTTCTTTTTTTTTTTTTAAATAAGCAGTTTGGTAAGTTTCCTCTTACTTTTAGTTTTTGAGAACCCAATGTACATGTCTTGGTACCTTCAGGGTTCTGTGCTCAGATTGAGAAGTTTGTAGCATCTACACGTGTCGCTATTAAATTTAGGATTTAATCGAGTTCCAATCATAACTACACTTTTCTATGTGCTAATACCAGAAAGAAATTGCCAATGCAGTTGGAATTGTGTTTGCCTATGAAAGAGGAAAAGGTGCTACTGTGTGTGTGTGTGTGCGCACACACACAAGCAGATGAATGAAAAACTGTTTCCTCACGGGTTTATGCCAATCAGCAGGATTTTGCAAGCTGCTTTCATGCTCCATGAACAAAACTGCATTCTTGGTAACAAACTCACCATAGCAGCCAGAAGTGACTGCTAATCCCTAAGTAGTAACTCTTCTTGGGAAATAAATGCAGAATCTCTAGAGATTGACCCTAATCAAAAGGGAAGGAAGGTTCCATGTAAGTTGAAAGTGAACGCAATGAAGAGAAGTCTGTTGCCCATAGATATCCCCAACCTGTAACTTCAATTCCGTTTCAGTTCCTTGGGATTCCACTCATTGTAGATGAATATGAGTTAACATGCTTAAGATGCAACATCCCAGAAAAGAAAAAGCAGTTCTTGACACCTCAGGCTAGATTGGGTGGTTTTTCTGTTTCTGCCTCTTTGAGATCAGCAGGTTTGAGATGATGTGAGTTTGATGGACAAAGAAGCTGAAGAAAAACGGTAGTGACCATTTTGAAACTGGAGAGCCTTCAGGGAGGAAAGCCGAGCAGAGCAGCCAGCATGAAGACACCAGATTCCCGGAGGCAGGGTGGGTGCAGCTCTGGGTAAGGATAAGGAAGGGGAAAAAGAGGGTAGTAAGAAGCAAGAAACTGAGGTAAGATGGCGGACAACAAAGACTAATTTTATTTACGTCTTGTTGCCTCTTGACTCTCCTGTGGTTAACCACGAAGTGCTTTTCTTGGTTGCAGTTTAGCTGGCAGTTCCCAGGGCTGAAGGGGGGGTGCTGAAGATGAGGGAGGGGAAGTTGGTCCCACCCAGAGATGCTGGGCTGAAGTGAAAATGAGGAAGAATCTAATTAAAATGTCTCAAATTAATTAAGACACTATGGTAGTTGAGAGATGAATCATCAGACTACTGCCATGGAACTAGCTTCGAACGTCCTCACCTAAGGGAGAGGAATTTTTTCTCAGACCTGGTTTCTCCATTTGTCTAAACTTATATTGAAACTTTGTGTGTGTGTGTGCATGTATGTGTGTATAACAGCTGATACGGTTGAATTCTACAGTTTTACTTGTTGGTAACTTGGCTTTAATTTGTCACAGGTTATTTTTACATGTGTGATGACTACATTTGTTTCAGTTCTTGGATTTTGGATTTTGAATATATTTTGAATACATTTTGCCATAATTTGTATGTCAGGAAGGAGTTAAAAAACTGTGCCTCAATTATCGTCAATATTTTACATTCATATAGAGATTTATAGCACTTTTTTTTTTTTTTTACTGAACAGCTAAGTTTACGAGAACACTTAACTTTTCAATCTTCACATATCCCCTGAGGAAGGCAGTAGTATTCTGTTTTACAGATAAAGAAACTGAGGCTCAGAGGGGTTCATTGATTAGGCTGCCTAAATGCATGTACACTATTCACCTCTGAGCCAAAAATCTGGGCACCGGTATTGGGACTTCCTTCTGTTGTGCTTCAAGATTATTCTCTCACCACTGCATAAAAGGGAGAACTGCCATAGAATTTGACTTACACTAGAACTACTAATATTTAAAAGAACATGGGATTCCTAACAACTTGGCTGTCCACAGGTTTTTGTAGTATCTATGAGTCTAAGCAGATTTTGTTCTCAGCTTATTGTGAAAGAGGAAGTCTTTATCACTGCCTTATAGCTCTTTGTTTTGTTCTGACAATGAAATTAAATCAAATGAAGAAAGGAGTGTGACTAAATATGATAGATAAAAATAGAAGAACTATGTGTCAGACGGGAAAACCTAAGACTTATGATAGTCCTACATTGTTATTTCTCGTAAGCTTCCCAGAGTATGCTAAATTTTTGCAAAAAGTCAAGAGGCTTAGAAACCACACAGAGAAACATTCCTTGGAAAGAGGAACTCTTCAATGGTCTAAGATTACAGATCTTTGAATTGGAATGGTATGCAGTTGAGTTTTCCATTCTCAGTTCCAGGAAAAAAATGGAATTTTTTTCCCATTAAGAATACTGTTAGTTAGTTATTTTGAAGTATACAGTACATACATGCTTTTTTCCACACCCCTGAAACCACTAGGTTTCAAAGGAGGCACACATGCGAGTATTTCAGGCCTTCTCTGTTGCTTTTAGATTAGACCTGGAGCTCAACTATAGAACAAATTTCATTTTCAGCACAGAACAGAACAGAAGCAGAGACATCCATCATATGGCTCCTAAAGTGCTTAAATTTACTATTTCTTTCTTGAGAATGTCTCAGCATTCATATTTATTATAATACAATCTACACAACTGCCAATAAATATTGGAAACCTGAACTTTCTAGATACGATGCAGTAATTATTCTATTCTGACCAGACTTTTCTTCAGTCTTAATAGAAAAGAAAAAGTTCTTTAAAATGTAAAAAGAATCTTAATTAAATAAAGTATAATTAAACGTCTGCCCTTTAAGTCTGTTTTTCTTTGTTTTGCCCTACTAAGTTTGGGCAAAGCTATAGTGAGTTTCTTAAGCACTTTAACCTTAGTTTAACCTTAGTCTAACCTTTGTTTTCCTATAGAACAGGGAAAATGTGAACAGCCTGATCAACAGTATAGGACTCCTTTGGCTGCAAATAAGAGATACTCCACTCAAAATGGCAAAAGGAAAGAAAAAGAATCTATTAAGTCTTGTACATAAGAAATTCAAGAGTAGATTTGCATCAGTGTCGCTGGATCCTGGTTCAATGTTGTTAGGATGTAGTCACAGCTATGGACTAAATGTTTGTGTTCCCCCAAATTCCAATGTTGAAACCTAATCTTCCAATGATGGTATTTGGAGGGCGGGGCTTTGGGAGGTAATTGGGTCATGATGGTAGAAACCTCATAAGTGGAATAGTGCTTTTATGGAAAAGTCCCCAGAGAGTACCCTCATCCCTCTGCCATGGAAGGACACAGAGAGAAAATGGCACCTATGAATTGGGAAATGGGTCCTCACCAGACACCGAATCTGCCAGCACCTTAATCATTTGCCAATACCTTGATCTTGGACCTTTCAGCTTCCAGAACTGAGAGAAATACGTTTTTGTTGTTTACAAACCACCCAGTTCATGGTATTATGTTTTAGCAGCTTGTACAGATTATAACAATCAATCTCTGTGCCTTTGCTTTGCTTTCTTCTATTAGACCCAACTCTCAGGCAGGCTATCCTTCTGGGTAAGATGGCCTCCAACCATTCCAGCTTATACCCAGCTAACTTCAAAAAGAGAAGACCTGTTTCTCAACTGTTACAATAGGAGTCTAATCATTGACTGGCAATGACTCCCAATTAACATGACTTGGATGTTGTGTTTATCTCTGAATCACTCCTTGAGGTCAGGCAGTTGTGAAGTTTGATTGGCCTGGTTAATCCAAATGCCCACTCCGTAAACTGAAGATAGAGTTGGCTCCACTCAAATGGTAGGAATCTGAGAGTAGGTGAGCTCCCCATAGAAAATCTGGGTACTGTTATGACAAATAGAGAATATATTAGAGTGGTTGTGATAATCAAATAAGGTAGTAGGTATACATAAGATAGTACATAAAATAAATGATTTCTTTTTTATGCTCAGTGTTATCTAAGTAGAATATATTAATTTTTTTTTTAATTTTTGGGAGAGACAGAGACATCGCAAATAGGGGAGAGGCAGAGAGATGGAGAGAAAAAGAATCCGAAGCAGGCTCTGCACTGTCAGCACAGAGTCTGATGTGGAGCTTGAACTCACAAAACCATGAGATCATGACCTGAGCTGAAACCAAGAATTGGATGCTTAACCCACTGAACCACCCAGGTGCCCCTAATTAGACTATCTTGAAAAAGACTTAATTTTTTTAGTAATGACATTAGAGATTTTGCAACTTAAAGCATCTGCGTTATACATCTTTTGGAGGTCTCCATTTTAGCTTATCAAATTCTTCACTAAAGTCATGATAGCAAATTCCCATAGAACTGACTGCAAAAAAAAAAAAAAAAAAAAAAAACCATGACTAAGTATTATCTTTAGCATAAGGGTTTGCATTCCTCTAAAAGAATTAAGCAAGAATTAAGCAATTAAACCTTTGACATTCAAATAGAAAGTGTGTTAAGTGAGTAGAAGAGAATAGTATGATCTCATTTTGCCATTATAAAACAAATGATAAATTCTTGGACCAGTAAGTTTGGACAGGAGCACAAATTTTGACTATTGGTACTGTATATGTTATGGGAATACTTATCTGAAAGATAGTTGTTTGATTTTCAAGTGTTGTAGAGACCGATTGGATCGCCATCAATCCTAGTTCTTGCTCCGGTGCACATGTGGTCTCTGGATTTACCAGCTCCTTTTCATTGGGTTGAGACCACATGACTTTGCCTGCTCAATTGAATGTGGGCAGTGATGATATAAGCTGCTTCTAGGACTCACCCTTAAAATACTTTGGGTAATCTTTTAGTCTTATCACCTAATGTGATGCCTTCAGAAGTCATATCGTTATGGATGGTGTTAGATTAGATAATATTGGATGGCATTAATAATAGCAGCTTGACTCCCTGAGCTAGCAGGAAATCTGCAAAGGGGCACTACCAAACCCAAGTTGAAATGTTACAGAAGTGAGTAAACTTTTACTGTAATAAGTCTCTTATTTTGCAATTAATTATGACTTGTTGATGACAATAAGCAAGTCTAGAACAAAATAAAATTTCCCTAATACTAGCATTGCTTCATTTCTGGACCAATTTACACAGAAGTATGTGGATTGATGAGAGCAGCAATTGATTCAGGCCTCCCTAGACCTTAGAGGAAGTTTTCCTTATCTTTTTCACCTTCAGGGTGAAAATAGTTGAAAAAAATAATTAACAAGTTTGGCTCCTTTATTTATTTGTTTGTTTGTTTGTTTATATCATAGAAACCTCTACCTTGATTCCCTATGCCATTGAATGACATTGCAATCTACCCAATTATCCAGGCCAGCCCTTAATTCCTATGTTTCTTCTCCTAGGCCCTGTGGACCTTACTGATACATAATTCTCTCCATCCTCATCATCACTGTTCTAGTCCAAACCATCTTCATCTTTCACCTAGATTACTGAGATAAGTAATTACCAAAATTACTTGTTCTTATCCTAATCTGCTCCTTATCCTAGATTTACTTTGTACCTAGATAAATCTTTCTGAAAAGGTCAATCTGATTGTGTTAGCTTCATATTGAAAATCCTTCAGTAACTCTATAGGGAGTTAAGATACTCCAAACTCCTTAGTATGACTTACAAGACTTTTTGGTCTGGCTTTTGTTTCCCTCTCCAGATTATCTCTTGCCATTTCCCCCAACTCTTATAATCCAACTAATTATTACTGTGAATAAGTCTTAAGTATTCGAACCTTCCAAGATGGTATTTTTGTTAAGCTGATAGACACTAGAATATTGAAAGTAAGTTGTCTGTCTATTTGGTCTCTTCATTCTATGTGTCTTCCAGGCCTATTGCCTATGTGAGGCCCAGAGAAAAAGGCCCATCACTATATGTCTAAATATCTAAAAGTTATTATTTGAACTCACAGACTGTTAGATAAAATATATTCTACCCTTCCATCTCACAAAATAGTTCAGAGTAACTTATATTCAGGTTTTAATTTTAACTCTCAGTTTCATCAGCTATATTGGAGCATGATGGTAGTGTGAGGAGAGATGGCCACAATCAATGGAATAGAACAGAGTCCAGAAATAGACTGGCACAAATATAGACAACTGATCTTTGACAAAGGGGCAAATGCATTTTGGTGGAGAAAGAATCATCTTTTTCATAAATATTGCTGGAACAATTGGACATCTTTATGCCAAAAAAGAAAATGAACTTGGATCCACATCTTGCATCTTCTTAAAAAATTAACTCAAAATGGATTATAGATCTAGATGTAAAGCCTAAAAAAGTTACATTTCTAGAAGAGCACATAAGCAGAAATCCTTTGTGACCTTAGACTCGGCAAAGAGTTCTTAGATATGACACAAGAAGCATTATCTATAAAAGAAAAAAAATGGATATATTAGATATCATCCACAGAAAATGAAAGACAGGCCATAGGCTGGGAGTAAATATTTGCAAATTAGATACCTGATAAAGAGCTTCTATCAAGAGTACATAAAGAACTCTCAAAACTCAACAATATGAAATAAATGCCTCAATTTTTGAAAATGGGCAAAAGTTTTCAACAAGCAATTTACCAAAGAAAATATATGGACAGCTAATAAACACGAGAAGATACTCAACATCATGAGTCATTACAGAAATGTAAGTAAAAACCACAATAGGATACCACTAACGGCTATTACAATGGTTGAAATTTAAGGACTAACTATACCAAGTGTTGGCAAGGATGTAGTGGAACAAGAATTCCTGTAAATTGCTGGAGGAAATGTAAGATGTTTGGAAGACATCTTACTGGTTCCTTAAGAAGTTAAACATATATTGCCCACTTGCACCAGCTGTTTCACTTTTATATATTTACCCAAGAAAAATAAAAGCCTATATCCATTCAGAGACCTGTGTATGAATGCTTGTAGAAGTTTTATTTGTGATGGTCAAAAACTGCAAACAACTTAAAATGTTCATCTACAGGTGAATGGATGAAAGATGGAATACAATCAGCAATGACAAATAATGAATGATTTGATGTATACAAGAGCATAAACCAATTCTTTGTCTCTACGGAAAGTACTTCACAGCTTGCCATTATTCTGCATTTCCTAACGTATGGTGCTATGAACCAAATGTTTGTGTCGTCCCAAAATTCATATGTTGAAGCCCTAATTTCCCAATTCCCAATATGTGATGATATTAGGAGGTAGGGCCTTAGGGAGAGCCCTCATGAAAGGGCTTAGTACTTTTAAAAGCAGAGACACATGAGAGATGATCTCTCTCTCTATCATGTGAGGAGACAGTAAAAAAGCATCCTTCTGCAAACCAGGAAAAGAGTGAGCCAGGAACCAAATCAGGCAGCATGTTTTTCTTGGGTTTCCCACCCTCCAAAACTGTGAGAATACATTTGTGTAGTGTAAGCCACCCAGTCAATGGTATTTTTGTCATAGCAGTCTGAACTGACTGACATGTATGGATAGAGTCATGTCAGAATAAGGTGACTGCCGTCTTAGTAATGGAAGTCTACACCAGGGATTGGTAAACATCTTATGTAAAGGGTCAGATAGTAAATATTTTAAGCTTAGCAGCCACACGTTCTCTGTCACAACTACTCGATTCTGACCTTGTAGCACAAAAGCAGCCACTGAGAGTATGGCCATAGACAAAAGCAGCCATAGACAATACATAAGCAAATGGGTGTGGCATTGTTCCAATAAACCTCTGTTTACAGGAACAGTGGGTGGATTTAGTCCACAGGATGTAGTTTGCCAAACTCTAGTCTAGACTGTTAGAACTGGAGTCTGTCTTTCATGCTTCCCTCTACTTGCTATATTGGATCTGGGTCCTATTGGCCATTTGCCCAAGCCATTGATCCTGGATCTCAGGGAAGACATCAAGGGATCTCAGCTATCTCTGTGGTGCCAAGAAGCCTGAGTACTTAAAGCTATCTGGGGACTTTTCCAGTATCAGTAAGTAGGTTCTTTTCTCTCACAAGATGCCAAAAGCCTATGAGAAGTGTGGTGGATTAAATATGACTGCAAATTGTTTTGTCTCACCATGGAGAGATGGGGTTTGTTTCCCTCTTCTTGGATCTGGGCTGGCCCTGTGGCTGAGTCAACCAACAGAACTGATGAAAATGATGCTGTACCAGTTCTGCACCTACACCTTAAAAAGGTGTTAGAAGCCTCTGATTTTGTACTTTTGGGAGCCCTGAACCAGTACATAAGTTATCTGCTTACGCTATGAAGAGACCATAAAGGGAGATCATGGGGGAAATTCATGTGAAGAGCTAAAGTCCCAGAGACTTCATGGACAGAGAGAAGTCCAGCCATACCAGCATCCAGAGCTAAGCTCAGCCTTTCAGCCATGGGGGCATCAGAGTGGGCCATCCTGGATATTCTGGACAAGTCAAGCTACAGATACTGCAGACTCCACTAACATTAGGTAGAATAGAACAACTGCCCAGATGATCCCAACCAACAAGGATGGTAAAGCTGTTTTAAGCTACTGAGTTAGGATAGCTCAAACAAGGAGACAGAAACATTCAATGAGACCTTTGTCTGACAGACAGGATTACGGTAGAATAGTAACTCTCCAAGTAGGTTCTGTGAGATGGAGATAGATATTCAGAAAACAAGAGACTCAGGGTTTCCTGCTTAATCAAGGTTGGAAACCATTTTGAACCGAGATTAAATAGGTTTATTTACTGAGGAGCTTCTCAGAGGCTCTGACGTGTATATTTTAATAACAAATATTATGAAACATAAAATTTGTCTGTGACTTTTTTAAAAGTACTTATTCACATCCTGAGGAAGGATTCCCAGAAGTGATGATGTTTAAGCTGCGTCCTGACCATGAAATAAAGTCTGGGAGATACTGAACAACATGGCCTCTAAGCTTATTTCCAAGCTCTAAAATGGCATTATCTGGACTCCATTATGAGATGGTCTCTCTTAGCATTATTAGATCTCTAATACAAGAAGTGGAGTAAGCACATGGGGTTCCTGGTGGGTATCCAAACTTCTCAGATAGCTTTCACTCAGTTCTGCTCTTTATGGATAAAGTTTCCTTCTTTGAGCCACCTAAATACTTCTGATTTCCAATCCTAACCAATGCTTTGAAGTGAAAATATGGTCATTAAGAATGGTAAAAAATATGATAATTTAATGAGGTCAGACTTCAGCAAAAACTCTGTATAAACAAAGACTGTCTCATTTGGCTATCATATTTCACAAAAATATCATCTGCCCAATGACTCTGCTCCCTCACTTTGAGAATAGACTCAATTAACTTTTTTTCTTGAATAAACAAAACTTAAAGTGAAAATCGTGTAGAGTGTACATGTGAAGTGCGGAGGGACAAAAGGGGGGGGAGAGAGAGAGAGAGAAAGAGAAAGAGAGAGAGAGAGGATCTTAGACAGGCACCATGCCCAGCATGGAGTCTCACACAGGGCTTCATCCATGACTATGAGATCATGACATGAGGCAAAATTAAGAGTCGGACACTTAACTGATGAAGCCACTCAGGCAGCCCTAGGATATTATCTTAATTGCCCTACTTGACATCAAGACACCATACTTCTTGAATTAGTTCTCCATATAGTTTGCTTTTCTTCCTTCTCTTCCCGCTTATTCCATAATCTACTGCCTTGCGGTTCCCTCCTGTCATTTTTAATTATTTTTTTAAAATGGCAACTTTTCCCAAGTTATTTCATCCAATCCCAAACTTTCAACTCGTACCTGTATACAGTATGACCAGGAGCAAGGAATGTTCCTACATCTGTACCCCTGCCCATACCATAAGCCCAATACTCACACTCAAGGCCTGTGTTCGAACAGCTTATTTCCACTTGAATATCACACAGGTATAAGGAAACCTCTCCACTCCCAGTGGCAACATCAAGCCTATCCAAGTGTTTATTCATTTATTCACCTAATATTTGTTGAGCACCTGCCTTGAGTCAAGAACTTGGGTAAGCACTCGATTCTAACAGTGATCCCGTCTCCACCCTTTGAGAGCTTCACTTCTAGGAGAAAACATGAGTTTCTATAGAATCACCCAGGAGAGAGTCTTCATTCAGTCTTGATAGTGGTGATGAGGGATTGAAGGAAGTTGTTTTAAAGGCCTCCCTCCTCTCCAAAAAAAAAAAAAGACTATGTTGAATCTTAAAGAATAGCTAAGGCAAATAAAGAAAGTAGAAAAGCAGTCAGTCAGAGGAGACTTACAGGGAAGAGACTAAGTCATACTCACAGAACAGCAAGTCATTCTGCATGGTTGGATGGGCAAATGAAGGTGGACAAGAAGCCACAGGTGAACAGAACAGGTGGAGGAAGAGTTGCCTTTACAAAACCCAAATTCATTGACATTTTAGTATTGTGCAACAGTTACATGTTTTGGTTTTGTGTTTTCCTTATAGGTGGAATATTTTAAATACATATGCCATGTATCTAATAAAGTTAAACATGCTTTTACCCTGTGACCCAGCAACTCTATTTTCAGGTATTTACCCAAGAGAAAGGAAAACATACAATGTCCATAAAAAGACTTGTACAAGAATGTTTAAAGCAGCCATATTCATAGTAGCCCCACACTGGAAAGAACCCAAATGCCCATCAATGGGAGGATAAATAAACAAATGGTGGTATATTTATATAATGGAATAATGCTCAGTAATAAAGTAGAACAAACTACCAAGACACACTACCAAGATAAACAACATGGTTGATCATCAAAATCATTAGGTTGAGCCAAACAAGACAGACAGAGATCACATACTGTGTGACCCATTTATATGAAGTCCAAGAATATGCAAAATGCATTATGGTAAAAGAAATCAGAAAATTGTGGCTCTGAGCAGCAAGGGGATAGGTGAGGGACAAGGGAAACTTCCCAGGATAGATGTTCTCTTTGTTATTTTGGGTGGTGTCTCCTGGGGTTATTCACAGTTGATGGAGTTAAACACTATGATCTATATATTTTATTGAATGGTAATTATACTTCAATTTATTAAAATGCCAACAATGTTTCTTTCAGGAGTCTAGCGTGATGACACGGTTTGCCCATACTAAAGCTGCTCAGAACTTGACACGTGCTACAATGCAGTATAATGATTGTAAAATATTTTCAAACATGTGAAAGAGAAACATAAACACAAACACGATGTGAGAAGTTTGTTCAAAAAGATAATAAAGCAAAAATACTTTATTTTAACTGCAATTTGGATAGCTGTTTTGGAAATTTTAGATTAAAGAAACCCTGAGAAATCAATAACTTCTGATACGGACATATATAAAAAGTACATCAGTTGCCACCTATGAATTAATTTATTAAAACCCTGAGACTAAATTCAGATAAAAATTAATGGAATATAAAAGAAATTTGAGTGGCAAAATCAATAGAAGTTATTTTAACATCAAACAGTAAATTGTAATAAAAATAATTTTCAGATAAGACAAAGAGCAATAGTTCATTAAGACGATGAGATAAATTTTGAATTAAAGTACTGAGTAGGCTATTTATTCTTTGATAATCTAATTAACAAAGAGTAAATCACAAGAACATATTGGGAAAATATTTAAATTTCTTTCAAATTGAATATATAATACTGACACTGACAGAGGTAAAAATCATATTCACAATATACCTTTACAAAGCACACCAATGACAAGCTGATTCATAAGTATTGTCGACTGAAAGAGTATTTTAAATTATTCATATACAAGGAAATTTGCAATGCCCTAAAATCTCACAGCTCTTACACTTCACATATGAAAGAACTTTGATTGAGATTTTTCTGTACTTGACAACAATCCTGAAAATTTGCTTATATAAGTATGAATGAGCTGTGAGCCAGAAAGAAAATGCCTTTTGATCAAGCATACAGAATTATCACTACAATAAATTCAAATTCAATAAAATGAATTATCATTTTATTCTTTCTACAGAAAACAATATAACAAATTCTTCCTGGGGTCACTAATATGCATCAAAACATAGGACAGATAAAATTATAGATGTGAATCAGGCACTAAACCAAAACATAGGAAAAATAAATTTATAGATGTGAATCAGACACTTAATAAAAAATATAGTTTTGCCTCCTAGATTTTATGATGTTCCTGGAATTTCTCAGAATTTTAAAACTGTAATTTGTTGTGATTTCTTTTCTTTCTGCAGTAAATGCAGCACCTTCTACTCTTAATTTCATATTTGTAATTTTGCATTTTCTTTCTTAAAATGCAGCCCCAAAATTACATTATTGTAAGGTCCCCCACACCTAGACCCACCTGCTTGCTTCTTTTTTTAGATTCCACATTCTTCAAGGTCGGAGATTGTGATCTTTTTCTCTTTGTATTACTAGCATGGTGTCTGGCAAAAAATAGGAGCTTACCAAATATATGTTCAATTAAATGGAATGGGGGGCAAATAGCTTGATAGCTCAGCATAAAGCAAAATGTCAATGATGGAGAGAGCAGTGCGGCTACACCAAATCAAAGCCTACATTCTCTCCAGAGAATAAATATTCTTTTACTGGGATTCTGGTCTAGCAGAGCCTAATTTTTAATAAGGTTCATCCAATCCAGCTCTCCTGTAACCTCAATCCCCTGGATACAAGTACTATGCAGTTAAAATTAAAAATAGGATTATGTACATTGCCTTATCTGTAAGTTTCTTATAAGGAAGGACATACACTCAGTACCTTTCTGGTTTTATAATATTTGGGGGAAATATTACAAATGGGTAAGTAAGGTTTGAGCCTTTGCTGTAAATTCAACTATATCTTGAATAACTTAGTTACCTAAGTCTCCAGAACAAAACCCAATGAAAACAGTTATATAACAAAATGAAAATGATGGCATCATCAGTCCCAGTTTGCTAGGTGAACTTCAGTTATCTGTCACTTTTCACCATCAGAAATAGAAGTGGTAGCATGAGCAGGCTGTATGTTTGCTTAAGCAGCTGTCTGGTCGGGCAGTGCCAACGTCATCCCATCCCAACAGATGTGATCCTAGTTTTAAAAAAAATTTTTTTACAAATAGTTTATTGTCAAGTTGGTTTCCATATAACACCCAGTGCTCATCCCCACAAGTGCCCTCCTCCATGCCCATCTCCCCCATTCCCCCCCACAGGCATCAGTCCTCAGTTTGTTCTCAGCATTCAAGAGTCTTCCGTGGTTTGCCTCTCTCCCCCTCCCCCCCTATCTTCCCCCTTCTTCTCCCCCACGGTCCTCCGTTAAATTCCTCCTAATCCATCTATATGTGCAAACATAGGGTATTTGTTCCTCCCTGCCTGACTTATTTCACTCAGCAAAACACCCTCAAGGTTCATCCACGTTGCTACACATGGCCAGATTTCATTCTTTCTTATTGCCATGTAGTATTCCATGGTATAGATAAACCACATCTTCTTGATCCATTCGTCCGTTGATGGACACTTAGGCTCTTTCCATGATTCAGCTATTGTTGAGAGTGCTGCAATGAACACTGGGGTGCATGTGGCCCTATGCATCAGCACTCCTGTATACGTTGGGTAAATTCCTAGCAGTGCTATTGCTGGGTCACAGGGGAGTTCTATTGTGAGTTTCCTGAGGAACCTCCACACTGTTTTCCAGAGGGGCTGTACCAGTTTACATTCCCACCAACAGTGTAGGATGGGGCCTGGTTCTCCACATCCTCACCAGCATCTAGAGTTCTCTGATTTGTTTTAGCCACTCTGACTGGCATGAGGTGGTATCCCAGTGTGGTTTTGATTTGTATTTCCCTGATGAGGAGGGATGCTGAGCAGATGTGATCCTATTTTTAAAGACTTCTGGGAAAGGGAGATTCCCTCACCTCTCTGAGCAACTATTCAGATCGTTAACAACAATTCTACCAGGGCTGTTGGACCTCTGAGTCTGGCTACAGTACTTTTAGATATTTCTGGGCTGGTGTTCTTCCTTATTCCTGTTTCCTATTTTAACTTAAAAAAAAAAATTATTTTAGAGAGGGAGAGTGCCAGATGGGGAGAGGGGCAGAGGGAGAGAGAAAGAATCTTAAGCAGGCTTCACACTCAGCACAGAGCCCAATGAGCGGCTCCATCTTATGACCATGAGATCATGACTTGAGCTGAAATCAAGAATCAGACACTCAACTGACTGAGCCACCCAGGCGCCCTTCCTGTTTCCTATTTTGGTGTTAATTCTATCCTCTCACCCCTTTGCCTTCTTTTTCCCATTAATTTTGCTTGTAGATATCTTTTTATCTCAGATACTAGTGAAATTTAAAATTACCAAAAATCTAAAATAAAAGCAAAACAGGTAGAATATATTATTTTAGATGTCATAGATACATGAGATGGAAAGGAGTTTGAGCTTAAATTTTAAATAAATATTGCAAAGGGATTTGATAATCTGTCTCTATCTGAATCTATTAGACATTTGTGAATTTGGGTTGGTAGAGGATATGCATCCTTTGATTGAAAAACATTATATAGTGTTTAAAACATTTGAAAGTACTTATAATTTTGTTTTAATCTTTAGTCTCTTTTGAGTGCTCTCCAAATTTCCATATTTTTCCTAAAGTTGACGAGTTCTAAACTGGATATGAAATTCTAACAGAGACCTAAGGTAGTGCTGAACATCTGGGGCAGAACACATTTTATTTCTGCCTCATTAGTTCAGTGTTTGCCCATGAATCCATCGATGTCCCTATACAGCTGATCACTAATGCTTAAATACTCAGCAGGCCAAGTCTTCTATGAGAAGAGGTGTGAGCTGACAGGTGTCAGGAAAATAGTGTGGCTTTGAAATAGTTCTCATTATCAGGTAGCTGACGACTTGAAATTCCACCATTAGTGATTCATTTAATTGGATCTATTTCTTTGTGGGCTCTTTTTAAAATGGAAGAACTTCTGACAATTATAAAACAATCAATTTGCTCCAAGAAATGAGCAACTGGCCTGAAGCTCAGAGTATCTGGTAGATGGCTGGGAATGGAGGGATGTAGAGAGAGGATGACCATACATTCCAGTTGGCCCTGGATTGTCTTGGTTCCTGCCCATTGCCCAAGCACACTTATTTATTTATAGCTTTGTCTTTCACTTTCAAATGTGTGATGACCTTAGCAGAGTCAACCAAAGTGGGAAATGGTTGAACTGCAACTGTGAGGAGTTTCTAGAACCATTATACCTGGACTTGAATCTCTACTCTCCCACTTGCTGGCTGAGTGATGATAGGTAGATTATTTAAGTTCGCTCCCTCTCAGCCTCCCCATAGACAAACAGGGACTTAATATTAACTATTTTCTGGATAGGTCTTGTGATCGTGCCGCCATTATTATTGGGAACTTCTGTTTTGCCCAGGTTTCGCATTTCTAAATCATTAAAATCTACTAAGACACAGATTTTCCTACTCTAAATCGCTCTCCATCTTGTTATTTGCTTTTCATTTCTAAGCGTTTTCCTAAATTTCACTCTAAAATTTTCTTTTATATGTACCATGAAAACTGATGGTATCTATAATCTGTGCCACTCTGTTTTAGCACTGACTTTCACCTTCATCTATAGTATGGGCTATGGTTCTGGGTGTGTTGACTCTGTCCTTCCTACCTTCTGGTAAGTTTCTTGAAAGCCAAAGGACTCATCTTGACTTTCCCCAGAACCTAGAATAATACAAGCACTGAACAATTGGCAGACTCATGTGGCTTCACTGAGTTAAAACTCTGGGCTATGTAGCACTCTCGGCTTCATTCTCAAATTATTTTACCTGAGGATGAAAGATAACATTTTGTAAAGGGAGCCAAATGGCTTAAAGGAGATTCAAACATACTTTAAAAGGGTAGGAACTGCATCCTTCAGGATTCAGATCCAAAATAAGAACAACTTTGATAGTGACGAGTTCTTTGCAGCACAGACTAAGAAAATGAGTCTGCCTTGAACCAGAGGAAACGTCTACAGAGCTCTTGCTGTGTCTCCACGGTTCAGTGGGCTCTTAGCCTTCTCTCTGGGCCTGCCAATCAAGATGCTTAAGAGAGTGCTTTTTTGGCAGACAAGCCCTGACTACTTGAAATGAGGCAGACATCACCGGAGCATTTCAGAGGCCAGACACCAGATGGTAATAATACATTTCAACTATTAGAAGTTTGGATCAGAAAGCTAAAGGTGAAGGTCTTATCTCGTTTGTCAAATGATGTAATTCATTATTAAATCAGGACAAACCAGTTAACATCTGAAGTATAATGCTGGTAGCTATTTATAACACATTCACTGGTTCATTTGGCTTGACTGGCTTATTTAATTGTGTGCAGCATTTTACAAAATGTAGGAAATGACCTATGCAAATCACAGTTCTGGATAAATCAAAATTTTTCTTCACGTGCCAATTAAATGTTAGCATGTTGGAGTTACTTGATGAAATTATGTCTTATTTAAGATAATTAGAAGCAGAAAACACTCAGGTAAATTTAATGAGCTTTGACATGTGTGGGGTTTGAGTGCTATACTTTTTTAAGAATGAAATCGTTCACCAAAAGTGTTCATATCCAGACACTCAAAAAGAGAGGGTCACCATAAATGAGTCACTTAATTCTTAAAACATTAATACCAAAAGTGAAAACAAAGATGTTTGCACACTGGGGTATCTACTCTGGGAAGTCTCTATATATTTCTTAGTGAGAAATGAATGTGTTTAGTCTTTTTTTTTTTTTTTTTTTTTAAAGCTTCATGCCCATCACCAACCCTGAGATCAAGACCTGAGCTGAAATCAAGGGTCAGATACTTAACTGACTGAACCAGGCAGGCTCCCTTTGAATTGTTTAGTCTTGAAGAATGTTCAGAAGATAAAATATTGGCGATTCTGGCACTGACTAGGAAATGGGAGATAACATAATCAGTCTGATACTGGGTGTTTTACAGCTACCCACTATTTACCAATGGAGTCATCATCTTTCTTCATCATCGGGTGAAGGTGCATTAAGCACTTAGAACAGTGCCAGGCACTGTTCTAAGAATTTCTACTTGTCTTACTTCACTTTATCCTCTCAAAAATTTTATGAAGTTAGTGATATTATTGTGCCCCTTATAAAGATGATGAAACTGAGGTCACTCAGTAAGAATCACAGAATATCAAAGTTTGAGGGAAACATAGGGCTCATTTTTTTCAACTCTCAGTTTATAAATGAGCACATGCAGGCCCAGAGGTTCATGTCTTGCTCAGAGTTATTAATGGCTGATATATTGCTAAAACATATTGTTGTTATATATATTGTTAAAATATATTTAAACAGCTAGCATACATTAAGTGCTTACTCTATGCCAATTAACCCTAACAATAACACTATGAAATAAATACTACTGTCTCGATTTTGCAAAAAAAAAAAAAAAAAAAAAAAGGCTCTTAGAGATGTTAAGGTACTTGGGCAAATCACTGTCTGATAAATGAGGATGTTGGGATTTGAACCCCGGCCTTATCCTTAGAGTTCTTAGTAGTATCAATACTCTCCCTCCTTCTCTCCTCGATGGGGGCTTTCATCTGATCCAGGTGGCCTCCTACCTAGGCTAGAAACAGCTGCATTTTAATCTCTGGACTTGGTAGTTCTCATTGGGGAGGAAACAGTTCTTGGAATCCTGGAATGATTAAGAAGTAAGTAGAAATGAATGGCAGCTCCTTTGCTGAGTTCTGAAGCCTCAAAACTAGTACGAGCCTTTGTTTGTTCGACATAAAATTAAATGTCAGTGATAATGGAAACCTTAACAATAACAATATATCTTTATGCTTTCAGGTCTGATATTTAAAATCATGCATCTTTTCTCCATTTTCACTTTTGTTTAGGTTTCTTGCATTTTGCAAACGTTGTCATTATATTTATGTAAATGCAATAAACCTAGTGATGAAATCTCTTAATGAGACCTTAAACTCAAATGCAATGGTCTTGAGTTTTTCCTTCCTCAAATTTCACCCTGACCATGAAATTTAATATTTCCCATCGTGTATATCTAACAGTTTTTTAAAAAATGAACATCATGGTTTTATTTAATAAAGAGTGTTATAAAGGTGACAACTGGTGATTTGTTTGTAGCATATATTTAAATTTATGTATGTGTGAATCAATAAATATTATTATGAATGTTTTGTATGAATCTTTTTTAAAATGAGAAATACACACACTTTATTTTCTAATCAGAAGGTATATGTCTATATATCTGAGATTTTACATAACCATTAATTTTTTCTAGTTACATACTCATGAAACCGTGTGTGCTTTAAGGTGCCCAGCCAAATAGCACATTTTCTGTATAAAGGGGAAAGGCTGAAAAATTAGATTTTCAAGAGCCCAGTAAATTTGGGAGTGGCTTCATTAACATGGAGACGTGATGTGAACTTGTTAAGTATTTGCTAATAAGAGAAAAGCACCCTTTGTGGATATTCAGAAGGCTATTATTTTTACTCATCTACTCTGATAATACAATGCTGTTCTAAGACAAGCTGGGGGTGGTAACTAAGGACTTCATTTATCTGAAATTAGAAGTGCCCATAATGGGTTGGCAGGGCTGTGGGCCGCATTATGTGTTTCCCAGTCCTCTCTAATTAGCCACAGAAAAATGTGAAGAATAGCACCCACATTATCCAAATTCTCTTAAGGATTTGCTACCTTAAAAACTATTTTCCTTTTGTGATGTTCAATATGTATAATTATACTTTCAGAAAGCCCTCTGCTTTGGAATTCTTTCCTTGCTGACCTGCCTCCCAGTTGCAAGCCATATCCAGCAGCCACTACTTATTTACTGACGGTTCTTTTGGAAAAAGTTTTAAAATTAATTAAAGAAATATATATATAATATTAATATAATATATATACACGCATAGACATACACATATATACATACACACATATATATACACACACACATATGTACACACACACACACACACACACACACATATATATCTCCAATGTCTATCTTCTTTTTACAAATCACCAACCCAATAAAGGAATTGTCCTCTGGCTCCTCGTTGCTTCTCTTACATCATCGCTTATGACTTTCTCCCCCGCCCCTCACCTCCCTGTCTAGCCACACTGGCCTTTCACTTCCTTATGGCACGAACCGCTTCTTGTCTTAGGGATTTTACACTTTCAGTTCCCTCTTCCTGGGGCACTCCTTCCCTGCTCTGCCTCAGTCAGCCCAGATGTCAGTGCTGCAGATATCCCCTCAACCAGTATTAATCAACCCTACAGAGTTACTACCAACTACCTCGTTTCATTTTTCATGTTATTTTTCATGGTTTCACCACAAAGTCCAGAGGCTTCATCTGCTTTGTTCACTCCTGGATCTCCAGCCGCCAAATGGTACCCAGGACACAGGCACTTGATCCATTATTGTTGGAACAAATAAAGAGATAGAATTGACTGATAAGTCAATTGATAGATAGATAAGAGGGTCTTCCCTCTAATGTATGGAGATAGAAGTTATAATAGTGATTACCTCAGGGGTATATTAACTGGGAAGGGGCACAAGGAAGCATTGTGGAAGGTTAAAAAATATTATCCATCTTGATCAGAATAATGGTTATACAAATAACACGCACATATGTATGCAGAAATTAATCTAGCTGTACTTATGCTTTATTTTGTGTACATAAATTTAAAAAATATGAACTGTTGTGTTAAGCCACCAAGGACTAGACTACACGCATGATATTTGGTAAGCTTGGTACCACAGATGCCTGGATCAGGCATCTCTAAATGTCCAGCATATCAAATTTAAGTAAATACATTAAAAAAAATAAATGTCCAGAGTAAGACCTTTGATTGTTGGAAAATAATTGTTGCCTTAAAGGACAGACCTAAGACCAAAATCACAACAGGATGCCTTCCCAAAACCACATGTTGTTCTTTTTATGTGGATCTGTCCCACCTATGTCATTATATACACCTTTCTTAGCTATGGGAATCTCATGTTTTTTTCAGTGGCTCTGTCATGGCTTGTACCCAGAGCCCAGGAAAAGATAAGAAGGCAGGGGTAAAATATTAACCTTAAAACTTAGAGTACTTATTCACTATAATTTATAGTTGGCACAGTCTTTGCTAGTTGAGGATTCCTCAACCTAGATCAGAAGAAAGGATCATAAAACAATGATGGATAAAATTGGAAGATACTCAGGGACATGGTGTGTATCAGTTTGCTAGACAGAAGGTTCTACATGCAAAACTATGCAATATTCTGTATACGCAGGGATGTCAATGGGAAGTGACATACTGAATAAGTGGTTCCTTTATGTAAACCTTTTTTAAAAAGGTGTAAAACAAATAATTAACTTTCTGTTACACTCCATGAAAATCAATGAGAATGGTCTCGCTTATGTACGCAGCTTGTTCAAGGAACTGAATCTTAATCCTCTTGAGTAAAAAGTATTTTTGAAATGATTTTAATTTTCTGCTGTCAAAATCTTTCTAAACAATCATGCATCTCTTCCTTCTCACTTACAGAAAGTATTGCTAGGACACACTTCTCTCTCCATGGTTTGGGTTCATCATGCATGTTGATGGTTGATATCTCTCAACAGTTACTGTGTGGTTCTCCTCATAATAACTAGATGAACGTACCCTGGTGCTTACCCGTGTACTTTCAGTAGCTCTTTCCTTTCTGAGAACATTCTCCACTAGGTCTGGGATAATGTCCTTTACAAGCATTTAATGTAATGCTTTATCTTACTACCTTATTTGACATAACATTTTTAGCTAAGGGCCTGAATCATTACACAAGCTTTGTAACAATTATCTGACTTTGGGTTTTTTTGTTTGTTTCTTTTTCTCCTCTTAACTCAAGATTCAAAGCTCTATTTTAAAAAAAGGGTCAAATCTATGCCAGATATAACCAACAGATAGAATGGGAGTAGATCAAGTCACTATTCTCAGAAATCCTAAAGGTTTAAGGACTGAGGTACCAATAATAAACTTCATTGGCTAAATTCAAGAAAACTGCATTTTTCCTCCAAAATGTTTTAAAGCTTATAATGAGAAATAACTCTCCTTGTTTCCGAGTTTATAGTGTATAAAATTTATATGGCATAAGTTTAAGCCAAAATCTCTATCTCCTCATCCCTACCCATTATTTATCCACTCTCCCATATATATCAATTTCTTTAGAACTCGAAATAGATGTTTTGCCCTAAGAAACCACCACAAGAGCTTGGGAGGAATGTGAAAGTCCATAATAAACGCTATATCCTTTCTTCCCCTTTCTGCTCTCATCTCTTCCTATTCTTCCTTTTTTTTCTCACCCTGACTTGTCAGCAGTTCAAATTTTAGAATCTGTAACTATAAGGGACACCCCTGGATGAGGAAGTGAAGGCCACTGCTTTGCTCTTGCCTAAGAAGCCTGTGTCATCTTGGCACCCTCTTCACAGACCCTGGGCAGGGCCTTTCTTGGTGGGACCAATGACCTAGCTTCCTCTTTGCCTCTCTGTCACCTCATACTTCCACACTCTTCCCTTTCAGTCTCTGTCTGATTCCTAGATCTCTATTGCTGCCCTACAGCACCCCTGCCCAAACTGCAGGTCTCTCTGTCTCACCCCCTTCTTATCTCCCCATCCTATGCTTTGTCAAGAAAATCAGTTTGAGTCCTAAGCTAGCTGTCACTCTGGAAAGGCAATCTAATGAATTAATCTCTCATAAGAAGTTAATGACTTAATAAGAGCTTAGGATATTAAGAGTCTGCTGCTTGTATTTGGCTTGTAATGGATGATTTTTATAGATACAAAGCCTTCAACCAAAGCCGCGACTATTATGTGGAGGAATTTCAACTACAACCCATTTTGGAGTGCGAGAGGGTGACGGAAGAGAGTACGATGGGGGAGGGCTAACGTGATGCTCTGAAACTGTTAATGATGCACCATAAGCCTACATTCCCCCGTATCTACGGGGGCAGGCACTCCAAGCATTAGTTATTCTGGACAGTCTTATTCTTACTGGTGACTGTTTGCTAATCTGACTGTTTTGTTCTCTAGTCTTCTAGTTTTCCACAACAAACCTCTGAACTCTTCTTCCTTAGGATAAAGATCTGATGTGGGCAGTCCTTGAGCACTCTCTAGAAGGTAAGAAGCTAGTTTACTAGTAACTTAGACTGCTTAAATGCGCAGAACCCTTCCATAGATGGTGGGTATGGCTAGTCTTAAACTAAACCAGAAAAGCATCAAAGTTTATTTATATTCTTCTCATCCCCACCAACTTACCTCTCTCTCACCCTTCTCTCCTCTGTGGATTACTAACTCTGTGCCCCATAAGCCTTCGCCCTGTCTTCACTCTTCTCATCCCCAGGGCTGGTTCATTCACTGGGGCCTTTCGTTCCTAACATATGCTTACATAGATAAATCTGGATAAAGTAAGAGCCAAATGAATATCTTTGAAGAATAAGAAGGGCCAACTTGTCATAAAGGATCACATGAAACTTGAGGAATGCGGTAAAGAGGGGAGGGAGGTGTTCTCAGGCAGCCTCTCCCCATTTTAATCTGAAGGGCAGAGTGTAAAGCACTGGTCCTCCAGCTGAATGAGAACAGGAGTCACAGATGGGGGGATGCTCCTTATATACCATGGAGTCTCCCAGGCCCTGGAGTTTCCCAGAATTATGAGGATTCTAATTGTACAAATTTAGGGGGCAGCCCAGACTTTTAAAAAAGCATTTCAAGAAATGTTGCTTGTGGTGTTTGAAATATACCTAGAGAAACTCTGGAGTATGGGGTGACACATGGTTGGCTGAAAATCTATGAGATCTGCCCATCCTCTGAGAGTCAGGAGGATGAGCACTTCATCCTTCGATACTAACAGATGTCGACTTTGGTTTCAGTACGTATGGCTCCAGCTCACTGGCCCTTAATTACCATCCCTTCCCTCCAACCCCCAAAGGAGGTTATAACGGGATAAAGAGAAAGGTCTACTTTAGAGTGTTTGGCTTGTATCCTATTAACAAGTCAACAAACAGATTTTTCCCTTGAAATTCTTTTCATCAACTAATATTTGGAGTCCTGAGTTTTCTTCTCACCACAAATCATCAAACTGCTTAATTCTCCTTCATGAACCAAGTAAAGCAGATGACTAGAAAGTAGGAGAGCCGTCAGAAAGAAGGTTCTAAATCACAGCTCTTTACTAAGACCCAAGGCTGTATTCCAGTTACTCTTCAGAACTCCATAGCACGTAACCCCTTTAGAGTCTTATTTATAGTACTATAAATTTATCTGAGGGAATGGCATGCTAGTTAATTCATTTTACACAATTTTGTGGAGGGATTTATTACAGTGACTTTTTTGAATTTACAGCCATAAGAAGTTAGACACATCATCTTGACCAATTCCCTAACTTTAAAAATAGAGGAACCATGGCCAGAAACTTAAGGGATATAGTGGACACCCCTTCCCCACTAGGACTCCTCTTCTTTCTTTTGGGAACTGCTTTTCCATGAGGACCGCCTCTCCCTGCAGGTCTAGGTATAACCAATCAGATCACCCAAGCCCACGCCCAGTGATTGGTCCAAGGCAAGGACCTGACTAAGACTGCCTTGAACTGTCTGAGAAGAAGGTCTTTTCCCACTGGGGTTGCTAAATCGGGAAAATGATAATGTGGGACTGCTACCACCATCCTGCAGAATGTTTGTCTGAAGAGCAAAAGGAAGGCAGAGGTAGGAAGAGCTGAGCCCGGGAGAAGGGGCCAGGGTGAGATCATTTGAGCCCCAGGAGCAGGCTGAGTTGCAGTTTGGTTCTTGATTTCTAGTTGTGTGAGTCAATGAAGTCCCTTTCATTCTTAAGCCAGTGGGAGTTGAGGCTATAAACTTGTAACTGAGTGGTAACATGGACATGCCTGGTTCTGTGGCTTCCTGTACAACATGTCCTGCTACTCGGGTCTCCTGCCTGGGTACAACCGTCTCCATGCTCTGTGGCAGGAAGTCTTGAGTTTTAGAATGCCTAAGCATCAACTGCATTATCTGTTAAAAATGCAGATTCCTGGGGCGCCTGGGTGGCTCAGTTGGTTGAGCATCCGACTTCGGCTCAGGTCATGATCTCACGGTTCGTGGGTTCGAGCCCCGCGTCGGGCTCTGTGCTGACTGCCAGCTCAGAGCCTGGCACCTGTTTCAGATTCTGTGTCTCCCTCTCTCTCTGACCCTCCCCTGCTCACGCTGTCTCTCTCTCTCAGAAATGAATAAAACATTTAAAAATGCAGATTCCGAGGCCCACAAAGATTCAAGTTTGGTGAGACTGGGTGGCAAAGGCCATAAACCTGACACTTATCAAGGTTTTTCCTGAGTGAGAAAAGTCCTTAGAGTGACATAGAAGGCTGTTCTGTTCACTGGTTGTCACCTTCCGTTCCAATCACACTGTTTCCCTTGAGGTGAACAAACATGCCAAGCTTGCTCTGGTCTTAGAGCTTTATCTTAGCTCTACCTGAAAAACTCTTTACTCCAGATATATCTACTGCAAACCATTCCTTTTAATTATTGGTGAAATGTCACTTCTGAGAAGTGACATGCCCTATTCCAATCTCCCTATTTAATTCAACACAGCACAGCACAGCACAGCACAACACAACACAACACAACACAACACAACATCCCTCACCCCATCCATATCCTTCACCCTATTTTATAATTTCCCCCTCTAACTCTTTTTTACCTTCCATAGTTCTATACTGCTTACTTCTTGTTTATTTTCTATCTTGTTCCTCCCCTATCTCCCCTCCTCCAGGAAAGTGGGGAGCTTTAATTTGTTCCCTGATGTATCCAGAGCATCTTCAGCATGTAGTTGGCAAGCAATATATGTTTTTTGAATGAAAGTGCTTTCAGTTCAAGATGATTTCTGACTCTCAAAAAATGCCACACTGCTGTGTAGACATTAATTATTTTACTTTCTTAATACCTCTTAATCCAGATCACCAGGATTTCTTTTCCTTTGAAATCGAGAAGTGGCAAGAAAAAAATGAAAAGAAATTTCCTTCCTCATTGCTGATGCTCCCTATGGGTGCCCAATATGGGTCAGCTATACCTCACGGAACCTCACTTTCCTTAGCTTCCTAGGGCTGAGTGCACAGCTGACCATTGCTGATTCAGTCTCTGCAGGTCTTCTGGGAAGAGAGTCTTTTTTGTTACCACATCACACTTGCTTAGAAGCAACTGAACAGATATGTTGCTGCATTAGCAGCTGCAGACAGGGATGCATTTACTTAAGGATAGTGATTTTTCCCAAGCGGAAGGGATGTTAACTAGTTTACACATATTCAAATATTCTGCTTCAACTCAACTCGGGCTACCTCCTTTAAAGCCTGATGATTTTGGAACAAGGTAACAAGAACCTAAGTTGGACTAAACGTTAGCCTTTAGTGATGGAATCAGGTCATCAAAATTGATGTATATTTACTTTTTTAAAAAAAAAATTATTTTAACTGCCCAATTAGCTGAGTACCTCATATTCACATTATGCCATTTAATCTAATGTTTTAAAGAGACATTTAAGATTTCAACTAACACTCATTCTAGTGAAGCAAAACGCTGCCTGCTTCTTTTCTTGTTCAGTGTCTGGGAGTTTGGGCAGCTGCTGCTGTGTGTGCTGAAGGGAAATTGGATTCTTAAAGAAACTGCTTAATCTTCTCTATTAAGCAATTAAATAAAGTGGGCTCTGGGAGTGTGTAGCAGGTGGGTTTGGAAGTGAAAAAACATTTCGAAAATCATGTTTTGCGTTTCAAATGGATGTTTAAAAATGCAATGGCATACATGTAAGAGAAAATGATGATTTGGGGAGTTTTTATTAAGTGCTTCAAGTTAAGTCAAGAAAGGCTGAATATTAAAGAACGTACAAAATGACAGGCGAAGCCGCTTTAGTGGAAGTAGGCCCTGAATTTCAATGAGATCAACCTAAAAGAACACAACGAAATTTATTCCAAATCGTTCAGATTTTTCTCCTTTGAAAAAAAAATACCGACAAAAAAAAAAGGTATCGCCACTTTATTCTGCAGAGTCGTCCTTCAAGGCAGTGTCGCCACTGCACGGGGACCTCAGAAATACACTGATTATAGGTCGAAATGAAAAACAAACCAAACCAAAACCGAAACCGGCAGTGCTCTTGTCGAAGTCATTAAGGGGGCTGTCCTCTCTTTTAATGTATTCGTTTTTAATGAAAAGGGAAGGGAATATTTGATACATCCTGACATTTGGTCCCTTTCCGCGAAATCTGAAACTTGAGACGCAAAACATTCCGCAGTTGTCGGTGCAATACCTGCCTTAAAAGCAGAACCACAGTGAGTGTCTCTGGCCCGGAATTCCAGAGACTAATTTCCACCCCTCCCACGGAGTCACCTGCTCAGGGGGAACCCCGGCCAGAAATCCGGGTCGCGCCAGGTCAAATCTTGAGCGTCTCTTGTTTACTCCGCCCGGGGCAGGGCGGCGGCGCGGCCAGGCGAGGGGGGGTGGGGAGCCCGCTCGGGCCCGCGGTGCCCGGGGCACTAGGCTCTGCGCCGCTCGGCGCGGGTGCGCGGGCGCCCGGGAGGGGCCGCGCGCGGTCCCCGCCGGGCGGGGGACCCCCCGGAGGAGGCGCTCCAGGCGCCCGCCGGCCCTGCAGCCACTCGCCGCGGCCTCCGGGGAACCTCCCCCGAGGGTGCACACGAGTCCACACACGCTGGGTAACGGCTCGAGGGAGCCCCGGTATCCCCCGGGTGTCGCTGGGCCGGGGAGGAAGCCCGGGGCCCCTGTCCCCACTCGCCTGGGATTCCCTCGCCCCTGGGCCCAGCTGTCCCCGCGCGGAGTGCCTTCCCCGGCGGTGGAGGCGTGCGGGCCGGAGGCAGCGGCTAGCCCCGGGTCCCAGCGCGGCCCACCGGGAAACTGGTGGCAATACCCTGTGCAGCTGTCCACGCGGGTTTGAATACCCCCGCGTCCCGAGCCGGGTGCGCCCAGGGCGCCCTGGTGAGTGGCCCCAGGGGAGGCAGTTTGGGCATTTCCAGCGCGTGAAAAGTTCGAGCTTGTGCAGGGGCACAGAACGTGCTAGTTTAACGCTTTGCAAAGCTCCAGAAATGCAGGAGCTGGTCTGAGGGCTTTTTTTTTTTTTTTTTTTTTTTTGACCTTAACAGAACCGTGGGGAGAGGCGAGGGCGAGGAAGGGGCTCAGAGGTACACGGACAGAGTCATCATGACAATACTAATTATTATATAATTCCGCTTGTTATCAAGGCAGGGAATGATTAGCTTAAACGAGGAAATGGGGAAGATAGGGGGGGGGTTCCACGTCCCTAAAGGAAATTCTCAGGCTCTTAGAGACGCCCAAGTTTCTTTTTTTTTTGCCTGACAAGTAGAGACCGGTTCTCGGGGGAGTTCCCCGATCCGGGCAGGCGGGAGCGCAGCCCCGGTCCTGCCGCCCCGAGCGAGCGGCCGCAGCGGGGCCGGGCCCTGCCCTCCCCGCCGCCTCCCTCCCCCGCCGCCCCGCCGGCCGCGCGCCGCACATCCCTCTCCAACTCGCCGACACCAGACTGGTTTTTCTGGTTCAGCCTCCCTCCCTGGGACGCGCTGGGGGATCCGATGACGTCGCTGGCTGAGTCTCTCCCTCTTCCTCCCTCCTTCCCTCCGCCTCCCCCCCCCCCCCCCCCCGCCCGCCCTCGCGCTCTCCTCCTATTAACTTTTGTTCGGGGGGGCGCTGCCAGGTATAACCCGGGGCAGAGACAGCCCGGGCTCCCTGGGCAACTTGTGGGCTCCCGCACTCACTCCTCTCGCGGCCCGGGCCTCGCGCTCCCTCGCGGGCCCCGCGGCCCCTGCCCCGCGCCCGTCTCCGTATAGTGTCCGAAAAATAAAGGAAAGAGGAGCCTGGGCTGGCGNGTCTCTCCCTCTTCCTCCCTCCTTCCCTCCGCCCCCCCCCCCCGCCCGCCCTCGCCGCGCTCTCCTCCTAGTAACTTCTGTTCGGGGAGGCGCTGCCAGGAATAACCCGGTGCGTCCACAGCCCGGGAGGGGAGGCGGCCGCTGCGGCTCCCGCACGCAGACCGCTCGCGGCCCGGGCCTCGCGCTCCCTCGCGGGCCCCGCGGCCCCTGCCCCGCGCCCGTCTCCGTATAGTGTCCGAAAAATAAAGGAAAGAGGAGCCTGGGCTGGCGGTCGGGATCTCTTCCCTCCCTCCGCGCCCGCCCTCCCTCTGTCCTTAAGGAAATGCTACCAGACACCCCCCACCAGACACGCTCAGCCTTGGCGAGGAGCGGCCGCCGCGGCAGCGAGAGCAAGGGCACCAGGGGGGTTTCCTCCTCCTCCTCCTCCTCCTCCTCCTCCTCTCCCTCCTCTTCCTCCTCCTCCTCCTCCTCCGCGGTGACTTTCCAGGTGAGCGGCCGCCGCTGCTGCGAGGATCCCCCCTGCCCGCTCGGGCTCGGGCCACCGCGTCGCGCGGTCCTCCCGCCCCTGTCAGCCGGCGGCGGCCGGGAGCTGACAGCCGCCCGAGGGGCTCGCGGCCCGGAGGCGGGCGGCCGGCGGGAGGCGGGCTGGAGGTGAGCAGGCGGAGAGGAGGCGAGCGGGGCGCCGCCGGGCGCTGTCTCTCCCCGCCGGAGGAGGGTCTCCGCAAAAAACATCTTCGGGGACTGTGGCACAAGTCTTTGCCAAGTTGAGTCGTGGACCTTGAGGCTCCCCGGAGCCCGGAGCAACTTGGAGGGTCTCCCGGCGCGCTCACCGTATTTCTACACGTCTCGACTTTGGGGTGCCGGGTGCAGCCTCGGGGCGCGCGGAGGGCGGACCGACCATTGGGGAGCGCAGCGCGGCGGGAATCTAGGTTCCCCGGCTCGGTAAGTGGCCTAGGCGCCGTGTTTTTCCTGCCTCCTTTAGCACCGGGAGCTTGTTTCACTTTATACCGAAATCGCCTCCACCGGATTCGGTCGCCTCTCGCGGCGCGCGCCCCCAGCCCCTTCCCGGTGTCCCGAGGGCGAGGGTCGGAGGGGGCGGGGATGGGGGAGACCTCGCCCGGCGGGGGGCGGGGGGGTCCGGCGCGTCGGGAAATGCGGGGAATACCCTGGCCGGGGATCTATGCAGATGAGGGGAGGCTGCTTTGCGTAATGTCCTGGGGGGAGGGGGCCGCGCGGGAGCGCCGGAGGCAGGAATGTGCCTGGTTACTAATGAGGGACGTGCACCGGCGCGCAGCGCCCGGCCACCGCTGCGGCTGCCGCGGCCGCCGGCCGCCCATCGTCAGGTAGCGGGGGAGGGGGCCGCGGGCGGGCGGGCGGGCGCGCGGCGCGGGCCGGGGGCGGGCGGGCGGCGCGGGGGCCGGGCCGCCGGCCTGCGGCCGAGCGAGCGCGGCGAAGGCGCTAGCTGTTGGCATTTCAGTGACTCCTTTCTCCTCCCGAGCGAGGAAGGAAGGAAGGAAGGAAGGAGAGAAGGAAGGAAGCGAGGAAGGAGGGGACTGTCTCGATGGAAGGTTCAGGCGGAGGCGCCCTCGCCTTGCGGGTGCAGCGGCCGCAGAGCGGCTCCCTGCGCGGCGGGCTGGCCGGGGGCGCGTGGAGACGGGTGGGGGCGGCTTGCATGCGTGTTCGTCTGTGCGTCTGCCCGGGGACCGGGAAGGGACATGTGTGTTTGGGTTCTGCACTGTGGGGAGCTGGGTCTGCGCCTTTATGTCTGTTCCCTGAAGTGGGTGGAACGTTGGCCCGTTCCGGGAATGTTCCATGACGTGGTGCAGCCACAGGAAGGGGGTTAACGAGGGGCTCTCTGCCGCGGCGGCTCTGCCGGCTGCTATCAAAGCAGATGTGCTGCTGCTGCTCCTCCTCCTCCTCTCTCACCTCCCTTCACCCCTCCCCCGCCTTTGCATTCTGTGCGTCTGGTGTTGGTAGGGGCGAGACAGGAAAACACTGCTCTGTGTGTGAGGGGAGTGTGGGGGGGTGCGGGGTGGGGGTGATGGATGTGTGGTGTCTGTCGTATTTGGTGGGGGAGACTCCAGATCAGCTCTGCCACCCCAGCTGTTACCACAGATCGGTGCGCGTTATACGCATGTGCCTCTCGCGGTCTGTCCCTCTTACATAACACATCCAGTGCAGCAGAGGACACGAGAAAATGCGACCCCAACTCTCCAAGCCCAAATTGGGTGAGGGGGTAGAAGGTCATGAAGTGTCCCTTCGTGTTGTCCTTCAGGGACGTGGCTTCCCGTGGAAAAAGGGAGGAGGGGGAAAGACGGTTTTCTTCAAGTGGCTCCTCTCCTGACTTGAAAGCATCTAACTGAAAAGGACGGCAGGAACTAGTCCTCTCTAATGGGAAAGCTTTTATAGGCTTCGCCGAGGGAAAGTGGGCACTTTAACCTCGGGAGTGCAGAGGAGACAGAGGGTCCTTAATAGACACTTAGAGGAGCCGAGCAATAACATGTGTGGGGTAGGGGGCAGTGGGGATGGCTTTGAGCGGACGGGAAGACTAACCTGATAATAGGTTTCGCTGGAGGCCGTAAGACACCTGTAATGGCTTAGAATTCGCACAGGAAGCAGTGTGTGCAACTGACATTGCAAAAGCCTTATTCTCTGCACAGTTTCTTAGGCCTGAGATGAACATAAAAAGGCTTGTTTCCGGTACTTTCATTATAATGGAAAATTTGAACCGATTGTTCTCCTTCCTTTTTTGCCATTTTAAAAATAACTCAATCTACCTCCAAATAAATATTGGTGCTCTCTCCCACCCCCAAAGGCTAGACCTTGGTAATTCACAAGAGAACTGTGTTTTTCTAGCATACTCAGGGCTCTAGTCAAGGGCTATTGATTTCTCTCTCCAGTACAGTTGTTTCTTTTGTAGCGCATAATCAAGCCCAGAAATTACTTGAAATATTAATAAGATCCTTTTTAATTAAATTTGCAATGATCTGTCCTCCTGGAAAAGGCCATTTAACTTTATTAGAAACATTTCCTCTAGTTATATAGTAGTATTTGGTGATGTTTGTCCTTGAGCAAACCCAAGTTATTTTAAACATTTGCATATATATGTACAGAGATATATGTTACATATATATTAGAATTTGCAGATGTCTTTTTCTTTTTCACCCTATGAAAGTGCCCAAACAAGATTTTAACCAAGTAGGTTGTGTAATGAGTAGACTGGGTTTGATTTTTAGGATACAGGCCAGATGGTTTATCAAGACAGAAATACCCTTTACATGATAGCATTTTCATTATTAAGATAAAATTCCTGTGGAACACTAGGAAATCATGTTACCAGATGGGAAGTGTGCAGTTTTGTTTTTAGGTGAAAAGGATTTACCAACACCCACTAAATGATAGTGTGCTTTTCAAGTGTCATAATCCTTTTTGACCACTAGGTTTGAAATATGCAGTATATTTCTGATGTACAGAAAAATGTTACATTACAATGGTGAATGCTTTGAAAATTGTCTGAGTGTCTTGCTTTGAACGTGGGTCAGGTACAAAACAAAGTTCATTTGTTGGCATATATATTTCTGTTACTGTGATTATATTTTATGAGGTTGGCTGTTTTAGAGACTGCTTATATTTATGCACTGGTATTTATGATTAAATTGATGTGAAATTGATTTGGGGACAATTTGGGGGAGTGCTAGTATGGATTTAAAATTTAACCGATAATTAACTTGTTAGATCCTTGGAAAAATATTACTGAAGAGGTAAAACATTCCTATATGTCTATTAAACATGGGATATAAAGGTGAATTTAGTGTATGTGTATTATCACATAATGAAATTATGTCATTTGACTACATTGAAAGATTAGCCAGTGGAATATTTTGATTGATGAGGCTCCTTTTATATGAGATGTGTTTTCAAATGTTCTTGTTACTATGAAAACAGAACAGATAGAGCATGTATGCAGGCATTGCTTATGGAAAAGTGGTACATGTGTCTGTTTGAGCTTTTGACACTTCGTCACTATTCAGAAAACCGGGGTTTGTTTTTTATGCTAATTCCATTAGAATGAGGATTCTTTTAAAAAAAGAATTTGCCTATTTTGATTTTTAAAGCAGGGTTTATTTCAACAGTAGCAATGACAAATAACATATAATCTATTTGTGTTGGTTTTAGAATTTTTTAGTTATCAGTAATTAGCTGAATTTAATCTGAAACCTTCAAGATAGCAAAAGTAGTTTTAAAGGGCTGTAGAAAATGTTATTTGGCATGAGTGAAAAGCGTACTACTTTAGGGTGTGGAATAATTTAATTCCTGAGGTAGTGACTATTATAATAAGGGAAGGGTAGGTTAAGATGAACTAGATGGATAGTTTGGGATCAAACAGGTTGCTACTCATCTAAGTCTGTTCAAAGTAAACACTGCTTTCAAATCTTGGTTCCTAGTCAGCACCAACAGGCCCCTATATTGGTCTATGTAACAGTGCTATAGGTGGAGAAATGGTTCACAGTTTAAACCTCCACCTGAAAATTCCAATGCTGGGCTTCTAGTTAATGAATTTATATATGAATTCACCATGAATCCATATTTTCGCTAAAACATGGTATGTCAGTATTGCACCTTTTTAAGTGATATAAAAAGGAACAGAGGAAGTTTGCTATCTCAACCCAATGGACTTCAGGTTTCATAAGGAACTTCACACAATTAGTGTGTATAGGCTTGCTGTAACCACATAACCAGAGCCTACATTAATCTTGAGTAAAACCTCAGTGAATATTCTGTGAGGCTTCTCAGTGCTTGATGCTGTGAATGAAGATTGGGAGAAAATGAGAAAACTTTGCGAAAATAAGATTGTGCTTATTTGAAGGAAATAATATACGTGATGTAATTTTCTACTTGTTCCTGACACTTGATCACAACAACAAAAAGCATTGCTTTCTATATGCTATTTATGGCATTGCTAACAAAAAGGAAGTTGTAAGTCAGTATTTGTAGCTGTGAGATGGCTCTAAGTAATTTGGATAAACATTTCAGCACTTTACCTATTATTGTGACATAACCAGTCTTCGCATACAAGAGGGTAACATAGCACACCTAGTCTGCACAATCTTTGGCTTCTGTGATGTTGACTCTGGCTACTAGCATTAAGATAGACATGGGACTATACGATTTTCAAGACTGAATTTAGAATACAATCAGAACTGCTTAATAATCTGTGTCACTATTTTTCTGAGCCAAATATGTGCTAATCTTAACATATACTCCTATTATTTGTCATTTGAGCTATATTAATTATGGCATTTGATCTATTCTACAAGTGTCCGTGACTTTGGATTTCCTATCTGCTTAAAACTTGAAGTCTAACTAGGTAGACATTTGAAGAAAGTGCTTTAGAGAGAAGAGATGAAAATGACGTTTGTGTTCCTGAAGACAGTTATGGGCAGAGAGCAGGTAGGGTTTGACTTACTACTTCTGGGTGACAAGGTGATTGGATGTAGGGTCGGGAAGTACTCAGGACTAGGCAACATTTTTGACTTGTCACTCACATGTAATCTTAGCTCTTTCTTCAGAGTATTATGACAAGTGACCCAGTCATCATTGGTCAATACAACTTATTCATCCATTCATTCAACAAGTATTTATTATGGATTAGGCTTTTGCTAGACACCAAGGATAAAATGATAATCCAAACCAGAAACAGAGCTTCTAATCTAGTGGGGTTGGTGAACCAGTATAAATAAAGCCACATTAGTTATGAGTGCTATTGAAGAAACATCAAGGAGTGAATAATAAGTGGTATGTCATCCCTGTTTGAGGAGGTAATATTTGAGCTGAAACTGACGAGTAACTTATGGTCAAGTGGAAGAAGGTGGAGAGAAAGAGTGTATTGTACAAAGAGGGAATAATGCAAATGCCTTGAGATTGGGGGATGTTCAGTGTTTTGAGGAATTGAAAGCGAGCCAGTGGGGCCGAAGGGCAAATAACTAGAGAGATGAGGCAGGGTGTGGCCAGACCACATGATCAGTGCCACATGAATGATTATCTAACTTGGCATAAATGGCACTGTCCTTGGAAAATCAGGACTTATGATGACCCTAGTGTTGGCTATGTTAGAAGTTGCTCATTGGAGAAGGAATTTTGGGGGGCAGGGCCTAGAAGTTGGTGGAGGCTTATATATAACATGTGTCTCTTCACAAGTACTTCCACATCCATGGTACTTGACCCCTGGAGGTTTGTTATGAGTCCATGGGCTAACTTCAGTTTGAGGGGTTTTATTGTTGGTTAGCTTATTATCATTTGCAGGTGATTTTTGTAAGAATACATAATTTAAATTAAAAAATATTTATTAAGGATTGAAGTCAATTGAATTGGTCAACATCATTGACTCAATTAATGAATAACTACCAATTCTGAAGTCTTTACAATGAAGTTGTTTGAAAAACTGATTAATCTTTAGAGCCCTGCATAAGCTGGGTCTATATGTTTCTAAGCGGCTAGTGAAACATTCAGTTCCCCAGATATTTTCTCTTCATGACTGCAAATACTGGGACCTTTGGAAAAATTTAGCTCTTATTGTTTACCTTCTGTATGATTAAGGGTTAACATAATACAAAAGAGTAGAAAAGGGGTTAGTGAAAATAACATTCCTTTATGTAACCTTGGGCTCCTACTCTGTTTTGTCAACTGTTATCACTTAATTAATTTGCTCCCTGTTTTAAAATTTATATAATATAAAATATTCAATTTAGGTGACAAAAACAGTCAGTTTGTGGAAGTGGCGTTCCAAGCTTAGGCTCTGGAGTCAGACTGGGGGGCAGAATGAGTAATTGAGAGATAAAAGGATGATGATCCTTGGCTTGAGTTTTACAATATAGAGAAGACATATGGCTTGTTAAATAAGCTTTACTAAAACTTACAAGTGAAAGTATAATCTTAATGGAAGCATTTTTTTTTCGTAACTGGAAAGATTAAAGGGTCTTTGTGGGAGGAAGTAAGTTTTGATTAGGGCCTTGAAGGCTGAGTAGAAATTCAATAAATCTTACTAAGAGGGAAGGGCAGGACACAATGAATTCGATCTGGAGTGGAGGGGCATAATTGTGCCAAGGAAGAGGAAGAGTATGGTGAACCTGGAAAACAGGTAGCACCAGACCGTGTGGGGCATGAAGCCCTCCTGAAAAAGCTGAATTTCACTTAAGGTTTTTAAGCAGAGGAGTGATGCTATGTGGGTGTTCAGAAAGATTATAAACGTCTGTGGGATGGATATATTGGTGGCAGGAAGTCCATTAAATTGGTATAAAGCCCTCAAAAGAAGTACTAAAGGTTGACACTACTGCATGACGGTGTGAATTCTTTTATCTTGTTCATGGACATCTTAATAATAAATAACAAAAGTGATTACAATATTTTGATAAACATGGCCAAATATGTACAGCAGATGTCAGTCTGAGTGGCATCCTCAGTACACAGTATGGCGTTTTTATTTTAACCTACTATGCAACTTTTTCCTCTGAGCAGTATTTGAAAATATTAATAGTGAAAGTTGACCACCACACACTCACTTATTTATTTTTTTCTTACAAATAGTTTATTGTCAAGTTGGTTTCCATATAACACCCAGTGCTCATCCCCACAAGTGCCCCCCCTCCGTGCCCATCCCCTCCCCTCCACATCCATCAGTCCTCAGTTTTTGTCAGCATTCAAGAGTCTCTCATGGTTTGCCTCTCTCCCTTTCCCCCACCATTTCCCCCCTTCTTCTCCCCCATGGTCCTCCGTTAAGTTCCTCCTAATCCTCCTATACGTGCAGACATATGATATTTGTCCTTCTCTGCCTGACTCATTTCGCTCAGCATAATACCCTCAAGGTCCATCCGTGTGGCTGCACATGGCCAGATGTCATTGTTTCTCATTGCCATGTAGTATTCCATGGTATAGATAAACCACATCTTCTTGATCCATTCGTCCGTTGATGGACACTTAGGCTCTTTCCATGTTTTAGCTATTGTTGAGAGTGCTGCTATGAACATTGGGGTACATGACACACTAACTTATAAAAAAAGTTATACTTAAAATGATAAGGCACTTATGTTTTTAGGTGTAAATATTTGAGGAATGGATAGATGATTCGTTTTGTGGTTCATTAGAATATCGGTTTTTAATTGATTTCGAGTTGCATCTAAACCATAATACTGGACGGATAGTGTAGTGCAGTGTATTTGGAAGGCAGTGTTTTTTGACGAAGATTTATTTGGTGGTTTCATTTTCTCTGAAAAAGAAAGCAAGAGATCAGCGAAGCTCTTGTTATTTGCATTGTGGCAGATTCACTTGATTTCTGAAGACCCACAAAAAGGTGGGACTTTTCAGACGAGGCAGTGGGGACACATAGACACATCCTCGTTTATATTTGCTTAGGGGGCTTTGGTGGGCATGTCTGTATGTACAGGTACGTATGTGTGCACGCACACACATGTATACTAATCTTAGAAAACCGTATGTATTCAGTGAGAAAGAAAATTTTGATACTTAAAATACAGGCATGAATTCTCATCCTGATAGCTGCAGAAAGAATTTCTTTTAAAATGGAGATTAGGTCTAATTCCATATAAAGAAGATTATAGGAAAGGTAATTTAAATTGTAAGTAGCTTTGTTCACTAAACTGCTAGATTCATTTGAAACAGTGTTTTATTTCTTTTGGAAGCCAGACAACTAGTTTAATAGTGTACATATGAAACACTAATTTGGCTTGTTAATTGGATGCAATTAAACTGAGGTTATTTTATACTGCTTAATTGTCTGAAAATTACATGTGTTGCCATGCCTGTGTAATGTGAGGCAAAAACTGGGGCTGTCGTGGAAGAAGAGGTGGACGGACGTAAGGTCTAGTCGGGTCTTTGCAATTAGCTTTCTGTAAAAACTTGGAAGCAGGTCCTTTAAACTCTCTGGACTTCATTTGGAAATGAAAGGATTGGAACAGATGGGCTTCTCAAGCCTCTTCCAACTCATCTTCTATCAGTTTATAAATTCTACTTTGTAGTTATAGAGAATGCAGTGTCATTATATTCTGTAATTATGGTATTACGAGGATGAACTAAACACTTTTATAAAATCAGCACAGTGCCAATTTAGCAAATCCGTTAGAAAGAAGGGCATTTAGGCTGAAGGAGCGCTTATTCTATGCCAGGCTGCATCCCAGGCGCTCTCCAGTGACAGCCGTGAGAAGATGTGGTATTATTACCCTCATGTTTACACTTAAGGAGACTGAGACTCAGAAAGGTTAAATGGTGTTTGCTCGGACACTCTGATAGTAATGAAGTAGGATTTGAACTCAGGGCTATGTGGCTCCAAACACGTTGGGGCTTTTCACTATTTCATGCAGCAGCATAAGCAATTGTTAAGCAGCGAAATGATTGCAAAAATTAAAGAATTAAATTGCCGACCATTTTGATCCCTTTGCACAGTGTTTAACCTTAGTAGTTTAGGCATATCCATCAGTGTGATACACACCGTATGAAGGAGGTAGCCTAGGGGCTAAGAGCTTGGATTTAAAGTTTGACAGAACAGGGTGGATTTCAGCTCCACCACCAGCTCTGGGGAATTTTGGAAGGTCAGTTAACCTCCTGAAGTTTCCAAAATGAGGATTATAATATCTGCTTAAGGGTCATTGTGAAATTTTTTAATGAGAATGTGTGTACCTGTCTCACTGAGCGCATAGCAAACGTTAAATATCTGGTAGCTATGATTATTATTAAGAAGAAATTACTCCAGGGACACCTGGGCGGCTCAGTCCGTTAAATGTCTGACTTTGACTCAGGGCATGATCTAGTGGTTCATGAGTTCGAGCCCCGTGTGGGGGCTCTGTGCTGACAGCTCAGAGCCTGGAGCCTGCTTCCGATTCTGTGACTCTCTCTGTCTCTGCCCCTCCCCCACTCATGCTCAGTCTCTCAAAAATAAATGAAAACATTAAACAGATTTTTACAAAAAAAGAAATTACCCCAAAAGAAAAGGAAAACACAGGAGAACTTAATTTTGTTGTGACAGTAAAATACCACGTACACATTTTCGAGTGGTCTGTTAAGCTCTTGATTGAAATGGTTTAAGAAACGATGTCAGAATGCCCATGTTTTTCAGCAGTTAACAAATGGAAATATCAATTACAGTTTGGGGTATTTCTCATTTAGCTCAGTCAGTGCTACACTAGTGAAGTGAACTAAATTCTCTGGTTCTTTGTGGATCATCCTTCTGGAGTTTTTTGGTCTAAAAATAGCCTCTAGGGCCTGAATTACCCAACTTGAACTTCTACGTAAATCACAAGAGCTGTAGTACCAGTGTTTACTCATGAGGCCTTGGGCTTGCTTAGGAGACACAACTGGAGTGTTCCTGGGATTGCTGATTTTTAAACAAACATTTATTAATTCAACAAAGATTTATCAAGCATCTACCTGCTCTGGGAAAGGTGCTACACTGTGGATTCATCAGTGAATAAAATAGATTAAAAAAAAATTCGCTGTCCTCATGGCGTGTATATTCTAATGGACTACTTTAGAAACTTTTTACGGCAAATTTAGTCATTGTACTACTTTCCATTGTTTTTGGAACTCGCTTTCATGTTGTGTTTCTCAATCCAAATAACAGTTAATGAAGCCTTGCAAGGCTTACTAAATCACTGATAGAAAAAAAATCTCATTTATTATACCCATATCTATATCTATATTTTTCATAGTAAGGCAGTTTTTGAAGAGATATTATTTATTACTATTTTTGCATAACTAAATATTGTGGCACTAGTTTTTAAAAATAACTCCTCTTTATGATTTCCTTTTTCTTTATTTTTTTCCTTAAATAGTTTATTGTCAAGTTGGTTTACATATAACACCCAGTGCTCATCGCAACAAGTGCCCTCTTTTTAAAAATAATTCCTCTTTATGATTTCTGCCTACTTTTCATAGGGAAGAAAAAAATGGTTTTGAAATGACACATGCTATTGTAAAATTCATTTATCAGATTATTAAGATGAAGAAATTACCACAGCTTCCATTTGGAATGCATACTTTTATTCTTATTTAAATGCATTTTTCATTTTTTTAACCAATAATTTTTGCTATTAAATTTCTAGTGGATTAGGATGGTTTATATTTTCGCAAAAATGTGGTAAACACAGTGCATGGTGTACAGTAGGCAGGCAGTAGGTATTTGGTGAATGCTGAAAGTCCTAATTCGCAAGAATTCTCAATGGTAAGACATTGTGACCCACTGTAAGATGGTGATGGAGGATGGTGGGGGGTGGTCATCAGAATGAAACAAGGGCTGATGTCTCGGCTAGTCCTGCTCTGTAGGTTTTTCTTCAGCTTTGTAAGAATTCCCCCGGGAAGCAGCTGCGTCACATACACACCTGCAATCACGCTTCTTACAGCCATAGTCAGGGTCTCCTTGGGCTCTGCACTTCCCGTTTGATTTCACAGCAACTGCTCAGATAGAGCCATTTTGAAGTAATTTTTTTTCCCTACTGTTGGAGTGGGAAGTTTATAGTTGACTGGGATTCTTCCTTATAGGACAGTTTTCTTTGGCCATATTTTGCCTACGGTGTCCTAAACGGGAAGCTATTGGAAGGCAATTACTGCTGATGGGTGTGGAGTTTAAAGAGTTGTTTCTTGGTCGGTCTGCTGGGATAAATTTGGCTTAAAGAGAGAATGTATTCCTTTACCCCATTTCAGAATCTTGCCCTTGGAGGCAAAGAAAAATGCAGGGCGGAAGGCTGGGGGAGAACCACTTTCCAGTGATGAAATCTGCCTTTGCAACTCAGCAGGGCCCTGTGGGACAGTCCTGGTGGCTGGCCCCAACACTTTCTGGACGAGTCACAGGGAGTTCAGCTTCTAATTATCCATGGAATAATTATCAAACTTTATTTTTCTTTCTTCTCCTGAAGCTTACATTTTGAATAAGCCCTGTTTCTCTAAGCAAGGGAAAAATCCAGGGTTATAAACTTTCAATATATTTTCTTGTTACTTGATTTATTTGTCATATGTCAAAGTTTATGTTCAGAGAAATGCGAGCTTTTTTGGTAAAATGAGGATTCTAAACATCTTTGTGCCCTTGTTGTCAGGATGTGCTCATTAGAGCCTATCCCAGGGCTTCAGAGGACACCAGAATGGCTGATAGTAAACCCTGACCCCACGAGTTTATTGCTGCCTCATTATTGATTTTCAGAATGATTCAGGCAAAGTGGCTGTACTTCTGTTATATTTCATTGTTTCTTCGTCTGTAAAAATGAAGCATTGTTTATAGCACTGCCCTACCTCCTGGGAGCAGAGCAGGGTAACACGAGAGAACTGGAGTGGCTATTTTTAGGATGTGAAGCAATGCTAAGTTTTGAGAATAATTCAATTGTTGAAAAAAATCTGATACACAGCAATACATTTGTGACAAGGGTTAGTAGAGTGTTCTTGAGATAATTGACTGCTATTGATGCAATTTATTACGGGCATATGTAATTGTTTTCAGAAAGATAATGGTTAGCAGCTCCACAGCTTGCTGTAATATCCCCTGGTGCATTTAAATTTTGTGTAGGTCACTAATGCACATGTGTAACCAAATTTTGAGATAGTTATGCCCATCTTCAAGCAGAAGAAAAGAAATCTAAAGACGTTTGTTTTTGAGTTCGTAATCTGTGAACTTGTTCCAGTGGCCTGAGTAATATTCATGCAGAACGTGGAGTAATATTCATGCAGAACTCGGTGCCCAAATTAAATCAAGTGTAGCTTTATAAATGGGCCAAGTGGCTGAGAATATTCAAAATGACCTTTTAAAACAAATCACCTGACAGTATAGAATATGGCAAATAATTGGATGCTAAGTGTGGAGGTTAGACTTTTCAAATGGCCAGACTCCAGATTTGTTCAGTCCTTAGTTGATGTTGGCTGTCTTTGGTGAGAGCTCACTGATGGTAAACCTAATGATGTCTGAAAGGGGTTACGGTGGATATCAATAGCTGATCTGGAATTTATATTGTGAAGAAATTGTCCCGACAATTTGTCTTTCTTTCTTTTTTATATTCTTGTGGGTTATGTAGGACTGGGGCAATGAGAAGCAAACAGAAGACACTTGGGAATTAATAACAGTAGCCTGCTGTGATTATATTACGCTCCTCATAGCTGTAAAAGCAAATGATGTCTAATGGTATATCTAACATTTGTGATCTCCTTTACACCAACAGGTTTTGGTTTTGAATTTCACAAGAAACTTTTACAATATGCCGCCCAGTTGTGTAAATCAAAGTACTGTTTTCATGTTTCACACGTTAAGTATTTCTAAGAATACAAGGCAAGGAGAAGAAGGGGGATGTAGAAATGGGATGCTGAGGGTCTTTGGAATATGCAAATAAGGCTAAATTCCTTATTCAATGTCAGCTTTGCTGGTACTTTTTTCCAGATGAGGTGAGCAGGCTGCACCTTCAGTACCAGTTTAGCACGTAGTGAGAAGTTTTACTTCTTCCTGTCCCTCTGTAGTTCTACACATGACACCTTGTTTAGGACATCTCTTAAAGTGTCTGATTTAAATTATGATTAATTCACACAGGTGTAAGATCTGATGTATTGATTTCTCAAATGATGACAGGACACTTTGCAATGTGAAATCTTTCATAGGATTTCAGGATTAGATAAGACCACTGGAGGTATCATTTAATCCCCAACCAAGTGAGCAGAAATCACTCAGGACAAATCACCAAGGACTGATTGCATTCAGACTCTACCTAAACACCTCTTTGCTTAGGGAGGCAGATTCCCACTCCTGGAGACTTGAGTTTATCAGTAGTTTGGCTCTCTGCAGCCATCCAAGTTTCCTCATTGACTTGCAGGACATTCTTACAATTATTTAAAGATAGTGATCATGTTCCCCTTAAGAGTTCTTTTCTCCAGGCTAAATATTCCTAGTTCTTTCAACTAGACCTTCTATTATGTCGTTTTCATTTTTATTTTATTAATTTCTTTAGGGATCAGGTGGTTCATGTCTGACATGTACTCTGTCTATCGCTTGTAATAAATCTTCAAAAGCAAATTGCTTATCGCGAGTTGCTCTTGAGAATATAGCCTCTTTATTAACTGGGTAGAAACACTTTACAGGGCTAAACATGCTTGCTGAGACTTTTACAGCTGAAACAGGGTTGGGATGTGTAATAACGTAATACAAATCTATTTTCACAAATAAAAGTATTGAGATTCTGGCATGTGTGAAATTCATGGGAATATAAAATACGGTAGAGATAGACATAGGATATAAAAATATAAAAAAGAGTTTTACTATCCTCATGGTCCGAACTTTTATAATCTCCTATACTAAGCAAAATAACTATGTATGCAAAGGAGCTGTAATTAAGAGAAGCAGGTTAAGGGGCGCCAGGATGGCTCAGTTGGTTGAGTGCCTGACTCTTGATTTAGGTTCAGGTCATGATCCCAGGGTTGTGGGATCAAGCCCCAGCTCAGGCTCTGCCCTGACCACGGATCCTCCTTACGATTCTTTCTCTGTCCCTTCCCTGCTCCTGCGCACTGCACACGTTCTCTCTCTCAAATACAATAAAAATAAAATTTAAAAAAAGGAAGCAGTGTAAATACCACAAGAGAGGCATATATGAAGTATTAAGGTAGAAAATCGTCCCCGACTGAGGAGATCTGACAATCTCCTTTTATGGGAGAAGAGAATGTTATCGATAGGCCTTGATTTAGATGAGCATCGGTATGGGAAAGTGTCAGGAGTATTTTCACAGAAGCATCTGATTTGAGGGCAACATAAAATGCATATTAAGTGAATGTTGGTGAAAAAGTTAGAATGCCTGAGGTACGTTGTCCACTGACTTGTTTTCCAGCTTAAAGACTTTGCACCTAATCATGATACGTAATGGTGGGTGTACACACACTGCAACACACTGAGTTTGGTCACTGAGTTTAGCAGTTTCATAACTTTACAAATACGAAGAAATGAAATGAAGCATTAATAAAGTGTAAACCTTTTTTGTTTTTGCAGAAAATTCTGTTTCATGTGCATTTTGAATGAGACCTATTGGTTTTGAATTAGCATATCATCACTACTTTGTTCAAGAAGCTCAGTAATCTTTAGGATGATGGCTTCAGTCATAAAGGGGAAGCAAATATATTGTTGGTGGATATTTTGTTATAGTCACACCCATGCCAGTCATTCATACCTCTTCTCCTTCCTAGTCTTTGGCCGTATACATGATGTGCTACATTGACTGACACTAAGTTCACCTCAAATGGTTGCCATTTTAGGATCAAGTAGATTAGTCTTTTCTTCAGTTTATATTTTCTATTAATAAAAAAGGGAGATAGAATGTTGGGATGCACTTCTGTGGAAGTGTAGGGCTTGTAAAACTATCACCTGTAAAGTACCTGGTAGTATGCAATGAGTTTTGTTGCATCTTCATAACAATTTTGAAAAACTTTGTACTTTAGATCTGGACTGCCTTTAATGTCTATGAGGAAATGCTCTCCTTTAATTTGCCTACACAGATTGCTTATTTTACATAATGAATAGTGAAAAAGATGATGGGTCCATATTTCACGGAACAAGGGGACCTATACACAGCCGTGACATCTGTGAGACAATATATTAGATAAGAGTGACGTCATTATATGTAACTGAAACAAAAGTTACCATTTCCTGAGTGGGCACTTTGATTTGGAACTCTTCTTTTAACCACTGTGGAAAGGAACTTATTTTAGATTTAGCTCTAGTCACGCTGTGAGTCTCTGGAGAGGTACGCAGGACTATGAGGGACTAAAGGAGAACACAAAAATACTGTAGTGTAATACGGCAACCTATACAGTTCAGTACCTTTTAATTACACTTTAATGCATGTGGGAACACTGACGTTTCAGTAACACACTTGATTATAGGCTGTCTGAACACTTACTATTATTTGGACTTTATTGAATAAAAAAGGCCTATTCAATATAGGCCCTCAAATATTAAATATAGATGGAGGCTGAAAAAGCGGGTGTGCTTTTAAACACTTAAGGACTATGTAACATATTTCCATTTGAAGAACTCAGTGACTTTTACCTCGAGCCTGAACAGTATGAGGTGACGATGTCTCATCTTGTTACCGTCTAGAAGAGATGAACAGTCGCTGAACCACCTGTGGGTTGTGGCATTTTCTCAGTGACGGGTGCTGTGTTTTGTGTAGTTGTTCAGCCTCGAGGGGATCAAGGCACTAATAATTTGCACTGAGGGTCACATAATAAAGAGGTTGTAATTTTGGGGGTAGTTTGGAGGAAAAATAAAATCATGGGGCTTAGAAAATACTGAAGTTTAAAAAGGTCTTATAGGAACCAAAGACTGTGGAGAATGTAGTTAGGCAGTTTTTTCACGAAAGGTTCATTCATCCTCTGTGTGTGTGTGTGTGTGTGTGTGTGTGTGTGTGTGTGTGTGTGTAATGTAGTTCTCTCCTCATTCCTATACCTTCTTGTTCTTTCAGTGAGCTGTACTTTTTGTTTGGCTCTTCTTCACATATTTAATGTTGAGCTGGGCTCTGACTTTGGAAAGGATTGGTTCTCGGGAGACAGTGCAGCGCCACAGCGGGTGGTGGGTAAAGGATGTGGAGCTGAGAAAGAAGAGCTTCCTGATGATTTTGTCAGTGCATTTCGTGGAAAAACAACAAATGATTGATGAATGCCCATTTGAGAAGAATAATCCTCAATATTGGATATTATGAGAGAAGAATAAAAACTTCATATGCTCTAAATATATATTTTTTTAATTTCTGAGAGAGAGATGGAGACAGCGTGAGCAGGGGAGGGTCAGAGAGAGAGGGAGACACAGAATCTGAAGACAGGTTCCAGGCTCTGAGCTAGCTGTGAGATCGTGACCTGAGCGGAAGTCAGATGCCCAACTGACTGAGCCACCCAGGCGCCCCTGAATGTTCTTATAGGTTCCAGTTTGTGAGACCAGTCAGCTTCTTCCAGTCAAGGGATATCAAAGACTATTCAGGGTCTAAGACAGAGTGGAGGTTCTCATGGTAGAGAACTTGGGTCTCAGAAATACAGAGACCCAAAACAGGACTGCAACAGTTCACAATTACTCTCAATTGTGATTACACATCTAAATGAAACCAATCCTGAATTAAATAATGAGTTTTAAAAGAACGAACTTGGAAAAGTGCAAGTCTTAATTCTTTTTACTGAATGAAATGATACTGTATTCTGTGAGGTTGGAATGATGCACTCTTATAATGTATTTTAAAGCACAAAATTGGAGCATTTTGTTTCTAAAGAAAAAATATAAAACACATCACCCTATAAAACATTGTGTTTAAAATTTTATGACATAAAAGAGATGCATTTGAAAATAGCACCAGGACCTGAAGAATTCACATCTAATTATTATGGTTTATACTTTTAGTTATGTATTTTTTCACAAGTTGATTTAAAAAAAATTTTTTAATGTCTATTTATTTTTGAGAGAGAGACAGAGCATGAGCAGGGGAGGGGTAGAGAGAGAGGGAGACAAAGAATCCAAAGCAGGCTCCAGGCTCTGAGCTGTCAGCACAGAGCCTGACACGGGGCTTGAACCCACCAACCACGAGATCATGACCTGAGCTGAAGTCAGACGCCAAACCGACTGAGCCACCCAGGTGCCCCAGCACAAGTTGACTTATTTAGTGTGATCATACTGGTCTTTTTGTATCTTCCGTCTCTACTAAATTTATGGTAATATTGATATCATTAAGTCTGTAATTAGGACTGTAAAACAGGATAAATTTTAGTCTTCCCTCCTTTGTTCTTTCCAAGTGCCATCATCAGCAGTTAGGTATGAACTTCAAACAAAATTTTCGGTGACCTTAAACAGTATCTGGGCTGTCACTTGCAGCCTGTGGAGTGTTAATTATATACTATTAGCAGATGATTTGAAGGAAATAAGTAAAAGTATGTTCTGATCAAAAACCCGAATCACTGCAGAGATTTAATGGATGAAAAGATGATTGATATGAGGGGGAGAAAAGGCACGTAAAATAATGTTGGTGTGAGATCACCCTGGCGACAGACAGCCACTAGAGTACGTCCTAGGATAGGACAATTGGAATCATTATTACGATCAAGAATTTTTCGGTACAGTTTGGGAAGCTCAGGGAAGTTGTATAAAAGTTACTGTATTCAGGTTAAGTAAATAAAGTAATGTAGAGACGTGGAGATGATTATTTTGTGGGCTCCGGCAGCACTCATGAGCTGAGGCCCGGGCTACTAAGCTAACCTAGGAAGGGCCTCTTATGAAGGACAGAGGGTGGTCTGGAGTTAGGAGTTAGCTTGGAGGTAGGAGAATGGGAATAGGGAGGGCTTCTGATTCCTTTTCAACAAGATTGAAAGGAGCCCACCTAAGTTCCATACACTTATGCCAGTCTTGCGTTCTTTGAGCCCATGTTTTGATAAAGTGGGGATAGGAATATATGTGAAATAAATGGTAAACTCTAATAAGCTATGCAAGCTTAAGATATTATGTGTAAAATATTTAACTGTGTTATTCAAAAGTATGGAAAATAAGACAACATAAGAAGTACTCAGGGGCTTTGATCACTTGAAGTGGTAGCCAGGCTTACCTTAATTGCCCTTTGGTAGTACATGGCAGGGAGGGACAACTAACATTTATTAAACTGTAAAGTCTTTTATGTATGCTTAAAATACATTAAAAAATTCATTGAAGTTTTGAAAAATGTAACTTCTTTATCAAGAAAGGGTAGAACTGGATAGATGAATGTCATGAAAACATAAAGATGATTTCTTTGTAATTATTTTAAAAAACATTTTTAATGTTGATTTATTTTTGAGAGACAGAGACAGAGCATGAGCAGGGGACGTGCAGAGAGAGAGGGAGACACAGAATCTGAAACAGGCTCAAGGCTCTGAGCTGTCAGCACAGAGCCTGATGCAGGGCTCGAACCCACGAACTGTGAGATCATGACCTGAGCTGAAGTCAGACACTTAACCTACTGATCCACCCAGGTCCCCCTTTCCTGTAATTGTTAAGATTCATTTACTTGTGAATCCATAGGATACAATGCAGTGCACATTTTTAAATATCACAATACTGGGCCTAAATGCCTTTTTTTTAAAAAAATAGAATTCATTTTAGGGAGCAGTTTTAGGTTCACAGCAAAATTGAGTGGAACAGCGATCTCCCTGCATTCTGCACCTCCCCTCACTCACACAGGCTCCCCCTACTATAAACATATAAAAATCTTGCGCCAGAGTGGTCTAAATTGTTATCTAAATCATTATCACCCAAGGCCAGAGTTTGAACTTGGTAAAGCCTTAAATATTTTAATTCCATGTCCTGATGTGAAACATGGCTTACTTCAAATGTTAGAAATGTTGGCACAATAGAACATTTGTAATGTTAATTCACCATGAGAAGATGCCTTATAGTCTTCCTTTTAAACTATTAACCTTAAGCCACTGTTTCTCTGGAATTACACATGTTTATAATCTGGTTTATGTTTTCAAACTAACTGGAAGGCTAGAAATTTAGGATAAAAACAACTTAAAAAAAACCACCATTATTTTTATTGAATGGTTAATTTCCAATGTAAAACATTCTGGCCCAAAGTTTTGGATGCTATTAAAGTGAAGTACAAGATTAAAAGATTTTTAAGAGACTCTGATTTTTTTTTAATATTAGACATTTGAGATATAACAAATTAAGGACCTAATAAATAAAAGGACTTAATATATTGTGGAGCGGGTGTTTTAATAATGAAAACGCATAGAATATGCTTTTAGAAGCGTCTAAGCAGTGTCTTCTTGCCTCCTTTGACCTCACTGGAGCTATGCAGTGTAGAAATGTTCTCTTTCCTCTCTTCTGACAGTTATTTAAGGAATCCGCAATTAAGAGATAGAAAAAGAGGAGAAAACATAATCTCAGCAACAGCACTGAAATGATCTTCACTTCTGATTATTTAAAAATAATCCTAGTGAGCGAGGGGCGGGGGGGGAAGAGTCCCCTTTGGGGAAAGTACGTTAAAAATTAAGCTAAGAAACTTGTGCAAGGAAAGCGCGTCCTCTAAGCACCTGGAAACACGCGTCTTCCCCGGCAGTCTGGGAAATGAACGCGGACCCGGAGGCCAGCCGGCCGTGACCTGTGTGCAGCGCCGGAGCCGGCAGGCTGGAGGCCCTCCCGGAGGAAGAGCGACTCTCCTCGCCGCGAAGGCGGGCGCTGCTCCCCACGGCCCCGCCGGCCCCGGCCTCTGCGCCGGGCAGTGCGGGCGCCGGGGCGCAAGGAGCCCTCCCAGGACCGGGGAGCCCCGGCCTCCTCGGCCCCGTCGGCCGCGCCCCGCCCGCCCTGGAAGGGGCTGAACTTTGGCCCCCGGTCGGCTGACACCAGAGGGAGTGTGAATGCAATGACGTCTCCGCTCGGTTCAGCTGCACAACAGGAAATGCTCTCGGCCTCCCCCCTTCCTGCCCGGAGAAAGTGGGGCTCCTTTTTCCCGGCGGCCGCCGCAGCTCCAGCGGAGACCTACTTTCGGGGCCGCCTGCTCCGGCTCTGGGGAAGGCGGGGGCGGGGACTGCGGCCGGGGACGGCGACCCCGAGGAGGTGGAGGATGCCCTTGCTTTGCAAAGGCTCGCTTTCCCGATCTTGCGGGGGGGACTCCACTGCGTCGTAAAGCCCGGGAGGTCGGGTGACCGCTGGCCCCGGGGAGTCCATACCACGTGCATAGTAGGGGGAACACCCGGTCAGGTGGGCCAAGAGCATTGGCGGGCTCCCGAAATCGGCACCGAATAGTGCTGAATAATGGTGACCACAGAGGGCCCGCGCCGGCCTCTCACCGCCTTGATAGAATGTACAATCTTTCTTTACAAAAAGCCCTAACAGGAAACCTTCTGTTTAACCTCCTTCTAACTGTCACCTCTTACTTTGTTGTGGCAACAAAAGTATGAATGTTTAGTGTAAAGGACAAACATCATGCCATGATATACTTTAGACAGAAACATTACAAGAAAATTATCGCAGTATTCATGATTTTAATCCTTGTTATTTAGGTAGAGAATCTCGTGTAAATAAATAGTAATGATTTTGTCAATTTGAGAACAGTACTGTGGTCCAGGATTCACTCTCCTCAAGTTATAGACGGACTTTCACTGTTTTCCTACATTTTTCTTTTTTGCCGCAGATAGGCTTACAGAACTGAAGCCAAGCGAGTAAATCTAGGTTAAAAGGTGTTTTAATTTGCACTAATGATTTTCAGTTTAGAATAGTTGTTTAGTATTAATAACCTGTAATTTAGTAACATAGATCTCACATATTTCATAGATTAGCCAGCATGCTACAAAGAGTAGTATCAGCTGGCCGGTCATCACTGTGATAACTTCTCTGGTTGACCTCATGAATAGGCTTTGTAATGGTAGATTGTTCTTTTAGACACACAGCCAAAATGCCAAAGTTCACGGGAAGGTCTGCTAAGGTTTCTTCTATCAGACTTGACAGTGAAGAGATTTAAAAGATGAAAATATCACTTAGTAGCTCATCGTAAATCTAGAAAATCATTTTACATTGGAATAAACAGTTTACGTGTTTAAGTTAAACTGAATCATAAAGCTGATCACTGATCTTGAGCTTTTATAATTGTTGCCTAAAATTTTTTCTTAAAAAGTAATAAAGTCCCCATGGAATCATTAGGTGTGTATATAGTACAATATCATTTCCCTTGGGATACTTTCAGGTGATTTATGCGATAAGGACGTTAAAGATCGTTGAGTACATTTGGAAGAAGAGCTATAGATTTAAAAACGATATCTTTTTAAAGATATCTTTATCCTTACAGGACTTAACACAGAGATTCTCTGCTTTTATTACCCAAGCCTCTCAAGTTGTTATTGTAGCACTCTTAATTGGTTATGAAATGCACAAAAATATTTATACAGATATTCTCAGTGGCCCATTAAAGCAAATAAAGTTAGAAGTTAGGAACAGAGGGGAAGTTGTGGTTCTTTGGAATATGCCAAAGAGAGCAGGACTCCATTATAGTACACTCTCAATGGTTAAATGGAGTCAAGATACACATGGGACGGTGTGGGTGGAAAAGTTTCACAGAACTGGAAAGCACTATGCTAGTGCAAGATCACTGTTGTTTCTGTTTTCTTTTGTTTTTTGTTTTTGATTTTTTATGATTCTCTTTTTCCCATCTCTCCCCCTACAGTAACATTATACAGAAGGTGTATCCAATGCGACAGGAAAACTGTTCAAGTAGATGTTAGTTTATATCCTTTGTGGCCAGATTATAGTTGGATCCCCTGCACCATGTTTATTTGCTCTATAAAAAGATTTAACTGCTTTTAAACCCAGCTTGGCCATTGAGAGCAACAGTAAAAGTATTTATTTAGCAGTATTAATCTAAGGATCAATTACTCCAACTCCGTATTAATAGTAATCCTTAGTTTTTATGCAGCATCTTATTGGAGGTACGAAGTAGCATCCTTAGGCACATCAGTTTAAATCTCATAACAACTAGGAGATTAGCATGCCGGTTTATGAAAGTCACTGTGTGTGGGGTTCTTATAAACTGTGCCTAGAACCTGAATTTCCTTAACATTAACCCAAACCTAATACCTCATCTGTAATAGTGGTCCAAGTATGTCTAATTTTATTTGTACACGAATTAAAAATATATCTGCTTTGGGGATATATTCTACTTTTTATGCTGTAGAAGAATTTTGTATCTTTATAGTGACCAAAACTATGGCTCTGACTACGGGAGGTAGAGTATCTTTTACTTCTCATCTAAGAAGATTGTGTCTTTTGGAGGGAAATCCTAGAATTAATGCAGTCCTCCATTATATCTTGGAATCAGAGTTTGAAATGTCTTAAAAAGTATTTTAAAAAATTGGTTGACTACTGCCTGCTTGTCCTGATGAACCACACAAGCCAGGACAGTTTGTGTCATCCTCACTGAATTCCCAATGCCTAGAACCGTGCTCTTCAAGGAGCCGATGCCCAGGGGAGAGGGGCTAAATGAAGAAACTAAGATAGTACTATGTCTCAAGTTTCAGAAGCTCTTTCATATTCCCAGGCCATAATTTCCAGAATCTTCTTTTTGTTAATTAGTTTAAATTTCAGCGATCATAAGACATTATTTGATTTTTCGACAGAATGTAAAAAAACATGTAGAAGGTGTACAATGTGCATGTCGTAAGTTGAAAAATACTGAAGAAAGCATGATATATAGCAATATTACCGTCCTGGGATTTTATTTACTATTCTAATTATTTGCAACCCTCCTTTTTCACATACAGAGAGAAATTTTTGAAAAAGCTTATTGACCTATTGATTTACAAAAGAAGACATTGAGCAAAGCTGAAGAGTAGCTCCCTTGAATTTGGGTCATTTTTACTAGCACTTCACTCAAGGGTTTAATAGCAGTTTGAGATCCAAAGAGGCTTTGAGCTCTTAAACATAATTTCTATTTGACTATTCATTACCTAATGTGAGCTTTGATGTTGCATGTGAGCCTGTCTATAAATTGGGATTGTGCATTAAAAAGCCATGGCTGTACTTCTAGTGCCTTGAATGGTGCCGGGCAGAAAGTCTAGGAGTTCTACAGGGTCAGCTTTCGGGTGAGCATGTGACCTGTGTGTCTTGCAAGGCCTGAGTATGGTTTAACGCTGTATTGCCACTCTCTTGAAGTTATTAATTTTTGAACAAGGATTCCTGCATTTCGGTTTGCACTGGGATCTGTAAATTATGTAGCCGATGTTGGTGCTTAGCGAACATTTATGACAAAATGAGGGACGTGACTATATGATTTAGAAACTTAGATTTTACTCCGGAAAATATTGATTGTGAGCCTTAGTTTCCCTGTCTCTCTGAGGCACAATAAGATGAAAAACAGACTGCCTGGATTCCGTCTAATAAAGTATCTTAGCTAGAATATTATTTGGAACTGAATGTGAATGGCCTTAAGAAAAAAGCTTTCTGTGAGGTATAAACTTTTGGTTGGGTTGAGCTAAGTAAAATTGCTGAGAGAATCTCGAAGATTGAAGCTAACTTGATGGGAAATGTACTAAGTAGCATTAGGTCTCTTCTTTATATTCTCAGTTATAGTTTGGTTCATGTTTATTTAATTATTAACTTTTATATATTTATTAAATATTTCTCCCTATTATCAATGATATAATTATTCACTGTTGATTTATTGATAATGGTGTGTTAGCTGTTTGATAGGATTTGTATTAAAATATGTTTGTTTTCTGGAAGATATGAATAAATATATAAAATAATGGGAAAAAGTATACAGTAGTGAAAGGAATTTGCTGTGGTCAAATTTTCCTTTCCTTTCATTTGCCTCCAGAGGCACAACAGTCTTTTAAAAATCTTTCCTTAAAGCTGTCCAGGGATGGAAATTTCATAGCCCTTGCTGAGAGCCAGTTTTGTTGCTTCATCAAATTTATGGCTGGAAAAGAGTCAATATAGGGCCAGGTGGGGAGTGTGGGCTTCAGAGTGGAGCTACCTGGGTTTGAGTGTTGCCTTCACTACTTTCTAGTTGTAGGACTTTGGGCAATTTACAACGTTCCTCTTAGCCTCAGTTTTCCTCATCTGTACAATAGGGATAATTCCAAAATCAGACCTCAGAGATTGTTGTGAGGATTAAACGGATCAGTATATGTAAAGTACTTGCTCTACAGTAAGCACTCAATATATGCTGGGTGAGGAGGCAATTTTAAAAAGCCTACTTATTTATGTTACTTAGAAATTATCAAATAATAAGTGAAAGCTTACATTGCTATTCTCGAAGACATGATGATGTCATGAGGGAGCTGAATTATAATCCAAATATTAGGACCTTCTGGGTTAAGTGCAAAAGTAGAAGTAGAGAGTGATAAGAAGGCCTATAAGGAGCTCTAGGCCATCCTGGGGGAGGGGGGTGAAATGGAATGTCTCCTCAGCTGCCCTTTCAGAAGTCAGTAGGTATCCAGAATAGCTTGGTGAGGGTTTGAGAATGCATGGGGATGTTTGGGGAATTCTGAATGTTTAGTATGGTTGATGAATAAAGAACAACTGGCAGATAATGACAAGTAGTGTAGAAATGTAAGCGGAGGCCAGACATTGAAGATGTAGACTAGAGAAATAGGAGGGGCAATCAGAGGAATCATGTCTTAGAAGCCATGAGTCAAGAGTTTCTTCAAAGAAAGAATGAGTGTCACTACCAAGGTCTATGGAGAATTAAAGTAAGATAAGAACTGAAAAGTGATTCAAGAGTTAGGAGATGGCTGGCATTTATTTATATTTGTCATTTGCTGTTAATGTGAATGACTATTGAAGGTCTGACTATTGGTAAGTATAGGGAAGACATTTAAATTAGACCGAATGTTTTGACTTAAAAGAGGATTAAGTCCTTGAATTATCAAAAGAGCGTTACCATTGTTTCCTCTTTATGCTTTCAGATTAGGATAAACCACTGGTTTGAAGTTCATGGCCCTGCTAGATCATAATCTTTAATAGGGAGAGTGCAATAGAGCCTTACTTATCACTGTAACTTTAGAATCCAATCAAGCTTTTAGCTCATAATGGTAATTAAAAATAATATATATTGAGTACTAGACATTTTTCTAGGTACTTTACGTGTGTTAATTAATTTAATCCATATATTTTATTATCTGACATCTTTGAATCTTTATCTTCTTATGAGTCTCCTCATTTTATGGGTGAAAAAACTGAACAACAGAGACGTTAACTATCTTGTTTAAGGTGACAATGCTAGTGCATTTTGGATCCTGAGTTTAAAAGGCAGTCTGTGGTGCTGGGGTGCTGGGTGGTTCAGTGAGTTAAGCATCTAACTCTTGATTTTGGCTTGGGTCATGATCTAACAGTTCATGAGATTGAGCCCTTTGTTGGACTCTGCTCTGAAAGCATGGAGCCTACTTGGGATTCTCTCTCTCCCTCTCTCTCTGCCCCTCCCCCACTCATGCATGCAGTCTTTCTTCTCAAAACAAATAAATAAACTTAAAAAAAATTAAAAGGCAGTCTGCATTCAAACCCCAGACTCCTTTTCAAAATGAGTGCACCACCATCTTCTTTACTGTAGTTCATTATACATTTGTTGGATAAGTGGATGAATAGATGAATGAATTAGTGAAAAACGATGGATTAATAATTACTTCATGCCGATGAGTAAATCTGATTGAAAATTTTTTCTCCCTGTTGATGGTAGGTTCCTTTCAGTTTTCTAAGAGAAGTTATTCTTCTATTATTTCGTACAATAATACAGCTTCTAAATTCTTGAAGTCTAAGATGTATTTAGGAATTTGTTTCTTGGTACCTGGGGAATAGGCAAATGAGCCCTCTTTCTAGTGTGGGTCATGGGGGTCTTAGTTTAGTAGGGGTGATGATCCAAACCCAAATGTGTCATCTGGACGGTGCAAGATGGAAACACCACTGGTAAAGCTGTAAACTATTGGGCCAAGGCCAGCTTGGAGTACCTTGACCTTTGGAAGTCAGGATTTGGGAGATACCAGGATAACTAAGTGACAAATAAGTAGCAGAATACTGTAGAAGAGGCATTATTCTTAGGTTTGTGACTTTCTTTTTAGCTGCAACTCTATGACCTTATGTGGCAGTTATGCAAAATGGCAATAAAATTCTTAGTGATGAAATAAATGTGAAGGAATATGTTTGCTGGGCTTACAGAAAGATTGGATTACTGTGTCTTTACAATTAACAGAACAACTTAATGTGATGAAACTAACTTTACTATCATAGAAATACTTTTAAAAAGTTCATTTATAAGATTTTATAAATAAAATGTAAGATCAATAAGGAAACATTGGCCTCAAATGACCTATTGTACCAGATGGACTTAACAGACTTACATAGAATATTCCATCCAAAAACAACAGAATATGTCTTCTTCTCAAGTGCATATGGAATATTTTCCAGGATAGATCATATGTTAGGCTGCAAAGCAAGTCTTAAGAAACCTAAGAGCATCTTTTCTGACCACGGTGGTACGAAAATAAAAATTAATTACATGAAGAAAACTGGAGTGTGGAAATTAAACAACATACTACTGCACAATTAACCAGTCAAAGACAAATTCAAAAATACCTTAAAACAAATGAAAATAGAAATATATCAAAATTTGTTAGTTGCAGCAAAAGCAGTTCTAAGATGGAAGTTCATAGTGATAAATGCCCACCTCAAGAAAAAAGAGAAGTCTCAAGTAACCTAAATTTACACCCCAAGGAGCTAGAAGAGAACAAATGAAGCCCAAAGATAGTAGAAGGAAGTAAATAACAAAGACCAGAGCAGAAATGAATGACATAGAGATGAAAAAAGACTAAAAAAGACAGTGGAGAAGATCAATGAAACTAAGAGCTGTTTCTTTGAAAAGATAAACAAAATTGGCAAGACTTTAGCTAAACTCACCAAATGAAAAAGAGAGAGGACTCAGTTAGATGAAATCATAAATGGAAATAGGAGATGTTACAACTAATACCACATGTCAACAAATTGGACATCGTAGAAGAAATGGATAAATCCCTAAAAAGCATACAGCCTACCAAGATCAAATCATGATGAAATAGAAAATCTGAACAGACTGATTACTAGTAAGGGGATTGAATGAGTAATCAAAAACCTCCCAACAAGCAAAAGTCCAGAACCAGCTTCCCTGGTGAATTCAATCAAACATTCAGAGAATTAATACCAATCCTTCTCATACTCTTCCAAAAACTGAAGAGGAGGGAACTCTTCCAAACTCATATTATGAGGCCAGTATCATTCTGATACCAAAACCAGACAAGGATGCCACAAGAAAATAAAATTACAGTTTAATATCTCTGATGAATATAGATATAGAAATCCTCAACAAAATATTAGCAAACTGCATTAAATAATATCAAAAGGATCATATATCATGATCAAGTGGGATTTATTCCAGTGATGCAATGATGGTTCTACAGTTTTACACATCAGTCAGTGATACACCACATTACCAAGATGATTTTAGCAAGATGAGGCAAAAATCGTATGAGTATCTCATAGATACAGAATTATCTTTTGACAAAATTCAACATTCATTTATGATAAAGACTTTCAACAAAGTGGGTATAGAGGGAACATACCTCAGTATAATAAAGGCCATATATGACAGGCTCATAGCGAACATCCTACTCAGCGGTGAAATGCTGAAAGCCTTTCCTCTAAGATCAGAATAAGACAAGGATGCCCACTCTTACCACTTTTATTTAACATAGTATTGGAAGTCCTAACCAGAGCAATTAGGCAAGAAAAAAATGAATCCAAATTGGAAAAGTAGAAGCAAAACTCTCACCATTTGCAGATGGCATGATACTATATACAGATAATTCTCAAGACTATCACAGAGCTGTTAGAACTAATAAAATTATTCAGTAAGGTTTCAGGATATACAAAATCAATACACAAAAATCTTTCGTGTTTCTATAGATTTATAAAGAATTATCAGAAAAAAATAAAACAGTCTCATTTATAATTGCATCAAAAAGAATAAAATCTTGTTAAACTTAACTAAGTAGATGAAAGACTTGTGTATTTAAAACTATAAGACATCAATGAAATTGAAGGAGACACATAAAAAATGAAAAGATGTTCCATGCTCATGGATTGGTAGAATAATTATTGTTAAAATGACTGAAAGCAATCTCCAGATTCAGTGCAGTCCCTATCAAAATTACAATGGCATTTAAAGAATTCACAAATAATCCTAAAATTTGTCTGGAACCACAAGAAATCTCAAAAAGTGGTCTTGAGAAAGAAGAATAAAGAGGCATCACACTTCCTGGTTTCTAACTATGTTACTATTACTATATTACTGCAATAGTATGATGTTGGCATAAAACAAACACACAGATCAATGGAACAGAATAGAAACCCCAGAAATAGAATCATATGTAAATGTTCAATTAATCTATGACAAAGGAACCAAGAATATACAGTGGGGAAAGGAAAGTCTCTTCAAAAAATGAAGTAGAAAACTGTACAGCCACATGCAAATGAATAAATTCAACCACTACCTTACATTATATACAAAAATTCAAAATGGATTAAAGACTTGACTGTAAGACCTGAAACCATAAAGCTCCTAGTAGAAAACATAGGTGGTAAGCTCTTTGACATAGGTCTTGAATCTAACACCAAATGTAAAAACAACAAAAGCAAATATAATAAGTGAGACTACATCAGACTGAAAAGCTTCTGCACAGCAAAAGAAACCATCAACAAAATGAAAAGGCAGCCTAACTGAATAAGAGAAAGTATTGCACATCATATATATGACAAGGTGTTAATAGCCATATATATGAAGAACTCCTACAACTCAATAGCAAAAAAACCCATAAGCCAAAAAAGCAAAAAACTATCCCCCCAAACTCAGTCTGATTAAAAAAGTAAGCAGAAGATCTGAGTAGGCATTTCTTCAAAGAAGACACCCAAGTGCGTGAAAAGATGCTCAGTGTCATTAATCATTAGGGAAATGCAGATCAAATCCGCAATGAGATCTAACCTCACACCTGATAGAATGGCTCTTATCAAAAAGACACATAAGTGTTGACAAGGATTTAGAGGAAAGGGAACTCTTGTACCCTGTTGATGGAATTGTAAATTGGTGCAACCACTATGGAAAACAGTATGGAGGTTCCTCAAAAAATTAAAAATAGAACTACCATATCATCTAACGATTCCACTCTTCTTGGTATTTAATCTAAAGAAAATGAAAACACTAACTTGAAAAGATAGATGCATCCCCATGTTTATTACAGCATTATTTATAATAGCCAAAATATGTAAACAATTGAAGCGTCCATTGATGGATGAACAGATAAAGCGGATGCGTTTTGTATATGTATGGAATATTATTTAGCCATAAAAAGAATGAAATCTTGCCATTTGAGACAACATGACAGCAGGGATGGACCTTGAGGGCATTATGCTAAGTGAAATAGGTCTGAAAGGCTTAGAGGAGTGTAGCGTGGGGAAAAAAAGGGTTAAGGAGGTCAAACGATTAAAAGAAAAGAGAAGAATTGTAGCAGAATAGAGCAGAGATGAGCAGAGTGAGAGAGAGAGAGAGAGCCCTTGTGATTCTGTATCTTCATACTTCTTGCTCCAGTCCCCGGAGAAGGCCCAGTTGCCTTTAGATTCCATATGATACCCCAGTATCTATCAAATTAACTCCTTTGTTTGCTCAAGATGGCTTGAGTTAGTTTCTCTAACTTGCAGTTTGGAACATTGGCTAATGCTGTGCTTTATTGAAGTATGAGGCCATGTTGAGGACAGAAGAAGTTCATTCACATTTTTCAGTAGGTGATAGTTCCAGTGTCAGTTTCCCAGAAGATGCAGATAACTGGAATTTTGATGACGGGGTCCAAGTAGGAACGAGAGGGAGGATGGCCTCTTGTCCAGATACTAAGAGGTCTAGAAGTCCAGGGCCCCACCTGCCTGACAGACCCAAGGAGGACAGGGGGACCGCAAGCAAGATCTCCTTTTTTCCTATGGATGAAGTCCAAATATGTTATTTTCTCTGTGTTTGTGTTTATTATGTTTAAGGACATAAAAGCTTGCTTACGAAAGCTCTCTGTTTTTACCGAGAATAAAGAATATGCAGAGTGTTTTTTAAGGCCTGTCGTTGCATCTTGTGAATAAGTAATTCTTTGAGACATCTCTATTGAGGACCAAGATTCTTTGCCATTTAACACTAGTGACCAATGTGAAGTTGACATATGTTTGTTTACAACTTAGTCATATTATCTGAAGATAGTCATACTAAATGTGAAAGGGAAAGAATGAGAGCATGTCAAGGTATCTTTTTTTTTTTTAATTTTTAATGTTTTATTTATTTATTTCTAGGAGAGAGAGGGATAGACAGCGTGAGCAGGGTTGGGTGAGAGAGAGAGGGAGTCACAGACTGAAACAGGCTCCAGGCTTGAGCTGGCAGTCAGCACAGAGCCCGACGCGGGGCTCGAACCCATGAACCACGAGATCATGACCTAAGCGAAAGTCGGACGCTTAACCGACTAAGCCACCCAGGCGCCCCCAAGGTATCTTTTTTTAAAAATACGTATAATTATCAGTATTTAAAAATGTGCTTTACTCTTATTGCATAAATAAAGTAGATTTCATTCTATTTCAATAGGTTTGAATATAGAGTTTATCTGTAGAAGGCAAATAGAGGATATTTATAAAAGTGGGTCTTTGAGGGGCTCCTGGATGGCTCAGTCAGTTCAGTGTCTGGCTTTGGCTTAGGTCATGATCTTCATGGTTCACAAGTTCAAGCCCAGCATCAGGCTCACTACATAAAGCTCAGAGCCTGGAGCCTGCTTAGGATTCTGTGTCTCCCTCTCTCTCTGTCCCTCTCCTGCTTGTGCTCTGTCTCTGTCTCTCTCTCCCTCCCTCTCTCTCTCAAAAATAAATAAACATTAAAAAATAATTTTAAAAAGTGGGTCTTTGGATAGAATAATGATAAACCTATCCATTCCGTGAAATGCATTACAATGTGTCTTTTATGAAGAGGAATGTGCTTTTGAGAAAAAGGCCTGTATGTGAGATTACTGTGGACCTAGATTTACTTAGGAGATATTTATAGGCAGCTCCTGATTTGAGTTGCAGCTGGGGAAGCACATTTCTGATCTCACCAATGAGAACTGAGTAGGATTCACTTTTTAATTTTTCAAGCACAATTATGAATCAAATATTAAAATATAAAGCTCTGAAACTAATGAAGAAACCCACTTTTATCAGGAAGAGGGGAGAAAATATTTTATATGTGTCACATAAAGCATTTGACTGGACTGTGTTCTAATTTTCCTTTTTGTATTTTATTTGATTTAGATCTTGTCTCATAAAAAAAAAAGAGTTCAGAAGACTACTTCAAAAGTCTTTATAATTTTTGAGAGTTCTTTTTGCTTGTGTTTCTATAAGACCTAAAATAAAAACGCATTGAATATACACTGGCATTAAGAACACCAGTGTGAATGAATGAAAATGCCATTAAACCAGATAGTGTTTTGGGACGGGTGGATGGCTTGGAGTTAACAAGACACTTAATTCAAAGCAGAAGAATATGTTTTAAAAATAAAATAATCTAAATTGTATGATTTAAAAGTGAAATCTATATAGGGAGTTATATACTATGAAGAAACACATGAAAGTGTTAATTACAGACATTTACATTCAAAAAGAGAAAGCATGGTGAGGAAGATTTAATCTGCAACTTCAGGCTCTCTCAGTTAAATGGCTTTTCTGTCTTCACCATTTTCTGAATTATTGGAACCTGTACGTGTCAGAGTTTGTTTTTACATTGCTGGGTCATGGGAAAATACATTTATGTAATTTCAGGCTCTTTCATTCATTCATTTCACCTTGTATTTATGTAATTATATGAGTGTGTCAGCTCTCTAAAACGGAAAGAACAGTATGTTTATTGGTGAATAAGAAGTCGTTATAGGGTGCTCTATTTTTACAGCTGTGCTTCAGGGTATCAAGTTCCAAAGGGGTCAGCTGGGCATGACCTCACGGGCATGGATCTTGGGGAGACAATTCTGGAACAGCCACAGGCCTGCCGAGTTGAAAGCCATTGCAGAATATCCAAACGCTGTAGTTAGGAGGCATCTAGTCTGTTAATGCTTTTAATCGATTTTTCTTACTAGCATCCAAATTCAAAGCTAGGTACAAAGATAAGAGGACCTGTTGGGTGTAAGGCCCAGGTAGACGTGACTAGAAGGAATTAGCATTTGCACCCATGAAAACTCTGTTTGGGTACTTTGCCATTTTAACTCTGCGTTTGTTTAGAAGAGAAAATAAATGGGAAGGTGGGTTATGAGAGAGTTGAAGGAAGGAGGTATTAAAGGACTAGAGAGACTGCTGTGGTGGCCATTTCATTGCTAACATTGCTCTTGTATAAATTATGGAAAAGTCATGGCTTTGTGAGTATGTATGAAGACACTTGGGAAACAGACTTTGTTTATCTGATGTACAGATTCAGTTATTCTGGGGTATTGCATAGCACTGTTGTCTACTTTGGATTCCCTTTTAAATCATATCCATGGTTGTGACAGCTTTTGGGTATACATACCATTAGAAGTTGTTTGTAAGATTCTTATTTAATGCAATAAATTCAGAAATACATCCTCCCATCTTTTAGAAAAGATGTTACATTGTCTTTTATCATCACTTTTAATGAGAATAAAATCTGTTAATTTGGAGTTGGTACACACTCATAGTTGTTGCCATCTGTAGTGTGTGCAAGTTTTCGTGGAAGTCATACATGTGGCTTGTGCTGTTTTCTTGGCCGCGTACCAACATACGCACTCAAAAAGGTTTGGGGAAAATTTAATAGAGCTGGGGTGAGGGGCTCTTTCATTTTGGTGATGTAACATCAATACTTTATTTTTCCATTAGTAGCACATTTTATTTTTCGTATCAAGTAGATTGATATGGAGAAGGAAGCATTGGTGATAAAACCAACAGTGTATCCCATACAAAACTGTTAACTTTCACTTACTTATATGTGTACTATTAGAATATGAGTAGGGAAGAAGTTATCACTAATTGAAACTTTTAGTGACATAAGTTCATACTTACTTATGGCAGCCCTACTGTTAACAATACCATATTAGAAGAAATGTATTTAAAGTCAGTTAACTTAGGGGCACCTGCAGGGGCTCAGTCAGTTGGGTGTCCGACTTTGGCTGACATCATGATCTCACAGCTCGTGGGTTTGAGCCCCGCGTCGGGCTCTGTGCTGACAGCTAGCTCAGAGCCTGGAGATTCAGATTCTGCATCTCCCTCTCTCTGACCCTCCCCTGCTCTCTCTCTCTCTCTCTCTCTTTCAGAAATAACTAAAACATTAAAAAAATGTAAAGTCAGTTAACCTAAATTAAACTATTGCCTATTCCATTTGATGTATGTGTTACATTTGTTGTACTGTTGCTTGCTAGAGTAGAAGATTTTGGAAATTAAAAAGTACTGCATATATCTTTCAAAAAATAATTTGTATTACAATATGATAGACAAGACATAGCAGCTCTTTCAACACATATATGATGTTTGTTTACCTTTCATTAAATTATTTAACAAATATTTGTTGAGTATCTTGTTATGTTCCAGGCACTGTTCTAAGAGCTGGGAGTACAGCAGGAGCGAGATTGCCGTGGGGGACATTCATCCATATTAATCCAATAATTATACATACGTATAATTACATATTATGCTTAAGTGCTATGAAAGAGATGAGTAAGGCATGAGAGAGAGGAGAACAGGAGAGCTTTGTCTCTTTGGTGAAGTTTAGGAAAGATATTCTGAGTAAGGGGTGTATTGAGCCAAGATTGGCTGATGAGAAAACACTAAGTGAAGAGGGTTGGTGGGTTCTGCAGGCTGAGGGAGCAGCCTCTACACAGGCCTTATGATGGGCAGTATCATGATTTCAATCAGAGTCAACAAGGGACCCTACTGTGGCTGGAGCACCAAAATCAAGGGAGGTGAATCTGGAGAGTCCACATGGCCATTCAATGCAGTTCTAAAAACCCGATTTAGGATTTTGGTTTTTATTGTAAAATGAATGGATTGGAAAGCCATAGAAGTTGTTTAAACGTGAGGATAAAAGTGACATATTTGCCTTTGAAAGTTACTTGGTCTGTAGTATGGGGAACAAATTAAAGGATAATAAGATTGGATCTAAGACTATTGTAGTAATTCAGGGAGTGGTTCACTACACTGGATTAATCCACTCCAGTGGATTAAATTAGAGTAGTGGTGGTGGAGAATGGAGACAAGTAGGAAGATATAAGAAATTCACGACATTTCTAGGAGGAGAAATATATGGGATTTGATGTTGGATTGGATATGGAGAGTGAAGGACAGGAAATAGCCAAGAATGAATCCTGTGTATGGCCTGTGTATCTGAATGGACAGAGGTGCCATTTATTGGGATGGGATTCACCATAGAAGAGCTCAATTCAAGGGAGTCGTGACTTTTGTTTTTGAATTTGTTGAGTTTAAAGTGGTTTTGAATGATCTAAGGGGAGATGTTAAGTAATCAGTTGAACATGGGGATATAGAGGAGAGCGGAGAGAGTAGACTAGAAATAGAAATTTGGAAGTCATCAGCATATAGGTGGTAATTGAATTGGGGTACATGAGAGGGTGTAAAGAGAACATTTACTGTGAGAAGAGGAGATGGCTTGGGCCTGGCCCTGGAGAAACTCCAACTTTGAAAGGCCTGAACCAGGGGAATGAGCCCACCATGAAGATGAAGAAAGTCTGGCTGGAGAAGGACAACAATAAACAACTGGTCCAGTGTCACAGCATCTAACTGAGGAGAGATGTTAGCTCTCCAGGGCTCCTATGACAATGTAGAGTGTACCACAAACTAGGTGGCTGAAAAAGCAGAAATTGTTTTCTCATAGTTCTGGATGTTTGAAGTCTAAAATCAAAGCATCAGTGGGGGTAGTTCCCTCTCAGGGCTTTGAGGAAGAGTCTCTCCCAGTGTTCTTTCTGTGTCTCTGTGTCTTCTCATGGCTGTCTTCTCATAAGAACACAAGTCATATTGGATTAGGGTCCTGCCTTACTCCAGTATAACCTCACCTTAACGAATTGGATTTACAATGACTCTATTTCCGAATAAGGTTCCATTATGAGGTACTAGGGTTAGGACTTCAACCTATCTTGGGTGGTGGTTGGGGGGGGGGGAGTGGGATACAATTCAGTGCATAACAAGAGGTTACAAGCACATTAGCCCTCTGTAAGGTCTTCCAGGGGAGACAGTGATAATGAAGGCACAGTTCCCAGTTTCATCTATATTTTAAAACAAGGTAGTATTGTTCTGTCCAGTAAGGTCTAAATAAAGTGTGTATGGTAGCTGAGATGAATGTGATGGGTGGGAATAGAAAGAAGACCAAATGGGATAAGGTGGAAAAGCATTTCTGAGAAGAATGGAAATTTGAATTGGGTCCTGACAGATGTGGTTCAGAAGTTAAATTTGTGGAAATTTGAAGTAGAGGGGGTGTTATAGGAAGAGAAAACAGATTTTTCTCAGTTTTGATCCAGAAACAGGTTCCCAGCCTTTAAAAAGTAGGACTGTATTAAATGTGGGGCGCCTGGGTGGCTTAGTCGGTTAAGCGTCCGACTTTCGCTTGGGTCATGATCTCGCGGTTCGTGGGTTCGAGCCCCGCGTCGGGCCCTGTGCTGACTGCCAGCTCGGAGCCTGGAGCCTGTTTCAGTCTGTGANCTGTGCTGACTGCCAGCTCGGAGCCTGGAGCCTGTTTCAGTCTGTGATTCCCTCTCTCTCTGACCCTCCCCTGCTCACGCTGTCTCTCTCTCTCTCCTAGAAATAAATAAAACATTAAAAAAATTTAAAAAAAAATAAATAAATGTAATTTAGCATTAAAGACCCATGTACCTACTGGTCTCCCTTTATGTAAAGGGATAACAGATGTTTTATGCGTTAGGTGGAGGCTTTTGACAGGAATATGGCTGTGTGGGGTGTTCAGTTGATTTAGTTAACAATTATTTATTGAGAACTTACTATGTGCCAGGCACAAAGTTATTTATAATAAAGTCCAATAAATTGGACTTTGATTAGGCGTTTAACCACTCCTCCACCCCAATACCTCTACATTAACCATCATTTTAACACACAGTTTATGGGTAACAATAGGAACATTTTTTATGACTACATCCATTTTCAGCATCCTAAATTTAATACTAATACTTAACAGTAATTGAGTATCTTACTCAGGGCCAAGCAATATTCTAAATACTTAAACTATACTAATGAAATTAATCTTCACCTAAACCCTCTGAGGTAGGTTCTACCATATTTCATAAATGCTAATGAGTAACCACTTGTAAGATGGCATTTGACGTTCCTCTAGAAAGAATAATAAAACTTTCAATAGATTGAAAGATACCATTGATAGTAAGTTGGATTCCAGGAATGTTAAAATATGAACAAAATGTGGACAGCTTAAATTTGACGGGAGTTTGCTTGGAAATGGAGGCACCGAGAAGGTACATAGCTTGCCCAGGGTTGCACACGGATATGGGGTGGAACCCAGATTCTAATTCAGGGGGCATGCGCCGGAGCCCAGGCACTTAGCCGTTGTTCTCTATGTCCTGTAGCATGACTGCAAAATCTGAGCACATCCTTAGTGCCTTGTTTCACATCCTGAGAGCCTGATGATGTTTTGGCTCCAGGGTGACCGAGTCTGGGTACGTCGTGGCTGGAGAGGTATGTGTAGAGGTACAACTTGCCTCTGGCGATCCGACTGACCAGGAACGCTGCAGGGGCGGTCATTGGGCTGGCTACTTTTTATCAATCTAAAATGTTCGCAGTGCAGAAAGGCCATATTGGCGAAAGGGATGAGGCTGGAGTTGAGGACAGGGCAAGAGTGGGTGACTCTTCTGGTGGAAAATGATTCGTTTCGAGCCCTGTTTTAGGTTTCGCTTCCTCTGAGAGCACGCTCAGCACCCCTTCCCTCGTTACTGTGAATGTCTCTGATCGTCATCAGCTGTGTTCACTGTTCTGCTTGGTTTCCTTTCCTGTGAAGTTACCTCCTCTGGTCGGAGGTGGCCCCGTAGGTAGTTCTAGCCTCCACGGCTTGTGGGAAAGTGTCCAGAAGCTCTGTTAAGTGTGGGAAACTACATTCAAGTTGAGTTCGGTGGTGAATGTGTTCACTTCTCTCTTCCTTCTGCGTTGTTGCTGTCTTCACAGACACATCCAGTGTGTCCTCATAAGTGGGTTTTCCCCTTCAAACAGGTTTTTAAAATAAATCAGATAAATTGTTTATATTTCAGATACGCTGAAACTATTCAGATGAGAACATGAAGGAAATTTTTCTTTTTTGAGTAGTCCGGAAGTAGTTCTCAGAGTAGAAGTTTCACTTGGACCCCAAGGCTTGAATTCTTGAGAATGTTGTAATTGCCCGAGTAAGACTTCAATTGATACAAACTTTTTCGAAAAACTCCTCCTGAGCTGTGCATTCCAGCCCACATAGGTAACCATGAGCACTGGGTTTGTCATCCTGCATGGTGCTGGGGGCCATGGGACCAAGCTGTGTGTGCTGGCTGATGGCCATGTCGGAAGGTAGGGGTTTGGTAGCTCAGCACCTGCTGTCTTCTGATTTGTCAGCTAAGTACATTTTCGGACCCACTGCTAAAATCATTTGGCCTTTCTCCTTCTGAATGTGCAGCACAGCAGTATTTCCAGCTAAGTGGTTGCCTCTTAGGAATGATTATGAAACCTTACCATGTTTTAGACTCTTTTTATTTCCTCCTTCCCTTTATATGTGCATTTTTATTCTCTAGATGTTTCCAGTATTAATATATTCTACCTAGGACTCTTTTAATTAAGAATATACCTGGTGTTTACAGAACTCTTACCATGTTAGGCTGTGACCATGGCCCACTGGTCTTGAGGAGCTGACCCTAGGGCAGATGGATGTGCACATAGCTATCCAGCCAGCATCAAAACAACCATGAAAGAGACGAATGGCGAGCAGAAAGGACTAAGGAACTGGTGAGGAGGAAGGCTTGAATTTCCACTCCCAGGACTTGGGAAGGCTTAGTGAAGGGGACAAAAGTTTGAGCTCTGTTGTTAGCATGTGTTTAGAACTAGATGTAAATGACAGTTGTTATATATATTGGTATTTGTGATTGTGTTTTCTTTCTTTCATTCATTCATTCTTTTTTTTTCCTATGTCATTTGTACTTTCAATAAGTGTGACACTCTGGAGCAGTGCTGTTCAGTTGAGCTCTATAATGATGGAAATTCCCTGTATTTCTGTCTTTTTTTAAAAATGTTTGTTTATTTATTTTGAGAGAGAAAGAGAGAGGGAGAGCACAAATGGAGGAGGGGCAGAGAGAATCCCAAACAGGCTCCTTATTGCCAGCATAGAGCCCAACCGAGCTATGTCTTGAGAACAGTGAGATTATGAGCTGAAACCAAGAGTCAGATGCTTAACTGACTGGACCACTCAGGCAGGCGCCCCAGGAAATGCCCTGTATCTTGTGCTGACCATACAGTAGCCACTAACCGCAGGTGGCTTTGGAGCACTTGAAGTTTGGGTAGTGCACATGAGGAACTACATTCTTAATTTTATTTAATGGTGATTTTAAATTTAAATGTGAACAGCCACATTTGCTTATCATATCAGATAGTGTAGACAGAGGAAACGTGTGTCACTTAACCCAGTATGGTAACTTCAGATGATCATTTGATCACAAATCAAAGAGACTTTAATATTTACTTTTCAACATGATTTTCCATAAATGTGAGCTCTGGAACACTCATGAGAATACTAAAATAGGATAACTCATTTATTAAGAAATAATAAGCAGTTTGTTAAATTAGTCAATAGGACATCTCCTTCACACACACTCGGGCATACATGTATCATGTGTGTTCATGTATGCATGCGTGTACACACAGTTTTTTCATGGCTTCTTGAAATGGAAAGGGGAAGAAATAATGGTGTTTTTGAATGGCTTTCTGTTTTGAAGGGCAGGTCATGAATGAGTGACCCTTCTGCGGGGGACAGTGTCAGGCTGGGCAGAGAACAGTCCCCTGATGGAAAGACAGGACTGGTTCTGCCATGCAATAAGACCTCTGGGAAAGGGTCTCAGATCATTCTTAGTTTCCTCATCTATAAACTGGGGATAAAATAACCCTGCTGTCTGTTTGGAAAGATAATGTATCTTTGGAAAAACTTCTTTTCAGGGAGATTTTTTTTCCCCCAAACCGATACCTCAGCTTTTTTATAATCCTGCACTGGGGCACTTCTTTTTTCTCTGTGTTGACTGTGGTACCAAGAGATGTGATTATACATGTTTTCTCCTTGATCTTAAGTGCCCTCTGGCAATCTCCGCACCTCTTCAGAGACCCACACTCGAAAAATCTCTCTTTTTAAATTCTGCCCCAAACTTGTTTTGGAAGTCTTCCTTTATGAATGCCAATGTTATTCTTCTCAGTGTTTGACTCTGCTCCTCTCGTGTTTCTTTGCCCACGGTACCCAACCCTTCCCCCTGAATGCTGCAGGTATATATTTTTAATGCCTTTTTCCTGTCTGTGTTTTGTCTTCCTGGTTAGAAAGGAAGCTCCCTGGGTAGAGGTGGCCATTACACTTTGTTTTGTTTTTTTAAATTTATTTAAACTTAATTTTATCCAGTATTTTGCAAAGAGTGGCACTCAAATGTTACAGGTTGATAGTAAAATAGAGGGCTTGGCTCTTTACGGCACAGACTAATACCTGCAGTGAGTCCTCTTTGATTATTCAGATGAGTGTTTTCCAGCCTTATCATGCTTCACAGTCTCCCAAGGTGCTTTAAAAATAATTCTAGTTCTTAGGCTCTATAAATGTGATTCACTAGGTCTGAGGGTGGGGAGTAGAAAAACTCGAATTTTAAGAAACAAATCTGATAATTCCACTGTAGGCAAACTGAGGCCAATCTTTGAGAAAGGCTGGTTTATATATTATGATACCATCTCTAAGGACTTTGCTTAAAGAAACCTTTTCTGGCAGCAGGGATACTTAATTCAAGCAGAAGTGTAGGGTTTTGGTTTGTTTGTGTGTTTTATTTTTTAAATAAAGAAATGGAAGAAGAGGTGGAAAATTATAATAGAAATAACACATCAGAAAGACCTGGCTAATTTCATCATGCCACAATGCCATGAAGCACTTCTTAAACCTTCCCTCAGAGCCTGTGTGCCCTTATTTTAGGTTCAATTTCTTTAAATGTTTACTTATTTATTTTGAGAGGGAGAGAAAGCGTGAGTAGGGGAGGAGCAGAGAGAAGGAGGGAGAGAAAATCCCAAGCAGGCTCCACACTCAGCGAGGAGCCCAGTGTGGGGCTTGATCCTATGAACTGTGAGTTTATGACCTGAGCTGAAAACCAAGAGGTGGATGCTTAATGGACTGAGCCACCCAGATGCCCCTAGGTTCAATTGTAATAGGCTTGGTGATGTGATGTGCTAGATAAGTTTGGGAGCTGTGTACTAGATGAAAGGATAATAGAATCACTGGTAAAGGATGACACATTAATTTCAAAAGTGACAGTTGACAGACTGAAAGTGAAGAAGGAAATAAGTGGACTATAAAAATCAGACATAAGACCTTAAAAAGGAAGGAACAAAATGTAGGCCAATGTGGAATCTGAAGAGTGAAGAGTGAGGGTGATCAACTGCATGCATCTTAGTAGTTGCAGAAGGCATTCCTGAGTGACTCCAGTTTATAGGAGCTATTTGTTGATCTTTCCTCTTAGAACAGAAGTTCCACGAGGGCTGAGACCATGCCTGTCCCATATGATACTGTATCTCCAAGGCTAATGTACTGCTTATCTTACAGGAGAAATATTCTATGAGTATTTTTCTAGTAGATTGCTTGAATAAATAAACAAATATATAAATAAATAGGTTTGCTATGGTAATCTGTGTTCATGATATGACCTTGAAAATTTTCTGGTTAAGAAGAAAGCCAAGGACTTGTGTATGTGTATGTGTATGTGTGTGAGATACACATATATGTGTGTGTGTATGTAAACAAAGAGCTATATATATCATTGTCTTTAAGTGGATAGAATTTTTCAGATTATCTGTGCCTGTACATGTAGTTATATACTAATTTTTTAAAAAGTTTATTTATTTTGATAAACTTGCAAGCTGCAGAGGGGGAGAGAGAATCCCAAGCAGGCTTTGTGCCATGAGCATGGATCCTGAAGCAGGCTCAAACTCATGCACTGTGAGATCATGACCTGAACCCAAATCAAGAGTTGGATGCTTAACTGACTGAGCCACCTAGGTGTCCCATATACTAAAATATTTTGAATCATGAACAATGTATGTTATACTGATGCCACATGAACACAATATTTTAAAGTCTTCAGAAAGTATAAGACAGATTTCTGTATATAGATAGAAACCTGTATATACTAATTTGAAGATGTATCTTTCTATATAGTTAATGCTGAATCATATTTTATATGGCTAATCATCCTTTAATAGATCATAATGGTTTCCTTGGAGCATGATACATCTATTAAAATAGATATTTTAGCAGGCATACTAATTAAGACAATGAGTATTATATGCTAGGCAGACACATGGGCTCTGTATAGTAGAGAAAACCATATTTAGATACCTTGCTCTCCAAGTGTTTCAGATTTGGGTTCTTGAAACTTGCCTTTTAGTAGAGTTATGTTAACTAAGAAAGCATAATTTAATTTTGATATTACATAAAACAGGTTAAGTTGTGCTTGGTTACTTTGTACTTTGTTTCAAACCTTTGTTTTTAATTGGTTGTGTGGAATTTGGTGTTCATTTTTTCAAAGACTTGTGTCTTGAGGGAGGAAGAGGTGAAGAGAAAGTCTTCTTTTCCCATAAGCACAGATTTGGTCTTGGGCCAGCTCCCTTCCTTCCTTCCTTCCTTCCTTCCTTCCTTCCTTCCTTCCTTCCTTCTTCAGGCCCAATGTGGGGCTTAAACTGAGTACCCTGAGATCAAGAGTCCCATGCTCTACCACCTGAGCCAACCAGGCAGATTTGGTCTTAGGCAAAATTTTAAAATAAGGAAAAGTGTGTCTTTGACAGTAACATCCTACCACTTAACACTCCTTCTAATCCAGTGGGCCTGTAAACACCAAATTATCAAAATTTAGTCCTATGTCTCTGATCACCATATTCCATTCTAGTCCAAAGTTCTAGCTCAAACTTTTCTGCTTTCTGCATTTTCTCATTTTCTTTTCCAATTAAGAGTCCCATCCTACAGTTAAGTACCTACTCTGGTTTTGGAAATAGGCTTTGAACTGTTTAGAAAGAAAGATGAGTCCTAAGCTATTCTCATTCTCATGGAGAATACATACAATCTGCTATTGGAATAAGACATGCATAACTAATTCATTATGCTAGAAGACAGAATATGATTAAAAGAGGCATAAACCAAATAAAGCAAAAATTCAGAGAAAAATATTATTAACAATTGTAGGAACCAGGAAGGGTTTTACAGAAGACAAGAGCCTTCGGGAACAGTTAGCATCTTTAAGATCAGAGATGGGGTTGGGGGATGGCATTGTAGGAGGAGAGAATGTTACAAGTGAAAGTTTGATCACCCCGTATGGCTTCTCAGGAGTTGAATATTGCTAAACTTTTGAGAGTGTCATTCACATAGACTGTTATATAAATGGTGCCCTCTTGAGTTGTGCAGCATAGTAGCCATGAATGAAAGCCAGGACCACATCTCAGGATGTGATCAGAGAATCATAACTGGTATAGCTTGGACCATATTTTGCTGAATCTTAAATATAAAAGTAAAATTGCATTACTCCTTTCACTGGATCATTGAACTAAAGTCCTTTAAACTCTTTCACACTCTGAGACTTTATGGTTTCTCTAATTTAGTTGGTAAAAAGGAGCTGAGCAAGATTTTTGAGCAACGAACTGGCTCGAAATTTCAGAAGATGATTGCTTGTAAGGTGAAATGAGTTGAGAAGTCACTAGACTTCATATGTGTATAAAGTAGTTCTGATTCTTTAAGTCTGTCCAAATGGAGTTGGAGTGATACATCAAACTGATGCCTTGAGATGTCACAAGATTAGCCCCAAACCAGGCCCAGCCCACTCTGCTGTTGATACCATCTGTAAAGTAAGCTTCTAGATCACACAAAGACTTCATTTCTCTGGTCTCTCATTTGGTATCCTTACTAATAAGCTTTGCTACACTTTCAACACGTTCTTTCACCGTTTATGTCTTATCTTGTCAGTCTGTAGAACGCATACTCTCTGGCAGTGCTTTTGAGAATAGATCTTTTCGGCTTGGTCTGGGCTTGGGATGTGTCCTCTGAACTGCCAAGTGGGCAGCCGGTTGATCACAGCTGTTTCTGGGTTTCAGTTCCCGGCTTTAGCCCCAGCTTCGTGAATCAGAAGCACAAGAAAGAAGCATGTTATTGGGTTATTGGAATTGGCTAAGAGCAGAGTAATCAGACTGGAGTCTTATTCACAGGACTGAAAAGTAGAAATTCATTCATTCATTCTGCAAATGTTTGTTGAGTACAATCAAGGGTAAGCACCAGCTTTGGGTGGTTTCCCTAGCTGGTCATCCTCTCATTGCTTCGACCCTTTCTCCCTTTAGATTCTCGAAAAGATTTTTTTTCACAACAGCTGAGTCTCTCTGGGAGTATCAGTAGGATCTCTGGTAGTGTTAGAAGGCGACAACCCGGGGACTGCAGCAGCTGGTTTTATTTTTGGTTTTCGTCAGTCAGGTGTTTGTAAGTTGAGAACTGCCTGTATTCAAACAGCGTGATTTGGTAGTGTGTCATGAACTCCTGTAGAAATAATGGATGTGGTGCAGTTAAGAGGATAACAATGAAAAATCCCTAATATCACATATTAGATAGTAAACTTTTAAAGGCCTGGGCATAGATTAACGGCTCAGAATATATGGATATGCTATGGATGGTTCACAGTCTCATTTCATGTGAAATTTTAGTCTTGCCTTGTGTACAGAGATGCAGCCTTCGGTGAACTTGCCTGTGGAGTAGACATTGTTTCATGGTAGGTACAGACTGATAAATCTGCGAGATTTTATTTTGGATCCGATTAGGTCACTGTAATTGATTTGTTCGTGTCACATTTTAAATTTATCCCACAAAAAAGTATTATATCACACAAAAAAGAAAGGACATAAAGATCCAATCGCCTTTTATGATGTATCAACTTCATTATTAACTTTTCCTTGTGATACTCTTCTGATCTTTACTCGCATTCACCGATTTGGGGTGGTTATAATCATGATATTGATCTCACCTTTATTTTTAACGTCACATTTTCATAAACACTTTCTCTTTTGCTAATTTCAATATTCCAATGTTAATGGTCACAGTTTTCTTAAAATTCCCTTACTTCTGAATTTTCAGTTTTTCTCTTGCGGGAGTTTTTGTCGAAGGGTACAAATATTTTTATTATACATGGTCCCTATTTTCACACGACTTTCCAGTTTCATCATAGTCATGCCAAAGAGATGATTTTCACTGCATTGTTGTTTCGGTTTGCATTTCTCTAGTAGTTTCTGAGGTTTCTTTCTTAATTGCATTTCTTTATCTGAATTGGCTTGACATATTTTTTCTAACTTATTTCCTAGTTATTTTTGCAAACTAAGATTCTGTGAATCCTTTATGTATTATAAATACTAATTCTTGTTACTTTGCTTGATTCTAATATTTCTTAGTGTAATTTAATTTTTGTTTTGTTATTTTATAAGTTTAACAATTTTAGCTTAGTCTTATTTGGTTTATCTATTTCTGACTAGTTTTGATGAATGGTTTCAAAGTTATTTAAAAGTTACGGTCATATAGGTCATGTGCTTCTCTGCCTGTCATTATTCATATTGTTTCTTGGTCTACTCTCAAGTGGATTGGATTCTTACAATGTGTATATTTGAGAATCATAGAATAATCAAGCTACAGGGGAAATTACCAGTTTATATTTATAATATTTGGAGGATCTAATAAGTAATGTTTTTGGATAAATGTAGAATTACAATGGAGAGTTTAAAATGTAGATGAAAACTAAACTTGAGAGTGAATATAGTGAGTCTGGCTGGTAAATTAAACTTCAAGTTAATAGCAGAAAATAGTTATATCTTATATTTACAGAACACTTTAAAAACATTGTATATTTGGAAATCAACTTTTCCATGTGTTTTTGGACATCTATGACCAATGTCTTCATTCAAAACATTTTTTAAATGTTTGTTTGTTTGTTTGTTTGTTTATTTTGAGAGAAGGAGGGAGTGTTCGCGACTGCATGTGGGAGAGGGATGGGCAGAGAGAGGGAGACAGAGAATCCCAAGCAGGCTCCTCACTGTCAGTGCAGAGCCCAACACAGGGCCCCATCTCACAAACCATGAGATCATGACTTGAGCCGAGATCAAGAGTTGGATGCTCAACTGATTGACCCACCCAGGTGCCCCTTCATTTTAAAATTTAAAAATAATTTCAAGAGTATGGCTTCAGATCATTGCTCATTTGCAGAAATAATTTTAGCAGCCTGTTACTGATTATCAAATTATTCCCTGTTACTGGTTTTCTTCTTCTGAGGCTCAGATTCTGTTTTGTAACTGGGGTATACTTTCAGAGTTTATAAAGCATTTCAACATTTTCTTTTTGTTGTTTAATTTATCTTATAGTCATTTAAAAATAACCTAACTTATCCAAGAAATATTTAGTTTATTGGTAGACAGTTGAGCAGTGTATTTCTCAACTGTGATTTAGAGACAGGAGTTCAGTATGTCTTCGACTATTTCATACAGGGGAGAAATTTTTTAAAAGCTCATGGAAGATTGTTACCTTTTAGTAATTTTAGGAGATAGATTGTTATTCAAAAATATTATAAAACAAATGGGCAAAGTCATCAAAAAAAGTTATTAAGGCAATATAATTAAGTTGTTTTTCATAAATCATATAGAACGAGGGGCCATGCTGGTTGTGTGCTGATAACATATACACCTACCCTTACCCCACATCAGTAGGTATGAAAACCTTGGAGGGAGTTGTCAACTCTACTAATAGAAATTTAGGCAGGGAGAATTGAGCCTGAAAGTCTCAAACTACTAGAAGTTCAAGTTTTGTATTGCTGTAGCCTTTATATTTATATTTACACTAAAGTGAGTGAGCTTGCTACATTGTGCTAAGTTCTTGCCTTCCTCCCCATTCCCCAACATCACCCACCATTCATTCTATCTTCTGTAATGTAGCTAAAGGATTGATCAGTGTTAATGGCACTTATAGTGGAAGAGATCTTCAGAGGTTTGTTTAAAGTGGGAAATTGTACTGAGATGTGCTTTACTTTTGGCTTTTACTTTGTTTTGGTGTAGTAATCTGCAAGAAAGCAAGGGAGAAGTGACATGGGAGAGAGAAGTATTGCAGATTCTAAGAAGGCATTGTTGGTGATAACACTTTCTTTAGAAACGGACCCTAAAGGTACCACCATAGTGATGGTTTCTGTTCTGTTCCCTTACTTGATATCAGATATCAGAATCAGGATGTGAATAAATGGGAGCCATTGGAGTATTGAGACTGCATAGAAGTCTCCAAGTCTTCTCCCCCATGATCCTCCGTTACGTTCCTCCTAATCCACCTATACGTGCAAACATACGGTATCTGACCATGGGGGAGAAGAAGGGGAAAAATAGTTGGGGAGAGGGAGGGAGGCAAACCATGAAAGACTCTCGAATGCTGAGAACAAACTGAGGGCTGATGGGAATGGGGGAGAGGGGAAGGGGGGTGATGGGCATGGAAGAGGGCACTTGTGGGGATGAGCACTGGGTGTTATATGGAAACCAACTTGACAATAAACTATTAAAAAAAAAAAGAAACCTCCGAGTCTTGATACTCTGTGTAAGTGAAGTACTATGTTTTATTTCCAATTTCTTGAATTTACTCTTGACAAGAAAGCTCCTAAGCCTGTAAATTATTATTGTTAATACTAAATGGCATAGGGAAGAGGTTCAACTCAGTAGACTCATTCAGTCAGCAGCAAAGGCAGATCTGTTGAAAGTGTTGTCTTCTCTGACCTGAAAAAATTATATTTTCACATCATTGCATGAATTATCTCACATGGATGATTACAGCATTTGTTAGGGGTATAGCGCTTATGGTTCAGTAGCCCCAAATCTTAACTTCTGTGCCTGGGTACTTTATGGTACAGTAGTACTTCTGTAAATTATTTAGAGTGAAGGAGAAAACACTGAATCTGTTTACTGCTCCCAGTTTTACAACAGGGAATCCTGTTAAGATCCAAAGCAGCTTCAGTAGTTCAGTAGTTGAAATCTTCTGCCACCTCCCTCTCCCCCCGCCCCCCACATCCTGTTTCATCACAAATATTTATCATTTTATTCATCGGTTCTCCGCCCGCCTTGTAGGCTCTTGTGGCTTCTGTCACTCAGCCAAGAGGCTGGGGAATGCCTGTCCAGGGACAGCATGGGGCTTCTGGCTGGGGTGCTCACAGGTCCTGTAATAGGCTGACATTGAACTACTGTCATCCTTGTGCTGTTGAAATAGATACAGAGTGAGCCTATTTAAATAATTGCCAGAATCATCAGTAATGGGCCCTTTGTTGCTAGCCATGGTGAAAATATACATACTATTTGTGGTAAGAAAACAACTAAAGTCTACAGCATTTGGAGACATCATTCTGATGTGTTTTGGAAGCATCAAAATTTAAAAAAAAGAAATTACTATCTAAACAAAATTATTACTTACAAAGGCTATTCTTCCTGAGTGTTTGATTAACAGTTTTAACGAATCATCTTGTTTTCCTGCAAAGTGTTTAGTATTAATTAGCTATTCACTTTTAGAATATTTAATGTAACACAAAATATAGTATGATATATAACATAACACAGCATACCATGACATACTCCCCCTTTTTGGGGGAGGGATGGACATTTTTGGAACATGTAGGCCAGGAATTTAGTAGATGGATGTATGTGTTTTAAGGAAGAAGACCACAGAGGTGAGGTGCCCCTCACATTGCCTTATATTTTCAGATATGTCCTGTCGACATAACTGACCACTGGTGCTGTTAAGCTTGATCCCTTGGTGAAAGGAGAGCCTGCTAGGTTTTTCCTCTGTGAAGTTACTGTGAAGAGTTTTTCTCTTCCCATGTTCTGTTCTTTGGAAGTCGGCCCACACTTAAAGGGAGAATAATTAAGCTTTTCTCCTTGAAGGCTGGGAATATCTGCATAATCTATCTATGTATAGATGGATGTATGCATGGATATTTATTTTATTCTTTGGGTTGCCATCCAGTGCTGTCACCTTCTATTTTGTTGCTCATAAACTAGTTTTTAACTTTCTACATTTTATTTTGCTTAGCCATCTAGTCTTCTGTATAGCTGGGTGCAGCAGGCTTTACCTGCCTCTAGGGCGTCTCCGGTCCTCCTCACACTTACACTCTCATCCTTCAAGTCACGGAATTCAGTTTTGCTACTCTGGTTAGCACTTCAGGTCATTTTTATAGGTGAATTTTAATGTATGCACTGTGGGAGGAGAGGTTGTAATATAAAACTTCTTGTCAGCGGATTGGCGAATTTACCTGAGAAATTGAGACTCAACATTATGAGAATGTGTGACTGGGAGCGGGACTGGGAACAGATTTCCAGGCAGGAAGTCAAAGTCCTTTTCTTTAGCTCCTTTGCACTTGATTTTGTCTAAGTCAAATCATCATTCCCTTAGGAGACGCCAAATGCAAAAAGGCAGGGTGGCAATAAATGTTGAGGTTGTGTTAGGAAATCACTTTGTCAGAGAAAATAGCTACTGGTTATTTGTTCCATGGAATATTTGCTAACTACTGCTCGGCTTATGTTTTGCATTTCTCAAAGACTCTCCTAAGATGTGATCAGGTCACAACCTCTGTTAGATGGGAGGGGCCCCAGGAGAGGAAGTTCACAGATCACACATGTGCTCAAGTTTCTGCATGCTGATTTTACAAAAACAAGAATCAGTTTGCCAGCACCTTCCATTGTGGTAGTCTTACAAAGAGTGAGTTAAAAAAAAAAAAAAAAGAGTTTGCATGAACACGAAGACAAGCAACTGAAAATCTGAAATCCAAGCAGAATTAATACTGTGCAGTGATTCTTACCTCTGCTGTTGGAGGTACAAAAGCAATGTGATCCTCCGCCTAAACTACAGGGGTTTCGGCTCCATGGCAACATGAGGAACCTCTTCTGTCGGAGGGTGTGTATACACAAGTGCATTCAAAGCACAGAGTCGGGAGTGAGTTTTGGGGGCAGTGTGGAGACCAGCCCCCCAAGTCTTGCCCATGCATTTTTATGTGTGTGTCATAATAAGGCCTTTGTGCAAGGAGGCCAGATAAGAGTTCATGTCAGCTGCCCTCTGCTTTTTTGCATGATCGAGCTGCCATCACCCACCTCCCTTCTCTCCAGAAAGGAAGCTAGGGAAGGCAATTAAACAATGCTCTGTGAAGAAAGTGCTCTTTCCCCTTTCTCTTTCTGGAATGTCAACATAGTTATTGCTTTTCTCTGTGTCTCTAAGGATGTTGGCTGCTTCTTTCCACAGTCTTTCTGTAGGGAGAGCCCGTAAATTGTAGCCTTCATGTAGAGTGGGGGCTCAGGAAAGCTGTAATCAGTGGCCTCCTCTGTGGGAAGGGGTGCTTTTCTGTCTGTCATCGGGTGTTCTGCCTTTTACTTAGGGACCTAGGGTGGTGTGGAGTGATTGGAGAATTAACTATTCCTGCCCACAATTACGTGGCCTTGGGCTAAACTGTGAAACTTCCAAGTTTCTTCTCTCACCCTGGCTATGCTCATCCCCCATCAATCCCACAGTCCTTTGCTTAACATTTTCACCTTGAAGAGATAACCTTACCACTTGACTATTCATTGTAGGTCCGTGTTCCTGTCTTGCGTTTTAGAAAGGAGAGATCAATCTGAAAAATGTTTATTTTTGATGTGTTCCAATTTAGCTGATCCAGGGGATAAATCAGATGTTCTGCTCTCTCCAGGTTAGGTCTGTGGATAATCTCTAAGAAATATTTGAGTATTTTTGTAGCACCTAAGATTTTAGGTTGAATATGGATGGTTATCTGTGTTAGGTTCAGAGATTAGGGATCCAAGAAATATCTTCTTCAATGGAGATCTTTGCCCTTTACCTTTTGCTGCCACACGTCATCCCTGCCCAGCACCGTAGATGGACCTGGTGGTGGTAGGAGGAGAATACTTGATGAGTGGCCTGAGGATCTTATGTTTCTGAGGACACTTGCACAACACCTAGATGTTGTTTTCAGCTTACACTTGGGCTCCACTCATCATTTCTTCACACAAAGAGATGATCTACTTCCTCCATTGTTTCTGCTTGGAACAGTCTCTTTGGCTTAACTTTTGAAAATAAAGCGTCTGCAGCTTAGATTATATATACGCACTCTTTTGAGGTTTCCAGACCCAATTCCCACATGGAGGGGAGTCCCTCACAGTCAACACCCAGCAATTCTCAGTGTCCTACTGGTGTTTGGGAAGCCAACTCAATTCTGACACTATTTACGTAGAGATAGCATCAGATTCCGCAGGTTAAGGGTTTAATTTCTATAAGACTGCCCTCCATCCACCACTACAGGTGTCAGTCATAAGCCCAGCTTGTTCCCTGTGCTTCTGACCCACCAACTACAGATCAGAAGTTCCAATGACCTCCTCCTTAGGTTCTTGTAATTTGGTAGAATGACTCACAGAATTAGGGAAACACTCATTTACTTGTTTATTAAAGGATATGATAAAGGATACAAATCAACAGCCAAATGAAGAGATATGTGGGGCAAGGTCTGGGGAAAGGGCACACCACTCTCTCCAGTCTCCACGTGTTCACAAGCCAGGAAGCTCCACCAGAGCCAGTCCTTTTGGGTTTTTACAGCGGTTTCATTGCATAGTCATGATTGACTAAGCCATTGGCCTTTGGTAATTGGAGGACAGGGAGTGGGACAGAAAGTTCCAACCCTCTAATCACTTCATTGGCTCCATTGACAACCATCCCCCATCCTTAGGTGCTTTACAGAAGTCACCTCATTAACATAACAAGGCACCTTTGTCACTGTCAGTACTTAGGAAATTCCAAGGGTTTTGGGGGCTGTCAGCAAGGAATGGGAGGAAGGCTAAGTGTTTATGAGAAACATATTTTGATCATCTGAGTGACCAAATAGTATTTCTTGTAAGTCACAATATCATATCCACATATGATTTCATTTATTAATTAACTTATTTGACTATTTTTGACTTACTATTGTATGCTGTACTGAGCATGCAAAGAATAGGCATGTGTCTGTCTCAGAAGAGCTAATGTCCTAGAAGTGAGGTGCAGATTGCAAAATACTGCAGTATGTTGTGAAATGGACCGTAAGAGAAGGATGCTCAAAGCCTGTGACATAAAAGGGATGCAATCAGCTCTGCTTGAGGTCTTGACTGAGATGTGAATGCTTGAGTTGCATCTCGCAAGATGAGTAAGAGTTTGCCCGGTAGACAGCTCAGGGAAAGGCATTCCAGGAAGACAGACACTGGCATGCTGAAGCCTAAAGACGTGAAAATGGCAAGATGATTTGTGGGCAGTAAATTGTCATATGGCTGGATGACCGGGCATGGGGAGACTAGGAGTGGGGGTCACAAAGGAAGAATCTGGAATACTTGGAAGGGACCAGGTCAAGGAAGGCATGCCATGCTAGTATGTTGGAAATTTATCCTTTAGGCAAGAAGGAGAGACGTGTTCAGATTTGCATTTTAGAAAAAAAGACTCTAAGATAGCATCGTGAGAGTGAATGTGAGGGACCCAAGCGTGGATTGGGAGGCATGGCTTGCAGACGGTGACAGTAATCTTTAATAGAATAAAACACAGGGACGCCTGGGTGGCTCAGTCTGTTAACTGTCCAACTCTTGATTTTGGCTTAGGTCTTGATCTTGCAGTTCATGAGTTTGAGCCCCTCATTGTGCTTTGCACTGGCAGCACGGAACCTGCTTGGGATTCTCTCTGTCTCCCTCTGCCCCTCCCCACTCTCTCTCTGTCTCTCTGTCTCAAAAGTAAGTAAATAAACGTAGCAGCACCTGGGTGGCTCAGTCAGTTAAGCATCTGATTTTGGCTCAGGTCACGATCTCATGGCTTGTGAGTTCGAGCCCGATGTTGGGCTCTGTGCTGATAGCTAACAGCCTGGAGCCTGCTTCGGATTCTGTGTTGCCCTCTTTCTGCCCCTCCCCTGCTCATGCTCTCTCTCTCTCTCTCTCTGTCTGTCTGTCTTTAAAAAATAAATAAACATTAAAAAATCAAAATAACTTAAAAATAAGTAAAAGAAAAAAAAGAAAAGAAAAGAAAGTAATAAAACACAGAGGCCTGAACGAATGATGTAACGATCATGATAGCACAAGATGGATTGTCAGGCTTGGGAAACAGTACTTGTGACTGAGTCAGTGTGAAGGATGAGGAAAGAGAAAACAATTTTCAAGACTCCAGCTGGATGGCAAGGTGAATAGTGATAACATTGCCAAGGATGAGAACGACAGGAACACAAGCAGATTTTGAGAAAAGCAGACTTCATTTTACATCTGTGGTCATGGGTGGTCTATGGAAAGATCACTGGTTTTGGGATAGGAAAGACCTGAATTTCAACTCTGCTTCTCCAATTAATCACCTGTATATTTTCAAGCAAGTTACTTAGCTTCTGGGATTCTTGGTTTCCTGGTCTGTGAAGTAGGTGTAATAATTATTAGCTTGCGGGCTGTTGGTGAGGGGGTAAAAGAAATAATCTGTGTAAAGCTCTTGACTCAAAACCAGTTCTCAAAAGAAGGGCAGATTATTATCATTGCAGCGTTCTGTAGTCAGATCTTGAGGCCTGGAGCCCAGGAATGAGGCTGAAAATGCCAACTTTAGACTCAAGAGCATATAAAAGAATTTATCGGTGGAGCTGAGGCAGCATGCTCTCATTTGTCCAAACTCATTGGTTGAGAGCCTGCGAGTGCTAAGTTCTGTGCAAGTGTGTGGGAATGCAAGGTCTCTGGCCTCAAGGATCTTGTAATGTATAAAGAGAAGGAAATCAAGAATGTTTGAATAAGAAAAGGATCAGGACAAATCAACATATTTAGGCTTAAAAAATGGTGTCGTATATATTCAGAAAAGTACCTATACAATTGAATGCATTTTTACAAAGGAAAGAGTAAATTGTTAAGCTCAACACTATCAGCATTCCAAGAGACTATTACTGCCCTTTCCTAGTCACAATAGAACCCAAGGGTATCTATTATCTAACTTGTAACACCACATAAGTTTTACCTGTTTCTGTTCTTTATGTGTGTGGGTCATATGTTATATTTTCTTTTGTGTCTGACTTCTTTCGCTGAATGATATGTTCTCATTCATATCTCATTGTTGTATAGAATTTCATTTATGAATACTACACATTTATTCATTCTACCATTGATGAATTTGGGTTTTGCTTTTGGTGATTACACATAATGTTTCTATAAGTATTTTTTTAAAATAGGTATTTTAGTAGATATCTGTCAGGTGTATACCTAGGGGTGGGGTTGCTGGATTCTAGGGCTTGCTTGCGTATATTTGGCATAAGTATTTAGCCACCACCCACTTCTTCAAAGTGGATGTACCGATTTAAGTTTCTTCCTACAATGTCTGAGGGTCCCAGTCACCCCATTCGACTATGGCATTCTTATCTTCCTCACTTTTGCCATTCTGGTGGTTATTTAGAGGTTTGGCCTTATAGTTTTAATTTTCATTTCTCTGATGATTAATGAAGTTGGGTCCTTTTCATATATTTTGGCTATTGGATTCTCTCTTCAAGTGCCTGTTGACATTTTTTGGTCTGTTTTTCAACTGGGCTTTCTTTCTTTTCATAACATCAGTATTAAACAATGAGAACTATTTATTGAGGGCCTACCAGAAACTATTCTAGCACTGGGATTAGAGAAGAATATAGTCATACTTTCAGCCTTCATGAAGTTAATAACTCTTTTTAAAAAGTGCTTATTTATTTATTTTGAGAGAGTGTGTGTGTGCGTGCACAGGGGAGGCACAGGGAGAGACTCCCAAGCAGGCTCTGTGCTGTCAGCTCGCAGAGCCCGACACGAGGCTTGATCTGGGAGATCAGGACCTGAGCTGAAACCAAGAGTCGAACGCTTAACTGACTGAGCCACCCAGGTGCCCCAAAGTTTGTAACTTCGACCACTCTTTCAAAAAGCTTGGCTGTGCTTAGGAGGAGTGAGATGATAGATAAACAGAGGAAGATGTGGGACCCAGAGAGCATTTGTATATAGCTATGAGCCTTTTTATCTATGCTGATAGTATAGAGGGACTGGAGAGGGAAAGGTGGCTGATATAAAGACAAGATGATGATTGCTTGAACAGAATCCTGGAACATCAGTGCTCTGAACTCTAGGAAGTACTGGTATGGGGCAAAAAGAGGGTGGGGTAGGGAGGGTGCTACCGAGTTTATGGGGAACAACTGTAGGTTGAGGACATTTTCCCTAGAACACTTGCTTATTTTATTATTTAATTTTTTGTGTGAGAAGGCGAAGTCCTTTGTCTGGAAAATTTGGATAATATGGAAGAAAACGGGGGAACATTCAGAGTTGTCTCTGGTGGAAGTGCGAACTGACCAGGGCATTATGAGGGGAAGAGGCTAACTAACCTTCCGAGGGCTGAGCAGAAGTCGCTATGTCTCCGCAGTGGATTTTCCCCAGCCACTCTGGGCAGCCCCTCCCTCTAGGAGGGGGAAAGGGCAGTGATCCGAAGCAGTGATCCATTTTAGGGTGGGTATGGTGACGGACAAGGTGACAGATGAATGGAGATGCTGGCAAGGAAAATATGCAGTGATTCACAGAGGAATCTAGACAGGGTAGTGAAGGAAGCCTGGAGGGGGAGAGGGAGGGGAGGGGAAGGGGGTGGAGGAAGAGAGATGAGGGGAGATGGAAGGGGGGTGTTGAGGAACCGGGTGCTTCTGTGAGGCTGAAAAACAATAGAATGTGAATGCGACAGGTTAGGTGATGTGACAAGATTGGAGTAGCCTGTCATATTGACCCGAATAGATCAGATTTCCCTGTGAGGTTTTGTGGAAAATGATCAAACACTTAAGCAAAGCACCTCTTCAAAGAGGTCACATTTAAAGTTTTAGCTTATCTCCTGCATTATTAGTCAATACATGTGTTTCATGAAATGAAGACTTCTGAAGAAGTTTCATGTGAGTATTTTTCTCTACTATCTGCCACTGTTTGTTTTTCTTATTTCCTATGTTGTACCTTTTATTTCTGTGTCAGCCATTGGTTCTTAGATGGTTCAAGAGAGTTGGTTTTAGACAATATAGGATAAATGTAGAGACAGAAAGGGTCAGGTTTTATACTAAAGTAAAATGCTGAAAATACAAATCCGTTACATCAACAGCCTCAGCCAAAACCGATTGTGCACGTCTCTTGAAGCACTTAAATTTGTGGCCCTCATTTGATCCCTTTGGAGTCCTCATTTGATCTAACAGTCACTTGTCTCCTTATTGCTACACACTGAAATAAATAATAGAGTGTGCTAAAATCTTTGCTTTAAATTTAGTACATAAAATGCCTGTTGTGTGACACTCAGCTGAAGTCTAGATAGTGAGTTTTGCATTTTCCCAAAACTGCCATATATGTATTGCTAAAAAGAAGAAACTTCAGTAGAAGAATGGCTTGTGGGAATCGGCAGATCGGAAATCCTGTGATTTATCCCAGGATGTATAGAACTCGCCTGGGTAGCTTGCTGAGAATGTAGATTTGGGGGCCCGTCCCTGGAGTGAATGGTGTGTTGTTAATGGACTCAACTTGAGAAAATCCTAGTGTCGGAAGATTACTGCTGGGTACCACTCTCAGTCATTGTGACAAAGCAATAAAATAAACAAAAAGGAAGGGAAAATAGAAAAGAAGAAGAAAAGGAAAAAATAAGATGGGTGAAGTCAAGAAAAGAGATAAGACTTAAAGTTCTGAAGTAATCTCTCTACAAATCTCTGTTTTAAGAGGCACATTTCAGAGGATGCTAGATAGAATCACAGCCATTTTAAGATTACAAATGAAAAACCATGTGAAGTATGTAAGATTGTATGCAAAAAATATCAAAACTCCACAAAGAGGGCTCCTGGGCAGCTCAGTCAGTTAAGCGTCAGACTCTTGGTTTCAGCTCAGGTCATGATCTCACGGCTTCGTGGGTTCGAGCCCAGAGCCCAGCATCGGATTCTGCAGTGGCAGCGTGGAGCCTGTTTGGGGTTCTCTCTCTCTCTCCTTTCTCTCTGCCCTCCCCCACTCATGTTGTCTCTGTCTCTCTCAAAATAAATAAGTAAAAACTTAAAAAAAAAAAACTCCATGAAGAGCTAAATTGGCTATACATTCAAACTACACACAGTAAAATTAAAATGTAGCTATAAGTTCTATTTTTCCAACAACCTTTTAAATTGTAACGTGATGGGTGTACTACTTGTGACACAGGACTGTTATTATAAACAATTAAGTTGGATAATTTTGTTTTTCTCCTGAGTATCAAATTATGCCAGGGAATTATCAAGACAGCTTTCAGTCTCCAAGACAATTTACTACTGCTGCCTCTGGTTGTTGTAAAGATTAAGTGAGGTCTGAACTCTAGATGCAAGAAGCCCTGGGTTCAAATTATTGCTGTGACACTAACAGCTCTCTACCCTTGGAAAAGTTAATGTGACTCAGTTTCTCCATCTGTAAGAAAGGAATAATAATTGTGCTTACTCATAGACTATTTACCAGGAGTAAATAAAATAATAAATTAATAATTTTAAACACTTGGAACAGTATGAGGCACATTGTAGATATTTAATTACTGCTATCCTAAAACATAACTTGTATGGCCAAGTCTTCTGTTGAAAGTTCTCAAATTCAAAACAAAAGGTTATTCAAAATACGGACATATATATGCTTTTATATATGCATACTGCTGAGCTTTATTTAATTATAGTAAAATATAGTGCATGAAGGACAGAAAGGGATGCTAATAGTAGATCATACCTTGATATATTTCTAAGCATGACAGATCACACAAGGAACGAGGCTGATATTTTTCTAGAGATAGATACAGCATAATAGATGGAACATGGATATGATATCAGGAAACCTGGATATTCACGTGTTGACTGTACTATTTCCTGATTATGTGACTGTAGGCAATTAGTTTAACCTGTGCCTCGGTTTCTTTACTTGAGAAACAGGCACATAGCCACCTTGCTGAGTAAGTTGATTACATGAGCTAATGTGTGTGAAAATGCTTTATGAACTGTAAAATGTTAAGTATTTTCATGTTCTTTTTAATGATTTGTATTATATGGGGCTTGCGAATTTCTGAAGACCTGTGGTTCAGAAATGAACACTTAATATTAGTTTTTATAGGTTTACAGAGAACTTTCTAATTCTCTATAGAATTACCTGTAGATCAATACTGGATGGGTAAGTTGCTGCAGAGATAAGACCAAACAACAGAAACATTCATAGCTGGAAGGTGAAACTGGTTGAGAGGTTATGTGGCTGACCTAAGGAACAAGTTGTTATTCCTGAGGGTTCTTCCCTCTGCTCTCCATGCTGTTCCTTGACTATTTCTCAATTGAGTGAAAGGAATACAGGCTTTGAAGTCAGAACCGAGTTAAAATCCCTGCTATGTCACTTACTTGTTGTAACTCAGGCAAGTTACGCTACTTCTGTGAGCCTCATGTCCCTCCTGTGCAAAGGGGAGTAGAATTACTTGCCTGGCAAACTTTGTGAGCACTGGAGATCATGTCTGTAAAGTACCTGCCCGACAACCAGCTGATACATTCTTTTCCTTATGATTAGACATTGCCAAATTTCAAGGCAACTTGAATTACACACTTGCCGAATAGGAATATTAATAGAACTAATAATAGCGCTGTTTACGTGAAGGGTTCCATCTGTAGGCACCCTCCCACGTACAATACACATGCGATGATCTTATTTAATCTCACAAACAGCCTGATGATGTTGGTGTTGCTGTAATTGCCACTGAGCCTCTGGAACTGGAACTGACTTGACCAGGATCACCCAGCGAATTTGTGGTGGCCCCGGTTTACAAATCTGGGTGCTTGTGACTCCAGATCCCACTTTCCTAGTTACTGGATTATTCTTGTTCCTCCAGGGCCAGTTTGGGGATGTGGGGCAGGGAATGAAAGGACTAGTTGTTTCTCGAGAATTGTTTTTGAATGGGGTATTCACTTTCGGAATCTTCACCTTTCAGGGGGAAGGTAGAAGGGCCCCCGCAATCAGCCATTATGCAACTTCTGAGTGGGTGACAAAGCCTCGGCAAACTTTCTTTGTTTTTCCTACAGTTATTATACTTGGAAGGGCATAGTTAGCATTGAAACAGGGTGGTAACTGTCAAGCACGGCGCTGGCAACCAGCTCCCTCTCTAGTGTCTGCTCCCCGATCCCTTCTTGAGTGACAGTCCAGCACTGAGGACAGAGCCTTGGGGAATGCCTGCTTTCTTGTTACATTGAGAGCCAATGGGGTTTTATTCAGCATTCCCATTTTTTAAACCAATGATGTTGTATCACAGCATATTACGACTGGTCCCTTTAAAATATTGCTCACATGTCTTCCCCCTGATTTGTTACAACCTTTCGATAAACAACGTTTAATTAAGATAGGTGTATCACATTGGTCTCTTCATTGGCTGGCATTCTATGTCTGGATGTGTGCACTTAGAACACAGTCCCTTTAAGAACCACTAGCTCTCAGCAAAAATAACCTGGAGCAGCTCAGGTTACTGCCAGGCTCCAAAGACTCTTCAGGGGGTCAGGTTGCTGATTTCTCTGGCACCTGCCTCTGCTGAGATGTAGGAAGAGCTTTATTTGTGCCAGCAGAGGGGGTCTGTGGACATGGGTACCCGAGACCCACCAATAGCCAGACCCCCTCAGCCATTATGTCTTCTGGATTTGTCTTGCGCGCATGGCAGAAAGTTTCTTGTGGGGCCACGTAAATTTCTGTAAAGTAATTGTGACCGTGTCCCTGGGCCTGGATGCTGGAACCCATCTTCCTGTCGGCCTTGGGTTTAGTACTGTTTCTCTGAAAAACAGAAATGAAAAAGATACTAAAAGCCATCAAAACAAACACGCACCTTCCATCCCCAGAGTGAAAGTGTGGCAGTGAAGTGAAAGAGTCACAGGAGGACTTCTGTGCCTTTTCCCCGGGACCCTTTGTGCCTACACGCATCTGTCTCGCTAGCCTTTCTTGTAGGGGAATGTTTTTGCTGGCTGTACGAAAGCCGGGCGATCAAAGAATAAGCAGGGCCTAATGCTCTCTAAAGATAAACCAACAAACAACTGGAATGAACTCCTTAATTAGGTCCAGTTTGTTCAACTGTGAAAAAGCAGTGAAGAGGCAGTATGATGTATGAGAGGGGACAGAGAATCAGCATTAGACCATCTGGAGCCTTGTCTCAGCAATGTTGCTGAAGGAGCCGAATTGCAGAATGATAGCATTTTAACAGTGAGGTGGTATCTGTGAGAGAGTCACATTCTGTGAGGTCCAGAGAGGTTGAGGGACTCACCTGAAGTTACTCAGCTAGTTGGCAGTACATGTGGACCCACAGCCCTAGCACACACTTCGTTGCTGTCCAATATACTGCAGAGGCATGGTCCAGGGTCAGGGACTCTCCAAGTCCCTCTTTTCTTACCCATAAATGAGGATCATACCACCTGATACTTATCTTCTCTGTAAGGTATTATAAGGATCTGCTAAGTGAAAAACTTTTTAAAACTATTAAATTATATATTAATATTAGCCAATATAAAATTATATATATGTGTATATTATACACACACACACATATATATACACACACACACATATATATATACACACACATAATAGTAGTGCAAATGTAGCTGCAAAAGTTACAAAGATAGCATTTAAATCTCTACCTTCTGTATTAGTACAGTACATAATACTATGTATTTGTGTGATACCTAATAGTTTGTTAAAAATCTTCTTGTGGGAACACATGAACACAAATATGGATTCTGTTTTGGAAATGTGAAATACAATGAAATTGCCTGGAGTATAGTGGCCAGTACTCTAGACAGAGTTACTAACCTGATAGTTTTACCTACTAACTATATTATTTCTTTGCCTTTCCAAATAGTGGGAGTAATAAAATTATTGGCCTATCTTGGGCTGTCCTGAAGATGAATTTAAGAAGGTGAAAGTACACGGGCACCTGGGTGGCTCAGTTGGTTAAGCGTCCAACTATGGCTCAGGTCATGATCTCACAGTCTGTGGGTTCGAGCCCTGTGCTGGGCTCTGTGCTGGCAGCTCAGAGCCTGGAGCCTGCTTCAGATTCTGTGTCTCCCTCTCTCTCTGCCCCTCCCCCGCTCACTCTCTGTCTCTCAAAATAAAATAAAGATAAAATAAAAATTTAAAAAAAAAAGGTGAAAGTACAGAAGTGAACACTTATTACCAAATAATTACTGAGGGCCACAGACCCTGTCCATATGGCACGTATGGCATAATAAAGGAGACAGGTCATATATTCAAAAGCAGACTTCAATATTGTCTGATCTTGGTGTCTGGTAGACTGTATACTATGGCTATGAATTAATGAATCTTTTTATTTTAGTATATAAGCAGAAGTGTAATCATTCTTGAAATTAATAGTCTTTCCCTATGGACATTTACTCAAATTGTCAAGATATGGATAGTGCACCTTATATTTATAGGACAGTCTATACTGTGATAATACAGAAGGTAGAGATTTATATGTTATTTTTACAACTTTCTCAGTCATACCATTTGCACTACTATTTATATGTCTGACTTACTTGATTATTACAGATATTTGTGAGTTGTAATTAATATCACCCTTATTTGACAGATAGGAGGTCAGAGGTTTTTCCAGGACCTCATGGAACATGAATGGCAGAGCTGGGATTTGGAGCAGGGTCTTGAGTGTCCCGGTCCTGTGCACTTGACACTGTACTCCTTCTTGCTGTGCTGGTTTGGAGCTCTGTTCCCTGGACCGTGTTCTTCATTCGTTTCTTTCATTAACACAGTCATTCACTCAACGTGAATACTGTGTGTAGAACTCTGCCATATGATCTTCTCATACTTCAGGACTGAATCTCTTTGCAGAGAGTTAGTTGTGTTAGGTCTGATTTCTTCAACAGGAGGAGAAGTACTGACCCCAACACTTGAACCTTGCAAAAAAACTAATTTGAGTGGAAAGAGAGGAGATAGCACCTAAAGGGGGAACCACTGATGTTAGCGTTGAAATAAATCTTCACTGTCCAAAAAGGCAGTCCCCAGATCTCATGGGGCTATTTAAATTTAAATTAATTAAGATTAAAACATCAGTTCCTCAGTTACACTAGCCACATATGGTTACCAGCTACCCATATGGTACTGCACAGTGAAGATATATGGATGTGCGTTTAGTCAACAGCACTGAAGCAGATAGTTTTGTGGCCTGATATATGTATGTATGAACAGTTGATCATTGGAAGTGAAATTATTCAGCTATACATTTCTATTTAATACATAATTGTAGCTGTCATTTATTGAGCATCTTCTCAGTAAGTGCCAGCTATTGTCGTACATGCATAATCCATGTCATTCTGTTTTGTCCTGATGCTGTTTCATAGATTGGGAACCTAAGGTTTAAAGAGGTTATGTAATTGCCTGAGATGGCTTTGGGTTGAGCTTACTGGTCTACCATGCCATCCCTCTGTGTAGTCTAGTTGACTACATCAGCAGTTAAAATTGTCAATGTGTTGTCCTACTCTTCAGTCTCCTTCTGTTCAGCCAATGTGCAGGCAGTCACTCTGATAGGAGATGCAGCAGTCAGCACAGCACAGCCTCTGATCTCAAGCAGGTCCAAACCTAATAGAGGTCAGACACGTAATGAATGATTATAATGGTGTGGGGTGGTCTCTGATGCAACCAGGAAGCATTGAAAGGCTTAATCTGATGAATGCCATGACCAGATTTATGTTTTGTAAAAGCTACTTTTGGTACTATAGAGCATTTTCTGGGATAGTTATTGTATTTACCTAGGGAAAGGGATGTTCAAGGCTATGACTGAAGTTATGGTGGTAAAGTTAGAAGACAGACAAGGGAGAGGGCGGGTAACTTGGTAACATTGTCTTTGGTGTTCAGAGCTTTGATGATTAGAGCTGAGGGCAAGAAATTAAAGGTGACTCTTACATGTTTGCCTTCGATGTTTGCTGAATGTTTGGCCTCATCAAAGGAGATTAGGTGTGAGGCAAAGGTTGTGTGTGTGTACATGTGTGTACATGCATGTACATGTGTGTGCGTGTGCTCACGCTCGCTCATGGAGATGCATCGCGATGTGGGAAAGGGTGAACACAATTAAAGAGTTAATTCACCACGAGTCCATAAAATGTGCAGAAAGCAATCATATTTGCCAAGTGGGAAAGGCCACTATTAAACATTGAGACATTTTAAGTATGTGATTAAAGAAATTAAAAATAAAACAGAATCCTGTTGTAATGCTGAGACTAAAAGGGAGAACTCACCTTATAGTCTGAATGTGTTGGGTCTGTCCTAGGATGCCCAGGATAGTGAACTAGGGATGTATTTTCCCATTTTTTACAGACTCACAGCATGTGAAAAAGGTTTATTATCATGGTATTCTATTAGTGACATAGAGGGTAGATATAAATATGGCTCCTAGAGAGCCTAGTTCTGAAAAAGCAGATTTTTTGCTATAGTATCTTCAGTATATCCACCCCCCTCCCCCAGTTCTATCCAGATAATTAAATAATCTGATCTTAATTTAGCGATTAAGATGATTATGTTATTGGATATTTCAAAAAGATAAAAGTTAGGAAATGCTCCTTCACATAGTTTTTGACATTCTTAAAAATTATTTTAAGTTATTTATTTACTGAGAGAGAGAGAGAGAGGGCAAGTTGGGGACGGGCAGAGAGAGAGAATCACAAGTAAGTAAGCTCCACACTGTGATCATGGAGCCTGATGCCCATTGCGGGGCTTGAACTCATGAACTGAGAGATCATGACCTAAGCCAAAATCTAGAGCCCAACACTTAACCTCTTGAGCCACCCAGGCACCCCTGGTGTTCCTTAATGTTAAGCAGTGCTTTGTTTTTCTTCATTGCAGCAGAAAATAATGTCACAGATTTAACTAATTATAATAATAGCACAGATTTTACTCTAGGGTAAAGAAGCTCCATTTTCTTTAAAAAATATTAGTTGTGCTGCTGATAGTAAATTTTAATAGGTGTGGAAGTACTGAAGCCAGGAGTGCTGATGGAAATAATTTCTTAGGGAACTCAATCTGTGATCTCTGGATTGATAGGTTATGTCTGTGCAATTTGAAACAGTGCCTGCTTTGAAGATTGGCTTTGTTTTAAAATTACCTGAGGATCTTCAAAACAGACTTGACCATCATAGATCACCATGACAGAAGGCTGTCAAATGCATCATGCGCGGTGAAATCTGATTATTTCTGGGTGCGTTGTCTAGTTTTTGAGCTATTTAAAAACATGAGCTTCAGTGAAATTCATGAAACATTTTTGGTCTCTGAGTCAGTTAAGTACATTCCCTCTTCTTCAGCAAACACGAGTATGTCTCATTATCTTGTCTTTTTTATTTTTTCCTTGTTTAAAATTGTATTCTTTGTTCGTTTTCAAAAATTGAATAATGAAACCTTATGAAAGAAAATAGACCCTAGGTTGAATTTGTTTTACTATCTCACATTTTATGTGAGTAATCAGTCGCTGAACTGTTGATGGTTAGGAACTTTGCAGCATTTGCCAGTGGGTGATGCAGATATACGTGTGTTCCTTGAAAATTGCCTTAGCTGTGCTCAACTAGAGGGCACTAGTGAACATTTCCGTTCAGGTTCTTTAAACTAGGCCACATACTGTTGACACATATGCACAGGAGAGAAACGTGAATGCTTTGCGAAATCTTAGTACTAAAAATAATTTTCACTTGTATTTATAGCAGTGTTATCATACTTGAGGAAAGTGATGTAGAACCTACCAGTATAGGAAGAAAAATGTCATCTGGTTACTGTTGCTGGAAAACCACCTTCTAGAATAAAGTCCTTCCTTACATTTGTCAAAAGTTATAGCAATGGTGCTATTAGGTGTTTGCCAATTGTGTGGGCAGGACAGTTCGTATCATTAAGCACTGAGATAAACTCTATCACAGAGAAATGTTCTGCAGCTAGTAATTAACTGGGTAACAATGCAAATCTGTCCACTACTAGGAAAGGATCAGTAATTAAGACTAACAAGTAGGGTATGCACGTTCGAGGGCCGAATTTTGGGTTCTGTCATTGACAGTTGCCTTTATCGTTCATTTGCCAGCGCACTTGCTTAAAGGAAATTGGGAAGGGAACGTTTTATATATTCAAATATTAAAATGTGCAAAAATCCAGCATTTTCTAATATGAAAGCTATGTGAAAGCCCTGTCTATGCAGGGTAACTGTGCATATGTTTGAGTGGGAGGAAAAAGAGAACAGATGACTTGAAAACTATTAAAATTGTTACACATGTAAAAAGTTAGCTTCCTTCTCATAAAATAAAAAAAAACAGGATTTCAGTCTTATCACTATCAGTTACCGTCTTATCACTCAGTTTAAATATTTGTACATAAAATTTCATTGATTGGTTCATTTATTCATTTACTTATTTGGCAAATAGTAATAATGCCTACTATGTGTAAGACATCATCGTAGGTGTGTCTTAATGCATGTGATAATTATTTCCATAAATGATCAAACCAATTCAGGAAAAATATAATTACAAATATGGTATGCAAAACGTCAGTTTCATTGGTAAAACTTATAATTAAGCTTAGCTCTACTTAAAAGCGTATTTTAAAAGATATAAATGCAGAAGTACAATTTCTGTTATTTTCCTAACATTTATTTGGAAAGCAGTGGGTGTTAGTTATCTTTCGTTGGACCGATTAAGTATTAACGTCTGGGGAGCTTGCTTTAAAAAAGAGGAATTGTTATATGAAGGAGAACATGAATAAAAGAGAAGATTACGTGGCACTTTATAAGATAGTTGGTGGTGCCATTTAATGCTTATAAAGTTGTGTTAAAATTTACTAAACAGCTTGTTATTGCAGGCGCTTATTTCAACCAGTTATTTGTGGTTATGTCTGTTGAGGAAGCTTAAAACTTCAACTCTCTCCAGCCATTTAACTGCTGCACGTTGACTTCAGGTCTCTTGTAAGAAAGTCTAAATGTAGGCTGTTGAATAATCCCTTTGAGGGCCCTGTAACTATTTTTATGCCTGGATATGCGTCATCAGTGGGTATTTTCTCTGGTGACTTGCTTACATCAGGTCTCCTACCATACATTCTATCAGTGAGTGACTTATGATTGATGGGAACCACGGCTGTTGTTTAGCTTTATCTGTGACCTCAGCGAACGGACAACAGGAATTTCCAGGCTGTTAAATTCTCTGAATGCTTGAAGACAGGGGCTCACGGTGTTGATCCAGGCAGGTAGCAGAGTGATATTATTCACCAGCGGGTGATGGGAGGAGGGACAAGAGAAGAAAGGGGAGGGAGAAGGAGGGGAAGGGAGGGGGAATTCCTTTTGTGAACGGCGGCAATTCTGGCTCAGCTGGTTCCTTAGCCCTCAGAGGCTGTGTGGGGAAAGGTGCATTTCCGGAACCTGAGAAAGCGGACAGTCAGAACCTTGACATCGAGGCACCCAGGGACTCTGTGGGGTTGGCCGGGGAAGGCACGGAGTTCTCTTTAATGAGTTGGGGTTTTGTTTTTCAGATCAGCTAGCCAGATTTTATCCATGGGAGACTGGACTGTTATGATCCTGTATAGAATAGGGGCTTTGAATTGAAAGGTGTGCCGGCATTCGTAATGATACCTAGGAATCTATGTGGTCTCTCATCTAGATATGTTTAGAGGTGATTTTGAAAGTTAGCCTGCACCTCACATCCACATGCTTTGGGGAGCAGAGCCGGGCACCGGTGGACACGTGTGGAAATGAATTTTCATTCCCCATATCTTCTGTACACCTGTAAGAAGGGGATTCCTGAACTGCTAAGGAGATTGAATAACCAGCATTTCAGCAGCTACATTTGCTTCCGATGTGGGAATCCATCTCCTAAACTTTTTTCCAAGTCCTGTCCTCTCATCTCCTTCTTTTCTTCCTCTTTCTCTTTTTATGCCTCTTCCTCTCTCTTCCCTTGATGTTGCTTTGTTTGCAAAAGTAGTTCTTGACCTCTGGCTAAGTTAAAGAAGACCAGGTTCTATGCAGATGGGCTGAGGTACACAAGTGAATCAAACGAACTCTGCTTTGCCAGTGCTTGCAGGCTATCTTTTCAGTGATGATTTTGCTTTTTAAATGACAATTAGACAAAATTAAAACACTCCTCTTAGAGTAAAGCAATTACGTTGTTTAAGCATTTAGGCAAAATTGGCTTTCTGATCTTTTAGGGCTATTTCTTTGTGGAAAACTAACATTTATTGATTCAGCTTTAACAAGTCTTATTCTCTCCCCCCCCCCCCGCCCCCCATCCCATGAAGGCATAGTCTTTTGATGTAACATATTACCGAGGTTACTTGTCACTTTAACTAATTTCTTAATGGCTTGCTTCCTAGAAACCAAATTCGAAACTATATCCCAGAGCCTAGTACCTTGGAACAGGTGCTCTGTGGGGTAAATAAGCTCTAGTGAGAGATTTTTAATCTGAATCTTTTTTGCCTCTTACAATTCCATTGAGTAGGCATGGGCATACATAATTACTTTTCTAGCCTCATTGCCAATTAGCTAGCCTAGTGGTAAAAATCTATCCAACTATTCAGTCCTATTGTTTTAGTTTTAGACATTTAAAATTTAGATGATTGAAGGAGAAAGAAAACTATAAACCTCACGTACAAAAAAAGCCACTTTCAAAAACGTGCTTTTTGAATAAGCAGTGTGACTGACAAGCAACATTATAATTTGAAATTCGTGAAAGATTAAAATTCAGTTTCATGGGTTTTGAGTCATTAGTAGTTGAATGAATTAAGCCTTCATAATGGATCTAATTAGAAATCATTAAATTTTCTGGGAGATCCATTATTTATGTTTATTTCAGCATAGTGTCCACCAGGAGCCCATTGGTAACTGGCTTTATTTTTGTAAGAGTAACATTATATGAAAAAGATACATTTGAGGGTTCAGATGCTAACATTCTTTTTTTTGCCCTATATTGTAGGGGATGTTATTAGAGGCTATAAAATTCTTCTCCTTCTCTTTAAAGTGTATGTATGCTTTCATGTGGAGGAGTGCGAAAGCAGAACCAAACATGTAGGAGGGCTATGTATTCTTCATTAAAAATATATTTCACAAAAGATTATAGTTTGTGTGGGAGGGAAATCGCTGCTTGTCTGTTGATTGCATTGTGCTTATTCCGTATAAGAACTACTTGAGTTCAGTCAGGATAACCTCATTTTGTTTTTTTTTTTTTTTTTTTTTTTTTTTTTTTTTTTTTTTTTTTTTTTTTTTTTTTTGTTTTTGTTTTTTTTCTTTTTCTCNCAGACTGAAACAGGCTCCAGGCTCTGAGCTGGCAGTCAGCACAGAGCCCGACGCGGGGCTCGAACCCACGAACCACGAGATCATGACCTAAGCGAAAGTCGGACGCTTAACCGACTAAGCCACCCAGGCGCCCCTGGATAACCTCATTTTGATAATCTGATGACTGCTTCTGCAGGGAGAAGAGAATATAATTTCAAGGCTGCATGCTGATGGGCAATGGTAATTATTCTCTTTTTGGCAGAGCTTAGCATGGAATCTGCTTTGGTATTTTTATAACTACATATGCAAATCTTTTCTTCCAAACCTATTTATTCCCTCTCCCCACGTGCAGAGCTTTTTGTAATCTTCAGGACTGTGAAATTCCAAAGGTATAATATGTGGTATTATGATAGGTATGATGATGTGTAAACCTGAGTTAGAGCAAAATGTTGGCTTGAAGTCTTTTTGTTAAAGCAGAGCCTTCACCGCGAGTGAATTCCACTGTATACTTGGTTTCTATGGAGACACTTTTATTACTTACGGATACTCAGACTGTTCGAATGCAGTGTGAGTGATTGGTGTATCGACTTTCGTCAGTGCAGCTGATAGAGTTTCCTGGTTAATATGTTATGCTTTAACTAAGGTTCTCACTATGTTGTAGGGCTTACAAGGGTGATGCAGACACCGAGTCTACCTAAAACACTGAGGTGATGCGACACTTAATTTTGCCTTCTCGGTGGTATGTTACTCCAGTATTACATAAGGAAAAAAGAAACCCTCAAAATCCCCTACAATTAGGATAACACCTAACTGATACTGTGAGAACAATCGAATGACCCAGCTTATTCTGGGAGAACGTAAAAATATTTCATTTGGTAAATGATTCTTCCACTTCTTACCTATGTAACTGGTATATTAATAGCATTGAAGGATTCCTTAGTTTTATGAGTTCTTCCTAGTGAGTGTTCAAGTTTTTAAAAGTTTTATATCTTAATGTCATCGTTTACAGATGAGGATCATGAGGCCTCCTAAACTAATGAGTTTTATACTCAAAATTACACATTGTCTTCACATCGGCTAAAGGGCAAACTCTCCCATTGGAGGTTCTCTCTTGGGGCTTAGGAGCTGGAAGGCTCTAACCTCTTATGTGTCATGTTAGGAGAATGCTTGGTGATACTAGGCTGAGTCCTCCTGCAGCCCGGATAATGGAAATAAAACTGCTAATTAGTTAGGGCATGTTTGCAGCTTTAAATGTGTTGTCTTAATCTTCTTGTGACAGAGGTTGGCAGTGTCGCTCAGCGACTGATGCATGGATCCACTGTGAGGTACTCGGATTTCTACAACAAGATGTCATCATTTGAGTCAGCAGGGTAGAAGTTCCTGTTGAGTTGTGGGAAGGGCGAAGGGAAGGGCTTTCAGAGAACAGGAGACTGGGAGCTCAGTGATAGACGAGAAGCACTCTGTAGGCAACAGTTGATGGAGATAAATGTATTTGTGGTGGAAATAATTTATTCTACTCTTCCCACTTAGTTGGGAAGAAGATATATTTTCTATGAAGAAAGAACTTTGTGTGGGTGAGACTATCCTGAAAGCAGGACCTTAGAGGCCATTTTATTTTAAATATAAAGGATGGATCTTAAGTCCAAGAATTTTCATCAAAGGCATTCTTTTAACCTACTAAAGTTACATGATGCTATCTCCTCACTTCAAAACTACAGGATGGGTGGCAATATCTTCCAGGCAGGGGATATTGTAGGGGAATTCTTGCTATGTGTCAGGCAGGTTGCTGGAATGATCTACACTCATCTTCTCAAATTCATTGGTTGCACAATTTTCTTTTAAAAATCTCCCCCTTTCCAAACCTTTAGATTTTTTTTTTTACTGGCCATTTAAAAATTCTTGACATGGAAATTTATAGATATTTAAATAACTAATTGCCCACAAGTGCCTCATATTCTGTAAAATCACAACCTCACTCCTGTGTGAACTGGGTAAGATCATACTGAAAATGGTTTCCTTCTGTTATTTAGGTTAGTTTTATATGAGTTGAGTAGTATTCATGAGACCACATAGCATAGTTCAATAAATAATTTATCTTCCTCCTGAGGGAATATGTTTGAGAAAAACCAGGAATATATATTACCAGCCATGAAAAAGGATCTATGCCTTTTTAACCATAAAGGATAAGATGAAAACCTCTGTCCTCAGGAAACTTGAGTCTAGTATGGGGAGAAGATGGCTGTCCCATGCTTGATCCAAACTGAGCACTAAACGCATCAAGGATGACTGAGATTCAAAACCCAGTGGCTCGAGGAATGAGGGTCCCAGCAGCAGAGAAAAGAAAGGCAAAACCACTGGGGCAAAGACAGATTTGATTTTATGTAACTGCTCTGTCCAGATAGGGCTCTGAGGAGCCTGCTTTTATGATTGTGGCTTTGAGTTGTGCGGGACATTCATGAGTAGGAGGAATCAAGATGGAGCCCAACTACAGGTGGAACTTTGCACACCTAGTCAGAGTTAAAGCTATGTAGGCTAAAGGGACAAGTTTGGAATAGGGTCTCAGGGGCATGGGTCCATTTTCCCCATTTGTTATGAAGAGTTGAAGCAAGCCTTTCTCTTTTTGGTGAAAGACTGTCTTAGAAGAAGGGCACCAAATGACTAAAGGTGTAAAGCCCTCAGGCCTCAGAGAACCTGGACTGTTGAAAGAAAGGAATGATTCCTGAGAAAAGAGGCTTCTTTGTCATTAATGTAGGACACGTTGGTGACTGTGCCTGGTGGCAGAGGCTTGCCTGTCAATCCCACTTGAGGCTCAGTTGTCCCCACTGGGAGGGTCCAATTCCTTTCTGACCTTTGTTCCTTCTCGTTGGAGTCTTTTTTTTTTTCCCCTGGTGAAGCTTGACCTCCTGGAGCAGAGTTCAAATTGTGGGACTCTTAGCAGGAGTACTGAATTTGGGTCCTAGTGAAAATAATTAAAATATCTCAAGATTCTACTGTTTGTTGGTGGGAGTTCGTCTCTGTTGAAGGTGAACAAAGGGGGATGTAAGAAAGCTGAGTTTAGAACCCAGGGAAATACTTTTATATGGGAGATAGGAAGAAAAATAGAACCTGATAAAGAGGAGCAGTGATGAGGTAGGTGTAAGCCAAGAAAAGTGAAGAAACAGGACAGATGAATTATAGGATTTCCAAATATTGTCAATTTCACTCATTGAGTATGTTCTAGATGCCAGGTGCTGGGCTAGCTTTGGTGGATACAATAGTGAACCAGACATAGTCCTTGTCCTGAAAGAATTCATTGGAAGTTGGAGATCACTATTCAAGGGTTTTTGCTGGGATTGCCATGGAGCCCAGGGAAACATTGAAAGGCACCTATGGGGTGAGCCCTGTTTGGAGGGGATCATGGGAAGGACAGATGGAGTGCTGTGAGGAAAAAATGTAGAAAGCTGGTGAGGGTGTTACTGAAATGTCTGACTCGGTCATCCACGGTTGCTGAGATAGCTGAAGTCAGATGGCTTGGGAAGGGACCTGAGCTTAAGGGACCACAAGTCACCACGAGGGCAAAGAGCCTCCTTGGCAGCTGTGAGGGAGTGAAAAACATTTTGATAATGGGGTCTGCCATTAGCAAGTGGATGTCTTGAGTTTGAGACAGAAGAGCAAGAGAAGGTCCAGGAGAGTAACAGGATTAAATTTGAGATGTTAGTGGAGGGCTGAAGGATTGAGTGATTGGATTGATTCTAATGGTAGTTCATGTAACATTCATCTGTGATATATTTATCCCTTATGGTCAACATTCATGTTCATCCAAAAAAGATCACCTACTGTATGTTTCAACCACCCTGGAAAGGTTCTGCCATGTCACACCTAGTCTCCTACAGCCTTCTAGATGGTGTTCCTAACTCAAATTCTCTACCAGTGATCAATTCCTTAGTCCACTGCAAGCCTCATCTTCCTAAAATACCATTTTTAATGGGTTACTGTGAAGGTCTAAAACTTTCCTTGGCTGCCCATGGCCTCCCACCTAAAATGAGAAATCTCCATTTTTGCAAGACTTGATAATTTGCCAAGAGCTTCCAATTGAGACAATTCATTGTCTCACTGAATTCTTACAAAACCTATAGGGTGGACAGGACAGATGTGGCTCTCTTCCTAAGTTTATAAGTCCCATAATGAAGGATCAGACAAACTAAATAACATGCTTGGGGCCACACAATTTGTGAATGACAAAGCCAGGAATAGAAGTCAGGGCTTTTGAGTTCAAATGTAAGGTGCTTTGTACAACACCGTGGTTTCTCCTTGCTTGTGGGACGTGATCTCCATCCTGCCCCTCTAATTTCTGTACTTAGGATGACAGGTGATGCTCTGGTTCTAGCATTGCAGAGAGGCCTCTTGGTGTCCCTATAGTCACCATCCTGTCGTTGTTCAAAAGTTGTCATCAGGAGCTGTCAACTGAGATACATTTGCTGACTGATTTTCCTTTAAATAGGGAAAAGTCTGTCTCCTGCTAGGACATCTGGGGAGGCACAGATGACACTCTGTACTTCCCTGATGTAATTTTCAGTGCCTGCTCATCTCCTACGGGACTTGGAGAGGGTTTCCACTGACTTTGCGTTGATTATGGGATGGCTTTTGACCACTGCCAGGACCATCTCTTCTTCCTTCAACTGTTCTCTCCAATAATGTGTAGTTCTAACCATTCTTTGTATTTTCATGTAGAGCAATTCATGGTCTGAAAACTTGTTTAAAAATTCATTCTCAGGGTGAAGAGGTGGCTCACTCAATTGAGCGTCTGACTCTTGATTTCAGCTCAGGTCATGATCTCACAGTTCCTGAGTTTGAGCCCTGAATTGGGCTCCAAGCATAACACCTGCTTAGGATTCTCTCTTTCCCCCTCTCTGTCCCTCTCCTGCTCATGCTCTCTCTCGCTCAAAATAAATAAGTAAAACTGAAAAAAAATTTAAAAATGCATTCTCTTGGGGCGCCTGGGTGGCTTAGTAAGTTAAGCGTCCGACTTTCGCTTAGGTCATGATCTCACGGTTCGTGGGTTCAAGCCCTGCGTTGGGCTCTGTGCTGACTGCCAGCTCAGAGCCTGGAACCTGTTTCAGTCTGTGACTCCCTCTCTCTCTGACCCTTCCCTGCTCATGCTGTCTCTCTCTCTCTTTCCTAGAAATAAATAAAAGAAAAAACATTAAAAAAAATGCATTCTCTTGCCATATTAATTAAGGTATAGATTTGTTACTATTTAGAAATGAATAGTTCTGGAAAATACTGTATATCAAAGGATGTGGAGCTGTGTTTTGAACTACATACTAAAATCTGGAACATTTGTTAGCAATGCAATGATTAATGAGTCTGTTAGCATGATTTTAAAGTACACTCTGTTTTCATCATTTTCTCATTGTACTGCAGCCAGTATGATTTGGATTTGACAGAGTTTTTGGAGGCAATTTACTGCATCAGAAGTTTAAGTCACATAAAAAAAATATCCCTGACAGCTGTCTAGAATATCAAGAATTGCCTCCACTCCTATGAAGATTGATGAAGGAAATATGTGCATGCATATTAGCTAAATTATATATTCCAAGAGTGCTGGATTGCCTTGTGGGGTGCTTTCTGACCTGTACATGCATGGAAAATCCCAGCATCTGTTTGGAAATTGTGACCCTGCATCCTTTAAATTGGGTTTCCATGATTAAGTGGTGCATCTTTCTCCTGAGAAAAGCTAAGTAAGAACAGTTGAAAGAAATTTAAAAGAAAAAATAGTGTTCTATAAACCTCATTGTTTTTTATATGCTTGTAATGGTATATTTCTCTTGGGAACAATTGCTTGGTTCCTCAGGAGGCTGGGATCCACCTCTTTATTTTTCTAGTGTTGGATGGCCAATGAAGGTATGAGGGAGGAGTATGAAGGATCCAAATACCAAGCTCTGGATTTTTCCTTTTACTTTCTTTAATTGGTCCAAAGGTGTAATGATATACAGTATATTAGAATGAGATACAACTTGGACACTGGCAATAAACCATTTTAGGAAGGCAGCGAGATGTATAAATTGTAAATAACATTAAGTGGAAGTGTTTCTGAAATGGGATTTTATTTTTATTTATTTTTTAAAATTTTTATGTCTTTATTTTGAGAGACAGAATCAGAGAATGAGTGGGGGAGGGGCAGAGAGAGAGGGAGACACAGAATCCAAAGCAGGCTCCAGGCTCTGAGCTGTCAGCACAGAGCCCAACGTGGGGCTCAAATCCACGGACTGTGAGATCATGACCTGAGCTGAAGTCCGACGCTTAACCGACTGAGCCACCAAGGCGCCCCTGAAATAGGATTTTAATTCTGAACTGTTAATGTTGTGTTATTTACCTTCTAGGTTATTATTTTTTATATTTATTAGAGTATTCATTGGAAATATTGATTGATGTTGTGAACTTTCATTTTTCACTGGGACTAGTTACAGTTAGGTGGCCAGATAATAAAAATTGAGTAATTAAAGGGACACTCTTTTTTTACCCCCACAGAGTTAAGTATATGGCACTTTATATATTTTTTCTTTCCAAGATTTTATTTAAATTGAAGTTAGTTAACATATAGTGTAGTATTGGTTTCAGGAGTAGAATTTAGTGATTGATTACTTATATTCAACATCCAGTGCTGATCCCAACAAGTGCCCTCCTTTTTAAAAAAAATTTTTTTTAATGTTTTATTTATTTCTGAGAGAGACAGAGAGAGAGAGAAAGAGAGAGAGACAGCGTGAGCAGGGGAGGGTCAGAGAGAGAGGGAGATACAGAATCTGAAACAGGTTCCAGGCTCTGAGCTGTCAGTACAGAGCCTGATGTGGGGCTCAAACCCACGAACTGTGAGATCATGACCTGAGCCGAAGTCGGACGCCCAACTGACTGAGCCACCCAGGTGCCCCTACAACAAGTGTCCTCCTTAATTCCCATTACCCATTTAACCCATCCCCCACCCAAGTGACATTCCTGATTAAAAATAATTAGGCATATAGGTACTTTATGACCTTGTTAATACACATATCAGACTGTACAATAGGTGAAAGACGGTTAGGGAGACCAACTTATATTTTATTCAAAGTATTGGCAATAATAAAAGAAGCCTCATAATATATGAGATGGAGATCAACAAAAATATGGAAAGTTGATATTTTTGTAGATATCTTTACTCCATCGTTTAAAGTGCAGATGTCATGCCACATAAGCCGTAATGGCATTTTTCAAAAGTACTTAGCCATTTTGTATTTTGCCACATTATTTCCTTCCACCTTGTTAAATGACTTTTGCTCTCAGTGGCACTTGGTTGAAAGTCATTATAACTTGCTCTGATGCTATATGTTCTTTAGAGGTGCTCCTGTGGGCCATTCATCCCCATTCTTGGCCTAGTAAAGGCAGGCTCTGATCCCCCTGCAGCTGTAGACCATGCATCTTCCACCTTGAATTGATCTCTGCACCACTATCAGATTAACTTTACAGTAACTCTCTTTCAGCACCCCGCTTGCCTGCTCAAAATTCTTCAAGGGGTCTTTATTGTCCACAGATGAGAGGCAGCTTAGAGTCAAAAAACAGCACAGGAAGTGAAATCCAGAGACTTGCTTATAGATTGCTTGGCCTGGAAACATCACTGTTCATCAACACTCCTCAAATTCATTTAATGTCTGCTAATGTTTCAAGTTCCTCACCTCCCACACATCTTGCCAAAGGCTGTGGTCATTCCATGTCTTCATATTTTCAACTCTTAAAAGCCCTTGGAATAGTTGATCATCACACTTCGCCTGCTGAAATGCTTGGTTCTCCCAGCTTGCATGCACACCCTTGTTGTGAGGCTTTGCTCTCACTGCCTCTTCTCAGTCTCCTTTGCTGGCATTCCTTCAAGTGGTGTAGTCCCCTAGGGCTCTGTCCTCAAATCCCCTTATCTTCTTTATCTAAACTCTTTCTAGCAGATAGCAATAATCACATGGTTTCAGATATCATGCAGATGCTGATAATTTTCAAAGTTTTATATCCATGAATGAATTTTTTCCCTGAGTTCCCAACTTCAATACTTTCTCAGTATGTGCACTTGGCTGTTGGATGGAGATTTCAAAGTTATGATAGTCAAAGGGGAAATATCAGTGTCCCCTGCTATAGCTCTGTATCCCACCTAACTTTCCCCACTTCCATAAATAGAACTATTATGCTCCCCATTGGTCAGGCAAAAGTTCCAGAATTCACCTCTTTTCCTCTGGCCACACATAGCGCCCAGGAAGTCCTTTGGCTCTGTCTCCAAAATCAATACTGGATGTGACTCTTACTGTTTCCGCTGTCATAGCCTCAGTTCAAGCCACCAGCATCTGGCCTAGTGTGCTGCAAAAGCTCTTAACTAGCCTCTCTGACACTCCTCAGAGCAGCCTAGTCTAAACCATATAATGTATTCCTCTCCTAAAGAGTTTCCGATAAATTTTCATTACCTGTAGACTAAACATCTAAGCTGTTCACCATGGCCTGCAGCATACCCCCCCCATACACCCCATTCCTTGTTAGGCTCCAGCCATATTGGCTTTCATGGTGTTCCTTAAACTTGCTAAGTTATTCCTGTATAGGTCTTTGCTCTTACTGCTTTTCTTATTTAGAATGCTCTTGACCCACATCTTCTCAGGTATGGCTCCTTCTTGTTCAAGTCTCAGCTCCAATGTCACTTCTTTGAACAGGCCAACTGTGATGTAGGTTTGAGCAATTTCCTCTCTCTATCTCCAGTTTTCCTTTTACCACATTGTTTTCTTCATAGGGCTTACCAGAACCTTAAATGATCAATTTACTTGTTCATTTCTTTTGTTTTTTTCTGTCTGTCTCTCCCCACTATGGACTCACTGAGGTCAATGACATTTTGTCACTCACCCTTGCATCTCAGCGCTTAGTACAGCAAATAGTACTCCAAAGCATTTGTTGATACATTCACTACCTTCAGCCTGGTTTCCTTATCTGTAAAACAAAGGTGTTAGGACAGGTGGCCTCTGAACCTCTCCCTCCTAGACAGCTTTAATTCTTGTCACGTCTCTAGCCCTCTGATCAATCCAGCTGACCTCCTTAATGTCCCATGAATGGGCCATTTTTTCAGGCCTTGGGGCTTAATTCTTTTCTGTCCCAAGTGTCCTCCCTTCTCTTCCGTGCTAGCCAGATTCTTTAAGGATTTTCCTTCTCCCTTTGTTTATACCCCTCAGAGAGGGATGTACTTGTTTTATGCATACATGTCTTGCTTCTACTAGGTGGTGAGCTCCTAAGCATGGGGCTGTGATTTATAGTTATGTCTTGAGTCCCTATGGGAGCGGTTACGGTACAAGCATATAAGGCATACTCAGTATATCCCTTATGACCCAATAAGGGCATGGTGTCATTAAAAAACATTGCTTTCCGAAGAATAAAAAATGTTTGGACTGTTTTTACTAATTTACATAGGACAAAATAGATTTTTAAAATGCAATCAAATGGGTGTGTCTTTATTGAGTCTGAACTAGAGGCGGAAAAAAAAAGGAATTTAGACTTAGGACGACACGGTTTTGTTTTGTTTTGTTTTGTTTTTTTGTTTTGCAAACATTTGTAAGCAATCTTACCAAAATGTTTTTTTTTTAATAAAAATAAATTCATAGAACTGAAAAGAGAACTAGGTGGACATTGTTTTTTTATTATTAACTGCGATGGAAGCTTGAGTTGGGGTTTTAATTTGGTTTGGTTTGTTCAGGTATTTGGCATTTCGGGAAGCTCTATGAAAATATCCCACCTACACTTTTTGGATATCCTCTTCCTGCTTGCCTTCAGAACAGCTTGGTTCTTTTAATAGCAATGGCTGAGTGGAGGGGAACCATTTATAGTGGGTAAATTTAAGTACAGTATGTCCTCCTGTTCCAAGCAAAAGTCATGCTAACTGCTTCGGGATTGGTGCAAATATGTTTTCTGTTTTATGTTGTTGGTCAGATCCCTGAAAACCCCGTGTTTGAGAAGGATGTTACTCATTCCTTACACAAGTGGAAGAATTACTGGTCAACTTTAAAAAAAAATTAGGAGCTGGGGAACACCTCCTCTATTCTTGATTTATTATCCTTTCAGAAGCTATTCTTAAAATGTCCATCGGCTCAATGGGAAAGCCTGGTGTTGAGGACAATCACATGCTTGTTTCTTCACGTAGTGTGTGATTCTAATGCTGTATGATCATGCTTGATTCAGTATACACAAATCGCAAATTCCTCTTAATCCAGAGTGGCTGGGACATCTGTGCTCAACATGAAGAGTAACCGTGTATTCCATTCATGGATTAACTATTTTCAAAGAATTCAGTCAAATATACTTACAGCATTTTAAAAAATGATTAATAACATTAAAGGCACATAGTAGCTCATGGTAATCATAGTGTACATCAATTATTTGTAAATAGTATTGCCATTCTAAAGAATGCCAGTGATCGGATTAATTCTCAGTCTATCCTAGAATTTGCTGTTTTGCATGAGCAGCTTTTTTCAAGACATCCATTTTTTTTTTTTTTTTTTTTTTTGAAAAGTGGAGATGAGAAAAAAGTCTGCTTCTATAAATATCCTGTTTGGGGTTAAAAAAAAAAATCTTTTTTCCCCTCCAGTGAATAAACACAAAGGATTTCCCAAAAGGTTGGTGTAGTTTTGCATGGGAGAGCTGTGTGTGTTGGGTACACAGCTGAGGACTGAAGGCAGGTGAATCTTGTTTCTGTGTTTCTGTGCAGCAGCCTCATGCCATTGTCTGAGCTACGTGGTGTCTGTAAAGAAACTGTGTAATGCCATAGGATTGGCATTACAAATTCCTTCTGTTAGGGTAACATTGCCAATATGGGCGGCGGAAAAGTTGTGCCTATGGGTGCTGGGGTGACCTTGTTAGATCCTGTGGAGAATTAATATCTATAGAGGTTGGGGTTGGGGAGACTGGAAATATAGAGAAATAGTGGATTACAGGTGCCTCCGTCAAAAAAGGCTGGGTCTGGGGCACCTGGGTGGCTTAGTCGGTTAAGCGTCCGACTTTCGCTTAGGTCATGATCTCGCGGTTCGTGGGCTCGAGCCCCGCGTCGGGCTCTGTGCTGACTGCCAGCTCAGAGCCTAGAGCCTATTTCAGAGTCTGTGTCTCCCTCTCTCTCTAACCCTCCCCTGCTCACGCTCTCTCTCTCTCTCTCTCTCCTAGAAATAAATAAAAATATTAAAAAAAAAAAAAGGCTGGGTCTATGGGAATAATACATTGAAAAACATCAAATGGGAAATTTATGAGCTTCTGAATCTATTCACATAGTATGCTCCATAAGGTAAAATTTGTATTGTTAGGATTTTATTTATCATATAAAAATGCACATAGAACTACTTTTATAAAGCTTTTGTCTGGTTTTATTATCTTTCTTAGAAGAAAGAAGAAACCCAACCATGCATGAAATCTTACTTTAACAAACCTCAACGCTGGCCATAAAAGGGCTAACGTCAGTTGCAGGAAAAGGATCGGTATTTAATTCAAATCTATGTGTTTCGATAAATCACGGTATTTCCTTAGTTTTGGTGAGATAGGGTGACTTGGACTTTTCTCTTTCATTTTCAGGTAAAGATGTGACTGCTATTTAAATGTGTTTCACCAAGTAGTACTGGGATTGTCACCGATCATTTACTGAAGAGAAAAAACACGGCATCAGTTTTTATTTTAAAATAAAGTGAGTTTGAAAGGTTTCATGCAATCACTGTCCATCCTGATTAGGTTTTCCAGTAGCCACTCGCACTTAGGCTTTGTTCTCGGTTGGTCATAACTGTTTAGGAAAGGTTGTGGCTTTTTGGAAGTGGTCCCAAAGACTCATTGTTCCAGACATCGGACATCCTTATGTTATTCAGGTCCTACGGTACTTGGTCTAAAACAGATTAATTACTAAACTCTCGGTGAATAATTAACCATTTGCCTTGTTCCCAAGTTATATACTCACTGGGTTAGAAATGATTTCCCAAACTACTGAAAATAGGGGAAGGTTATTCCTGGTTTCACAATGTCCCCGTTGTTACCGACTTGTGTGTGTGAGAGAGAGACATTAGCTGATACCTACGCACTGGTCCAGCTACTCAATCAAACCACTTCCTGGGGTTTTCTCGGGTAATGGCAGTGATTCAGAAGATACCACAGTAGTTTTAGAGGACTGCTCCTGCGTGTTTGCTCTGGGCCTGAATGACTGGGAGCTGACAAATTCAAAGGAGCATTTTTGTTGTAGTACTATGAAATCTGCAGGTTACTTTACTTGCTTAAAGTTGCATTTCAGCTGAGTTTCAGGTGGCCTGTCTGTGTGCTTTCAGATATATGTATATATATATTTTTTAAACTTTTACTAATTTTTTGAGAGAGGGAGAGAGACAGAGCATGAGTGGTGGAGGGCAGAGAGAGAGGGAGACATAGAATCTGAAGCAGGCTTCAGGCTCTGAGCATCAGACAGACTCAACGCCAGGCCTGAACTCACAAACCACGAGATCATGACCTGAGCCGAAGTCAGAAGCTTAAGCAACTGAACCAACAATATATATTTTAAAACCACTTATTTCATAGTAGTGGCCTACCAGATTAATTTGCATTAATTAACCAATCTGTGCCTCGGCTGAGTTTCCGTTACGTACAAAGTCCTATGTTAGGCCTGGGGGGAGACAGGAGAAAGGTAAGTCATTTGTAGCTGCCTTCAAGGGCTAATAGTAATTGCAGAAATGGGAGATCAAAATGCAGGAGGGCCAACTTGGTGTTAATGCAAATGTATGCAATCATACTTTTATAACTACCTGTGTCTATGATTTTAGCTTCTGATTCTATTCACATAGTATGTTCCATAAGGTAAAATTTTATTTTTAGGATTTTATTTATCATATGAAAATGCACATAGAACTATTTTTACAAAGTCTTTGTTTTGTTTTATTATCTTTCTTAGAAGAAATAAGAATTTCAAAATTATTTTGGAGTCACAACAGATGTGTTCTTCTCTGGCCTTCCAGAAGCTCCAAAACCACATTTTTGGCCACAGAGTAAACAATTTAAATTTGGGAATTTAAGACACTCGCTCTCCTCTGGGGTATCCTGATGCTTGGCCTGCCTTTTTCCTTCTGATAGTCGCAGACCTTCCCCTTTCCTCACAGCTGGATGATCTAACGAGAGACTGTATATGGAAGCCCTCAATAAGCTAGAAAGTGTTGTCAATAAGGACGTGTCAGTATTATTATCCTTGTCGCTGTTGTTTTCATGTATTGACTGTTTTGTCCTATCTCACCACACCACACCTGCCAGTAATTCACTGCTGCGATGATCTCACGGGAGAAGCTACCTTCTTCTTGAGCTTAAGAAAATTTGCGTCACTGGGGGGACCTTGTCGTAGGCAGGAAGTTGATTTCACCCACCCTGCCATCTGTGTTCTGATGGAGGCTGTCAGGAAAAGGAGGTGACGGGGAGGTGTTTGAAGGGAAGAGATGCCATGTGTTTATACAGTGTAGTCACTGTGCATTGGTTGGCTATCTGCACGTTGTAAGGCTCTCTTTACAAAAACTGATATTTGGTCTTATAGATAATTTTATTTCTGTTTTATTTTATTATTTTTTTAATGCTTATCTATTTTTGAGAGAGAGAGAGTACAAACAAGGGAGGGGCAGAGAGAGAGGAAGACACAGGATCCAAAGCAGGCCCCAGGCTCTGAGCTCTTGGCTGTCAGCGTGGAGCCTGATGCGGGGCTCGAACCCTTGAACCATGAGATCATGACCGCAGCTGAAGTCAGCAGCTTAACCGACTGAGCCACCCAAGCACCCCAATAATTTTATTTTTAAAGTGAGAGACGGTTCTTGGTTGCAGTTAAGAGTGTGGGCTCTGGAATTAAATTGTCATGTTTGTTGTCCTGGTTCCCTTCCTCCTAGCTGGGCGCAAATTGGGCATGTATTTCTCTGCATGCTTCAGTTTTGTTTTGTTTCATTATTTTCCCTTCTATATTGTAATGTAGGGGTAATTTAATTACATGGCAGGGCTTTTGTGATATTTAAAAGAAAAATGGATCTGAAGCCGTTTACACTCTTCTAGGTTCAAAGAGGAAGTAAAATTCTATGTTGAAGTGATGGAATGTACCATCTCTTTCACTGTTTTAGGTTTCTGTTATATGGGACTTGGGTGACTCTGAGAATATGTGTTTTTTTTCTTTAATATTTTTATTTATTTCTAGGAGAGAGAGAGAGACAGCATAAGCAGGGGAGGGTCAGAGAGAGAGGGAGTCACAGACTGAAACAGGCTCCAGGCTCTGTGCTGGCAGTCAGCGCAGAGCCCGACGCGGGGCTCGAACCCACGAACCGCGAGATCATGACCTAAGCGAAAGTCGGACGCTTAACCGACTAAGCCACCCAGGCGCCCCATGAGAATATGTGTTTTGAGAGGAAGAGAGAGGGAGCAGCGAGAGGTGGTTGGAGAGAGCAGGCGAATGCGTGTAGAAGAGAAAGAGGGTGCTGTGCTGAGGTGATCCTTCAGAGAAACAAACTCATGTGCTTAATGGGGCTGGGCCATTTGCAGACTTCTATATATACATCTATTTCATTTAATCTTCACAACAACCCCATTGTACAGATATGGGAATTGTGCCTCACAGGCAAGCGGCCAGAGTGGTACAGTGAGGTCAGACAAGCAGACCTCCTGAACTCAGGTGGTGCACACGTACACACGTACGCATGCACACCCACGCACACGTACACACGTATGCATGCACATGACTTCCTTTCTTCCAATACACAGGTCCTTCTCTGCTATGTGAAAATGTTCATGTTTATTTAAAAATTTTTTATGATTATTTATTTTTGAGAGAGAAAGAGACAGCATGAGTGGGGGAGGGGCAGAGAGAGAGGAGACACAGAACCCGAAACAGGCTCCAGGCTCTGAGCTGTGAGCATAGAGCCCAATGTGGGGCTCGAACTCACGGACTGTGAGATCATGACCTGAGGGGCAAAGTCGGGACGCGTAACTGACTGAGTCACCCAGGCGCCCCCAAAATGTCATATTTCTAATAACCCTGGTGCTGAATCCCAAAGGAGCAGAGAGTCATGTGCTGCTGCCGATACCCTGAGAGGTATTGGTGGGGACCCAGGGACCTCCTTCCACAGAGCTGAGAGCACTGACCCGCAGCTGTTCAGGGCTGGCCTTGCCACGATGGCTGGGAGGTTTTAAGCGTCTTCCCATCTCTTCCTGGCCTCTGAGTGAAGATTGTGTTTCATCTCTCTGAAGGCCTCTTTCAGGTCAGTGCTCTGTGGGGGAAATATCAGTCTTTCCTTTCTCCTACAAAGGAAGGTAATGAACACCTGTTCAGTGATTGAATACATAAGCTGCAAGATTAGTAGTATGAATATACTTTTAACCAGGCTTTTTCTTTTATTACTGTGTTAATGAACTTGAAGTTACTAAGTAAAGCTACTAACATATATAATCTAAACCTTAGTTTGGTGTAAGTCAGTCTTCTGATTGTAATTCAGGAGTACATTTTAAAATGCTGGTTGTCACTTAACATAGTTGTGTGTGGTATTCTTTGGGAGGGGATGGGGTTTTAAGATTAAGCATAGCTTTAAAAGTTTGATTTTTCTCCTTATTCTGATTTTCCTCTTTGCCATATTAAAAATCACATGATCAGAGAAAATTCAATGTGGTGCTTCAGCATTTTAAAAATATCACAAACACGTTTTAAAATTGGAACAAATGTTTCATACATGTTAATGACTAAAGATTAAATTAATTTTACTATTATATTTGAATACATGGTTTTTATGAAATCATTTTCTACTCTGAGTAAGGGATTTGTGTATTGTTGGTCTATTATTGGCAAGTAAATAAATTTGTGCATTAAAATTTTGATTAACCATAATACAATTTTTTTTTTTTGGTCTATGTGCACTTTATTTTTCAGAAGAAGTAACAGTGACTTATTTTGAAGCAACATCCTAGGCTAAGGTTGCTCAACATTGGTACTGTTGACATTGGGTCTGGACAATTCTTTGTTGTTGGTGGTCTATTTTGTGCCTTGTAGGATAGTTAGTAGTATTCTTGGGTGCTATGCAGTATATACCAGTACCTGTACCTAGTCCTAACAATGAAAAATGTCTCCAGACATTGCCAAATATCTCTGAGGGAGCAAAATAATCCTGGGCTGCCAGCCACTGATCTAGGATTTTTGATAAATATTCAAGTCTTCTACATGACTGAAGTCTGTATTATTCTATAATTTTGAATAGATGCTCAGAGTCATGCCAAGAAGGAGGAAATACTGTAGAGGAAATAAATTGTACTTCTCAATTTTGAAAAAATACGATTTTTCAACAACATGGGTCAAAACATTTTCTCATTAACAGTTACCATAATAAATCCAGTTAACCAGAATTCCAAATATTTGGTTGAACATTTCATCTTTTCTTTCAAAACAGATCCCCTTGATTCTGGATTGCTTTACAACAATGACTTGACAGTGTTTTTTAAAAACCGCAAATAAATGGAAATAATAGTATGATTTGCCACATATTAAATGCTCTCTCTGATGAGAACATTCTGTATGTTCCTTGCATATACTGAAAGGCTTAACTGCTTAACTGCCTTTAGAGAAGGGCATCTGCCTCAACAAAGTAGCAGTGCACAAAGGGCTGAGGTTGAGTTTTAGAGGTCTCTTCAAGGTCTCTGTAGTAGATGTTTTAGTGTAAGGAAGCAGAGAGATACACCTGGTTATTAATTGGCATAGAGAAACAGACATTTCACTTGGCCCAGGATTTAAGTGACTGCTTTTTAAAATGTGTTTTGCTAACAATAGAACATACTTTTATTCTGTGAACCATGGGCTGAAGCTTTAGCCAATCAGAGAAAGGAATTTACTGTATGGTAAAAGGAAGTATTTGCTCCGTTATTGTAGTACATGGCCTCTTGCCATCTTTGATAAAGGATTGAAGTGTTGTGCACCCAAAGTCTGCTACCCTCTTGACCCTTCATCAATCATCAACTGGGCTGTGAGGTTAAGTGAACTGTAGCTCAGTCTGATAACTATTGTTTAAGCGCCGTGTCACTCTTAAAAACGGAAATTTCTGACACAGCGGTCTTGCAGTGTGATGTCTTTCTGGTATTAAGATTATAGACATATGTTTCCTTTCTGTTGCTGATTGGTGCCAGATTAGCAGTATAAAACGATAATATAGAAGGCTTGAAATTGGGTTATTCAGATGGGTGACCCTGAGACCGTTGGGAATTTCTTTTTATTTTTAAAAATAAGAACGTATACAAAAATAAGTGACCTGTTCTAGCACAACATTTCAAGAATTTCACATGGGATCCTACTGGAATTTTTATTATCTAAAAAACACTAGGCTACTTTCCAACCCCTGCATGCTACTCCTTCACTGTTAATGTTTTAATTATTGGTAGCAGGTATTGATCCACATATTTTCTAAATTACTGATGGCACATACATATTCTTTCATCATGCTTTTTTTTTTTCTGATTAGTTCAGGAAAACTTTCTAAGAGCTATGTCCAGTATTCAATGCCGTCTGTCATCTAATCTCTATACTTACGCCGCGTTCTTAAACAAGTAGAGTAATGTATCAGCCGCAGCTGTTGCTGACCAAAGCTGTCCCAGAAGTGGGTGGAGGAAGAATCGGGGCTGGTGTGTGCAGGTTCTGTGTATCAAAGCATATCTGTTGCAGTCAATCTGTGATGATAACAACTGGCTTGTAGAAGGCACTTCAAGCCTTTGACCAAGTGTACAGTAGATTCGAGGCCATCGTGATAAATACCACTGGCAGCTAATAAAAATTGGTTGAATAACGTACAGTTGCCTGACTTGTATAATAAATAGTCATTAATGGGTAGTTTTGGCTGTAGCCTTTCTTTAAAGTTATAAACATCAAGCCTGATGATAGCATACAAAGTTTTAAAAAAGACAAATGAAAATACGTAATGGCAAAAGAGTAAAATGGTTTTTTTTCTGACATAAGCAAGCAGTGATGCTTTCTAATTAAGTGTATTTTGATTAAAATAAATGTTTACACCATAACATCTATCCAGCTGCTTATTAGAGGAATACTGACACCACACTTGCCAGAGCTGGTTAGAAATAGGGGAGTCAGTACATCCCTATATACTGTATAAGATCCCTCACATCCCTATATAAGATTCCTCATAACCCACTGGATCTCCTCAGTCACCATCTTCCATATGCTCCTATTCTCCAGTTTACCGTGGGGCCGGGGAAAAGAACTGAAAATCCTCATCAAAAAATTGTAGGGGCACCTGGGCAGCTTAGTTGGTTAAGCGTCCGACTCTTGGTTTTGGCTCAGGTCATGATCTCATGGTTCGTGAGTTTGAGCCCTGCACCGGGCTCTCTGCTGATAGTGCAGAACCTGCTTGGGATTCTTCTCTCTGTTTCTCCTCTGCTCTCTCTCTTGCTCTCAGAATAAATAAATAGACAAAAAAAATATAGTCAATTTTTATCTTCTTTCCATTTTTAATAAAGACAGTTTAAAGCAATGAAAATCTGGTTTTTTTAAGCAGTTAGAAAGGGATAATTGGCCATTTTGGGCTGAGTCTCCTTGCATTTTAACCCTGTTGGGGTAAAATAAAATCCTGATTTAGTTCAGTCAATTAAAGGAGAAACTTACCTTGAAGATAAAAAGAAAGTCCTTTGTGCAGCTTTACAGGTTAGTCCTCTCAGTAATTCTCCTCAATATCATTAACATAAAAATACATACTGCTTTTGGAATTATCCACATGTTTTTCAGTAGCTATGGCATGTCCAAATTCATAAGACTGCCGGTGCCTCACAAAACCAAGCTTCCAGACAAAATACTTGTGTTCTAGAAACTTAACGATAGACTCTTTGATATGGATACACATATGGAGGGCAAAGACATAAAAGAGTAAGCTGTTACCTTATTCCAAAAGAAGGCTTTACCACCGAGGTGAAATTTCAGGAACTGTTTATTACTAGAAATATCTATGTGGCTGGGGGTTGGGAAAAAGGAAATGTGTGCCAATGATTATGCTCAAAGATTTATTAATAGCTAACATTTACTGAGTACTTATTATGTGCCAGACAGGCATGCTTTATGTGTATTAACTTATTTTGTTTTCCAACAAATGTTTGAGGCAGTTGCAATTTATCATCTCCATTTTTTAGATGAGGAAACTGAGGCACAAGGAAAATAAATAATATGCTTGATTAGAGGTAGCAAGAGGCAGAAGGATGTCTCTTAAGCAATACACCACTCTGTTGGTCTTATTTGATTTCCAGCCCAGCCCTGCCAAGGGCAGATTTTCTTCACTTTAAAACTGAACAACTTGAAGCTCCGAGAGGTCAACGTAGTCAAAGCCGTAGGTGACCCATGGCAGAGGAAGGATTTGAACTAAGGTCTGACCCTCTCAGAAGTCTGTGCTTTTTCACTGCAAGAGGAAGCCTTCTGGGGGAGGCTCCGAGAGGCATTGTTGACAAACAGCACTCCTTCCCTGGGAGAAAAATTAAGGTTATACAGAAGTCTCTGTAAGTCATCCACAGTTCGTCGTGAGGCAGTAGTTTCGGTTGCTTACTGAAGCATGTGAAACCCCTCCTGGCTCAAGTCTATCTTAAAGAAACCGTCTGTCTCTGCCATCACCCCAGGTTGTGCTTCATTTCTTTTGCTGCACCTCTTTTCAGTGTACTGGGCTGTTCTGTTCCTGTTTATAAATCTTTTAAGTGTGCACATTAAAAAAGTAATTAAATTGTCATCATAATTTATAGTATGCCTGAAGTCAGTCACCTAATTAAACTACAAAAGAAGAGAGGTGATAGATTTCTATGCATTTATTAAGTATTACTGTATGCATTATGCAAGGATTTTGAGCCAAGTAAAGGAGAAAACTAAATGGTAACACAAGTCTTCAAAAGTTTTCTCATTTCTGCTCTTCTCAATTGAGTAAGTTGAGATCCTCACTAGTTAGTAGCATAAACCCAATCTCTTTTTGGTTAATTGTTAATGAAATTATGGTTTTTATGTCTTTCATTCAGCATTTTCTTAGAATGTTCCTGACATTAATGCATGCCACCCAACATCCTCACTGAATAAGCAATTAGAAATATAATAGAAAACAAAATTTGAATTCATGGGTTATATGTAGCAGTCCAAACTCTATCTTGAATTACAAGAATGCAGAGTGTTAGATACCCAGGGTCATTCAGAGGAAATTTGGTTTCTCCAGAGCAATAGTGACCATAGTATACTTATTTTCTTATTAGAGAATAAAAAACTACAACAATGGAAACAAAACCCAAATAGACTATAATAAAACTGGTGCTAGAGGAAACAATTTTTTTTTTTTACAAATAGTTTATTGTCAAATTAGTTTCCACATAACACTCAGTGCTCATCCCCACAAGTGCCCTCCTCCATGCCCATCCCCCCTCCCCCCCACATCCATCAGTCCTCAGTTTTTGTCAGCATTCAGGAGTCTCTCATGGTTTGCCTCTCTCCCTTTCCCCCACCATTTCCACCCTTCTTCTCCCCCTTGTTCCTCCGTCAAGTTCCTCCTAATCCTCCTATACGTGCAAACATATGATATTTGTCCTTCTCTGCCTGACTTATTTCGCTCAGCATAACACCCTCAAGGTCCATCCATGTTGCTACACATGGCCAGATTTCATTCTTTCTCATTGACATGTGTATTCCATGGTACAGATAAACCACATCTTCTTGATCCATTCGTCCGTTGATGGACACTTAGGCTCTTTCCATGTTTTAGCTATTGTGGAGAGTGCTGCTATGAACATTGGGGTACATGTGCTCCTATGCATCAGCATTTCTGTATCCCTTGGGTAAATTCCTAGCAGTGCTATTGCTGGGTCATAGGGGAGTTCTATTGTGAGTTTCCTGAGGAACGTCCACACTGTTTTCCAGAGGGGCTGTACCAGTTTACATTCCCACCAACAGTGTAGGAGGGTGCCCGTTTCTCCACATCCTCGCCAACATCTAGAGTTCTCTGATTAGCTCATTTTAGCCACTCTGACTGGCGTGAGGTGGTATCTCAGTGTGGTTTTGATTTGTATTTCCCTGATGAGGGATGCTGAGCATCGGAGGAAACAATTTTTGAAGAGTGTATTTTTTAAATTTTAAGCTCTAACACATATATGTGTAGATTTATTTTAGGAAGTGAGAATCGATCACTTATTTGAGGAGGTGAGACTCAGTCACTTACATAGATATTTCAGCCCCTTGGGAGGTAATTGCTGTTTGTTATGGAATGAGCTGATCTTGTCCTTTTGGGGTTTAGGCCTTTGAGGGAAGGAAGAATGAGGACTATAATCAAAGTATCATCCAGGCAAGTGACAGATTGTGTGCCGTGAATTTTCCCTTCGTATTTAATTTGGGAGGGGGCAGGGTGGATTGAACTGAAATCCCAAAAGAGGCAATCTTTTTTTAAAACCAGAATCTACAATAGAGAGCAGAGTAAAAGGCATTTAACTGAGACATACAATAGCAAATGCGTATACCTAGAAGTTATTGGGTGCTCAAAAAATAATTGAATGAACAAGTTTCACTTAGGTATAAGATTCCAGTTTCTTTGTTCTTCTAGGTGCATGTAGGATACCCCCAACTTATAAACAGTTTTGTGGATAGTATTTATTTTTCTTTGCTAAGTCACAAAAACTGAGTTGATCTGTAAAGCACTTGCAGTATTAGTAATAGGTAAGGAGTTATATACCTGGGTGTCTGTTTCTCTGGAAAAATGCATTCTGAATGACAAGCTGGGATATTGGAGAACATGCTCTTTCTGCTATTGTGGGAGCCGCATCTCTCCCACTCCTGATTTTTTTGGCTACTCCTAGAGTTCTTAGTTGAAGGGATCTGGGGAGCCTCCTGCTGACGTTCCTGTAGGCTGGACAGTCCAGGAGAGACAGTGAAGATGGTTCTAATTCAAGGCTGCAGGACACAGGGGAGAGTCAGGCAAAAGAGTGAAATCCTCAACATGAGTAGCAGAGAGAAAAGAAAGGGATCCCCCTACAGCCCTCTTTCTGGTCTGACTGCCTACTGGGTGGTCTTTCCAATGGAAGAGGCAAAGGTAAATCATGCATGTTTAATTTGAAAACTACTAACACATATATTTCCTTTTAATATGATCTTTGTTTAGAGCAGTGTAAACATTCTTCCATCCTGGAACAAAAGCTACATAAGATAATAAGGATGAGATTTAAAGAAAGATTTTGCTCATAAATGTGTTTTAGGGACATGTGGACTATAAATATTCTTTGAATCAGTTCTCACTGGAATGTGAGCTTTTCCGTAGAAAGAAATCCATCTTATTTCTGATAAGATCCTAGCACCTGCCCCCGAGGTATAAAGAGTAGACCCTGAAAATGTGTAATATGTAAAAGCATGGTTAGATGAAGGTAGATGTGAAGGATTTTGAAAATCTTGATTTGGTACTTTGATTTACTTTAAATCTGGCATGACATATACCACTGAATTTGACCTCTTTGGGGAAAGACTTTCCAAATTTATTTTTTTCTCCTTTACTTCTGAGAACTCAATGAAATCTTTAGAAGGATTCGTAACTTGATATTTGCCATGCACCATCTTTAAAAATATTTTGTCATATTATATCTGGTATGCTTTTTAATTCTTCAGAGAGTAGTATTTTAGAAATTATTTTATGCGTAGTAACTATTAATAGCCATTGCTTCTTTAGAAGTTAATTCATAATTTCCAAACAGATTTAAGGTTTTAAAACAAAAACAGTGTATGTGTGAATGTCAGGAACATTGACAAGGCTGAGAAAAGATTTGGCTTGTGTTTAGGATTTATATTAAACCCCAAACTACTATAATTAGGAGTTTCTTTATGCATATAGTTTTGATGTTTGAGGTTTCAAATTAAATTTTGTGGTGTATTATGTTGGAAGCTGTGGACAGAGAATTTATAAGGAATACATAACCAAACCTATTTTTTCCATTTTTTATATATTGCATTTGGTACAACAGCAAGTCCATTACACAATATGTATGTATTTTAACTGCTGAAAGTAGTAACATTGTTTCAGGAAGAATTGACACTTGGCTTTCACATCTGGAATCTAGTACAATAAATTGGTTTCATTCCCTCTTGTAATTATATTAGCTAAACCCATGTTTCATTTATGAGTGTTTCTTGTCTGCTATGGAGATTTATATAGCAGGGAAAGAGAATGTAGGGCAGAGAAAAGATTCAGGTATAAAATATTGATAAGAGAATCTTACAGAGATGGCCAAGCTGATGTGCCTCCTTAACTGCATAAACCTAAAATTTCCTGAAAAAGTTTTTCTCAAGTAACATTATAAGTATCTAAACGCTGTTTTATTGTTGTTGGTGGTGGTTTTAATCATTACAGAAATCAATAGCTCTCAAGCTATTTTCCCCCACCTTCCTGTAGCTGTGCAGTGTAGGCATCTGCTACTGCAGGTGGACCAAATTCTAAACTCTAGTAAGACAGCCATACTGTCTGGGTCTACTAACTTACTACTTCTTTCTCAGGAGTCCACTTTGAAATGGAATCCTTTTCTGAAGAGACGTTCCATACACTGAATTGTATCTATTTATAATTTGAATGTATGGGGCTGGCGACTTAGAACTTAAGACAACATTCACATTGTTCAGAGGGAGAGAGATCATTTCAAGGGCATTTATTAATGACTTGGAAAGAAAGTCAAAGGAGATCTATGTTGCGGAATGTTAATTATTTTCTTGCATCAGCCTCATTGCAAAATGTATATGTCTTTTATAAATTTGTGTTATATGTATGATGCTATTGTTTTATACAAGGACACCTGTAAGAAACAGAATTATTTTATTGGGCTGGTGATGTTGCTCATAGTTTGTCAAATGTTTTTGCATTAGATCTTTGATTTACGTGAGACATGGCATTTCATTTTTTTCATATATAGAAACGGTGGTGTATTCATCTGAAGCCTATCATACATATATATGTTAGAGCTCATCATTATTAGTATATTGCTTTTTATAGATCAATCATGTTGAGTATTAATATTGGAGAAGGCCGGTTTAGTTGATCTGTCAATGAGTAGGGAAAGACTTTGCTCCCTAGTAACAAAATATGTGACGATGATTATGTATGTTTATTTCCAAAAATATAGGGGCAAAGAGGCTTTGTTTTTCTAACCAACATTTTCCTATGTGAATGCACTTAAGCATTTGAATATGTTGTTTTATTGCCTTCACGTGTCACTGTTGTTATGGGGTTGGTTGTGTTTTTAGTCATCCGATGGAAGCATGTACTAAGTAGATTTTTAATTTCCTTGAAAATTGATCCAAGGCTTCTGTGAAATGGTGGTTGACTTAACTTCTGTTTCTCTTTTATTTTTTTCACAGTTAAATGAAGCACATAGGAATCAAAGGGGATTTACCTTATCTTAAAAGTCTATTTGTTAGACAAGTTGCAAAATTTAAATTTTTATCTTCTTGCTTCTTCTTAACATTGCGGGAATCACGTAAAGTCACCGCACGTACATTTAAGTATACTTATGGCTCAGCATTTTTCTTACCCCTTTTACAGCTCAGGAAAAATTTAGAAGGTCTTAGGGGGGATAGAGGAAATGAATGGCTGCCTTTCTTTTATAAGGAGAATTTATATGAGGAAAAATATTTGCATTTTCCCTATTGTGAGGTTTAACCAAAATGAAAATTTGACTTTGGTTAGAATCCCTTCCCTGTCAGTGACTTTCAAAGGCTATTACCTCAATTTCTTGCCTAGCAGGACAGTAATAAACATTTTGTCTTCAACTTCCTTTAAAATTTTTTTTCCTCTGGTCCTTGTTTTGACAAGTTTTTGTGGCTCAATTATTATTGCCTTGCCTTTGAACTGATGCTGTTGTCTGAGGAAACACCTCAGACTTTTCTAGTAGTGAGCAAAAGTTAGAGTGTAGGTAAAAGAAAAAATCGTACAGAGAAATCTGTGTTTTACGCCTTTTCATATTTCCACAATGTCTTCACGGGCCCTGACCCCAAACTAGGCAATCACAGGTGATTAATTTAACAGCACTCAGCAGATATTTATTGAGCATCTGTTATGTGCTAGGTCCTGAGCAGTGAGCAGAGTGCAATTTCTGTCTCTAGGAGCTCTGGGTTTATAAGAAAATCAGAAGCGAGCAAACTCCTGTACAGTAGATGAGGGTTTCCACAGAGTTGGGTGCAGGTGGGTGGGAGGTGAGCCAAAGGTGGTCATGAATCAACAGTGCCTGTGTGGGGGCATTCATTCTGAGCAAATATTAATCAAATAGTAATCCCCTGCTATTTTCCAGGCGCTGTTTAAGGTGTCAGGGATAAGGGGGTGAACAAAAAAGCTTCCTGAGAAGCTTCTATCCTACTATGGGGAACAGATAGATGCCAGCCTTCCTAGGACATTCGCTCTATGTGTAGGTGTACTCAACAGGTGGAGAGAGGGTTTTGGAGGTGACAGTGGAGCAGGGAGTTTTGGGGGTCAGGCAGAAGGAACAGCCACCCTTGTGATAATGTGCACTGCATGCATGTGCTTAGATTTCTCCTGGAAAGGACACTAACATTTCAAAGTGAAGGAGAGGACTCTTAGAATAATTGAGATGATATGTCAAGCAGGGCACTTGACGCTGTGTGTCATGTTAAGGCCACCAGATTCCAGCCAGACTCAACCAACGTGGAGGTGCCGTTGCCCTGCTCCTGGTTCTGGTCCCGGCCATAGGGTGGCGGGGTGTTGCCCAGGCCTGGGCTGAAATCCCCTTTCCAGGGAGAGGCTCTCTTCCTCCCAAAGCTCCCGACTCAGTACCCCCAGCTCTCTCTTCCACCCACTTCTTGGCACAGGGCAGATGCTGGCTTGGAAAGGATAAATCTGACCTAAAATTAAGCCCTGAGTTATAATATAAAAAAAAAAATGCCCATGATTAGGTGTTTACAGCACCAAATCTTCAACAATTAAAGAGAAAAGGAGTGGGTGGGGTAAAAAATAGCAATACCCACACTCTGAAGTTTTTGAGAAAAACAGGAAACTAGTCTTTTTTAACCAGTGATGCCCAGAACTGGTTATTGCAAAGAGGGTTGTTTTTCTAATGCATTGTGGTCGGCGCAGCTGTGCCAGAAGTAGATTTCTGCTCATTATGACAGCCGTCTGTGGATTTCTTTAGCTGACAAACCTATAGACAGGCAAGCATAATTATCAGTAGTAACCTGGTCATTATGGCCGGATGGTGCTTGGAAAACAATTTGCACAAGTCCTGAAAGCCCGTGAGAACACACAAAGTAAGAGCATTTGGCGAACATGCAGCTATTTCCGGGAGTTGTGAATGACCCAGACGTATGAACCATACAATAGCTTATTGTAGAAGGACTGTTTGAAACCTCTCTTTATTTGGATTTTTATTATAAGTTGACAGATAACATTGGAGCAAGTGACATAATATTTTTTCTAATTTGCTCATTTACTCAAGCTCTACTTTCTAACAGCGTTTTAGACCTCTTTATTTTTTGCTTCTATTCGCTGGTTGGTGGCAATGAAATAACAATTTAAAAAGTAAAATTGAGATCCCAGAGATGTTGTCTGTCATTCTCAGAATTCAGAAATGCACCATCCCCACTACATTTGTGGACAACAGGAAAAAATGATCACAGAAGGGATTGTTTGGGCAATTATTGATTAGCTTTGGCATTCTGAAAAATGTGAGCCAAGTTGAAATAAAGTAATTCCCCTTCTCTGCCCTGCATTCATGCACGGAAGACTAAGTTAGTACAGACTAGTCATGGAGGTTTCCCCTCAACTTCCTGTGTGGGTTCAGTGTCATTGGGGAGCCCCTCTAAACCAGAGTTCTCCCTTGCAGCCCATTTCTGTGTGCAAGTGGAGATATCATCTTTTGAAAGGTAAAAAGGGGCATTAGACTTTTGAAAGTTGGGTAATATAACCTAGATTTCATTGCTTATTGCATTTTATGGTCGCCAAGGCAAGCATTTGGTCTGTGCGTTGAAGGATTTACACTTGTCTGTTTGTATCAGACTTTACAGTTATCTCTTTAATAAGATAATTACTCACACTTCTCTATTGTGAAGCTTGTTTACAGTGCTTGATCCAGGCAGTGTGTCTGGGCTTAGCGATACCCCCTGTCCAGCTGACTTCCCCGGGCTGCTCCAAAAAAGGCAATCAGTACTGCTATTGATTTTTGTAGCACATTGGTTGCGTTAGAGTTCTCTGCAGTGAGAAGGAACTCAACTCTGGGCATCTGTCTGCCTTTTCATTTTACTAGGAAAGTACTGCACGTGGAGTCTTCAACAGGAATTGAAGAGGATTCTTTTCCCTCCTACCTCTTAGGGTGGCCTGGGAAGAGTCCTAGATATAGGTAAAGGGGAGCAGTAGGTGAAAGGGGGGAGGGCTGAAAAGGGCTCCTATTTTTAACCCCTTGCTGTCTATTTCTTAGTGAAGTGGGGTGAGTGAGAGTACCTGCCATTTCCCCCTTCAACAGCATGTGGCAAAAAGTAGTGAGATGGTGGTTGTCAAGAACTCTCAGATGCAGATGGCAGGAGTTTTAAACAGCACCGGCTCTTAAAGAAACAAAATAAGCCCAAACAAAAACAAGCCCAGAAAGCAAACATGCTTTATCAGAAGGCCTCATATTCCAAACACATATTAAAATCCTAGTGTTTCTGCTGGAAAAACATAGCCCTGGGGAAGCTGTGATAAGGTGGAAATGGCAGAAAAATAGTCTTTTTTTTTTTTAGTTCTACTTCTCCTTACATAGGCCCCCACAGTGGCATATTTTTAATGCATTTTCATATTCTGATGTTTAAAACCTTGAGGACAAGAAATATAATCTTTTACTTTTCATACTTGGTAGGGCCTGAGTATGTCTTTGACACTGTTACTTTTAAACAGCCACGGGAAGCATGTGAACAGAAGCGCAGCATGGAAATCTCAGGGGGGCGGGGCACTCATGAAAAGGGTGTCCATTCTTAGTGAATGAAAATTGTCTCAGCAGATCGTTCAGTCCTGCCAAGCAGCTCCCTAGCACTAGAATTACTTTGGGTCCCCACCCAATGACTCTAAGTACGTAAAGTATTTGTCTGTTACATATAAAGGCTCCTCAAATTGGCATTGTTGCTGCCTTCCCGTTTTGCTTTTGTCTGTGGTTTTTATTACAAAGACACAGTTAAAAACTGTCTTTTTACTCTGTCCCTCCTAATGAGAAGAGGGTGCTCGGGAGGTGATGGCTGTCTGCGGGAGGCTGTGGCTGCCGAGGCCAGTGTGTAATGATTAGGCCTTTCCCTGCTGTGCACACATGGAGATTGTTTTTTGATTCCATACAGTCATCACTTCTGATACAGCCTGGAGCTAGGCGGACACGTGCTCTGTCAGGATTGGGACCGTTTTTCGCTTTTGTTCAAAAAGGCTTCTCTTGTGGGACTGCTCAGTGCCTGGGTCTGCTGTGCTCTCAGATACCCCACCGTGGGAGCCCTCGCTGTAGAGGGCTTCGCAAGGTCTCTTTTGACAACGTTCTTTGCAGCAGCCCCTTTCGCATTACCATCTGGGAGGAAAACGATCATGGCAGTAGGGATTGAAAGGGAGGCTGGAGATGACTAAGTCGAACTCTCTCTCTATTCAGTTGAAGGAAGAGAGGACCAGAGAGGGGTTATGGCCCTTGTACTGGTCATGGAACTGCTTGTGCCCTGATTAGTGACCCTGCTTTTGTTCTTTTTCACACATCCAGCCCAGTAAAGGATTTCCTGGGGGAGCTGAGCACCTCTGGAGCTAGATGACACTCCTGGGTTGTCCCTGGATGCTTAGTGAGGAATACGGCTGCTGTTAATGGAAACGCTTAAGAAGCAGAATGTGGCATCAGTGGCAGGGTTTACATTCAATAGGAGCTTACACAGCACAGCACCCTGCTCTAGAAAGCAGCAGCTTGGTCCCAGTGATACCAAGTTCATGCCATCCGTACCCTTACTGCAAGGCTCTCAACGTTTGGCTCCCTTGATTTTATTTTTTTCAGTTAAAAATCAGATGTCATCCTCTGTTAATTCTGATGAATGATGTTGATCGTTTATAGAATTTCCTGTAGTTGACCCTGATTTTCACAGTGGAGTTTGAGTGATAAGGTAATCTGTGGGCTTTGGGTGCTATCACAAATCACATGCTTAGATGCATCATGAGCACAGTAACAAATAACAAAAAGTTACTGTAGCACAGTTACAGAGTTAGAAGGTTTCTCAACTTGGTGCTGAGAGTTAGGGGAGGTTGATTCTTTGTTGTGGGGGGCTGTCCTGTGCATTGTAGGATATGAACCAGCATCCCTGATCTCTAGCCCCCTCCCCAGTGGTGATAACCAGAAATAACCGCAGGCATTGGCCCAGTGTCTCTTGGGGGACAGAATCCCCCTGGTTGAGAACTGATGTAGATCAACAGGAAATCTGAGGAGCACTGCGCGTATGCTGGCCTGAAGCAGATTCTCATTTACAACATACAGCTTGACTTTTAGAAGCCAGAGAAGGAAAGTGAGGATTGGGAGGGCTAAATTACTAAATGATGAATTTTCCGAATCCTGTGACAGAGTGAAGAGCAGCTCAGACTGGGGGATTTCCCCTGCTGGCTTGTGGCAGGAATTCCCTTTCTCTTCCTCTTGCCCTCAGCATGAGGACACTTCCTTTTCACCACACAGCCTGTGTGTGACTCCCCTACTCTCAGGGCCACCTCCTGGCCTCCACTTTTCTGCTCCCTCAGTTGCTACCGGTAACTGGACCATCACTGCTGCCTTTGCAAAAGATGACTGCCACTAAGATTCTCCCTCCTGATGCCCCTGACTCATCACTCTGCTCCTGGAGAATGTGTCTTGCTGTTCTTATTATTCACATCTCAGGGTTTTACCTAAACTTTTATGGCCCATGTAGGAAAAAGTGAGGAGTAGTTTCATATCCCATTGATTAAAGTCCTTAGCGTGACTGTTCTTTCAAATAAAAGCCATGATATATAAGGCGATATAGATTCTGTAGTACTCTTATTACATGGCCTTAGGCTAGCCTGGGAGGCCAGTTGCTATCTGTGACTGGTTCTAGAGGGATACATTCCAAATTTCAAAAGTAAGCATAAAAGAGAACTTTTGGAACATGACTTATTTTAAGAAGGAACCATTTTGGCAGGCTGGAAGATGAAGTTTCATAGTCCAGCTTGTGCCTGTTCCTAGGAGGTTCTTCACCAAAGTCACAAGGAGACTGTCGAGTAGGCAGCTTAGACTCTGTCTTCCACTAGGGCTTCCCTCCCTAAATCCCAGACTTGGAGGGCAGACAGGCTAGACAGCCTACGGTTTGCTTCTCTGATGTGGACAAAGTAGACATCTGGCAGTCTACTTGTATTCTATTTGGACATGCTCCTGTGTATAATCTTTGCCAAGTGGACTTAGTCTGCCAAAGTCTGCCGAAAGAGGAAAAGGCAAACACCTGAATCTATGGACTAAAACACTAACTGAAGGAAATCATAACAAAACAACTGGAATCTTAGCAGGTTCTAGAAAGAGTAAAAAAAAAAAAGATACATGTTGTACAAGTATGCAATTAAACTAAGGGGAGTTTAGATTCATTAAAAGATAAGAAATACCTTGCTTTTTGTTTCTACATCAAATAAATTTTTACCTCAAGTTTGTCAAAGATAGAGATGTTTATCACCTTAGACTAACAAAAGTCCAATGGAAAATGCTGCTACTCCAAGACTTGAAAGAGTCTTCAGTTCTGACAAATCCTGTCTAGTTCCCCCTCGCCCACCACCACCACCACCCTTTCTCTCTTGTCAGATTGCACAAATTGGTATGTTAGACTCAGTGATAAATCCGTGCAAGCTAGAATAAGAGAATGTGACTCAGGAAGAGTGACTTCTTTCAGGAAGTTTCTAGATCATCTGTACTGATGATTTCCAAATGGGATTCTGGATGCTCTGGGACATTTACCAGTTTTGATGTGGTGGAGTTAACATGTGTCTGTTTTAATCCCCTCTGTGTTTGAGGCTTCAGATCATGACAGGAGGGATGCTTACCTTCCACAGTTTAAATTGTGTGCACTTAGAAGAGAGTCACCTTTCTCAAATACTATTACATGGCTGCCTGATTACGTGGCTTGTCTTCTGTTACCGGATCTACACAGTAACAACCTGTTTTCAATGTCTGTCCTTTCCAAGCCCCTAAGTTCTATGAGGACAAGAACCACAGCTTTGGGAGTACCCAATTATTGTTTGTTGAATGAATAATTGAATAAATGACAGGAAGAAAAGGAATTCACCATGAACATTTTATAGGAAAAGTACATTTTTTAATAGAAAAATTAAATAAAGACATTTCCCAATAATGAAGTTAAAACACAACTTAAAAGAATATCATGTAGTGAAGTTTTGTTTCTTTTTTGGAAATTTGTGGCTTTTGTTTAAGAACAAAGAAATGTTGTGTTTTCTGGAGAAAGAGAGCATGGCATGCCCTCCAAAATTAATCTAGTGGATCATAGGCGTATAAAGTCCTCCGAACCCATAAACTTTAGTCTTAGTTTATAGTAATACACACTTTTCAGTGCCAAAGTAAATTAGGACAATGATCTGGGCAAAAGAATACTCTTTGAGTTGTATAAGAAAGATTTTGATTTTGTTGCCCAATTTAGAGCAGTGACCTTCATTCTGAGTGTGAAAATGTTCTATCATTGTTGTATACAGACCTGGTTGACCCAGCTGAAACTATTGCATGTGGTTCAGTCCTATCAGTATAGACAGTGAGTAATAGGAATGGTTCAATATATTACACTTTCTTTGGATTGGCACTGGTGGTTCATTTGCCAGATCGAAATGACGAGTAGAGCTGAAAATTGAGGGCAAATAATTGCCGGGTGCTTGGATTTCTTCAAATCAAGCATCTTTTTATATTGCTACTATGTATATGTTTTCAAAAGCTTTGGGTTTGAGTCAGACTCGCTGGATTTAAAGAAAAACACACACACACATTTTCAGCACTTCATGTGAGGTAATGGATATGCTCTTTAACCTTGGGGCCTTAAGTCCTCGGTAAGGGAGGTAATACTAGTGCCTGCCTCAGAAAGGATTTAATGAGAAGATACACATAAATCACTGAGCAGATTGCCGAAACACAAGGATTCGGTAAATGTTGATTATTTTTATCATTCTATGCGATGATTGTTTCAGGCTCCATTACTATTTCTAGGTCATTCATTTTCTTCATGTTTTCAGTAGTAAGCTCAAACTTTTAAGCTTCCTTTTTATGGAAACCAGAGCAGTCTAAACAGAGTCAAGGCTGCCAAACTATCTGCTACATCTCATAAAGAAATGAGATAATGCTTGGTGTATATGTGTGTGTCTAAATATGAGTGCCACGATCCTAAGTCTTTCCAGACTGAGGGCAGGTGGACCCCACTCTTGGCTAGGAGTCAGATCCTATCACCAGACCTTATTTATTTCAGGCCTGATAAAGATACTTCCTCTTGGTGTTTTTTTTTTGTTTTTTTTTTTTCCATGTCTTACTTAAAACATAAAGACAAAGGGAGTTGGAAAACTTAAAAAAAAAAAAAAAAAAAGAAGCATGAAAGAACCTCTCTTATTTTTATATTCTCCAGAAACCAATTTGATAAATCATTTTATTAAGTTCTAAAGAAGCACTTTTCCTTCAATTTTTCATCACGAAGATAAAACTGGGTTTTAAGTTATAATCCTCTAACACAAACCATTACACTGTAATAGGTGTATGATTTCACTTGGTATGATTCCTTGTTTACTCTTTGCAATATAGGTACTTCCTTTTCATGAGACAAGGGGTGAAAGCCACTATGGGGCATGACCCCAGCCTGAGCAAGAGGAAGTTAGTTGTTAGGTGCTAAGTGTGTGAAAGGTCAGCAGAATCTTTTAGGTCGCCTCTTCAGGAATTTTCTTGGTACACTCACTAATAGCTTGTAATCACCGGGTTTAGGAATTGCCTCCTATCAAGATGGCAGAATCAAATGTTTAAAAGTTTCTGAAACAGGCTAGTTTGTGCCTCTTCTCTGTCTCAAGCAATTTCTTTAATCTTGCACAATTTATATTTGGTTTTGATATTTCCCAATGGAAGTTCTTATTATGCCATTGCTTTAAAATTTGCTTTCAAATATGAGATTGAAATGGATGATCTATAAGGTTTTGTTCAGCTTGAAACTTCTACAATCACAATTTACCTTTGCCTTTTAGAACTTTTATGATTTCTCCAGTGTTGTGTGGTTTCTTACTGATGCTTTTTGTCTCCCCAAATCAATTAAGCAACATTGGTAGTTAGTTAATTGTTGAGAATCTGAAATTTTCCTTTTTTTTAAACAAAAATTTTAATGTTTATTTATTTCTGAGAGAGCATGAGCGGGAGAGGGGCAGAAAGAGAGAGAGACACAGAATCCAAAGTAGGCTCCAGGCTCTGAGCTGTCAGCACAGAGCCTGACATGGGGCTTAAACTCATGCAATATAAGATCATGACCTGAGCTGAAGTCAGACACTTAACCAACTGAGTCACCCAGGTGCCATGAAATTTTACTTTAACACAATGAGGTCTTAATTTATGTCTCTCCACTGTGGCCAACATTTAATCCAGTCAACTATTGTTAGGATACCATTTCCCCCCCCAGGACCATAGCTATTAAAGGTCTCTCAACTTGGAAAATTAAACATGCTCACATATATTCCACTTTTATAGTAAACAAACTAGAACCAATAATCCTAATGGCTTTCTAGCTTCTACATTACCTATCTTAAGTGCATCACAGTTTTAGCCACCTGCTCTAGAAAGGAGTATCAGTGACCTCTTAATTTTGAAATTCAGTGAAACTTTGAGTCTTATTGGACCTACTGTTGATTTGTACTTGACTCTGTTTATCATTTAATTTTTTTCTGTGCTTGGCCTTGTGGTACTGTGACCTGTTCCCCTACCCTGTTACCCTGTTCCCAGCCCCTTCCCACATTCCCTATCTTTATGGCTTTTCCCAAAGTACAGCCATGGGTCTCTTCTCTCTGTAACTTCCCAAACTGTGTACCCAGGCCTATTGTTTTAAGTATCACTCTAAATGCTGATACTCTTAATGGCCTTCCAAACAGGATTTTCAGCCCAGGTATCCTGTGGGTTCTATATCTATATGTCTGCTTGGACAATTTCTACTTGACAAGTTTCTAAGGCATCTCAAATCTAATTTGTTATAAAACTGAATATGCTCTGTTTCCTCTCAAACTTGGTTTTTTCCTTGTCTATTTTGGCAAGCTTCAGCCGATTACTCCAGATCCATTTCAAGTTATCCACCGCCAGCTCTTTCTTGACACTCACCCCTTGCTGGGGGCCCTATTGTAACCTTTACTATAGCACTTTTCATCCTGTCTTGTAAATCAGGTATTCACTGAGGTCAGAAAACACATTTGTGTACCTTCTGATGCATCACAGTGTTTGGTATGTGATGGGTGTTTAGTAAATGATTGTTGAGGGGAGCCTGGCTGGCTCAGTCAGTAGAGCATGTGACTCTTGATCTCAGCATTGTAAGTTCAAGCCCCATGTTGGGGGTAGAGAGCACTTAAAGATAAAAATCTTGTAAAAGAATGGTTGTTGAATATGTCAACAGATGGCAGAAGTAGTAAATTATAAATAGCGAGAAACGAAGCAAAATCTTTCACCAGGCAGAAAAGTTTATAAGCGGTTAGATATTAAAAAGATATTTTTAATGGTTTTATAAAAATGATACCATCAGCCGTGTTAATTAGGTGTAGCCCCTAGGAGTCAAGAGGGTAAAAGTAGCTTCTATTTCCTTCCTAGACTCATGGTTCACTTGTTTCTTGGACTTTGTTTGAATGGAGACTCATTCATGGAATTGCGACAGCAAGTGGTCTTTTGAGTGACTTTCCCAGCTATTTCGAAAAGCACCTAAATGCACAGAGCGGAACTCAGCGATCTGCTTGGGAGAATATTTATGTGCAATTATGTCCTACATGCCCTCCCTCTCATGTATTCTACATTCCCAAACGGGGCTGTGTGGGTCAAGATAAGGGAATGATGATGTGGCTTCTATTTACTTAAGCAGGAAGTAGTGAAAAATCACGACTTCATTTATGGAGATAACCCCTGCTCCACCCTTCTCTCCCTCACCCCTACACACAGATAAGATTGTATATAGGGGTGTGCTAGTCATACCCATTTACAATGATCTATACGCCATTAATATTAAGTTCATCCTTTGGTACTGGTGCTGGTAGCTTCATCACATTGCACTGAAGGAACATTAGAAAAATTTTGTTATTGGCATCCTAATATTGTAGGGAAATAGCTTCTAAGTAAATGGAATACGTATCCGGATACCATGTATTAATCCATATTTACTTTAAAAATAAGAAATCTTAGCAGTGAAGACTCATTTTTGACTGTCTTACATTTAAGGTTAAGTTCCCTGCACTAGGATGCTGGAGCATTGCAGAATTATGTAATGTAACTGTTTCCCTTTTGGCATTCATAAAACCAAGAAGCATGTTTTCAGAGGTCATCCCACATTGAGCAAAAATTTTAAATACATGAATAAAAATTCCATGTGGCTTTTTTAACACTAGAAAGTTCACAGAGCTTTGTAATTTTGCTGTATTTTGTAGTCTTCTACTGGTTTGGTAGTCTTGTATCAGGACCAACAAACAAAATGTCCTGTTTTTATAATATCCAGGGTAAATCCCAGTGGACTTATTACAGAAATAGCTCTGGTTCTTCCTATATCAGTTAGCAACTTTTTAATTTCCCTTATTTAATGTTTCTCTTCTCTTAGAAGTGTGACTAAAACAAAATCGATTTGTGTCTTCAGGCACCGAAGTCCTGCTAAGTGTTAATTGTCCAGGGTTTTCATAAAGGGCTTGAAGATAACACAAGACAATGTAGGGCCTGACCCACCCACCAGTGCAAACGGTGACCGTTTTAAATTGCAAATATTTGTAAAACTCTTCTTTTCTTCCTTGTCATGGTTTCCTCTTCTTGAAACCTATCAGGATTACTTTGTTTTCTTATGTGAAAAATACAGGAAAATTGAGTAGAAAAGATATTTTCAAAAGGTTGTAATATGGTTTAAGGATGGTGAAACAGCCAGAATGATGATGATTCAGAAGCTGAAATTAGCTCTACATTTTATGCAATCAAGTAAAACTCTGTACCTTGGCCTTCCCCACACTGGATTAGCAAGGAGTTGGAAGCTGTTCCACCCCCAGCATGCCACTGCGGATGACACGCAGCGCCATGACAAACTGCTGCCTAATCGGGGCATGTACTGCTGACAGGATAACCCTGAAGTACAGGGTGGATTAGAGTTGAGTGATCTCAACTCATATTCATTTCCTCTGAAAGGAAAACTCACAAGGTCCTCTCTGTTCTAACGGGTTTATGCAGTGAGGACTCTCACGATGGCGTCCATCGCTCTGGTGGCCATGTTTGCCTTTGATGCTTGCTTCCCTGACGGGGCTCAGGGACATTCATAGCATTTACCCCGGTCTTTTGGGGAATCCCATTTTAAGACCATGGAAGGGAGAATGATTGATTGCTTTTTCTTTTACTCTCTTACAGATTTTTTTTCCCCTTAGTTGGTTTCCTGTAGGTATTTGTGCAAAAAGCTCTACCACAAAGTGAGGAGGATGGAAGATGAGCCTTGAATTAACTCCATTTCTGTTGAGCAAGTGGTAAACTTTTCCAGGTCCAGCCTCTCAGGTCCAAGAGCTGAGTCATCCTTGTGACTGGGAGTTTGATGCTTCTCACCTTCAGTTCTTGTTACCCAAAGTTAGATGATAATGCTTTGTCCTGTCAAATAAACAAAACTGCCAGGTTATCATTAACATGGGACATTGCTCTAATTAAACAGAACTGATGGGAACTATCTGGGAGGATCTTAGCAACAGAGCCCTGATGTTTGCATTTAAATGATCTTAATGACCCCCTTAGACTTCATGCCCTAATAAGATGAACGGGAGAATGTCGCATCTCACTTAGCTGTATTGTTTTAGACAGTGGCTGCGGGCTGAAAAGGACCAGAGTGCATTAACTTGCACTGTGGTGTCTGCTTTTGGAGACAGAGGTTTGGGAATGTATATTCTTTCTTTCTTTTTTCCTTTCTTTCTTTCCTTTTCTTTCTTTCTTTCTTTTTTTTTTTTTCAAAGGAAATTAAATCACAGCCCTGACGGGAGAGGGTGAACTCTGAGCAGACCTCCCCAGTGCCTGGAATTTACAGACTACCACGTCCCAGTTTGCTATTGTCCTAAGGCAACACACTCCCCTGCTGCTCTTTGCGTCTTTGGCTGCTGGCCAGCCTCCCAGGGCCTCCGGCTTTGATGTGAGGAGCAGACTGTCCTCAGGCCAGGCTGTTGTGGCCCTGGCCTGGGCTTTACTCATCCAGAATGCCAGGAGGGATGTCCTGTCTCTCAGTATGTACCTCGACAGCTCTCGTCACCTTCAGAGGTTTCTAACACTCCCAGGGCAGAGGGAGCCTGCCTTTGTGTCACCCACAAGTGGCTGCCCCCAGCTGCTCAGCTTTGCTTTGCTGGCTTTGGTGCTCCTCGTTGGTCATGGGGGTGGAGGACTCTCAGCCTGGGGAAGATGCCGGCTCTGCCAGGGCCCCCTTGGCAGGGCTCAGGGGAACCGACCAGGCAAATTGAACAGCTTTCTCTGGGGACATTGCATCGACCTTCATTTGATCTGGGCCTGGCAGCCTGGTTAGTGAGGACGTAAATTCTGGCTGAGAAAAGCTTTCTTTCTTTCTTTTTTTTTTTTTCAATGTTTTATTTAGAGACAGCGTGAGCAGGGGAGGGTCAGAGAGAGAGGGAGTCACAGACTGAAAGAGGCTCCACGCTCTGAGCTGGCAGTCAGCACAGAGCCCGACGCGGGGCCCGAACCCACGAACCGCGAGATCATGACCTAAGCGAAAGTCGGACGCTTAACCGACTAAGCCACCCAGGCGCCCCTGAGAAAATCTTTCTTAAGCAAACCTCTTTTGGTTGCTTAACCAAACCGTGACTCCAGACTTGTAGTTAGAGGTCTGTGCTGTTGCAAATTTAACTTCTGTGACTTCTGGTAGTTTCTGTTGGTAATTCTAAAAGCGGGTGGACACATAACATAGAGGATTATAATGATAGATGCTGAGGAAGTAAAAATGGGATTATGCCTTAAAACTAACGAAAAGGCTAGATCCAGGTGGGAGAGAAAGAAAGAGAGAGAGAGGGAGAGAGAAGGAATTTCTCACTGATGAACTGTCTTCTGAAGGGCCAATTCAATTCAAACAGAAATTGCCTCAGAAAACTGAAAGCAGACCATATCTTGTTCTGGTTTAGGTGACACCGTCCCTTGCACTGTATCTTAATAGGGTTATAAACTTTCCCACAGAAGGGGTTTCTTGCTTCTATTCTAGTAAAACCCATTCCCCAAACCATCTTCTTCCCCAACCATTATGTTTTCTCCTTATATGAAGTTTTATAAAGTCCCAAGGTTGGTTGGTTTGTTGTTTTCCCTAATGAGAACACATTACGTTTTTGGCAGTCAAGTATGAAAACGATTATTAGCTCTTTCTTTGCAGGAGTTGGGGAATGCAGCCTGCATGATCCCATGACCTAGTTAGGGGAGGACACCTGAAAACATTCAGAGTAGAAAGAGGAAGACATTTGTAGAAGACAGACTTCACAGTCTTTTCAGGGCATGACTGCATTCTGTTCAGTGCTTTGCAAGCCATTCATGAGTAATACTTTAGTGTGCTTGTGGTAATATCTTTTTCCTGTCAGTAAAGAGTGCTTCTCTGGATGAGTGTATTAGACTGGGAATATAGTTAAGTCCGTTGATACATCCTGAATACTAGGGCTTTGTTTAGCATATTTATAGTGATGCGTTTAACATCACTTTAACATTCAAGTCTAGATACTTCGAAAGTGCAGAGTTTTGCCATAATCCATTTCTAAAGTCCATCTTCCAGCAAGCACAGGGAGGTTTTGTAGGTTAGGAACTGGTAAGGGAGAGGCATGCTGGTAAACCCATAGTTATGGCATTTCACATTAATAGGAGATGCAATATTTGCCAGTGTTCCATATGTCATTTCTTACTGCTTACAATAAAGTGACTTTGGTAGTTCCAAAGATGGAACTGAAACTCAGTAAGATTGTTGACCTATCCTGGGAATGCTAGAATGTACCATTTCTCTTTCAGATACTTCCTTTACCTCCTGCAGTTTATAGGTACCCCCTTTCCCTATAATTTCTTTTCAATAAATAACGTTTAGAGATTGAATTTTTATGGTTATACTGACTTTTGCAATCTTCTGGTTTCTTCCTTCCTTCCTTCCTTCCTTCCTTCCTTCCTTCCTTCCTTCTTTCTTTTCTTTTCTTTTCTTTTCTTTTCTTTTCTTTTCTTTTCTTTTCTTTTCTTTTCTTTTCTTTCTTTTTTTCTTTTAAATCCACTGGGCAATATATCAAACATACCGACAGGAAAAACTTTCTAAGGAGATTTAAAAAACAACTAAGGTATAATTCATTAATAATTTCATTCTGTTTCTGGATGTGTTTTCTTTCCCATTGTCAGCCAGTGTGGGAGGAAAGGGAAGAATAATGCTAGAGCTGAGGGTGTGTGTGGGTATGTGCCATCAAAAAGTATTTTATAGAAGAAAAAAGTGTTTATTTTTATAATAAAAGTAAAATTCAGTGCTCCAAATCACAGAAGTCTCTTAATTCTATTGTAGTGAAAAATTATATTCAAGTGCTTTTAAAATTGTTAATCATTAGAGACATATGTTAATCAAAGGCATACATATGCATAGATATGCATGCATATATACATATATATATATATATATATATATATATATATATAAATGGTAATTTTGTGCTACCAGGCTTAAGCCTAAAATGTCATTAATAAAACTGTTGCTGTTGCCAATGGAGAAAATTTGCATAACATTAAGGCATATGTACCCATTTCTTTATTGCCCTGGAATAGCATTATAATTCCCAAAGTTACAATTTTTTTTTTTGGAGAGAAAGTGAGTGGGGGAGAGGGACAGAGTGGAAGAGAAAGAGAGAGAGAGAGAGAATGAGAGAGAATCTTAAGCAGGCTCCACACTGAATAGAGGCGCAGGGCTCAATCCCATGACTCTGGCACAAGGGCCTGAGCCAAAATCAAGAGTTGGACACTCAACCAAGTGAGCCACCCAGGCACCCAGAAACTTACAAATTTTCAACAAGGTCAGAAGTTCCCTTCACCTGCTTAAAAGTGAATTCAGGTTAAAATTTCAAATGATAACATCTGCATCTACAAAGCAGATGCACTGCAGTTTTTGGTTTTTTTTTGGAACTCTCCGTGTCCCTTCCCTCATTGCCTCTTCTGGTCCCCTGCTCTCTCTCGGTGTCCCCACCACCGGGAACCTGAGACTTGATCAAGTGCAGCCTGATCTGGGAAGCCCTTTGCCGCTCTTCTAGTCGCTACGCAGCTCTTCTGTTCTCAACTTCTCTTATGCTTAGGGTCATTACCACACGTTTTAGCATTCAGCATTTAATTTTTAAAATTAACTTTTATATGTTGGCTCAGGGCTTTGTTATTGTGTACTTTGTTATTATAACAGCTAGCACTGTGTTAGACACTTGGCAAATGTTCTTTTATGTTTTTAAGTTTTAATTTTTTTAAGTTTATTTATTTATTTTGAGAGAGAGAGAGTGCAAGAGAGGGTGGGAGAGAGGCAGAGAGAGAGAAAGAGAGAGAGAGGGAGGGAGAGAGAGTCTCAAGTAGGCTCATGGAGCCTGAAGTCAGGTTCAGTCCCATGAACCCCCAAATCATGACCTGAACTGAAACCAAGAATAGGTTGCTTTACCAACAGAGCCACCAGGAGTCCCACCTTGTCCATGTTCTTCATTGATTGACTATTATTTCTCTTGTCTGGCTGTTAGTAAACGGTTATTACAGACTAGAACTGCTCTTTGGAAATGCAGACCTCAGACCAGTGCATGAGCATCCCCAGAGAAGTCCAACAAGTTGGACTCCATCCAGACCGATAGAATCAGAATTCACATTTTAATAAACTTCTCTGGTGACTCATAAGCATGTTAAAGTTTTAAAAGCATTGTCAAGGGGCGCCGGGGTGGCTCACTCCGTTAAGCGTCTGACTTCAGCTCAGATCATGATCTCACAGTTTGTAGGTTTGAGGCCCATGTTGAGCTCTGTGCTGACAGCTCAGAGACTAGAGCCTGCTTCGGATTCTTTGTCTCCCTCTCTCTCTCTGCCCCTCCCCCGCTTGCACTCTGTCTCTATCTCTCTATCTTTCAAAAATAAACAATAATACATTTAAAAAGAAGCATTGTTGAGGAAGGTTTCTGTCCCTGGGAAGGTGAGAGGAGTAGAGACCCCAGGAATCTTCAACTCTCTTTTCTCAGTGTTGTATTGTAGTCATTTAGGTATCTGGCCGTATTGAGGTGAAACTGCTCTTACAATATCAATGAGGTTGGAAATTTAGTCTTTACATAGAAATTGCAACCTTTAAAAGTGACCAGAGGGCCCTGGTTGAGCATCAGGACTGTATTTATATTCTGATTCAAGCCAACTTTAGATCTAAATCATTAAAATCCCTTTAACTGGCTTCTTCTAGAATTCTCATACTGAGGAGCAAAAAGTATGATTTCCTTTCCCTTAGTTACCTTTCTTTTTTTCTTTTTACACTTGAAGTGTTTACACCCACTCAGCTTGCTATTTTGAACTCTGGGAAAGAAAATTTGTGGGCATCTTGCAGTCTTTCAGGAAACAAGGCTTAGATTAAATATTTGCCACATTTTCTGTGTGCTTCTTTCTTCAGGAAATTGGAGAAGCACATCACTCATGCTTTCACTCAACTTGACACATAGTATGATGTTCACGGTGTGGGTGGAAAATAGCTTCTGTCCTTATCTGCCTACCTTCACCCGGATATTCCTGGGGTTTCCCTTCCTGTTTCTTCTATTTGTCTTTCCTTCAGGTACTCATACGTTTTATAAAATACAAGATTCCTTGAGATTCCCCAGGTTCGTTATATTGAGAATATAATACTTGTACATCATTAAATGTTCAACAATGTGTATAGTATTCTTAGCCAATTTAAGTTTAAAAGAGTATTATAATTTAAGTTAGGTGCAGTTCTCTGTTGGTTTTGCTCTCTTTGAACCTAGTTCAGGGCAGAAATGAGAGACATCGGTTGGGATGGAGAGCAAGGAGGAACATACGAGGTATCTCGGCCATTCAGCTAGGTTTTAAATGAATTCGGGCTGTGTCTTATAAATAATAAAGATTTATAAATTCTTTATAAAAGTGAATAAAAAATAAATTCACTTATAAGAAAATAAAGTGGTTGCATGAGATATTATTTTGTGGTGGTTGTTTCACTTATATACAGTTTAATTTCATCTTTGTTGAGGCGATTATGATGTTTCATTTAAGCTAGAATTTACATCACGCTTCTACTTAATCAGCATTTGCCCACATGTAAAGAATATTATTCAGGGGATCTTGTGACACAGTTCAGTTGCTGGACGTGAGGAATTCAGTGTTTCCAAGCAAGTGAAATGGAAATGAGGAGAGACACAGAATCAAGAGTCTTTTAGAATGCAAATGTTTATTGAATGTAAAAAATATAATAAACTTAGAGAAGCACCATAATACACTGCTTTTTACATGGCAAAACAAAATATTCAAAGGATGCTTATATATGTGAATCAACACAATTCTATGCAAACTTTTAATGGGATTTTCTGGGGTATGGCTGAATGTGGAGGGCAAATATTACACTTAATCAAATAATATAATCTGGAGAAAAGGGGTAAAAATTTTGTAGGTAAAAATGTGCACTTAGGGAAATATCAAGGAGCATTTGAAAAAAGGGTACAAAAATAGAAATCTGGCCCTACTGTAAATTCAAATACAGTATAAAACAACAGTAATGACACCTGCCCACCACATCAACAGCAAGTTCATATGGTAATGCCGGTCACATTATATGTACTCAGTCTGAACAAATGTTCCAATTTAAATATATAGATCAGTGTAACAAAATGAGAAGTTCATCATGGATACATTATAATACAATACAGACATGAAATATAATATAGCAAGCTTAGTAAATAGTGGATAAACTGTGGATAACATGGAATTTGTAAAAAAAAAAAATTGACTGTGGATCCAAATACATGCCAATTATATTAAATGGTTAAAGATATCAAAATAAATAAACTTAAGAGAGCAACTTGTAGACAAGTTAATATATACATCATATTAAAGGGTCATTTAAATTCACAAGAAAAAACAGGTCCCAAAAGTAGTCAAATTGTATGAATGGAGATTATTTTTACATTAAAATTGAGAGACAATGAAATTATTTTTAAATGGGAGAATGATTATGGTCACCATTAACATAAAAAGGCAACCCAAAAGTGCCATTTTACATTCAATAAACCACCAAAAAATTCAGTCGTATAAAAATGTGAGGAGGTTTGGTAGAAATGAAGTGCTCAGATATTGTTGGTAGCTTTATAAGTGATTTCAATCTCTTGCCATCAACATGGCTGTGTGAAGCCCATGAAAATACTCCAATACTCCTATCCTTTGATTTAATAACATTATTTCTGTTAATATTTTAAGGAAGCGTAGTATCTCTAGAGTTAAAAATAAATGAGAACATCTTGCATGTTCTTGCACACAGGAATGGTTAAGGAAATGGCTAAGTATGCTAACTATGAAATATTATGTGGCTACTAAAAATGAAAACTATATGAATTACATGAAAATGTAGAATGTGTTTATAAAATAATAAATGAAAAACATTAGAATACATTGTTGTTATCTGTGTGATGAGAGCATCTATGTGAAATATGCATATAAGGGCAAATAAATACTAGGTTAAAATTTAAAAAAATGAAAATAATTGTGTTTGGGTGATGGGATTAAGAGGTTCTTTTTGTTGTTGTTAAAAATATCTTCAATGTTGTTACATATTTCTAAAGAAAAATAATATAAATGACCAAGTAGGGCAGCTATACTACCTCTGGCTGTTAGGACACTACTTTCCAAATGTTATTTGAGAGCTCTGCCAAAATATGCCAAGATGTTTGGGGTTTCTAACAGTTAACTTATTCTGTTTCTTTATTCTCCTTGGCCAGATTTTAACTAGATTTACAAAGAAGCAAGTTACTTCTAACCATGATGAAGAGGGTGGTGGGGGGCTTGTGGTATTTGCTAGTCTATTCCCACTCGCTTTGCACTCATGGCCTTGTGTTTTTCCTTCTCATCCTAAACTGGGAAGCATCTTTAGTATCATTGGTGCTCAGAGAAGCTCAGTGCTGTAAAGGGAAAATAGTGAAATATTAGTCGGGAATTGACCTTCCAGTTGCCAGTTGCATGACCTTGGGCAAATGATTGTGACCTTCTGAGTCTCAGTATTCATCATTAGTAGAAGGAGGGTGTTTGATGGCCCAGATCTGGATTAAGGATTAGTCTAGACGTATAAAGACATCACAGTTACCAAGCTGACTCCAGGGTGCCAAGTGCTACTGAAATGACACATTTACTGTGTTCATTGTTGCAACAGCATGGATGGTGAAAGTGCTCTCAGGAAGTGGTCTGGTCAACTCAGAGAGCATGGTTCCTATATACTACATGGGATAAATCATTAAGCTAGAGAAAGTCACTCAGGTTCAGCATTGTGGCTACATTTGATTTATTATATATAAATATAGACCAATTGGGGACAAGCATGATTAACTATTAGCTAATGATAAATTACTCAATTATTTACATAACTGACTGTACTACAAAGTTTCAGATGCATTTAGATTTTCTGATGAAGCCAAAATACCACAGACTGAGGTGTTTTCTTTTGTCCCCCCCACCCCCACCTTTTTCCTAATGTGTTGAGGCAGGCAATAAAGACAAATTGAAGGTAAGAAGGTTTAGATTCAACTGCTTCCATCAGATTATAAAATTATTTTAGGCATTGCACTACTGTATGGTATAGAAATTGTAGGGAGCCTATGGTGGTATCTTAGGTGTCATTGCTTATTTCTAAGGAAATGAACATTTCTAAAGAATGTTCTATTGTGGTTTGTACACATGGGGCTCACCTGTTATTCAGGCAACAGATCTGTATCTTCTGTGCTAATTAGGAACAGTCATTCATCTGAATCATCCACACAGATGACTAATATATTTTGTACTTAACTGCTTGTGAGGTTTGGTATGAGGTACCATAAATTAGTAATATCACCACAGAAATATTCCTAAGTAATTTGAAATCACAGACCACTCAAATAAGCATAGTTAGATTAAAACAACAATATACGTGCTATATTTTAGATCAAAGACCTTTTGAGATACTGGCTTAATGACTGGCCACACTCCAGTAACTTAGGTCCTTTTATGAGGCAAGAACTACATATTAAGAAGACAGTACACTAAGAAATAAACAAGCACAGAAAGGAGATGGTAGATCTAAATTTTGGTACAGGTCCATTTCACACATGTTGACAAATCAGTGAGAAAAGGATTCCTAAGAATCTTCAAGTCATTTTGCATCACAAGGGGAAGTGCCCTCACTCTTTCTTGGAAAGTGACTAACATGAGGCTAAGTTGCTAAACAGTATCCTAGCACAAAACCATCACGGCAAGAATTCAGAGGTGATATTGTAAAGCCATCTTCTGAACATCGTTTGAAAGAGCCTCTGCAACTTCCATAAAGGCCTAGAAAAGTACAAAAATATTTTCACAGCTCTAGATATTCAAGTGTGGAAAATGTGTATGCTGTACCATTTGCAACTCCTTTAGGTGCTTGTATTTGTTGATCCAGAGTAATTTAAAATAACCAAACCATTTGATTTTTATCTTGTCATATTTATTGCAAGAACCCTAGAATAAATAATTAAGACTACTTGTCTCTGTGAATGAAGAAGTCTTTTGAGATCATGTCCCTATGAATTTTCTAGATATTTATTTCTTGAATAGCAGGAAGTCTAGAATCTAGACAGTGGATTGTCTTGGAAGTGAAAATGTATTTCCAGTGACTACTGTGCTACTTAGTATGTATCATTGTTATTATTTGTCTTCTCCATTGTTAGGAATGTTTTTGTTTTCTTCTGGTTTAGGGTTTTTTTGTTTTTTTGTTGTTTTTTTTTTGAGCATCTGCCTTCTACTAGTGGATAGCAAATCTATGTCAGCTTTTTTTAAATACTGAGATTAGCTAAATTAATTTTACTAATATGTGTGGTGAGATTAGAGGAGTGGCAATACGTGACTAATTCTAAGTTGATAATAAGAAAATCATGTGTTTATGGCTATGGAATAGGTTTTTGAAATTTCACTTGGATATGGTTGGATCTGATGTTCTGGGACTTTAAAACATACTAAACCTATCTTGGGGAGACTTGATTCAGGAGTAGTTGGACACTGTCCAACTTTGTAATCTCACTCTTCTGCTCAGCCCTCCAGCGTCCTATTTATTTTAGGCTCTCATCAGTTGAGATGTAGCTTGCTTTCTCTCAAACTTACTCTTGGAACTGAAGTAGTAGTTTAATATTCAGGCTTCAGAAAAGGTGTGTCTACCAGTAAAGTAAATGGAATTAAATGATGTTATTTATAAACCTATAAGCTGTTTATGGGTCGTTAGTAGAATAAACACTTGCTGTGGGAGGCCAGATATAACATTCAAAGGATGATTTGGAAATTCATACATGCCAGTGAATTCCCTCCAAATGATCTATCTAGGTATTAGTTTATATTCCTCAACAGAGATTATGTGTAACTAGAGTTTAACTGTTTTAAGTAATAGCATCCTATACATTTTCACTGCATCAGTAAATTAATAGGAATCAATGAGCCAAATTCCAAAGCAATTGGTTGCCATCTAATTTTACACGTCCTAACTGGCATTATATAGTCATTGTTTATGTGTGTCAATCAGTACTGATGATAGTCTTCTGCTCTCACATTTATTGTGTTGTTTTATTATTTTCTCTATGCTTGAACATTCATTTTATCCAAAACTAGGAAATTTAGTTGGCAGTTGCTTTTGTTGTTTTACACTTTTAAGTAGTACAGTAACTTGGGAGAAGATTTAATAGTAATCTTGATTTGATTTGTGTTATTAATGTATTGATCCTATGCTACTCTGGCTTAAACACTATTTGTTTTTCCTTTTGTTTTCCTTTCCTCATTAGGTGGAGTCTTTGAATTTTTAAAAAGACAATGGTAATCAGATCGACTTGAAAAATTAAGTGAATTGATTTGGTTGGAACACTCTTTTACCAATTCAGTAACATTCAGCTTCTGGGTAAGTTGAGTCAAGTGCTTTTTATATGGTTTGATTTCAAAATTATTGGAAAGATCTCTCAAACAAAATGTTAAGCTTTATGTGAAACTTGGGCAGTAGTGATTTGAGGCCCTTACTACCTGTGAAGGATGTTTGGGATACTATCTAAATGAACATGTTTGCAAGTTTTTACAATATTTCTGGAAATATCCCAGAATATTTAATTTCTGGAAATTAGAAAACATGGTCATTTGTAGTTTGGAAACATATCCTTTTAGTTACTATTTTTTCCTTATTTTTATTTTGTTTTTAAAGTTATTTATTTATATTGAGAGAGAGAAAGAGAGAGAGAGAGAGAAGGGGAGGGGCAGTAAGAGAAAGGGAGAGAGAGAATCCCAAGCAGTCTCTGTGCTGACGCAGAGCCCAATCCCATGAACTGTGAGATCATGACCTCAGGTAAAACCAAGAGTCAGACAGTTAACTGACTGAGCCACCCAGCCCCCCCCCCCCCCCCCCCACTTCACATTTACTCTTTTAATAATTATTTGCTTATTGAATCTTGGGGTACTATAAGAATATCGGATTTTACTCTTAGTGAGATATTTATGTATAATTTTATTGTATCAGATTCAAATCTGAAGTCTAATGAACATTTTGAGTAAATTAGCATCTCTCCTTATTTTAAAACCATTCTCATTTTACAGAAAGTTTGATTTCTGTGATAAGAATAGAAACCTTAAAAGTCTTACTCAATTCAGCTTCCTCATTGCACTGCGAATCTGTGGAAAGCTCTTGAGGTAGAGAACTCCTAACCAAGAGGAGTTTAGGCTTTTAGCAAATTACGGGTGCTGCCAAGACAGAATTTAGTGGGAACAGGACTTTGGCTACTGCTAAAATGTCAGTATAGTAAAACCTGCTCTGTCAAACAGATTTTTGGCATCAGAAGTCTAAATGATACTGATTTTAAGGTTTGGTTATTTTTTTTTAAATCCAAGCAAACTCATGTTTTAATTAACCCTTTCCACAGTAACAGAAAATTTGGAAAAATATTTGTATTTCTAGTCCAGGTCACAAGATTTACATTTCTGATATTCTAAATTTTATGCAAGATTCTAAATTGTGCGGCTTGTTATTTAGTTTTCCTCTGAATAAATGGAGGCTATTTAAAAACCTGATGGACTATCATGAATAAGAGAGGAAAGCGTCTAATCATTCGGGAAGCAGCCTTCAAAACCGAACTAAAAGTGTCTGCCTCACCGATGGGCATCTTAAGACATGCTGAGGTCAGGCGGTTTTTCAGGGATACTGTTGCATAATTCATATGATGCCAACAACTGCTTTAGAGTTGTCCAAAATAATCTCCCTTGAGACAACTGCCCTGGAGCTTGATCTGTTAGTGTGGCTTTTGAGTCTTCAACAAGTATAGAAATATCAAGCGTGGAAACCTTGGGACATCTTTTAATTTTGTCTGTAAGGCTCATGACCCAAGATTCATTTGCGACCAGTAATTTCCATTGTTATGGGCACCAGGTGAAATTCAGAAAAATTTCTTTTGGATAATGAAAGGGATATAAGGCAACTAGATGAAAAACCCATTAGGAAGAGAAATGTTTAAAAAAATGTCAAAATAGCTATTATAGATGTTAGAAAATGAAAGTTAATATTGTTTACCACTAACCTAAATGTTTTTGTCTGCCACATTCAATTTTCCATGTACTCACAAGGTTGTACATGGAAAACAACCTTGCCTTCTCAGTTATTCCCAAAGTACCCCACGGTGCTACAGTTAAATTTCAGTTGGTGGGACATAACCTAAGGGATGTTTAGGAGACTGCACAGATTATGTTCTGTAAGTGCTGTCTGAGAATGAACATGGCTTGGACGTTGAATATAGTTGGCCTTCTCCTTGTTTATCATACTGTTAGTTCTGGGAGCCTTTGCTTAAAAGTCAGCTCATTGCAGTCGCTGTGTCTTAAAATACTTTTTTTTAATTAAATAAATTCATAAGATTATGTGAGGATTAAACTCCTGGCAGGTAGTAGGAGCTCAGTAACTAGTGGTGATTATGATGATGATTAGTAGTGGTAATAGTAGTTATAATCATTAAACGTAACAATACTTAACATTTTATTAATCATGTGACTGATTCCTTAGCCTGTCATTGAGGACATAACTCATAGAGATGGGTACATTTTCTCAATTAAACCAAATACTTACTTTGATGAGGAAACACTTCATATGAAGTTGGTATGGTTCTTTTACGATGTCTGTGTTGTGTATAATCAGCAATCTGTCCATGACCTTATCTGTGAACCTGGCCTTGTCCATTAGCCCAAGTGAGGATATTTTGTATAAATGATACATTTAAAAATTTGCCACCCCAAATTGGTAGTAGATAGAAAACAGTTACTAAGACAAGAAAGGAAAACCCTCACCATAAGAGAGACCTTTCTGACACTTTTTGTAAAATATAGTAAAAACAAGTGATTTTATCTTTTAATCAATACTGTTGCTCTTCATTCGTTGCCATTTTCTTTCGCGAAGCCAATGCTTTTGACTGGTCTTGAAATTATTCATTTTAAAGGTAGTATTAGCTGGACTGTGGGCCTTTAACAATGTACTCAGATTTATATTTTTCATTGCATTAGATATAATTAGTTAAGAACTATGTAAGTGGCATGTATTCTTTAAGCTGAGGAAAGGTAAGAAGGAAAGCGAAAATCATTACCATGTTCCATGAGCCGGGCTCTGTGCTATAGGTGCTTAATCTTTTTAAAGTAAAAATTAAGAATACCATGATCACTCGAGGAAATTGAGTTTCAGAGCAGTAATTACTTAGCTGAGAATTACATAGTTATTATAGTTAGTAATTTTGGGAGTCAGAAGTTGTTGAAATCCAAATTTAATTTACAAGTAATAAAATAAATAAATATATATGACATTACTTACACAAATATGGAAAATAAAAGTGAGGAAAACTGTTAATCCATCCTATCTGGACTCATTTTACGAGATTTTATAAAGATCTGATGAAATTACACATTGGATCTACTCTGTGCTCTCTATGGGTTTGGTATACTTTTTCCTCCTGTCACGTAGAATTCAGAATAGACTCTTGAACTTCAGTGTGTTGTGGCCTTCAAAATGTGTCCTTTTAGGTAGGGTCATTTTTTTTTTTTTATAGCTTTTCAGATGCATACAGCTCTTCTGTTCGGGTCCTTTATGTGTTAAGGTAACTGAAGAAGGTATCAGTATTTATGAATGAGTATTACCAAAATGATATGAAGCTTAGACTCAGTCTCTGCTTACCACAACTGCTATTTCTTCTGCTATTATAGCCTGTGTGAATGGAGCGCATTATTGTTAGCTTCTTGGGCTACATGGTTTCATTTTTCCAAAATTATTTTCTTCCACTTTTTACACAACCTGATACTGCCAGCTTTTTGGTTTTTTTTAAGTTTATTGATTTATTTTGAGAAGGAGAGAGAGAGAGAGAGAGAGAGAGAGAGTGCATGTGGGGGAGGGGCAGAGAGAGAGGACACAGAGAATCCCTGGCCGATTCTCTGTTAGCACCGAACCTGATGTGGGGCTTGAACTCACAAATTGTGAGATCATGACCTGAGCTGAAACCAAAGGTCCAGTGCTTAACTGACTGAGCCACTCAGGTGCCCCTTTCCTGCCTTGTTTCTCAAGCATTTCACTTGGTTCTATTTTCACTCATTCCCACATTCCATACCTTCCCCCTTCATTTATTCATCATTCAGTCAACAAGCATTAATTAAGCCAGTAGTATGAACAAAGCACTTTTTTCCCCATGAGCATTTTTTAAGCATCCATAAACTGAGGGTTGCTTTTATATCATTTCATAGTATTCCCTCCTGCCTATCCTTCTTCTTGTCTACTTACTTCAGGTCATAGTGAGGGATGGTTGTGGGTGGTAAATCTCTCATTTTTTACTCTCCACACAAAACCTACACAATAGGACTTAGTAATTAATTAGATTCTTTGTTTCTCTCATGGTGGGAATTACCATTTGTGTAATACTGTACTGTGTACAAATGGCTTCCATGTTACATTATCTCACTTTAGACAATAACTGTTATGTAGATATTACTCACATTTTATTTTGTGTCTGAGGAAACCGAGGCTCAGGGGATTACAACTGAGTCATTTGCTCAAAGTCACAGCACTAGTGAGGCATACAACCAGACTTTAACCCTAGTTCCTACAACTTTAGATAGTACATCACTTGCTGCCGGGTCACCAGTCTAGTTGACTGCCAGTGTTCAAATATTGGAGCTTTGCTGACATAGTCACTATGTTATGTTCAGTATGAATTCAATATGAAAATAGGAGCCATGTTGAAGTTTTGGAGAAAAATCAGGTCTTGTAGAAAAGCTTGGAGGCAGTGTACCTTTCCCTTCCTTGATGATACTGTTAAATTCACCCAGTGACTTCCCCTGCTTAGAGAATCTCACAAACTCCAGGCAACATCCTTAGATATCAAGAATAGCCCTTGGAATTCTGATTTTCTTAGATAGTTTACATAATAATTTGCTCAATTGAGTATTGGACAAAACCACTCACTTAGAGATCATTATTTTTGAACCTGATATCACATTGACTTCTCATCCATGAATTGTCCAAAGAAAAATTAACTTTGTGTTTTCTGCCTCATCTCTTATTTGCATTATTTGTTACTGGTTAATTATACTTTACTGATACCAGAATCTGGAGAGTTTTTTTATTTTAGTATTATTCATTTAGGATATGAGCATTACTCATCTTCATGTTTTACGTCATTTTCCTCTGACTCCCCTTAACATTTTATACTTCTCTTGTGTCACTTTTTGTATGTATTTTCGTGCTTTATATTAAAGTGATTACTATGGTTTTTCTCTCACATGCCATACTGTAAGCTGCTTAAAGGCAAAGGCTGTGTCTTTATTTTGTTAGTGTCCCGGTCAGCCTTGAAAATGGTGATTGAAAAAAAATAGTAGATATTCAGTAAATATTTGTTTAATTTAATAAAAATATTTGGCTGTGGGTTTTCTTTTAAAATTCCTTTTGGGGACTGCAAATTTATATCTGGCTTTAGTTATATCAGTGAGATGAATCAGCAAGTCTGATACTGATTAACTATCCAGAGCAGAGCCATAAGAATAAATTTGTGTGTATTTTAGTGATCTTTTTGAGTGCAAAAGAAAATCTTCTCTATGTAGAATAACTACAACACCCTCTCCCACAGATAAAATAAAACAAAAAACCCTCTATTCCCCTGACAAGCACATTTTATTGTCCTTGTCTTGACCATGGGAATAAAACCAATTGACCTCTGAAAAAAATCTAATGAGATAAAATAAAACATGGACTCTAAAGTAAAGGCTTCCTGGGAGATACATGTGTAAATGTAATGTGAACGTGGGGCACCATTGCCTTTGATTCTGGGACTAAGGTTATACATTTAATTTGGCCTGTGGTGTGGTGGGAAGGCCCTGAATAGTTTTGAGTAGAAGAGAGACGCAATCAGAGTAGCACGCAAGGAAGATGAATCCAGCCAGCTTGTGTTGGGTGGCATGGCAGGTAGAGATGAGGGTGGGGTGCCTAGGGGCAAGAGTCCCTGAAAGCATTGCAGCCACTTAGGAGGTACTTACATTAGTTCGTACAAGAGCTGTCACCTCATGTGCCCTTTATGTCTCCTCCCACCTGCCACACTTGAAGGTACTTGGAAAAAACTTTGGTGGACACTTGAACCCAGGTTCAGGGGGTTTCTGACTTTCTGACTTCTCCCATTTCTTCCTCGGTTTCTGACTTCTCAGCTATGGTTATGGTGCCCTTGTGGCTACTTGCAGCTTAAATTGTTTTTCTTAAGACCCTCCTGACTTCCATAGGTCACCGCCTCTGGTAACTGTCCCTGGATTCCATATACTCGAGGACACCATGCCTAGACCTGTCCTTTGGAAATTTGCCAGTTGGACTTAGAGGACCTTCTGATCGGATCTTGTGCATTGGGATTTCAGGCAGGCAGGGAGGACCTGAACTGGGCTGGTGGCAAAAGGATTGACAGGACCCATACAATATAAGGGAAAATATGCAGGAGGCCAAGTAGGACTGCCTGCCCGATTGGGTACAGGAGGCGTGTGTGCGCCCACGCATGCGCATTCTGGGAGTAGGGGAGCGGGAAGAAGTCGCCAATGATGACATTAGGCTTTGACCCTGGGAATTCAAATATTACTCTTAATAGGAAAAGAGAGTAAAGACACTGGTTTCTGTGATAGGGTGATGAATTTGATTGTATACTAGTTGGGTTTGAGATCAATGTAGATAAAAAGCATATATATTTTACTACTTGACTTTTCATTTTTCCATGAGGGTTGATAGTTGGAAATAGGAATTCATTGGAGGACTTGAGACTTCCTCTTTCTGCTGTCCTTGTAGCTCCTTAAATATTTCCCAAGAGCTGGGGATGGTTTTAGGCTTTCTCCACCTTATCCCTGCCGCACTTCCCTCCAGACTCTCCTCCTCAGGAACATGTCTAATTGTCACAGTACTCACAGCAGCCAGAAGTGTGCCTTTCAGTCTCCAAAAATAAAAACAGAGCGGGAAATAGCTATCTTTTCCTTTTGAGGAGCATAATCATTGTCATCTCACGACTTGCTGAAAGAGCACAGCAAAGGAGCATTTTTTGGCAGGCTGGAAAATCTAGGGAATACACAACCACATGCACTTCTTTTTTGCTATGGTGTATTCATTTGAAGCAGTCTACTTCAGGGAAGCAGGGGGATTTTTCCTTGAGCATTAAAATAAAAAAATGTATTAGCTGTTTGAATCTAAAGTTGTTCTCTCAAGCGGCAGTATTTCAAACAACAGAATCTAGAGGTTCTTAAATTTGATGGTGGCAGTGAGTTGGGTAGTTCCAGTGTAATGCACCCCCATTCCCATCCACTGAGGAGTTTTTTGAATTTCAGAAGAGACACTCTTGATTAAATCAGTTTAAGAGCATATAATGATCCTGTAATTACCATTTGTCATTACCTTGTGTACTAATGATTAAAGCAAACATTTAATAACTATAGGGCAGTAAATATATTTTAGATCTTGAGCCATAAAAAGATTTCCATTAACAGAATGTTTTGTGCACAAATAAATTATTCATTGACTGTAGCAGAGCTTAATTCTGTCATCAGCCTTAAGTGGAAATTTTGAGAACACCAATCATCATAGATGCCAGCACTGAGTTGGCTTGAGCCCCCGTCCTTCTTACATGGAACCTGAGCTTTTCTGGCTATTTGTAAAAGCTTCAGTTAGGTTGAATTCAATGAATATTTATGACATTTCTGCCATATGCAATTTAGTGTTCTGGTGGTTAGAAGAATAAAATGATGAGGAAGTCTGTATTTTAGCCTTTAAGTTGCTTATAAACCTAAGAGAGAGATAAAACTACTACATACCAGACTGGGATAGAAGAAAGCTTAAGTAGCATTCTCAGAGATGTATAAGTAAAATGTATTGCAAATTTAGAGGAACAAATCATATGTACTTTCTTGTGGGTGTTGTGAGGGGGAAGGGCTTAGGAAGTGCTTCCTGAGGAAGGCTGGGCGAGGTTTTGACAGGTGGGGAGAATTATATTCACATAGGCAAAGAAATGGGTGGATAGTGTGGGTGTCCTCATGGAATGAAAAGTAGCATGGCATGTCTGCTAAGTAAAGAGGACATATGGGAAAAAAGGAAAGAATGGTATTGAGAGACCTAGAGAGTGCAGGGGGCCTTGAATGTGTAATTAGCACATCAGTTGGGTAGACATTAGAAAACCTTTACCCGTTTTTGAGCCAAGGAGTAACATGATTGGATAACATTTTTGAAATCTCCTCACCTCACCTTGTAAGTAAGAGGTAGGAAACATGGAGGTAGACAAGTTAGAAGCTATTGGGATAGTCTATGAGAGGCTGTTAGGTTCTAAACTGATTTGATTATAATAGATATACACAGCAGGGGACAATGGAATTAAATTGTTTTCAGGTTCAGTGTGTGATTGGCATTGGAGGAGTGGGAAACATGAAGGAGTTAAAGATTCCATTCAGTTCAACAACTTATCTGAGTAGCTGTGGTTATAAAGTATGTCCTCTGCTGACTAAAATCCAAAGCAGATCATGATGAGTGTGATAGCACTGGGTGAAAGCAAAGGGTTATGAGAACACAAAGGAGAGAGGTATTAATTTTGACCCTGGAAAAGTGAGGAAGTGTACAGGGTAGAAGAGTTCATCTGAGCCTGGAAGATCAGATAGAGGACTGAGTCCAAGGTATTTTAGCCCTCAAAAATGTAACTGGAAACCAAGAGAGGAAAGTATCAAAGAAGTTAAGAGGGGAGGAACTTTATAGAAAGAAGAGCTTTTACTTATTATCTATTGTGTGTCTGATTTTGAGCTGGGAACTTAATATTTAAGGAAGGTATGTCTAATGGTGTCAAGTGCTGCAAAGTAGTCACCAATGCTATGATCCAAGAAAGGGCTACTGTCGTCTGGAGTTTAAGGATCACAGGTGGCTTTTGAAGAGATGTCAGTAGGGTAGGGGTGGAGACATTCTAAAGGTTATTACTTATCTCGAAGATATAATTAAACTACATCAGTGAGAAAAAAAAGCTGAACTTCGTGCAAAGATTCCCCCTTAATGGGTCAAATTTATATAAACCTTGGTAGATCTTAGTGCCCTTGCTGGTCTTAGAGGTATCACAACTGAGAAGACATTAGTTTTGAGAAATCTTTGCAAGATGTTTAAAATATTGCAAAAATATTAGATTCTTAGATCATTGTCTCACAAATAAAAGATTTCAACACTTATTACCAGCTTCCTCCTTCCTCCTTCCCACTTCTTCCCTTTAAGCACCCAGCTGGTTATGGTGAGCACATTTACCACACCCTTGGCTCAGGGTCAGGGAAGTCCTCGGGCTCTCCTTGGCTCTCTTCCCATGTGGGAGATTTCCATGGAGAACAATCCAGGGAAATGCGTCCCTCTGCGCGCATGCGTGTGCGCATGTGTGTGTGCGGTATGTGTGTGTTTCCTGTCTTCAAGGATATTCATGTGCCAATAAACAAAGCAAGGGGAGGGGCAGAGAATGAGGGGGACAGAAGATCCAAAGTAGGCTCCGCACTGACAGCAGAGAGCCCCATGTGGGGCTGAAACTTACTAATATAAAGTCATATACAGGCATATTGTTTTGTATTCACCCTGAGGAAACACAGGGAAGGGATGGAGGGAGAAGGGGTACTTACTATTGACAATTAACATTTAGGAATAATAATAGAACTTAAAGAAAAGTTTAAAATTGCTTTACTAAGATGAATAGCATATTGCCATGGAATGCAAAGGGGGAAAAAGGTAAAATTTATATCATAGTTATACTTGGCTGAGTTTTGTTGTGTATTTTAAATCAAGTATTACAGCAAACCGAGCACAGTAAAAGAACTTTCACAGAGGTGTCCGTATTATTACAAAAGAGAATTTTAAATTTTATCAGAATACCTTGAAATTTAAGAGGGATAGAAAGAGAGAAATTAAGAGGAGTAGAATAGGAGAAGCAATTGCTCCTTAACCCCACAAATGTATAACTGTATTCGTTAAGCATGTTAAGTGTGTTATAAATACATTTATAATCATTCATTCATTCCTCCAATCACTCCCTTGATTACTCAAGCAATAAATATTTACTGAGTTCCTATTGTATGTATCTCTGGCGGGAGGCTGGGAAATATAACTGAGTAGAGAAGAGAATAGTAACATTTTAAATAGAATACATCCTTCTTATGTGTCCATTCTGTTAGAATAGGGCAATCTACTTATTAGATTAATGCTAGGGAGACTCCTCAGAGCTTCTGAAATTGCCATGCATTCTTGTCAGATGTTACCCATTACAGAATTGGGATTCTTTTTCCTTAAGAATTGAATTGGCAACATATTTAATCAGGCTCCTTTCCTCCCGTTTTATCAGAAGCCTTGGGATAAGTTGGCTCCGTATGTTTATTTGTGTATACATGTAAATATCCTAAATATCCTTAGGGAGTTCTCCAAATGTAGGGACATATTCTCCTTTGGAAAAGACTGTCAAGGTTTTTTCAACCAGCAATCAGAATCACATTTGGGAAGGAATAGGAAGAGACACTGATTAAGCCTAGTCTCCGAGGACACAGTAAATCTGAGACTATAGGGATATATATGTCCCTTGCTAGCTCATACTTTCTCTCTTTACTCTTTTTCATTCATTATGTCTCCTTACCTCATTTTTTTTTAATTTTTTTTTTCCATTTCTAGGAGAGAGAGAGAGACAGCGTGAGCAGGGGAGGGTCAGAGAGAGAGGGAGTCACAGACTGAAACAGGCTCCAGGCTCTGAGCTGGCAGCCAGCACAGAGCACAATGCGGGGCCCAAACCCACGAACCGCGAGATCATGACCTAAGCGAAAGTCGGACGCTTAACCGACACAGCCACCCAGGCGCCCCTCCTTACCTCATTTTTATGATTTTCAACTTTTTTTTTTTTTTTTTTTTTGCAACTGGTAATGTGGCTCATAGGTTTCTGTCTTGCAAGATTTATTTCAGTTTAATTTCAGCTTGGTGATATTGTATGAGAGGACAGGGCCTTCCAATTTTACCTCTTTGCTTTGCAGCACACATTTGTGAACATGTCACTATGTTTACCTCGATTTTAAATAGTTAAAAATTCAACTGGAACTAAAAAACCTATGGGGTCCTCATCACAGAACTCTTAATCTTCAGTTATTTTATTTCCAAGGCAACTAAAAAATATGTGCAACATATATGCATAAATGGCAATACTTTTCATTATAATGCAATAATTTTAATTATGTCAAAATATGAATTTTGAGTTTTTGGAGTTGATGAACATATTAAGATATATTTTGTAGACTTTATAAAGCATTTTAATTAAAGTATGTTAATATGGAAATTTATTATGTATATTTTAAGAATGTGTAACCCAACTTCGGAAGTATTTGACAAAAATAAAATGTTTATGTGGACTTCTTTAAATGTTTATTTATTTCTGAAAGAGAGAGAGAGGAGAAAGCCTGAGTGGGGGGAGGGGCAGAGAGTGAGGGAGACAGAGGATCCAAAGTGGGCTCTGCACTGACAGCAGAGAATCCCATGTGGGGCTCAAACTTACTAAACGTGAGATGATGACCTGAGCGGAAGTCAGATGCTTAACTGACTGAGCCATCCAGGTGCTCCCAGAAGTTTTTAATTCTAGAGAGAAAAAATTAATTTCACTTTGGTATTATTTTCTAAATGGTATGAATTTGTGTCTGTATTATTTTCTAAACCATATATATTTTCACATACCTTGTATCTGTGACCATGGAGAAGACAAGAACTAGTCTGATGTGTACGTGTGTACATTGTTCATTCATTCACTGATTCATTCATTCATTAATCCAAGATAGGGATAGAAGGAAGTTGACCAATGAATATTTTTGATTCTATAAATACAAGAAAAACTAATTGTTTTCTACTAGAAAATATAGTACTAGTGGAGGTGGGGGGGAGGCTAAACAACATGGAAACTTAAGTTTGTTGTAAGTGAATGGAAAATTGCTATCTGGTCAGGAAATATATAACAGCTTCATTTTGAGAAATAATTATAACATTCCTTTTGATCATTTACAAGTCAAAGAGATACAGTCTTTTCAAAATATCTAGAACTATATGTGTGCTTTTTAATTTACATGTTCTGAACCTGTACCAGCTAACAGAACAAGACCTGAAATACTTTGGTTAGTCATCTACAACTTTTCTACTAGTTACACTAAAAGTAGAGCTATTCAGAGTCCTCATATAAACTTTTATTTTTAAGCTGTTTAAACATATACCCAATGGAAATTTCTCGTAAGGTAAGAATTTTATTTCAAAGAGCTAGTTTCAGATATTGTAAAGTAACTTTTAAATCAGTTTTTATTTGTTTTTTGGAAGCAGCATGACTGGCTTATACAAAATATGGGATATAATATCTGTCCACTTAAGATTTTGCTTAAAATATAGAAGTGGGCCAGTGAATGAAGATAATGACATCATTTATTTGAAGATATTTATTACTTTATTTTAAATATTGCTAGATTTATAATCCTTTATTATTTTTAGTGTACCATATTTAACGTGTTCAATACATTTTGTAAATCTGATAAAAAATCAAATTAAAATAAATTCCATTTTAACATTCGCACTCTGAATTATTCTTTGGAACAGATGCAATTAGTTAACATTTTCTGAAGAACACATTTTTAAATCTTTTTACTCATAATAACATTATCACGCAAACCCTCTTTTAGATATCTTAGAGAATTAAGTTTGGAAATGTTCTGTGTAATTTCTGTATTATCTATTATAATTAGACCTTACATTTATACATTTAATAATAATATGTAGAATAATTTATAAGAAGGATGACTCTTGATAACTCAATGATTTCTAGATTTTACTTTTTAACATTATCAAAACCTTAATAAGTGATTTCTGAACTGAATAATACCAGTATTACATGGCCACAGATAAACACAGTAATTAACTGTGGGAGTAGAAAGCATGATTAACTGGAAGGATCATTGATTGAAATATCGAGAAACCATCTAGTTTCTTGATCTGCATTTCATAGCCCTTGAGCAAGTAACTCAGTCCTCCCCTATCTCAGTATACACCTATTCACCTTCTTGATTTTATATATATATGTGTGTGTATTGCATTGTTATGTACATATTCATATACATATATATATACATATAAAGTGGGATTTCTCTATGCATTTGCAAAACCTCTAAAATTCTTTCTCTGTTTAAAACTTGAAAATCAAGACTTTATCCAGATCTTTAAATAAAAGTTGATATGGATTATTATAGAAGTCCATCCCTTAATGCAGATGTCTAGGAAATACCCTTCCTCTAAACTTCCAAGTATAAAAGGATAACTGTATTTATTAGTACATTCATTGTGCTCACGAAAATTGTTGGAAAAACACTTGCTGCAAGATTTATTCTCTAAGTTTCAGAACTGGGTAATGAGCAAAAATGTGAAAGGCCGGTTTCATTCTTTTTGGCCTTCACTGCCATTCTTCCTCCTACTGGGCCTAAATTTTAGTAGTCTGGTGGGGAAATGCACAAGGGGTGTGGAGATGGTGGAGCACATGTCAGCCAAGGCCTCAGAGGCAGGGAGAAGATGGAGGAAAGAAGGTACACCAAGTAAATAGTTTTGTCTATAAATGCATGGAAGTTATCAGACTCAGACCGCAGAATCCCCTCCTCTCTCACTTCTAGTACTTGCTATCGCTCCGTGCTATTTAACTGTGGTTTCATATCTGGCTGAGATGGGGCAGAAGATATCCGAGATGGGCAGTGGAGGGCGTTATCTATTACCTCCTTAGCTCCTTGGACTGGATCTGAGCCATCACATTATATGGCGACAAAGTAGGCACAGGAATCTTTCTGAGATTCTAAAGAAGAGTGGAGCCAAAAGCTGATGGAATTGCTTTAATGACAGTTTTGAGAGAGAACTGGTTAGAAGCCAAGCTTGGTTTGGACCTTAAGAACACACAACTCGGGATTTGCCTATGGCCGCCAATATGTGTGGGGCCTTCAGTTCAGCTGGAGGCCCACATTCTTCTTAACTTGATCAGTGATGAAATCTTTATAAAGAATATGAAGTTGCAGGGATTTCATCTGACCTGTTCAAGTTGTGGATTTGATGAGAATAATTTTCTGCCTCATTTTTGTTGTTTTGAACAGTAATTAAATGGTCATTAAATAAAGAATTTGTCATGTCCTGTTAGTGAATTTTATGTGGGTCATGCTTGATAAAAGTCTGCTTACTTTCATTGCTTCTAGCTTAAAAACTTTAAGCAGAATGACTGTTTTTAGATTTCCTCCCATTTTTTTTTCCTTGATTGGTACGCATTCTCAGTGACTTAAAGGATTGAAATATAAAAATGTTAATCATATTCAAAGAATACACAATATCAATACATTTTCATTAGCAATGTAAATTAGAGTAAGTACAGATTCACAAGCTAAATATTTTCCAAAAGCTATTTTTATTAAATATCCAGAATAACTTTAAAATCAAAAGGCAAATCCATTTTATCATGAATGTATAAAACAGTTTAAATCCAAAATTATTTAAACAAAGTTGAAATTTTTAACATTTTTTTGGAAATGTTATTGTCTTCTTTAACTATTTGAATTGAAGTAATCTATACGCAGGTTTAGTGTTCAATGTTCATTTAGTTAACGTAAAGAGTTAATAACATGTTTGATGCACTTTACATCATCACTAATTTAATAATAAGAATTGTTTACTTACAAAATGTTCTTTGGGCACCACATGTAATTTTTCTAAATACAGCACTAATGTATTGATAATTCCAGAACTACTGATCAGAGCACTAAGAGAAGCAATAAAAGACATGCTTCTTAGTACTTTGTTATACAAGAGTCCATTGCCTTTATTCCATTTACGAGCCATGACTAGATACTCTGTGTTTTCTTTTACTTAAGCATTAATGTTGCTCACCTTCTTCCCCCTGCTTTTGAAGTGGTGTCTAACTCCACACGGCCGTGTCACAACCCACAAGCCTTCAGGGCATTCACACTCAGTCACTTTTTGACAAGGGCAAAGAGATTGCTCCCAAGATGTGGAGAAACGTTTCCATGGAGCCTAAAGAGCTGTAGTCAGGAGCTGGATCTTTTAGGGCTGGAGGACATTTGGATGCCCGCGACAGAGGTGCATATGTATGTTTCAATGCATTTCTTTTGTGTGTGTTTGTGGTATGTGGGCTTTCTAAAGTGTGGGACCCAAGGCAAGGGCTCCTTCGGCCTGGCTGTGGAAATGTGTGGGCATTAGCATTCTCAAGAGGGGCACTATGGGCAGAGGGGCAGACGGGTTCCATGCTGAAGACACTAGGGGGAGCTGGTGCTGGAAAGAAGAAATGGCAGATGGTGGTGTGACTGACGCTGTCAGATTGCCTGTGGGTTCCTGTAAGTCTCCCTTGCTGGCATTCTAGAAATACTTGGTTGGGACTTTTCAAGAGGCCTGGAGGTCCTGTGTGCGCAGGTGGGGCTGGAATAGAAGCTGTGGTTAACTGATATTGATGCCACTTCATCTGTACATGGCCATAGGGTGAGAGGGCCTAGAAATGTTCCAAGTCCCTCCTGGATAGGGTTGGGGACGGACCGTTCTATCTGTAAATCTGTTTCTCTCCACCTATTTGGAAAGGATAAGAGAGTTCTTTGTGAATATTCTCTGTGGAGGGAGTTGGGGACACAATTCTATCATTGATCCTAGATCATTAAAATTATAAGTGGATTTATTATTTACCTACATTGGGGATCTTAGCTACAAATAGAATTCAGAGGATCTGAGAATTTGATTTAGAAAAAAATTCTAATTTTATTTTCACTAACCTCTAGCTGAACTTCAGCACCTCCATTCTTAATGTAGGCAACAGACAAAACAGTAGTGTTAGCAATATTGGTGCCTTTGTGCTCAGTACACATAACAGATATTTTCACATCACATTATTGTTGTGGCTAATATCTCAAAGTATCTTTATGATTGTGACTGCTTAACATGATAGTGGGTATTACCTTGCTCTGTATGTTGTTTCTAATCTTTAATAAAGAATCACATGTATTACTGTCAACAAATTTGTTTTCAATTTTTTTGAGATAATTGTATGTCAGCATGCTTAGTTTCCTTTATAATCCCATGTATTTAATTTTATGTAGCTCAAACGTTATGCTAAGAAGGGATCTTCATCAGAATGCCAAAGGGGCTTGTGGCGGCAAGCAGGTTAAGAAGTTTTATGTATATGAGAACCCATGTTTCTCTATGGAAGGTCAAGACTTGGAGAGTATAGTGAGTTACTTAAGGTCACACAGCACAACAGGAATTAAAAGAGGTATCCTTCCTGCACCATGTGGCCTCCTGGCACCTCAATCCTGATCTCGGTGCCAGGGAATTAGCTCCTTTGTTTTATTCAGCAAACCCTTTGATTTTTGTGATGAAGGCCAAGTCAGTGTCCTTTGTTTGCACTTCCTCAGCCTGGGGTGGCCTTCCTCCCACCTCTCCTTTCCAGGCCTGCTGCTGGTGGTGAGAGGTGGTTATCCTCAGCAGTGGATAGGTTGCCTCTAGGTCCCTCTACATCCCAAAGCATGCTGGCCGAAGATACCTGAGGGAGTCAACAGAAAGAACAGAAAAGTTAACCCTGGTTGCTTGGCCCGGTCTTAATGGTGGTATTTTAGGCAGTACTGGTAGCCCCGAACTAACAGGGGAGATTTTTCACCTGGCCCAATAGACTCTCTTGAATTAACTTAGGAAATCTTTATTTCCTAAGTTAGTTCCCTCTTTATTTTAGACTAACACACACCTGAAATATCAGCAGAAAATAATAGAATTCGTAACTAATAGATTTTCCTTGTTAGTGCCATTTCTAAGCGCTGCATGATTCTCTTATCAATCCTAACGTTATTATTACCCACATATTACAGATGGGAAGACTAAGGCACAGAAGGGTTAAGTTACTTGCCAGAAGTTATTTATATGTCTACTAAGTGTTAGAAGTGGGATTTGAAAGAGGGATTCTGGTTCCAGAGTCCATGATCTGGGCTACTGTGCTACATGTTCAGCGGTTAATCAGTCTGACACTACTATTGTCCGATCTCTGTTTTCCTTTGTTTGGGGTTAGAACCTACATATCTGGGGTGAAGACGGCCTTTGGATTATTTTGCTGCAGTCCTAGGAAGAACTCTTTGCAGTCTCTTGGAGCTGGCTCTGAAAGGTACTGTGTCATTTGGTTCAAAGTCTGTTCAGCTTTAATCCCTTGCGTGTATGTATCCAGGCAATATGGAGAAGGAAAAACGTGTTCATACTCAAAAAGTTTAGTAGCGCTGCAGAATGCTAGATCTGGGTCGACTTTGTCTCCATGTCAAGGATAATGACAGTGCTCTGATCGTTGCTTTTGAAGCCTTCTTGTCAGCAACATTGACAAATACACCTTTGAGAATCTATATCTGAATTCCTGTGTTTTGAAAAATAGAGTTTGTTAGTGTTTCTTTTCTTGAACACTAGTGGATGTTTTGCCAGCTAGTTAAAGGTCTACAAATCTGAGTGCTGGCTGAGAAGCGAAGTTTGCTGAAACCAGTTATCCCCAGATGGCCAGATTCCATTGGTACCACTATTATAGATGCTCACTGGTTGCATACTTGGGGTTATGAGGTGTACTGTTCCGTTTGTTTTTGCCAGCCATGCACAGTAGATTATTTGATAGGTTGAGACAGATGGTATAGCTCAAACTAAAATGATGAGGGAGAAAGAAAGTGAAAAAAAATAGAAAAGGGGCACTTGATTTTCTAATTCACATTTCGGAAGTGAATTTTATCTTCTGTGATTGACTAATAAATGCAGTGTTGCTCTAGACTTGAATTCATTAACGTCTGTTTAAACAGATATAACTGAGTAATCAGCAGGAAGCAATCTCTTCCTTCATGGATGCTGTCCCAAACTTCGCGGGGTCTACTTCAGATTTGAAAATGTTGGGCCATTGGAAGTTGTCAAAAATAGACCTGGGTTTTTCAGAATAAGTTATACCACCACCAATACTAATCAAAATAGAAAAATCCCAAATTTTATTTTTAAACTGGAAAAAAATATATATATATAGCCTGGTGAAGTAGCGGTGATAAGCACAATTAATCAGTTTTCATGCAGCTGCTTCCTGACATTTCTGCAAATTGTTGTGGAAAAATTAATGAAGGTTAGATCAGTAATGGTTTCAAGCTTGGCCAGTGGAAAGTATGACAGTGTTTCCATCAGCAATTAAGCTGGCTGCTTTCTTTTTTCTATAGGGGAAGTGGTATGATGTGTGTTCTCCACAGGAAATGGAAAACGACAGCTGAACTGTGAGCACAGTTATGGAGGAGCACTGCGGGAGTGCTCCAGCAGGCTCGCCTGGATTTGCGCTACAGATTTGCATTTTCGGCAGGAAGGAGTTTGCTCTACAACACTGAGAAACCAGTCCTTAAAAAGAGTGAGAATTTTGGGATTTTATTGAGCTGCCAAATTCAGAAACACAGAGAGGCTATGAATCTAAACTTTGGGAGCCAGAAAGTGGAACTTATGACAAACAGAAAGTGAAACTCACCTATCTAATTTTATTTTTTGAGCCAAAGGTAGTTCAGTATGGGCCCAGTTCACATCCTGTGTAACCCTATGGGATTTTCCCCAGTATTAGTTAAAAATTTTCCCATAGGGTCACACAGGATGTGAATTAAAGTAAACACTTAACAAGCATGATGAAAAGGAAATTAGCTTTCTAAATGACCCTTTCACTGTTAACATCCTGAGTAGTTATTAGAACATGAGAAAGGGTCCCTTCAATGTCTCGTTATCAAGTGGTTACATTATTAATAGTATATATTAATATTCCTTCCTGTTACTTATAAAATGTATTTCTTTATATATGGAACTAAATTTTACATATGTATTTTCCTTTTTGGAAACCATTAAAAAGCCTAGCAAAACTCTCTGGAGATCAATAGTTCTTAGTGTTTTGGAAGGAGGTGTTCCTACATCTCTTTAGGACTCCGACAAAAGTTCTTGATCGTTTTCCCCAGAAAAATGTATATATACACAGCATTTTGCATCTAATTTTTAAAGTTTCACAGGTCCCTTCAGTGACCTTGAGCGCCAGGCATTTTTTCAAAGGACTAGGTTTTTAAAGCTCTTTCTAGACAGAAAATTACAGCTGCAGCCATAAAATGTTAATTCTTTATGAGTAAAGTATTACAAGAGGCACCTCTTAAGAAATTTTAACTGTAGCAATGATAATTCTTTCCTTTTTCCATGTGAAATATCCTTCCTTGTCCTTGGAAGGGAGCTTGTACATTGGACAGAACGTACAAAGCTGGATCTGAAGCTGGCTGTATGGCATTTTAGCACGTGGCTTCAGCTGACCAGCCTCAGTTTCAGCTTTTCTAAAATGGTGGCAGCAAGGTGATAATATGTCACTTGTGTCTGGCAAATAGTCCACGCACAATATATATCCCTTCCCTTCTCTTCCTTCCTTCCTCATTTGAGATCTAGTTTGTTTTTTGTTTTGAAAATTTTTAGAGTTTATTTATTTCTTTTCAGAGAGACAGAGAAAGCGTGAGTGGTGGAGGGGCAGAGAGAGAGAGGGAGAGACAGAATCCCAAGCAGGTTCCTCGTGCAGCCAGCGTGCAGTCAGCGTGTGGGGCTTGAACTCGTAATACTGTGAGACCATGACCTGAGCCAAAATCAAGAGTGGTTGCTTAGCCTACTAAGGCACTCAGGCACCCCTATTTATTTTAAATGCAGTTTTGTTTTTTTTTAAAGTAAGCTCTATGCCCAAGGTGGGACCTGAACTCATGACACTGAGATCAAAAGTCGCACGTTGTACTGACTGAGCCAGCCAGGCGTCCCACGATCTAGTTTAAATATCACTTTCTTGCACGTCTTTTTGATACTCCTCAAGACACAGTCCTCCCCTTGCCCCAGTTTCCCCTCAGTGATCCTGTCTTCTTTGTAAATTTCTGTACTTTTAAGATGGTGTTGTCCTTCTTTGGTTACATCTTCAGGTGTGAGTTTTGAGGATCTTGTATCTTATTAGTAATGTCCTCTTCATCTCTCTGCATGTTGTATCCAGCATAGAGCTTCAGACACACAGGTATTGCCTGTTCACTACATTAGTAGTAATAGTCTAATGCTTATTAGAAATGAAATAATTCAGATATGATTGTTACTATATTGTGTTGGTGGGACTACTAGTCATCTCGGAAGAGAGCTCAAATGATCAGGGTATACCTAAAGTGAAATTTAGTGGGAGAATAGAGTCCGCAACTGAAAGCATGTCTTTTTTTTTTTTTTTAATGTTTTATTTATTTCTGAGAGAGAGAGAGACAGCGTGAACAGGGGAAGGTCAGAGAGAGAGAGAAACACAGAATCCGAAACAGCCTCCAGGCTCTGAGCTAGCTGTCAGCACAGAGCCCGACGTGGGGCTCGAACCCACGAACCGCGAGATCATGACCTGAGCTGAAGTCAGACACTTAACCCACTGAGCCACCCAGGCTCCCCGAAAGCATGTCTTTTCTAAGATTTGACTACAAACAGAATGTATTCTAAACCAAAGCCAGAGTTTGGCTAGAGTTTCAATTAGGTTAATAACCAAGTAACTGGGAGGTAAAAGGTGCTCTACTTCTGTGATGTATAGACCTATACATTACATGAGTCTCAGAAGAAAATTTGGGCTGCCAAAGCCTTAGTTTATACTTTATTTTTTATAATCTGGGATCCTACGATACCCATACCCATTTGCCTTTCTTTGGATGAAGTCCTCATATGCCCTTGGCTGATGCTTTTCAACTCTGGGTAGACAAAAAAATGTGCCCTGTCTTCAAGGAACTGTCATTTTTCAACTCTCCTTTCTCCCTGCTCCCAGAGATGAGGTGTTTTGCAAACCAGGTCAATGGAAGGGACTTCAGAAGTAGCACTGAGGATCCATCAAGGTGCTAATGGTGTGGAGTTGAGTGATGATATGATTGTCATAGTTGAAACAGAATATGAACAGGGGTTTGTGCCCATGAGATACAGATAAAGAGATGAATATGGGGTATATATAGAAGGGGGAAACATACATGTTGGAAATGGGCTGAACTTGGGGCAAAGAGCAGTACTGTTTAAGATTTTGCTCAATAAATCATTGGCTATGAATTCTTGGCTCTCATGAGATGCACAACTGTTCCTTTACCCAGGCATTTCCACCTCCTGGAAAGCCTTGTCTCTTCCTGTCAGAATTTTCAAACCTTTATTTAACTTCTACCAGCTGCATAAATATTTCTTTCACAACACTAGCTCATAGCAATCTCTCCTTTACTGAGCTCATATCGTACTATTATAAATGTAGTGGCACTTAATTGATGTTTAAAGTGGTAATTTAAATTTTCACTTGCATGTCTTGTCTTTTCAATGAGCCTCCACACTTGTGTAGATAGTGTAATAAAAATACTCTCTCATGTCTAATATGAAGTCATGCATGTGACAAGCACTCAATATATTTTTAAGAGTTTTAAAGATATTAAATTTTTACTATATCCTTTAAACTTTATTGGACGGGCAAAAAAGAGGGTAAGACACAGGCATTATTCTTTTTTAAAAAATTTTTTCAACGTTTTTATATATTTTTGAGAGAGAGAGAGACAGAGCATGAGCAGGGGAGGGGCAGAGAGAGGAGACACAGAATCCAAAGTAGGCTCCAGGATCTGAGCTGTCAGCACAGAGGCTGACATGGGGCTCAAACTCATGAACCACAAGATCATGACCTGGGCCCAAGTTGGACGCTCAACCAGCTTAGCCCTCAGGTGCCCTTTCACACAGTCTTCTTTTTTTTTCTTAGTGTTTATTTATTTTTGAGAGAGAAAGACAGAGCACAAGCAGGGGAGGGGCAGAGAGAGAGGGAGACACAGAACCTGAAGCAGGCTCCAGGCTCTGAGCTGTCAGCACAGAGCCTGACGTGGGACTCAAACTCATGAACCATGAGACGGTGACCCGAGATGAAGTCAGGTACTTAACCGACTGAGCCACCTAGGCTCCCAGTCCTTATTCTTAAAGTACAGAGAACCAAGCTGGATATTTTGTCTAGAAGATTTTTTTAATGTTTATTTATTTTGAGAGAAAGAGAAGCAGGGGAGGGGCTGAGAGAGAGGGAGAGAGAGAATCCCAAGCAGGCTCCATGCTGTCAGCGCAGAGCCTGACATGGGGCTTGATCCCACCAGCCCTGTGAGATCATACCCTGAGCCAAAATCAAGATTTGGATGCTCAACTGACTAAGCCACCCAGGCACCCTATTTAGAAGATCAGCAATTTGATGAGAATTTGGCATCAGAAGAAGTATGTTTTAGAAACATGTAAGCATTCTAGAATTAAAGTTTATGCATGTAAAGTGCTTCGTATACTGCCTGACAGTAGGTACTCTATAATTACTTTTTAAAATTGTAATTATTAACATTCATGTAATACATTGACTAGGCCTTCCATCACTGAAATTCTTAAAGACTATATTAGTGATGTCAGGTTCTTTACCTTGTATCTTCATGGGAATCTGACTTCAACACCTCACCAACGATCTTTTATTTGGTAGCTCTAGTGGACATTTTTCATTTCTTGCTTAATATGACTTCTCTGTCACATTTGAACTCTCTCTTCCTTGAAATACTCTCCTTCATTTGTGTTCACACGTCTTTCACATCGCCTCTCTGATTACTCCTTCTCTAGATCTCTGTCATCGGCTCTGCTCTCCATCAGCTCAGTAGGCACTGAAGTACAGTGTTGTGTCATAGGGCTTTTTCACTTTACATGTTTACAAGGACTGAGTGTCTGTATCCTCTTTCTTTTTGAAATAGTAATCTTTTTGATTACTATTCCATAGTGAAAACTCTAGTTTCTTACGTACACACTTCCAACTGTATATAGATGTCTCTTTTTAAGTAGCCCAAATAAGTTTTGAAACATCCAGAATTGTGTTTCCCTTTGAGGCTTGTTCCTTCCTCCAATTTTCCATTAAAAACCCTACCATTCCTGCAAGTCATCCCAGCTAGAATCCTAGAATTATTTTTCACTCCTTTCTTACCTTCATGTTATACAGACACACAACCAATTCTCAAATTCTATTGGTTCTTCTTCCTAAACATTCCTTTAATTAGTGGCCCCTCACTATTCCCCATTCAGATTTTCATCTGTCTTTGAACTATTGCAGGCGACTCTTGACTGGTGTCTTTGCCATAAGGCTCAACCACTTCCAGTATATTCTCCACACTGCTTTTTAAGCTATTATATTCCCCAAAAAGAAATGTTTCTCTGCTTTAGGATAAAATTAAAATTCTTTACCATAGCATACTTTGTATCTTGACCCATTTTTTAGTTCCTGCATCGTTTCTTTCATCTCACTATTATATCGCAGATAACTTAGACTTCAGTGATACAGAAGTTTATTTAGTTATCCCTAAACTGTGTCTCCTTTCTTTACTCTTCTGTGCACTTACAGCTGCTAGTTTCTCTGCCTTGAATGTCATTTCCAATTTCTCCATTAGGAGAACTTCTGCAGATAACTTAAGGCATAAAGGCCACCTCCATTGTGGAGTTTTTCTTCCTTCTCCTTTCCCTCATCCCTCACCCCAATAGATAGTCACTGTCTCACTTTTCCCCACGTATCACTTTGTACTTTCTTGCCCACACATATGGTGTACAATTATTTCCCCCATCTGACCCAAGAGCATAAACACTTTAAGAGTTGTGTCTTATTCATCATTCTATTTCCAGTGACCAGCATGGGCCTGCTAGGTATTCAATGAAGTAATAAAGGAAAGATTGTGAAGAGATGCTGAATTTATGTTCTGTTATAAAATATATGAATTGGTGAGGAGGCATTCAGATTTAAATGTATTTTTTTAAGTTTATTTTTGAGAGAGAGAGAGAGCATGAGCAGGGAAGGGGCAAAAAGAGAAGAGAGAAATAATCCTAAGTAGCCCCACACAGTAAGTGTGGACCCCAACATGGGGCTCAAACTCTTAAACCATGAGATCATGACCTGATCCAAAATCAAGAGTTGGGCACTTAACAGACTGAGCCACCCAGATTTAAATGTCTTGTAGTTTATAAATTATTGAATTTAAATGATTTGACAATATACTATTTCTTACTATGCGAAAGGGGCAAATTTAAGGAGAATTGATTAAGTATGTGTGTCATCCATGTATATGGAGTAATAAAATGTTGAGTGCAAATGATATTTTCAGAATCCAGAAGATTCAACAACAGAAACTAGGAGGGGTAGATGAACCAAAAGATGGTTCAGTTAGAAACTGGATAAAAATAGACAAAGAATGTTAATCCTTCAATTATTTTTATTGCATTAATATAAATGTCTACAATTATTCAAAAATAATAGTCTGCCCATAGGTTTTATTAGTGCACTCTCTCTATATATATATATGTATTATATGCATATATTACATATATATATATATATATATATATATATAGCTGGTAAAGCCAAACCCGTCACTTAAAACTGTAAAGTTATTTATAAGTTTTGTTAGTTCTCATTTAGGATTCTGTAGTAGTGACAGGTCTTATAAACTATGTATAATCTTCAATAGAAAGATTATAAAGTGAGACCAGTCTATAAAGTCATATACTTTTATTATAGTGTTTCTTTTCAAAGTGTTAAATGGACCTTCAACTATAAGTGAATGTTATCTCAACCTTCAGGCAATTGGCTTCATTTAACTTTTAAACACAATTTTGAAGCTGTGGACTTTGAGTAGGACCAAGTATTTTGCCTCTCTGTTTCATTTTAGATAATTTCTATCGCTATGTCTTCAAGTTCAGTGGTCTTCTTCTGTAATGTTGAATCTGCCATCCAATGTATTTTTCCTCTCAGATTTTGAGGTTGTCCTCTGTAGAAGTTCAAGGTGGGCCTTTCTTATATCTTCTATGTTGCTACTACTTAACATATTTATTATTTTTTTAATGTTTTTTATTTATTTCTGAGAGAGAGAGAGAGAGAGACAGTGTGAGCAGGGGAGGGGCAGAGAGAGCTGTTGGTTCATACTTGTTTACCTTTATAGTACTTTGCAGGCAGGAGAATAACTCTGGTGCCTGCTACTTCATGTTGATCCTGAGGCTGAGTCAAAGCCTATTTTAGTATTTATTTACTCATTTATATATATTCAGTAGCCTCAAGAATTTAAGGCATTATTAGATAATCACTAAATAAAGGATTTAACCTAATGTACACACCTAACATAGGGAGTTGAGTTTGTGAAATCTTTGTTGAGAGAATGTGTTAGGAAGTGTTTCGTAGCATGATGCAGGGTATTGCTGGCTCTTCCTTTTTTGAAAACTTTCATCCATTTTTAAATACTTAAAAGTTGTGTGATTTAAATTCAGTTTTGAATTTGTGAGATTTCAAAATAATGACTCTTCCTTCTCTTATTTCCAGACTGACCATTTTTAAAAGCAGCCACATTGTGTGGTGGGGGAAGAGGGAAAAGACTTGTGACACACATGAAATTTTAGCCATTGCACAAAATGATAGGGTTTAGAAGATGTAAATAGCGTGGTTTGGACAAATCCACCTACTTACTCCTATTTGTAAGAAGCCAGGTTTCTTAAATTGATCTTAAGTGATCATTTTGCTTTCACTAACCTCTCTGCATCTACAATGGAAGAGAGTTTGCACATGTTGCATTTTTAATGCTTTGTCTTATAGTGCTTCTGAGGTTATTCTGTGGTGGAATGCTATCAGATCTCTCACTCTCTCTCTCTCTGTCTCTCTCTGTTTCTCTCTTTCTCTCTCTCTCTCTCTCTCTCTCACACACACACACACACACATACACACACACCTCATGAAAACATAGACATCTTCCAGAGAATTTCCTGATGTACTGTTCTTTGAATGTGATGACATTTGTTTACACAGGAAGCTAGACATTAGATTCTTTTCTTTGGAAACTGTGTCAGATACACATTTTCCACATTGGTTTTTCTCAATATGGCATACATATGTACCACTTACATATTTAATGTTTGGGAGTCATGGAGACTGATGAAGAATTCTTGATATGAAGTGCTCTTATCGATCCACTTTAAATATTTAATGTTGAGAAAACATCTTTCCTCCCCACTGATTTTTAAAAAATTCTCCTTGGCAAACCATAGAACAAAAGTCAGATTGAAGACAGACCTTAAACCTTACCTCTTGTGCTGTGTTTTCATGTTTTTTCATCAGCTCAATATGGTCCCTATAATTCCATTATATTTTCTTTAACAGTTGGATTGAGATTCTTCCTGGAAGCATGATAAATAATGTATTGCCCCAAAGATGTAGGCTATGTTTGTATGACTTTCTAAATCAATTATTTACATTTGATTTTTTAAAAAACACCAAAAATTTAAAAATATTATATACATATTTATTGAAAAAAGTTATATATCACTATTTACTTTTACCTGCCCTCTTAATCTAATGCTTCCAATTGCTGTCCTTAAGAAACATTAATCAATTGTTGGTAACTGTGTTAGGTACCTTATTTATATAACCTTTTGCTCTCACCAGGCCTGCATGGTGGATACTGTTATCTTCATGGGAGACATTAGGAAATGAGCCCAGAGATATGAGTGATTTGTTTAAGATCACATCTCTAGTAAAAAGCAGAAATGATGTCAAACTAAATTCTACTACCCTTAGAGATTTAGCAACATATCCTAGGTTTGTCAACAGGGATGAATGTACTTAGTAGATAAAAAACCAGAATATTAACTAAGTACTTCTAAAGTAAAGTACTTACTAAGAAACTTTTATTGAGCCAGATATGGACCAGATCTTGCTCTGGGGATGAAGGAGAGATCAGTGAAGGTGACTTCTTTGCACTAAAGAGAGACACAGGGAGCAACAGGTAGATGGTAGTGTACCAACCTTGCTTTTGAAGGGTGCATGCACATAGTACCTAGGAAACATGGAAAAGGGTACCTAGAATCTTTGGGAGAGTGTGGTGGGGAGAATGTTCCCAGAAGATGTCAAAGAAAAGATGGAGTCTTAAAGGAGAAGTTCAAGGTGATGACCTTGACTATCTCTGGCCAAAGTTACCTTCAGACTAAAGACCTAACCTGTGTCTGCTACAGTTAAGGCTAACCCAGTCCCATTTACTGCCAGAAGTACCCCTTTGTACTTAGTATCTACCCTTCACATGTATTATACTTGCCATTGTGCACATTCGCCACCTGCTGCTCAGTAAACCATTTTGCTTTATTTCTTATTTCTTGAAACATGTATTTTATGAAAGAACTTGTACTGAGAGTTATGTGGGATACAAAGATGAATATAGTTCAAACTTCAAAGGCCTTCCATTTAATGAGAGAGAGAAAAGCCGTGTTCAGATGTTTATGAAAGAAGGGAGCATACAGAGAACTTCATAAAAGGAGTAGAAGTGTACTATGGCACACTGACAAGGAAATGATGACTACCTGCTAAGATTCGTCCGTCCATCCATCCATCCATCCATCCAACCATTTACCCATCCGTCCAACCATTCACCTGTCCATCCAACAGATATATACAGAGCATTTATTACATATCAGGTTTTATGGAAGAGTAGGCACGAGAATTGTATCTTATGTGTAGGTAAGTTGAAAGATCTTGATGGAAATAGTAAGGAAAGTTTGCTAAGCAGAACTCATGGCTTCAACAAAGGCATAAAGATGGGAAATGATCATGCTCAGGAATAATGAGTTAGCCATTTTTTCTACAGCCAAGATTATTGGGTGGTAGATGTAGTAGAAGATTAGGTTGGATAGACATATAATAACAAGATTCTGGAGAGTCATAAATGACAGTCCTGGAGATTGGACTCTGGTAGGAAATGGGGAGTTACTGAAAGTTTTTGAGCAGAATAATAATAAGATTAGAGATATTGCTTTAGGAACCTTCATGTGGCAGCCATGGTGTGTGAGTTAAGTTGGTGGAGGAAGAGCCTGAAAATAGGGAGACCCTCTAGTAGCTCCATTAGCCCCCATTACCCCAGGCAGTTTGCCCAAAATGACTTCACAGGTTTGGGGCCACTGGTCACTCTTTCTGTCCATGGCTGTTTTCCTCCAAGTGGTGGGCTTTGTGACCTTGTGCATAGCTTTCCTCCTGGGAATCACTTTGGCTTCTTCTAGTTCCACAGTCCCTCCCAAGTCCTGCAGAGGCTCTGTCTCTAGGGAATGGTTTAAGTTCATTAAGATTATGACTGTGACACCCTGTATTTAATTAATATGTACACACTGAAAGTATTATTCTGTAGTAAATACAAGTTATGAGACTATCGTTATAGTATCTGGGGTGCTTCTTAATAGAACATTGATAAGAAAGGTTACCCTCATTATAAAATTGTTTCTCTGGAAAAATAAGGTTGATTCCCATCCTTTTAACTTGGAGGGATTTCCCAGGACTGCCTATGGCCCCAGGTTGGCACTTTTGCCTGTCTTTGGATGATACACATGTCTGCTGGTCTTCCTTCTAGCTGCCCCCTTCAGCCCAGTCTTAGGAGGCACTCTGTTTTCAAGATATCTTGATTTGGGCCACTGGTCATCTTTGATGCAAATTAAATACAGAATGTACCTAGGGCATGCAAACTGAGTTTCATATTTGCTTAAATTAAACATGAAGGCAACGTGGCCTCAACTGACCTTCCCATTCTACAGTTCTCAATTCCTCTATGCAGATGCACAAAATGCTAGCCAAGTTGACTCCTTCTTGCTCACCCAGTCTTTCCTATCTCTAGGCTATTGGTTCATTGTTCCATTTCCCTGGGTTTCTTTCCCCTCTGATACTGTTTTTATAAGTTTTCCAACTCTTCAAATTCCATGTCTAATATCACCACCTTTCATTCAGCCATCCATCATTACTCTAACCACAAATATGATTTTTCCTCCTTTGGATTATTCTCACAATGCTTGTCATAGACTAAGAGCTGAGGCATTGCAGTGGGACATACTGATTACAATGCCAGCTCCTTACAATCTGTGTGGCCCTAGACAAGTTATATAAACACTATAAACCTCATCTGTAAAAAAGGGGTCATACCACTTACCTCCTAGGACTGTTTTGATGATTTAATGAGATAATGTATGCAAAAAACTTAGCAAATTGGGTTGTCTGTCACATGATATGTATTCAAAACATGTGAGCAATTTTTATGCCTCCTCTAGAAATAAGTTCTGAGGTCAAGCATTGTATTTCATTTTTTCTTTGTGAACTTCTCCCCAAAGCCCACCTATAAAAGAACCTATCATAGTGCTTCATATATAGTAAATATTCCATTAATATTTCTTTGAAGAAGGAACTAAATTTGATTTTTAAGTTGAAGAATTCATTCCCCAAAAGAGGATTTATTTTAAAAAGTGACTTTAAGCTCTGGTTTGCTAAGAAAAGTCCCAGTATTAAGTATTAATAGCATCCCACCCCTTTTGCTCTGAAAAGTACAATGGTTTGGATAATAAATTTTATGAACACTCTATTTATGAAATATTTGAAGTTTTTTATTGTTCATCATGCTTTTTAATCCTGTTGTTAAGGTCCTACTGATATTAACCGTGTTCTAAAAGTTCCCTTTTTTAATGAAAGCATTAGTCAATGTGTAGATCTGTTAAGTGATATGCAAGGGAAGAATAGTAATTTTAACCTGTGATGGGAGGTTTGTCCACCAGACAAAATTTCTGTAAGGCAGAGCTCATGTCTGTTTATTTCTCTAGGGTAGACCAGTCACCAAGCACAGCACCTAAAACATGATGTGTGCTTAATAACATACTTGTTGAACAAATGAATGAAAGTAAGGATCTTGGCATCCCATGTAAGCTGTGTTTCATGAGTCTCTACCAGATTCCTCTTGGATCCTTTGTAGATGGCATATGAAAATATATTTAGAGTCTTAAGAGCTCAGTAAGCCTAAAAATGAGCTCAAAAAGGTTATGAAAGGACAGAGCTAGGTCAGGGGACACCTAGCCTTCTCAGACCTCTGGAAACTGTTCCCATGCAGTCTTTATACTGAATAATCTCCTCTTCTTGAAGAAAAGTGGTAGATTTCTTTCCATAAAACTGCCCTGCTTGATCAGAGAATAAGTGAAGAGCAAATGAAGGCAGAATCCCTTTGCCTCTCTGTTCCACTCTTCCAACTAAAGGAAGAGTAAGTTCCATATGAAAGGTTCCTGTTTTAGGTGGACGGGGATCTGGATTTTTACCATTATCTCTCTGAGGCCTGTTTGAATCCCTGAGGATGGGGAGGAGTTGGAGGACTCCTATACAAGGAATGTTGGCATTACTTGCTTCTCTTTCCCTGCATGAGTACAGGCTGTACCCTCAATGCCGGGGCTGGCTAGAAGTGGCACAAGGTGATGCGCCATGCTTATTTTACTTCTCTGGCTCCTTATTTCCCTAATGATGTCTGCTGGGCCTTGCCAAACCACGTAATTACTCTTATGTTTACAGCACATCTTTCTATTCATTACCTGGTACACATTTTGCATATACTTCATCTTAAAGGATAGATACCTGACAATCTAGCATCATACAAAGTGACATTGTATTCGTGCGATGCTAAGGGATTTTGTTGAGTATGTTTCTTGTTTTTGTTCTTTGTTTATTTTTTGGACAAGGACTGACATTTTGTAGTCAAATTTAAAAGACTGACATTCCCCATTCGTCTTTCTCAAGTCTATTCAGGATAATTTTCTAGCACTTTTCCTGTGGCGATTCCTTCAGCCTTTCTCCATGCTGGGGTGAAATGGCCTTATATTCAGGCAAATGTTCTTATTACGTTGCCCTATTTTCTTCAAAGAATGTCGGCTTTGCCCTTATCCCATTAACCATCGGTCTTAATTAGCTTGGGCTGTTATCACGGAAGTACCATAGATTGGTATAAACAACAAAGATTTATTTCTCACAATTCTGGAGTCTAGAAATTCCAGATCAGAGTGCCAGCATCATTGAGTTCTTGGTGAAGGCCTTCTTTCTGCCAGCTTCTCATTGTATCCTCACGTGTTATAGAGAGAGGGAGGATGCAAGCTTTCTTAGGTCTTATAGGGCATTGATCCTAGCATGAGGGCTCCACCCTGATAACCTAATTACCTCCCAAAGACTTGACCTCCTAATACCGTGCCACTGGGGCTTAGGATTTCAACTTGTAAATTTTGGGGTTGGGGAGGGGCGCCTGGGTGGCTTAGTCGGTTGAGCGTCCGACTTTCGCTTAGGTCATGATCTTGCGGTTCGTGGGTTCGAGCCCCACATCGGGCTCTGTGCGGACTGCCAGCTAAGAACCTGGAGCCTGTTTCAGTCTGTGACTCCCTCTCTCTCTGACCCTCCCCTGCTCACGCTGTCTCTCTCTCTCTCTCTCTCCTAGAAATAAATAAAACATTGTAAAAAATTTAGGAGTTGGGGCGGACACAGTCCATCACATTAAATTCACAGGAAAGCTAGATGTTCACTCTTCAGTTGGCTCTTGGATGCTACTCTTGTTCATGTCTTCACCAGGCCACTCCACATATTTTTATTATCTGCCTGGCCCAGAGGGACTAGAATTGTGTACTTGATCTTCTAAAATTTATAAATTTATTCTGGTATCAAGATAAATCAGGAGAGTGGGGCGCCTGGGTGGCTTAGTCGGTTAAGCGTCCGACTTTCGCTTAGGTCATGATCTCACGGTTCGTGGGTTCGAGCCCCACATCGGGCTCTGTGCTGACTGCCAGCTCAGAGCCTGGAGCATGTTTCAGTCTGTGACTCCCTCTCTCTCTGACCCTCCCCTGCTCACACTGTCTCTCTCTCTCTCCTAGAAATAAATAAAACATTAAAAAAAAAAATTTAAAAAAAAAAAAAAAAGATAAATCAGGAGAGCGTAAACCTATTGCTGTACCTACCTTCCCAAACTCAGCCTTTGTGGGGCAGTCAGTCTGGCTTAGTATTAATACAATTTTTAAGTGAGTTTCCAGGCCACTACCATATGTAGTATTCACTTATAATTATTTGCAAGTCCTTTGACTTGTCTTCAACCACTAAGACATGGTTGTTGAAGCTATGAACAAATCTCTCCATTGGAATTCATACATGTTGGGGAAAAATAAACTGGTATTGTGCTTCTGTGTGCAATTAAATTTGAACTGGAGTTCACTGCACTCATTGTAAACTTGCTCACAAATTTCATGAGATAATAAGTGGAGATTGTAAAAACAGGTAAAACAGATATTTATGCTGAAAAGCTCTTTCAGCTTAGAAGTTCAACAAAGGTTGATATGAACATGAGAGACTTTGGTTCCTTTTCCAGTACTTTCAGGCTCCTGTCCCTGAGGATGGGTGTGTGAAAGTGCAACATTTGCACATCCTGGGTACCAAAGAAGGAAGGTTCCTCTTCTGTGACTTGAGCAGCCCTGACTGGAAGGGAGGAATCACTTCATTGTTCTCTCTCCTGCATTTGCTCCCCCAATAATTGGCCACCTAAGGGGTGAAGGTAACTACTGAGTTTATTTTCAGTCTCTTGAGCTTAAGCATCTGCACTCTCTTGAGTTTAGGAAGGATTTTTTCTCATTGTGTTCCAAGCTACATGGTGCTTGTGTGTGCACGTGTATAGTTGATGCTTTTGCCTCAGTGTTGTCACAGCTGTGCAAGATACAGACAGCAGATGCTTCACACTTCATCCTCAGTCTCTGTGCCCATGCAGTGTAGGTGAAGTCTTTTTTTACCTTCTTCTTCAACTAATTATATGCCTGGGCTGTGCAACTGCTATTATTTCACCAATATCTGTGAAGCCCATGTCATTTCTCTATTAAAATATAGTCAGAAAAAGAGCAGAAATGAGCCTATTTTGAGAGCTTGTATGGTGAGGCAAATTTCACTGAAGGAAAGAGATTCTGTAGAGTATGAACCATAGCATTTTGTCACCAGATGTCAAGGTGATGAGGAAATACTGGCATACGGGCTTAGTTTCCTATTGGAGCTTAAGGTTATACTTGATAGATTTCTTTTGGTAAGAATTAAATACACTAGGCATCTTGAGTTGGTCAAATGCAGACTTTTTAAAAATACTTTACATAATTTTACATACATTTCACATGATGACTTTAAAAGACCATGCATTCATTCTTGGTGTACTTAGTGACTTGACTTAAAAGAAAAAATTTAGGTGTCTTTTTTCATCCATACATTTAATCAGCTTTTAGACTTAACTGATATTAATACTACTTAGATATGAAAGCATCAGCATCAGAGTTTTAATGACGTAGAGTCTCGCTCTGCTGCAGAAACATGACAGGACTTTACCTCTTAATATTATCCAAGTGTAACACTCTCTAGTAAGCTGCACAGCAAGTAGTCTCTGTCATGCTTTATCTTTTCTTTATGTGTTGCTAGTGACTTTTGTCTCTGCTCATGGCTCTAATTTCTCTGTAATATTCCTATATTGTAGAGTGATTTTTTTTTTAAATTGGGTTTTGCTTATGATGCTTTTCTTTCTTCTCTTGATAGTATAGTTTCTCACCCTTAATACTAGGTTTGGGTATATTAGGAAATGGAATTAGATCTAAATACTTTATGCTTTACATATAGTACTTTTTTCCTCTTTCATATCTATGTGGCCAAGACTTGGCCATACCTGTGGTTCCTTCATACATCAGGAAGTATCTCTGAAGTATCACTTCAGAGTGTATAAGTGTGGCAGAGACTGGATGGCCGTTCACCAAATTTGTGTCCTGTTCTTCTGGGGCTCACAGTTTTATTCCATTTCCCAGTGTTTCCTGCAGTCAGGTGGGCCATGTGGCTGTTTTAGTGAATGGAATGTGGGTGGAAGGGCAGTGTGCCACATTAATGCCTAACTCCAGAAACTCTCCCATGGATGAGCCTCCATGTTTCTCTCCTTTTGCCAGCTTGAGACAGGATAGTCATGGTGGCCTTGGAATTCTTGTTGCAGATGGTGGGTCGTGGGTGAAAGAGGCTTGGGGAGCTGTCCATCCATCAGAACACTCATTTTAGACTGCTATTATGAATGAGCCACTATGCATTTTGGATTTTTTTTTGTTACAGCAGTTATTAGTACTTTAACAAATACAGATAGAATTCCTACCTCCAAGAGCCTCTCCTTCTAGTCTGAGAGATAAGTCCCTCAAAACTATGGCACATTGTGAGGAATCATTAGTAGCTGCCTGTCCTAAGAGATCACAGAAGACTTCAGATATCTCAGGAAAGAGGGATATACTTACATTTACAGATGAATAACAATAAACCAGATATATCCTTAGATCCATGAAAGATCAAAATCCCAAGTTAGGGCTTAAGTCATGACACAGATAGCCTGTGGCAAAGACATCTATAAAACAGTGACTGAAAAGGGCCATGAATATAATATTCAGATCTTCCCATGACCTAGTGATTTTCATTTTAATATTATTTTCATATATATATAGATTCATTTAATTGGTAAAATAAGGAAGGAAGGGAGCAGAGCAAGAATTATGATGGCCATTTTATAGATGTGGAAACCAAGGCTAATTAATGTGAAGTGTTTTGTCCAGAGATACATAAAGAGGAGAGCTGAATTAGTGTGCTGAATGAGAGGTGCCATGGATCAGTGGAAATATTGGGATTCCAGAGTAAAAGAGAATTAGCTTAGAATCCTATTCCTGACATTTACTCTCTGTCTGTCCTTTGGCCTCCTCTAACTTTCTCAACTGTAAAATAGTATGTTTCAGGGTGATCATGAGATTTCCATGAAACCAAGTGTTTTAAAGTTTCCTGGTACTTGCTGTTATCTAGTGTTCTTGTCTGTTGTCATATTACCTCTTACCTCTAGCTGTGCCTCTCTGCCCCCCCTCCCCATTCCTACTTTTTTTTGCTACTGACTACTGCTTTATCTCATAGTTGATGACGCCTCAGGAAAGATCCTGTCCCTTCTGATCTGCAGACAGCATCAGCACAGGCTGGAGGGGCAGGCTGAGCCACGGTATGATCCATCTTGCCTGCACCTCTATAGCATGGTGTTCTCCACACTGCGCTGTGAAGATGCTCCTACCGGCCTCAGTCTGTTCCACATGTAAAGGCTTCCACATAATGATCACTTTGTCCAACAGTGCTGTTATTTACTCATTAACATGAAGCAGCAAAAGATAAAATTATGATGCCTCTAAAGCTATTGTTTGATATAGATGACAGTTTCTGTGCCTTTTGGATTGCCTGTAGTTAGCTCAGGGAGAGGTACTCAATATTAAAACAGAAGAACATTTCCAGTTGGGGAAAGAGAACCAGCTCTTTACGTTTTTAAACATGTTTTATTTATTTTTGAGAAAGAGAGAGAGCAGGGGAGGGGCAGAGAGAGGGGGACACAGAGGATATGCTGATAGCACAGAGCCCAGTGTGGAACTCAAACTCAGGAACCACAGAATCATGACCTGAGCTGAAGTTGGACGCTTAACCGATCAAGCCACCCCGGCGCCCTGAGAACCAGTTCTTTGAATGATTTCCATGGACATTAATACCTTCCATGTGCTTTTAGGAATTTTTCTTCCTAAATCTCTTAAATTCTCTCTTTTCTTCTTACCATCTTTCAGGACATTAAAATGAAGCCACTTCTAAGATTTTATCTAACAGTTTTAAATTTAATTGAAATTGGAAAAATGAAAAATTTGAAGTTGACAAACAAATTGAAATGTTTCTCATTAAATAGATTAAGTAGTAAGAAAATGTGTTCTTTTATAAGTTTTCGAATATACACATACTCATTGTGACCAGTCATGCATATCTTGTCTCAGCATATTGGGTATATGTATATATATAATGAAGGCCAAATACTTAGAGACTTGAGATGAGTCTTTTGGAAAGGAATCATATATTTCATGGAGAAACGTAAATCATGTGAAGCTGCCACCTGGCAGTTGAGTACCACCTCATTGAACTTGAATTCTGCACTTTGCCTACTAGAGGCAGAGGTGCTATTTAATAAGTGCTTATAATGACTTATGATATGTCATGAATGTTCATTGAAGGTTGATAATAAGTATCTAAAAATTGTAGTAATGGATACACACTTCAGCAGCTGAATGTGGTGACACACTCTCTCTCCTAAATTCAGTTCCTCAGTTATTTGTGAGGAAATAACTAATTAAGACAGTTTTTTCCAACCAGTCAAAGCAGACATTTTTAGGGTTTTTTGCTGCCATCCAGTTGTGTTGCAACTCAGACACTAGCTCTGAAGAAAAGGGAAAATATTTGCTGCTTAATCAGATTTCTGGGAAAGTTCTTGGGCAATAAGATTTTTAACATATTGGGGGGGAGGTGTTGGAAATTGACTTTAGCTCTTTGACCTACATTTGAAGAGAAGCCATTATTCATTGGCATTAAGTGATAGGTGGGCTTTCATATACAAAGCTAGTAAGGTAAATTCCAGACTAATCAGTGGTGCACATTCAGGGGCTGAAAGTCAGGGGCTTGGCCTTGGTGTATCATTTCTTGCTAGCCTGCAAGGGGACTGTTGTCTCCCATGAATCAGATCTTTACCGAGAGGTTTCCTCGCTTAGTGATGTCACTAGTTTGCGCCTCTACCACCTGAACTTTAACTAGAGTTTCAGGTTGCATGATAGAAGTTAGCGGACAGAGCTCTGATGTTAGGAACTTTAGCAATTTATTTGGCGGGGGGAGTGGATTGCTTTTAGCAAGTGTGAATTTTCCAACTAGTTCATTCATTTTGAAACCAACTACTAGTGGCCAGAAATTTACTAATTTTTATTTGGTATTCTGTAGAATGAGAGGATCCAATGAATAGCAGTCCAGATATCCAGTTTTTCCAAAAAAAAAGATAATGCATGATGCCTTCTCTCCCCTTTTCTCAGTGTTTTAGTCCATCACAGAAGACTGCCTGTGTCTGAAGTTGACAAGATTAATATTCCCATGTGCTTTTACAAATACTTAGGTGTTTTCTCGTGGGCTGCACTGGGAACTGAATGGCTTTCTAGCTGACAAGCCAAGAAATGAGCTATATTTTATGGTTAATCATTCAGTCATTATTCATATATGTATATATATAAATATATACACAGAAATTCTTACAAGATTTATATTCCTGTTAATACTTATTACTTTATAAAATACAATAAAAAGTTTGCCGTTAGTATTTTCATTCTTTAAGTTATGTCTGGGGACAAAATCTAAAGGCACATATACACACATTCACATATGCTTGCATACATGCAAAATAAATACCACTTTAAACTAATTTGATATACTTGTTATTAGTATAGCTCAAATAATAAAAGCCAAGTACCTACTTTTGTAAATATAATATTTGCCCGTATTTACAACTGCTGGAAATTTAACTGCTAATATATAGTAAGAATGCCAATACTTTATGAGCATTTATTTATTATTTAAAAAATCTTTAACTTTATTTATTTTGAAAGAGAGAACGTGAGTGGGGTAGGGCAGAGAGAGGGAGGAAGAGAGAATTCCAAGCAGGTTCCATGCTGACACAGTGCAGAGCTGGACACAGAGCTTGAACTTTCGAACTATGAGATCATGACCTGAGCTGAAATCAAGAGTCAGATGCTTAACCAACTGAGCTACCCAGGCACCCCTTTCTGAGCATTTATAAGTAGCATGTAGTGTCCTGAATGATTTATATGTGGTATCTCATTTAATACACACAGCAACCCTCTGGCACAAGAGCTATTATTATCCCCATTTTATAGTGAGAAAACAGGTGTTAGGGGCACTGTAATTTAACCAAGGTTCATTGCTAGTGAATGGGGTGTTAGAATTGAGACCCAGTTCTAGCTTAATTCCAGAGTCCATGGACTTCATCATCGTGACATTGTCTTCTTGGGGTCACCCTTGATTACTTGAGCAGTCAGGAGCAGAATTACTTCTCATTTTAACAGAATAAGGTGGGCAGAAAATTGCAACCTCAGATGAAAAAACTGTACAAACTTCTATTCTCTCGGTGCCATGTCTTCTTCATGGGCAGACGGGTAGATTTAAGAAGTGGAAAACACCAGGGTGCCTGGGTGGCTCAGTTGGTTAAGTGTCTGACTTCGGCTCAGGTCATGATCTCACAGTTTGTGAGTTTGAGCCCTTGTCAGCCCTGTGCTTACAGCTCAGAGCCTGAAGCCTGCTTCAGATTCTGTGTCTCCCTTTCTTTCTGCTTTTCCCCTGCTCGTGCTCCGTCTCTGTCTCTCTCTGTGTCTCTAAAAAATAAACATTAAAAAAAACAGAAATGAAAAATACCAATCAAGATGTTTTAACCATAGCATTTGTATGATGCCTTTGACACCAAAGAACAGAGAGAACCTGACCCAAACTGTCTATAGCAAAAATGTTAACATTGTTGACTCATGATCTTGAATAGTCCAGGGGAAGTGCGCTTTCAGGCTAGATTTGATCCAGACATTTGTGAAAACTTCAGGAATTGGTTACTTTTGTTGAGATTCTTTTGACTGTCCACTCTCAGTGTCAGATTTGTCATTAGCCTGACCCGTCTCCTGATAGAAACAATGACAGAAGCGATTCCTGACTTCCTCTCTTCAGCACCAAATCAATGGAAGAGAAGACGTCTCGGCTTCTCAGGATGAAAATCTTCTCTCATGTTTGACAGGCACCGCCTACTGAGAGGCCGAATTCAAAATCATTTGTGATACTTTTCTTGACATAAAACCACTACATTAAAAACAAAGGGAAAGATTTTCCAGGCATATGTGTACACACTATTTGGGCACACCAAGCACATATGTACACAACAGGCAAACTGTTACTCCAGAATAGCCCTTTGTTTACAATGTTGAGTGACATCATCTCACTTACTGTCTAATGATTTGTGCCCATTTTAGCTTAAAGTCCTAATTACTGTCTTTTTGAAGAAAGCATTTCAAATGCATTACTTTTAATGAGTTAACAGCTCTATCCTTTGTTGCATGTAAAGTTGTGAAACAATTTAGAAACTAAATATTTTAATTTAATTTGGATGAGTTTGTGTAGATCAAGTTCAGTTAATGCCTAAAAATATAAAAAATCAAAATTCCCTCTCCAGAATTTCCAAATGTAACTATTTCATGCTCTATTTTGTGTCCCATAGAAATTAACCAAATAACAATGTAATCATTTGAAATTTTCTCTGAGATGTTTTTGTGAGAGAAAATAAGCTGACAAGAATATGAACACCGTCCATTTATAGTAAGCCGTTGGTGAGGAGCTACTATTTATAAATGTTTTCCATATGATGTGCTTATGTTTTTTGGTTCTGAGTACTATCTCTATGTTGTTTTTTTCTCTTGCTTTTTTCTCATGAGTAAGGAGTTCCACCTTCTGTCCCCTTTTCTTTATGAGACAAAAAGAAAGGAAGATCAATTGTATGAAACCAGTCACGGTAGCAGGTAATGAAGTAAGGTTTCCCACAGTAAGGTTTATGGCATGCCCTACTCTTCACTTCTCTCCTGTTTCTAAATTAAAAAATGGCCTTTATTGTTAACACCTTTGAAGAGAAAGGATCATAATAGTCCAAAGAACCATGGCCAAAATACTAAAAAGAGCTTAGGGTGAATGTGCCGTGTGTGTTCAAGGGCAGAACCCTGTCATTTCTATGGACTAGGTGCCACTAAGCAAACGTGAATATTTATGGGTTTTTAAAGGTGTCAGTGGTTCCCCACAATTAAGAAAACTAGTTATGGGCAGGTGCGTGTGTGTGTGTGTGTGTGTGTGCGCGCGCGTGCCCGCGCATGTGTCCTTTCCCAGTTAATCAACTGGGAGTAAAGATCAATGTCTGAAGAAGAATCCACCAGGCACAGCTGGAAAAATGCTTTGCTGAGCTTCCGGGGTGGAGACGTTGCAATGCCTGCACGAGATGAACAGTCTCCCAGCACCCGTGCATCTTCTCGCTGTGGCTCTCCAGGTCTTGCCTGTCTAGAGCCTTGCCCGGCTTTTACAGGTCCTCATCCATGGAAACTCATGCTTAAGTGGATGCTAATGTGATTTCTAATTAATGGATAAAATGGGATAAGTTTGCTGCTGAGAGATGTGCACAGAAGAAGGCTCTGGCTGACTTTGATGAACCATCCAGCACTCACATTAGTCTGTTGTGTAAAGAGCTTTCAGATTGGTTACTATGTTGGTAGAAAGCACTCAGGGCACTCAGGGAGGTGGTAGGAAGTATTAGGGCTCAGGCCTTTTCATCTCTTTTGTTTTGGTTTCTTCAGCAAAAAGCTGCTTTGTTCGTTACTGTCAGCATCAGTATCTACTATTTGGTGATTTAAAGTTGACAGCTGACTTTCCTATGTCACCTCAATTGTCATCTATACTAGTAGCACAATGTAAAGCTGGGGCCAGCATCTTTATTCCCATTTTCCATATGAGGAAATTCAGGTTCAGAAAATGTAAGGGAAACCACTAAAGGTCAATCCACAGTAGAGGGGATCTTAATCCTGTGTCTTCTGCCTGAAAATCCCACACATGCTCTCTTAAAACTGGCTAATAGGATCTGTTTGGTCCACAAAAGGAGCCTTGTGTTGGGGGACAGGAGGCCAGGGAACTACCTGCTGACTGTATGAGCCATGAGATATTGTTATGGCAATTGCTTAGCCTCTGAGACTCGATTTCCTCATATTCTTCTACATTAGGGGCATTTTACTTTTTTTAATTATTAAAAAAAATTTTTTAGTTTATTTATTTATTTTGAGAGAGAAAGCACAAGCAGGGGAGGGACAGAGAGAAGGAGAGACAATCTCAAGGAGGATCCACACTGTCAGCACAGAGCCTGATGCAGGGCTCGAACTCACCATCCACAAGATCATGACCTGAGCTGAGATCAAGAGTCAGATGCTTAACCGACTGAGCCACCCAGGCACCCCAGGAGCATTTTATGAGAATGATATGATAAGCTTTGAAATGTAACATAACCCACATGTGCAAGGCATTATTAAAATATTTTCTTCTCTGTATTGTATTGCTACTCATCAATTCAAAGAAATATTATAATCCATCTATTCAAATAATTTACACCCATGTTAAAATCAGAGAGCAGATGCTGCAATCAAATTAGCTCTGGCTCCTTGTCTAAAGCCCTTAATGAAATCAGAGCAAGCGTGATAAATTAAACAAGATGATAAAATATTTAATTTTCTAATCTTCTCTGTGTTTTTATTCGCTTAATTGTTTGTGCTTATTTTTTTCTACTTTTGCTTATTTGGTGAGAATTCGTGCTAAGGAAGAATCCTTAATGACATTTTTTTGAAACAAATTTTTTACTCTTCAGTGATATATCTGAGAACATGAAAGTGAGATTCCAAACAATAGTAAAAGGGAGTCAGTGACTTAAGACTGCAGATTTCGGCAAACAGCTCTTAAAGCTGAAACAAAAGCACAGACTTTTCTGATTTCTTATAATTTTTTTCAAGGTGAATTATTTTTGGCTGCATTGTTTAAATTATGTTCTCCAAATTATTTACATGATGTGAATAATATAGAAATTAGACCAATATGTCTATATTGGATATTGGTCAGTATTGACTGAAACCCAAAATTATGGATCCTGCACATTATCTAGCATTTGGATTTATTTGAAAACAAATTTGGATTATTTGGATATGTAATCGGTTAATCAAAATGGCATTGAAAATGATTTTTAGGCTCTTATTCATTGTTTAAAGTTTTTATAATGTTTAGGATAGTTAATGCTGAAACGTAGAAATTGATTTGAGATGTGAAATGCTTTCTATTCAAATGGATTCTAAACTTGTTCACATACACGTACCCAAATCTGACTTTATACCTCATGGATGTTCAACAAATAAAAAATCATTCATCCAATCCCTTCAGTGTACCGTGTGTAAGATCTGCCAGTGTAAGTTATCTGTGTCCAAGAATATGTCAGATGCATTACCATGTTCGCTGCTGAGCCTTGACAGTAGCTGGAAATTTGACCATGTCTCAAAGATAATATAATTTGAGCATATTATTACCATATTATTCATATGCAGTTCCTTAGAGAAGGAAAAATAATTAATGTTTCTCCTGAGTTATGTTACACGTACCTTTGCTGTTGTATTTATGAAATCCTTTCTTTTCTTGGAATCAATACAGGTGAAAGCTGAGGGAAAAGACAAATATTTGGGGAGTTTGCACATTACTTTCTATATTCCTGGAACCAATTAGTTTTCACAGGTGTGCTGCCCAAACACTATTGAAATACACAAATAGATTGAATTTTGGAAATGGTTCCCAGCTACATTTATTATGTCTTTTGTAATCATTCCATTATTGAGGTGTGCATGTGTGTGTATACATGTTAGTAACTGGGAGTACAAGACAATAGGAAACAAAGGGAGGAATAATACTTGAGGCTAGAAATGATGTTATTGTCAAAATATGTGCCAGGAAGGCCTATGTTCTTCCTAGAGGAAGGCCCCAAAGTTATATCTGAGCTTTCTAGCAGCTATTCTAAAGAAGAACACTGAATAGGCCTAAAATGTAGTGTCTATAAAGCCAGTTTTCAATAAAAATAAAATTCTTCTTGATACTGACAACAGATAAATCTCTCCCCTGTGTCTTCACTTCAGGTAGACAATTAAAGATTATAAGTCACATTTCATTTTAATTGCCAAATAAACTAGAATAGACACTTTGCTTTGTCCATAGTAGCAATTGGTACTTATTTTAGTAACCAGTGAATTGGGGGGAAAATGTGGCATAAAATCCTCATCAATTTTCTTTGATAAATTATTGATTAAAACATTGAAAACAATTACCTCAATCACTAATGATACCATAAAAAGTGAGTATTTAGGCCATTAATAATATTTTCTAAATGTTAATAAAATGAAACACAGCATGACTATTAGAATATTCTGCCTTAGGTAGTAATATAGAATTATGAAATACAATATCTTTAACTATTATGTTCTCTTCCTCACAGAATTACCCCTTAATCTCATTATCTTTTAAAAATCAATTTATTGAGTACCTACTATGACAGACATACTGGTTACAACAACCATGATTGGGAAGAATTTTTGTTTTCGGTTTCTGAGTGAAGAAAGAAGAACCAAAAAGTCTAAATAGTCCAGGACCTCACAGCTACCAAGTATTAGAACTGGCACAGGAGTATGGATTTCTTGACTCAAAACCCAGTATTATTCTTATTGCATCTTTTCTTGCTAATCTCAGAAATTTCATGTACTTTTGCAAAACTGTTAAATTATTGCGTTAGTCTCCTCAAGCTCCCATAACAAAATACTATAGACTGAGTGGCTTAAACAACAGAAATTTAATTCTCACCCTTCCAGAGGCTAGACGTCCAAGATCAAGGTGCCGGCAGAGTTGGTTGTATTCTTAGGTCTATTCTCTCATCTTATAGTTGGCCATCATCTCACTGTGTATTCACAGGACCTTTTTTTTGGTGTGCATGCAGAGAAAGAAAGTGAGAGAATGCTCTCTGATGTCTCTTATTAGATCACGGATCCTTTGGAATCGGGCCTCACCCTTACACCCTTAATTACTTCCTTAGAATCTCCATCTCCTAATATAGCCCATTGGTGAGCCAGTGTCAGCATATGAATTGGGGGGAGATACAAGCATTCAGTCCATAATAATTATCAACTAGGAGAAGATTTCATGCAGAGGAATGCAACTAGACACTCCTCCCTCATTGCTGTGCCCAAGGTGTGCATGATGGTCTCAGTCTAGCCCTAAGGGCTTAGGTTACTACCAGAGCAGGCTTCGGTGAGCCAGCGTCATCCATTGCAATCACTTGGCACTCTAGGTTGGATCTGTACCCAGGTTGCATTTGAAATTGGAATGACCAAGGCCCAGGCTAAGTCTCTGAGGACAATTGTAACCCATAAAAATAACAGCAGGGGCTCCTGGGTGGCTCAGTCAGTTAAGTGTCCCACTTCAGCTCAGGTCATGATCTCATGGTCCTTGAGTTTGAGCCCCGTGTGAGGCTCTGGATGCTGCTTCTAATTCTGTCTCTCTCTCTCTTTCTCTCTCTCTCTGTCCCTCCCCTGCTTGTGCTCATTCTCTCTCTGTCTCTCAGAAGTAAATAAATGTTAAAAAATATATAAACTTTGTAAAAATAACAATAATAATACTTGTACAATTGCCATATGTCAGACACCCTGCTAAGTGTTTGGATTCATTGAATTCGTTATGTCTCATTGAATTCTCACAATTGAATGAGGTTGGTAGGTGACATTTAATATTATTACTTAACCTTTATACAAAGATTTTTGTGGTCACAGAGCTAGTAAATGCTTGGTTCATGATTTATTTGAATCCCTTGTAGTTAGCACTAAGATCAGCATCTTTAAGACTTAGGAATATTCATGAACGACCCAGGGGTGACTTTTTATATCTTGAGGACTATTGATGTCAACATTGCCTTCTTTGTCTTGACCATCACTCAGGGCACAGGTAGAAGTTTGTTGATGATATGTTGTCTCAAGGCTTCAAATTCTAATCCAGAAGGCCATCTTTCTTTTCTCTATGATTTTCACATTTACGTATTTGTCGTATGTATACATAAAATCAGCGTCAAATCCCCCAAGTTTTGGTGATTAAAATGACCACTCCAATCAATAAGGAGGTAGGAAAATGAAATTGAAAAACTAGAGAGAGGTAAAGACATTTAAGCCTAACTCTTAATCACTTAATTAATTTAATTACTATATTGAGATGAGATCCTTAAGAAAAGGTAAAGTAGTGAGATGTTTAGATTTACTATTTGGTAAAAATATACATTTCTGTTAACTTTTTTTCTATCTAAGTTTCTAACATAACATCTTACGTGCACAACATTTTTTCCTTTGTGTTTGGTAACTGAAAAAGAGCCAGAAATTCTGAAACTAATCCTTTTTGAGGTTTTGGGATGCTCTGTTTTCTTTAAATCCACTCAGGTCAGTCAGTCAGTTTTGATGGGTTTCTGTGTCCTCGATTATTGGATATGGTGGTGGACCTGCCAAGATCCCTTCCATTCTCTCTATCTGAGGGTTAATGATGCTCTTTTTCAGTCATTAAGGAGGCCTTGTGCTGGATGGACACACATGGTGCGCATGCACACACACACATACACATACACACACACACGGTATACTCACATTCAATTATTATTTCATGCATTCATTGATTTGCATTTATTCACATAATCCTTTTCGTCCATTCACACAACTGACAAGTATCTAATGATTTCCTACTCTGTCAGCCACTGTCCTATGTCCTGTGGGACAAATGGCTGTTAAACTTTCAATACATTTCAAATGTGGCTGAATATATGTGTCTTATTTCAATAAGATAAGGAATTCATATTCCAGATATTAACTAGTAGCTTGACCTTCTAAAACTCAATAAGAGTCCTAGTCCTAAAATCAGTATAGGTCAGCTTTCATGTTTGCTATATGGAAGAGATCTCTACAGCTGTGCTTTTGAAGAAACAGTAAAAAAAAAAAAAAAAAAAAAAAACTATATAAATTTTCTTAAAAATTGTCTTAAATCTGCTGTTCATAAAGAGTGGCTTATAGTTCATCATCCTCAGAGTTTTATTGAAAAATAAAAGATAAATGTAATCTTTCATTGTACTTCTTGATATACAATAATAATATCATATTGTTGGGATATATTTATCAACTTAAATAAATTTTGCATTTGTTCTGTTGAAAAATAGTCTTTTTCAATAGCCTAATAAGAAATAGTGTCCTTCCTAAGACTGTGAAATGCATTAAAATCTCAGGACAGATGGATGTTTAAACTCATCAAGCCCTCACCAACTCTAGTTCCTTCTCCTACCCCTCATCAGATGACCAGCCTTCTGCTTTTCTGGGCAGGTTAAAAACATCTTAAGGGAATTTCTCCATTTCTTTTCTCTCAATATAGTTATCTTGCTTCATTATTTCTTCCTTCCTTCCAGTCTAAACTGAAAAGTTCCCATTCTTTTTTCTGAAACTGATCCCTTAATCTATGCTTTTGAGTTACCTTTACTTTTCTACTTTTCCAAGAGTTTATTCCACTAACTATTACTTGTATTTTACCCTCTTCGTTTCTTGTCTCCCTTGTCTTAAAACAAATTTCTTCTCAATCTTGATTCTTTTCAGGCTATCCATTTGCAGAAGTTTGCTTAAAAAGAGATGGAAAAAGATGAGCTATAAGTGTGAACTTTCTGAAGTGTCTCTGTGATTGTGGCAATCTGCTCACAACCTCTGTTGGCTCTCATTATCTACCAAATAAATTTCCTTGATCATCTGCCACCACCTTTCTTTCTCAGCCCTAATTCCCATTACCTCAGTATGTCGAATGTTCCAGTCACTGTTTCTTCAACATCCCTTGCTCTTCTCTCTTGCGTAGTATATTCACATTAAATACCTTTTCTCTGCATCTCTGTTTGCCAAATTCTAGTCTTTCAAGGCCTAATACAATGTTTCTTAAATGCAACTTTCCCAAGCAATCTTTTTGATTGAAGTAAGACAAGGCAGGAATCTTGTCTTAGTTATCTTTGGATTCCACACTTGGACATTATTCTTAATTCAAGTATTTTTGGTAAATTTCACTGAAATTGATTTAAATTTCATATATTATAAAAATATATTTTATATAATAATACATATGTATTGTAATAAAACAGTAATGTCTGGATTCGAATTTGAATAAATATGAAATTTATATTCTAAAGATATTTTATTTCATTTCATTAATATATAAAAGCTTTGGAAAACATGTCATTTGATTGAGTGAAAGGGCCTGTAGATGGAATTCTGGAATTGTCTGGCAGAATTTGCCTAATAGAATCTTAGAAACACCTGCTTGAAACTTTGTGGGCAATGATATATTCCAAGATGAGGCTGAAGATATGAATGTCATTCAGAGTTCATCAAAGTGCCAGGGGAGTGCCTCCTTAACCACATAGCACAGGTCATTTTAAAGGTTTTCTGATTCCTTCCTTTGGGTAAAACATGGCTTCTATTTGAACCCCTTACCTCTGTTGAGTCTTACTTGGTTGTTCAAGTCCTTTTTGATCAGATGTTTTCTTAAACTCTGACAATAACTGAGATTCAGGATGTTTGCTGTGTGCTAATATTATGTTCACTTCTGAAGTCTATGTGCCTCACTGATCTGGGAACCGGACTAAGTCAAGATGTGCTATTGACTTACTGAGGTTGTACACCTCTACATTGATACATGGGTCAGTTTCCTTACTCTTTAAAAATTTTCTAGAGAGGAGATAGAATTGATTACTTGCACTGCTCCATTAATTGAGGCAGATAGGTTTCCCTCTGGTTAGGTTATATGATATGTACTAGGCCTTGCCTTAATTTCTTTTTTAGGGAGGTCTATTGTGTGTAGACCTCATGTAGGGAGACTGAAGACGTTTTTTTCCCCCACACACCTGAGAAACAATTGTAGCATGAGATATGGAATGCAATTCAAATTTTTAGTTGTGCATTCATTACTTTTGGTATTTATTTCCATTGACATGCAGGAGTTCTAATGTAAGAGATGGATTTTCCTTCCGAGAAGTTTAGCCTGTTTGATGCATACTTACGAAATAAGTATTTTATGGTTTGTTTACTTCATTCTCTATATTTACATAATCCAAAATTAACGTTGGCCTTTATGGTAATCTTGGCACATCTAGGAGTAAAAGACAAATTGGAGAAGGAATCATTACCTTATTTATGTATACCTGTACAACCAAAGAATAAACATAAGCACTGTAAAAGATAAAGCTTCAGGAAACAGTACATTGGAATTTTGACTTCGTTGTTATATTTCTTGTTAGAGTATTATAGCCAAATAGTCTTCCTTTGGTTTTATCCTCTAAATATTTACTTGGAGTAAATATTTAAAATAGCTTGGCAAGAACCTACCATAATAACATTGAGGAATAGAACAGAGGGAACTGAAAGGAAGGGGAAGAAAAATAAGAATTGGAATATAATAAAGTACAAACTTATCACAACTGAGAAAATAAAAATTTTTATTTGAATTCAGTTATGATTAGTCTAAGAGTTCTATTAGTTTCATGCATACAATATAATGATTCAAGGGTTCTGTACATTACTCCATACTCATTGTAGTAAGTGTATTCTTAATTCCCTTCATTTATTTCACCCGTCCCCATCCACCTCCCCTCTGGTAACCATCAGTTTCTTCTCTATAGTTAAGACTGTTTTTTGATTTGTCTAGTTTTTTCTTTGTTTATTTGTTTGGTTTCTTAGTTTCCACATATGAGTGAAATTATATGGTCTATGTCCTTCTCAGATTTATTTAACTTAGCATTATACCTTCTAAATCCACTCATGTTGTTGCAGGTGGAAATGTTTCATTCTTTTTTATGGCTGGGTAGTAGTCCATTTTGTATATGTATCACATCTTCTTTATCTATTCATCTATTGATGGACATGTGGGTTGCTTCCATATCACGGCTATTGTAGATAATGCTGTTATAAACATAGGGGTGCATATATCTTTTCAAATTAATGTTTTCATATTCCTTAGGTAAATACCATGTTCTGGAATTACTGGATCATATGGTAGTTCTATTTTTAATTTTTTGACAGACTTTCATACTGTTTTCCACAGAGGCTGCACCAGTTTGCCTTTTCATACTGTTTTCCACAGAGGCTGCACCAGTTTGCATTTTCACCAGCAGTGCATGAGGGTTCCTTTTTCTCCACATCTTCAACACTTGTTTTGATTTAAACCATTCTGACAGATGCGAGGTGATATCTTATTGTAGTTTTGATTTGTACTTCCCTGATGATTAGTGATGTTGAGCATCTTTTCTTGTGTCTGTTGGCCATCTGGGTGTCTTCTTTGGGGAAATGTCTATTCATGTCTTTTAGCCATTATTTAATTGGACTGGGTTTTTTGTTTGGAGTTCTTTTCTATTTTTTGGATACGAACTTTCTATCAGATATGTCATTTGCAAATATCTTCTCCCATTCGATAGGTTGTCTTTTAGTTTGTTCATAGTTTCCTTTGCTATACAGATGCTTTTTATTTTGATGTAGTCCCAGTAGTTTATTTTTGCCTTTGTTTCCCTTGCCTTGGGAAACATTTCTAGGAAAATGTTGCTATGGCTGATGTCATAGAAATTACTGCCTGTGCTTCTCTTCTAGGATTTTTATGGTTTCAGGTCTCACATTTAGGTCTTTAATCCATTTTGAGTTTATTTTTGTGTATCATGTGAGAAAGTGGTCCACTTTCTTTTCTTTTGCATGTAGCTGTCCCACTTTCCCAACACCCTTTGTTGAAGAAACTGCCGTTTCCTCATTGCATATTCTTGCCTCCTTTGTTGAAGATTAATTGACCATATGATCATGGGTTTATTTCTGAGCTCTTTGTTCTTTTCCTTTGATCTATGTGTTCTTTTTGTGCCAGTAACATACTGTGTTGATTACTACAGCTTTGTAATATATCTTGTAATATATCTTGTAATTTTGGATTGTGATACCTCCAATTTTGTTCTTCTTTTTCCAGATTGCCCTAGGTATTTGTGGTCTTTTGGGGTTCCATACACATTTTAGGATTATTTGTTCTTGTTCTGGGGAAAATGCTGTTGGTATTTTGATAAGGGTTGCATCAAATCTGTAATTGATTTGGGTAGTATGGCTATTTTAACAATATTTGTTCTTCTTACTCATGAGCATGGAATATCTTTCTATTTGTTGGGTTGTCTTCAATTTCTTTCATCAGTATTATATACTTCTCAGAGTACAGATCTTTCACCTCCTTGGTTAAGTTTATTCCTAAGTATCTTTTTTATTTTTTATTTTTTTGTGTAAGAAACCAGATAAGAAATAAAAGGTATCCAAATTGGAAAGAAAGAAGTAAAATTTCACAATTTTCAGATGACATGATACTGCATATAGAAAACCTTAAAGACTCTACCAAGAAACTATGAGGACTGATAAATGAATTCAGTAAGGTCACAGGATACAAAATCAATATACAGAAATTTATTACATTTCTAAAAAGAAAATAAATTCATTGCATTTCTACACATTAATTATGAAGAGACAGAAAGAGAAATTAAGAAGAGTCCCATTTAAAATTGCACCAAAAAGAATCTTTTTAATTATACAAAACATCTAATTGGCTCTGCCCTTTTTTAAAAACAAAACTGTATACACCGTTTTGCCAGAGAAGTAATAATTGTGGAGATAGAGTTCCTATGTTTCCACGGGCCTCCTTGGTGAAATTTTGGTATGATGAGCCTAAGGGTTTACCTCCATTGGCTATCAGTGAGAGAGCTAACCCTGCTTTAGAGAAGATGATCGCGTAATCTGGCTTAAAATATTTACTTAAAAAATTTCTTATTATAAAACATAAGAACCTTAATAATGGAAAACAGCTTATGCTGGAAAATAGTTGAGACTTTAAAATATGTTTTTGTTTTAAATACTAAATGAGGTACTACTTTTAGAAATTGATTATTTTGACAACCGATTTGGCTCCTATTTACTCATGTTGGAAAAGTTAAATTCTTTCATTGAATTTATTTTCTCTAAAAAGTGATAATTCAATGGGAACATTGGTTTTTAGCTACTGTTATTCATGTTTCTTTGGCTGATTATTTTGAAAGCAGGGATGATAAATGTCTTCACTCATTCTTAAGTTCAATATTATTTATTCTTCCATTTTCATTCCTTTCAATCAGTTTCTGCAATAAGGCCAGATTAATAAACATTAAGTAAGAGGAAGTAGTGTGGAGAGTGGGAAATAATTGACTTGAAAGTTTGAAGACTTAAACAATAGCCCAAAGCCATCATAATGACCTGTAAGCCCTTAAGCAGGTCTTTTGATTCCTTTGGTTCTCAACACTTTCTTCTGTTAGTTGCCTGATGGACTAGATGTTTTCTAAAACGTTTCACAGTACTTAACACTCTCTGTATGATTTAGAATAGACTCAAAAATTAATGGTCACAGAGGTAGAGAGTTATATATTTGCTCCTAAAACAAGTTAGTCAGATATGTCTTATTTAATGTCAAATATGTGGTCCAGAAAACAAATCTTTGTTACAACTGTGATCATGGAAAATGTGACATGTGCTTAGGAACACATGTGGGGAGAATTTTACATTGCCAATACCAGACGATCACAGCCCAGATGCAGGGTATGGACTAGAGAGCACCATTCAATACTGAATCATCAAAGAAAGATTAAATTATGTTCAGGAGACTGTAATTAACTCAAGGAGAAGGCTAATGTACTTTGGAAAATAATCACTAGCAGATGTTAAAGCAAAAATTATTTTCTCTTCAATCTTCACCTAACCATAAGTTTGTATTAACTAGAACACCTTACTCCCTAAGCAACCCCACAAACTAACATTTCACCACACTACAAGTGTATGCAACTAGAAACTGAAATGATAGGGGCTTAGATCTTTCTTTCTTCAGACAAATGTTTTTATCTCCCAATCTAATATTGTTGGGACTTTTGTACCTCATATTGTGTACTTTTGTATATTATCATGCGTAGGTTTCTTTAAAGATTTACTCAGTATCATATCTTCTCTGTTTCCTCATTCTCTTGATAGGATTGATCACTCCCTCTTCTACAGTCTCACTATACAGTGTTTATATTTATGTCAAAGGACCTAGAACACTTGTTGAACTTGTTTCCTAGGCTCCCTGCTAGGCTCTGAAGTCTTAAATAGAGAGCATCCCTTTTTCTTATTGTCTTTTGTAAACAGCCCATTTTCTGGCACACAGTAGGCATCAATATCCCCAAAGTGTCAGAAAATAGCCAAAACACCTAGTTAAGAAGGCTTAAGTTACACGTATCTACTAATTCACATGTATCTACTTTTTTGGTTGTTTTTAGTCCTTTTAATTTACACAGTGTTTTATTTTGGATCTTGTCTGTGCTCCAGCACCAACTACCTACTGGGAAGCAGCAATAGACCACAGGTAGTTCTGGGTTCATTTTGATAAACACTTTCTAGAACCAGAACCCTAACTGAAAGCACAGAATCAGTGAATTTGACTCAGTTTGCCCTCATTTCCTCTTGTGGAAACTCTCCTTTCCCACACACCTCTTTTTGACTTCTCAGAGCCTCTGCCTTGCCCCAGGAATGAATTGCCCCATGTTCCAAACATTGCTACCTTTTCCCATTCCTTTAAATTATTTTTTTAATGTTTTATTTATTTCTGAGAGAGAGAGAGAGAGAGAGAGAGTGCGCAGGGGAGGGTCAGAGAGAGAGGGAGATACAGAATCTGAAACACGCTCCAGGCTCTGAGCTGGCTGTCAGCACAGAGCCTGACGGCGAGCTCGAACCCATGAACCGTGAAACCATGACCTGAGCCAAAGTCTGGTGCTTAACCAACTGAGCCACCCAGGCACCCCTACCTTTTCCCATTCCTATTTGAATCTCTTTAACCCTTTTTCTTCTTGTTTACATTCCAAACCTAGCTGTAAACATCACCTTCATTTCCAGATTCTTTCCAAAGATCATCATGCCGATCAAAATGTGTTGTGTGCATGTGTGTATTTGTGGTATCGTCTGCCTTCTCTACCATCTCCCAGACACGTCTTACATTGCCACTCCAGACACTTCCAAAGTGGAACAAGGCATCTATTTATAGCCTTTTTTTTTTTTTTTTTTTTTTTTTGGAGTGGGTAAAAGATGCCCCTCTTTAAAAACCTGGGGTGGAATTGAAGTGTATCTTGAATATGCATTTCCTTTTAAGTACCCTTCTCCCATCTTTACTCACTATTTTGGAATTTCATCTACTACTATTAAATATAAGCATCTCTTCTCTAGTGTGTAAAGAGCAGTGTTCACTCTTTTAAACATGTCATATTTAAGTGCTACTTTTAAATGAGAAATATAAGGATCATAAGTTGTTTCCAGTTCTATTTGCCATTTTTTCATATAGTTGATGTGAATAATAATCATTTTTAATTGTGACAACTCTCATTTTAGATGAGTGAAACTGGTTTATCTTATCAGCTTTTCTACTAAAATTATGATCTGTGCATTTGTTTAACCTCAGAATAAAAATAAAGAATGATAGAAGGTACTTGTATTTGTACAAGAAATGTGCCAGTGAAACCTTCGGCAAGATTCATCTAAAAGTCATATTAAACTGTTGAGCCATAACTTGCCTTAAAATAATGTGGAAGAATAGAGAATTGAAATAATAAAGAATCCAACAACACTAGATATTTTAAAACATTATCTATCTACCCATCTGTCTATCCATCTATCTATCGTCTATCATCTTTCTATCATCCATTATCATAGCTTAATGTATTCCTTGCCTAGCTTAGTGACAATAGCTTGTAAGCATCCAAGAAAAGATATCTAATGCTAACATTTTTTTTTAAGAGTAGAAAGGTTGAGGAACCACTGGGATAGAAACAATAATGTTCAAATTTTCCAAGTGTCTGTTACAAATGAGAGCTGGGGGAGTTGGAAAATATTTTTAAGGAACTCTCCCATAAGCCAGCAGGTGACAAAAAATCAGTCTGTACTTCGTTAGTAAAGTGAAAGATAATTTTCACCCCATATTTAGGACTGAATTTTAAACAACTTGAGGATATTTAACAGGATCTGTTAACACTATTTCCTGAAATAAAATTGTTAGTTTTATTAAATATTAAGGTTTCACTGCTTGATGATTTCTTGTGAGTTGAATAACCTAAAAGCAAAGTTAAAGAAATGAAAATCTCTCCTCATTTATTCCATTGTTTAAGAGTATACTGTGTGATCTCTTGATTTCTAAGGGACATAAACATAAGTTGTCATACCACATTCTCAAGAATTGTTTGAGGAAAGATTTTTCTTACATTTTGGTAAAGAAACTGAGGCACAAAAACCCACTGAAAATTAATGGAAAAATAATTTCCTGAAATGGTTATCTTCATGTCTTTATTGTAGTAGTAGTAACTGCTTCCCTTGTAGAGGCCATCACCTATGTCTAATTTGCAGCAACGTTATTTGTGTAAAATCATTGAAGTTAGTTTTGTATCTTTCATGTTAATATCATCCAGCCCTTTGCTTTAGAATCACACTAATTAACTGGAAGTAAAATATAAGTGCAGTATCATTGCCATTGGTTTTTGGTTCTCCCAGGGAAAACCAAGCATTGAAGGGGTCATGAATTTTAAGTCAGGAGACAAAAAGAAATTTCAAATCCTCTTATTGAGTGAAAAGAGGCATCTTCTCGAAATTAAAAGTCCAGATATATGTGCGTGTCATGAGATAAGTGTTTCCTATTTCCAGTAGCCATTGTCCTGGAAAGTAAGACTGGAGGAGCAGAGTCAGAACTGGGAACATTGCCCTGTCACAGCTTGTCTGAGACAGACTCTGCCCTATGGAAGCTGTTGGCAAGGATGATGATTTCTGGGATTGGGAATGGATGGGTTGCCTGTCTATAGTTGAAACTCAGTTGGAAGGACTGGGTGTCAGTGCTGGCCTTCTGAGGGTTATGTTCTCCTTCTCCCTTCAATACCTCTTGGTTCAGTGACTCGGATCGCCAATTACAGAGTCACTGAATACTGCAAGTTATTGTTCCCTATAAATAGCTATATCTGTATTTATATGTGTCTGTATTGGCCCATTTATATCGTGGGTGAATTTTGCCCGGGGTGCAAAATAGCTCCGTGATTTATTAATTTTTTTCCTGAGGAATGCCATGCTTTACTTTAGATTAGGTCATACAGCCAAAGTATAGTGTTGTTATTGTTTTTTAAAGCACTTTAACTTTTTTCCCCCAGAGGTGTTATTTGGTTTGTTAAAAATATGTAGAATTTACATGTCCTATAGAATATGTCTTTTATTATATGTCTTATAGAATATATATGTCTTTTTTTTCAGTGTTTAATCAATCCTGCTCTTTGGCTTTGATGAAGCTTTCAATTTTAAGAGTAGTAGAGCTTGTCAGGTGTCATTTTAAGTGCCAGCAAATGACTGGTGTGAGGCAAGAAGAACATGGTTTAAAAAAGAAAATAAATCTAGCATGTGCTTAATTATTTGTCCTTTGCAGTAACAGAATCTTATCTGACCACCCACATTCATCTGGCTGCTGACGAGGCTCTTGCTTCAATTGCAGAAGCTATTTTTGTACCTTTTGTGTCTTTTGAGGAACCAAGTGGGCCTGCTCACTTATAATGATTCATGTCTCAAAGTGCACAGGGTGTCCTGAAGTGCTACTGCAGTGATGTGGAAAGGGGAGGGGGGTGGCGAAGTTCAAACAAACTACTTCCTTTAAGCTCTTTGAATGCTCCCATGAAGTGGCACTGGATTTAGGCACATTCTGCCATGTCTTGGATCTGTAGTCCTTCCTACGAGACAATAACTTGTCCGGAAGAAAACGCAATATTTTTAAAAATGAACAAATACACAATAGCCAATAACCATCTAGGGATAGTGTAACAATATTTTTATGTGGGCCTTGTAGACTGGGAGATGTAGACTCTTAAGATGGTTTATTGATTAATCAATTTGGAGTAAGTAGTTTGACTGACTTTCCATGCATGTCTTTGGATCAGAGCTGGGTAAATATTAATTCTAAGTATGAGAAAGTTCCTTTCTTTATTTCTTGTTAAGTCTCAGGATTTTACTTTGGTTGCTTTTGGCTTCCTATTTCAGAAATTAATTTTAGCACAGAACATAACATTGCTGAAATAAACTATAGAAAAGAATTTGCTACGAGGTTATCTGAGACTTCATCCTGTGGAGTTCAGCAGCTGATGCACCAAAAGAAGTTCTCTGAGAATCTCAGCTTTAAGGCAGAACTGTGCCAGGCACTGCCATGGCATAATTTCTAGTTCCAATATGTTAAGTTAAAACTCTACCATCATTTTCCTGATTGCCTCCAGTTTTATTGGTATAGACAATTATTTTCTTTATTTTTTACTATTTTTAATTTTTTAATGTTTATTCATTTTTGAGAAAGAGAGGCAGAGCATGAGTGGAGGAAGGGCAGAGAGAGAGGAAGACACAGAAGCCAAAGCAGGCTCCAGGCTTTGAGCTGTCAGTACACAGCCCAGTGTAGGGCTCGAACTCACGAACCAAGAGATCATGACCTGAGCCAAAGCCAGATGCTTAACCAGCTGAGCCACCCAGGGGCCCCTTTAATTTTTTTAATGTTTATTTATTTTAATATTTTGAGACAAAGCATGAGCAGAGGGGGAGCAGAAAGAGGGAGACAGAGAATCCAAAGCAGGCTCCAGGCTCAGTCCGCACAGAGCCCAACGTGGGACTCGAACTTATCAACAGTGAGATCATGACCTGAGCCAAAGTCAGACATTCAACCTACTGAGCCTCCTAGGAGCCCCAGCCATTCTCTTTTAATATAAGTACTTATTCAAAAGACTAAGTTAATTAATTAGTAATTAATACTTACATTACAAGAAAGGAAATTTTTTTTCTTCAAAAAAAAATGCCTTCTTGAGAGACCCACTTCCAAGTTTTCTTTCCTCAAGGAAAGCAGTTTCTGTGAATGAAGAATAAGCATGCTTATTAAGTTGACTACAAGTGCCATCATTTAAAAAACCTTCTTGTTCATCTTCTAGATCCCCAGAAGTTATGCAAGAGTCCCTGTGGAGAGTCGGCACCGTGGAAGACATAGATGGTTGTGATACGGTTTTTTGATATGTGGATAACAGGTTAATAACTAAAACTTACTATTTCATTCTCATTGCTTTTGCATTGAACTTGAAAGGCAGTTTTGGCCTACTGTGTACTCATACATAAACCAACTTTGTCATTAAATCTGGGAGGAAACAGCGTACATGCTGTTTAGAAAGGAAAGTGTTGTGAAGGTTTTGTCTTGTTTTCCAGACCAGTTAGTAATTATAATTCCCTTAACTAAGATAGCCTCATTTAAGAGCATTTCTTTCTGGCAACGTTTACTTTCATGTAAAATTTTACTTAGTGAACCCTAATTACTTTGGCTGTGTAATGGGGAAAACAAAATCACAACTGTGAGAAAAAATTGCAAAAAAAATTTTAGAGCAAAATATTGAAAGTAGCAGGCTACAGTGAAAATAAGTTATAAATACCTTGACTAAATATGCAAACTATGCAAATCTCTGCAATCATGCCCTCAGTGTAGCCAGTGTGGAAAAAAATCTAGTTCAGTTTTCCATTAGGTTTTAAATATCAAATTGGATTTTAATGTATGTCAGGTTAGAGGGTGATCATCAACATAGATTTTACTTTTCTCCAAAAGGTCTCTGGATTGCTTGGCAGGGTTTTATATAATATACAGTACCCTCCTCATATTGGCAACTTGCTTATTTTAGGGAGACCTAAGGTTGTTATTGGGGTTTTTACTAATAAAAGAAGCATTTATAATGAATTTGGCTCTCAGGATGGTGCCTTTTTTTTAAATCATCCTGTGGAAATAAGTCTGCATTCAGCCAGACTCTGGCAGTGGTCATGGTTTTTTGTAGATCCTTCTTTCCCTTATCCAGTCCTATGTGGTAGCGATTTGTGGAACCATCTCTGTGCTCAGAGACACTCGTGTGTATTTCGTAAAATATTTGGTAATTGATTTCTGGCATTTTAAAAGCAAATAGATGGAATTGGTCTCTAAAATTTAATTCAGTAACTACTATTTTAAGATGTGTATATTTGTTTACAAGCATAATACCCCCAATTATCAAAAAAGGGCCACACGGCCATTTTAATTTTTCTAAATGTTTTATTGGTAGCATTTTGGAAGTAGAGAGGTCGTGTTTGTTACCAGTCATGTTATAGTGTTATTATGTAGGATGTTATTATTTAATGCTCTCTTGACTTTTGCCACCACTCAAGTAATGATTAATTTCCTGAGGTAAAGCTTTTTTCTAAGATAGTGTTTTTCTAAGCAAAAGATCCCAGATTGACAACCGTGGATACTGTAAGCCTTTATTCATCTACAGAGCGGGCTTGCCTTCCTGCCAATCCCACCCAGCTGTTATCCTGAAGAGACCTCTGTCGAGGCCTATACAGGAGGCTGTTGCTGTGCCTTTCCTTTCAAGGCCTGTCTGAGGAAATTATTTAACTGGGTGCCAAATTTATTTGAGTGGGACTGTGAAGAGTAGCCAAAGGAGAGGGCACACTTTTAGAAAAATGGCTGCTCTTCTGTGGACTAGCCATGCAGAGGAGAATATCTTTTCAACAGTGTACCCCTCTGAAGAATGTGCATAAGCTGCCAGACAATGCCCGTCTTGACTGCCTGAAAGACTCCTACAGGCTGGGGCACCATCCCCAGGACACCCCAGAGTCATACCCTCCAACAAAATAGCTCACTCCTTTCGTAGCACTCAAAGACACCGGGAAAATTTTAAGTGTGAATGCGAAATTGTGTTTGGAATATCGCTCCTTTGTTGGCAATGCATGCCAAAAATGACTGTGCGTGGGTTTGGTTACCATAAAAAGAAATCTCACAGAATGAAATAACTTGACTGGGTTTTGTATTTTTTTTAATAGGAGGATTGCTCTAATATTACATTTTTAAACATATCGATTTGGAACACTGGAAATGTATACTTTTAACATACATTTAGGGGATATGAAAAGTGAAGTGTATCTACGTGGTGATAAAGAAGTAATGAGTATAATCAACCATGGTACTGTGGATTTTATAGCACCAAGTAGATCTATATTGAGAAAATGCAACTACTAAAGCTGCTGGTTTGTACAAGGGTGCATTTGATGGGCTGTCATGAAATTATGAAACTAAAATAGCCCAAAGAAACTATTTCCCTAGTACTTAGCATTTAAACAATAAAACGCAAGCTTGGGAATTTGCCATTGTTGGTAGACTTAGATTGCTCCGTAAAAGGATCACCTAACAAAACAAGACGGATATCTTTGTCACATCCCGGATTCAACTTTGAAAGCCTGAAGATTTTAAAAGCAAATTTCTTCTCCCTGATTGTAAGCTGAGGAGAGCGGTAAAGAGACTTTTGAACACTCCTAAAACCTGTTCGGTTTTGAAGAAACAAACATGCTATACCCAGTGAAAGATCTAGGGTGCCACCCAATTTACACTGCAGATTTTTTTTCCGTTTCCAAGATAAAGGAGGTGTAGACAAGAGATTAATGGAAAAAGTCCACATTTTTAATGGTTCACGAATACAGTCAGTAAATTCCTCAAAAGACCCATCACTCACGTTTTCTTCCTTCGTTTTTTTCTCCATATGCCTCAGAAACCACAAAAGGAAAGTGATTTTATGGACAGCAGTTAGTTGAAGCCTCTCCAAGGCTGATGTTGAAGGGAAATACTGTGTTCTCAAATATGTTTAAAACCTGATGTAAAAGGTTCAGGTGAAATAGGAATAACTTCGAATTCCCTGGTGATATTCTTAACGTTTTTCACTGAAGTAACAAGTTAGACGTTGAGGTTCAGAGGGATGGAGACCAGCGGGATGAATCCTCAGGACTGCGATCCTGGGGCCTCTGGCTCAGACAGACGGGAACCCTTCCCGTATGGCCAGAAGGAGGACACAGGACTCACACAGCCATCCAGTTTCATGATAAAATGGCAAGACAGCTTAGATAGGCTTGTCTTAGAAGTTTAAAAAGAAGGAGTTTTCCTGACAGAAGCTATTTGCATAATTGAGTCCATGTATTTTTTTTTTTACGAGATCAAAGTTTTGAATTTAAAAAATTTTCCAGAGGGGCGCCTGGGTGGCTTAGTTGGTTAAGCGTCCGACTTTCGCTTGGGTCATGATCTCGCGGTTCGTGGGTTCGAGCCCCGCGTCAGGCTCTGTGCTGACAGTCAGCTCAGAGCCTGGAGCCTGTTTCAGCCTGTGACTCCCTGTCTCTCTGGCCCTCCCCTGCTCACGCTGTCTGTCTGTCTGTCTCTCTATCTCCTAGAAATAAATAAAAATATTAAAAAAATAATAAAAAAATTTAAAAAAAAATAAAAAATTTTCCAGATAATAAATGCTATTGGAATATAAGATGATCCTATGTGAATATCAGTAAAATTGGTTTTTTAAATAAAACAGTAAAATTGGCTTTTTCTGATGAGTCTCTTTTTCTGAAATTTAAACCCCAGAATTAACTAAAGGTTCTAGATAATTTTTGTTCTGGCCATTAAATATCAGCTTTTGAGTCTTAACGTATGTCACTTTTCTTCATCTTCTGGTCCATTCTTTTTTATTAAAAAAATTTTTTAATGTTTATTTATTTTTGAGGGAGAGACAGTGTGAGTGGGGGAGGGGCAGAGAGAGACTGAGACACAGAATCTGAAGCAGGCTTCAGGTCTGAGCTGTTAGCACAGAGCCTGATGTGGGGCTCGGACCCGCAAGCTGTGAGATCATGACCTGAGCTGAAGTCAGACACTTAACCCACTGAGTCACCCAGGTGCCCCTCTTCTGGTCCATTCTTTGCAAGCAAAATTTTATTGCCTTTGTATGACTTTAGTTTGGTGTATCTCTTTTTTTAGAATATGTTCTTAGTGAATAACAATTGTATACGTGTTGGTTAGGGTATAATGGTTATAAATTTTACTATAAACCACAGAAATTAAGTCTGCCTAATTTACAAAGATATTACCTCATTGTTAAATGAAAACATAGTCTATTTAATTATTAAATATATTATTCCGGTCCTGTTTTTCACAAAGCTTTATGTAATTATTTAACTTAAAGTCTATGTTCTAAGCAAAATTACATACTCTGTGTAAAACAATGAATAGGAAGTGACCATAGACCTCATCTTCACTTGTCAGGCTCTTACTATCTTATAAGTAATGCTTTCTAAGGAACCAAGTAAAACAATTGTTTGTCATGATAGTTTATCATGTTCTCATGGGAGCTGTCCTCATAGTACTATTCTTAATAATTTAATATACAGATTTTGTACATTATTTATATTACTGATTTGTGTGATTTCTAGGAAGTGGCATTTTTGAGGTCACTTTCTGTACTCCAGCCATGCAGAGCTCATATATTCTCCCAGGACCAGGAAAAACTTAAGCATTGGAAATACTGAAGTCAAGTGACAATATTTAGGAAAAAGTATTATTGAAGATGTATTATCGTAAGTTATGATAAAACTGACTGGCAGAAGTGGATAGGAGAAGTGAGAGCCAAAGCTGGGTTTGATTCTGGTTCAGACCATCAACCTCTCTAAGGATCCTCCTACCTAGTAAACTAGGTATAATACATACCGCACAGGGCTGTCATGAAGATCAAATAAGATCAAATAAGATAACATATATGAAGCTCTGTACCAGTATCTAGAACAATATAGTGAGTACACAATAAACAAAAAGCATTATCATTGGTATTACTAACAATGGATCTGCATACACAGGTCAATACCATGGCAAAATATTACATATGAAAAGCAACTTAGAAATTATTCAGTTCAGGGGCACCTGGGTGACTCAGTCAGTTAAGCGTCTGACTTTGGCTCAGCTCATGATCTCATGGTTTGAGCCCATGTAGGGCTCTGTGCTGACAGCTCAGAGCCTGGAGCCTGCTTCAGATTCTGTCTCCCTCACACTCTGACCCTCCCCAACTTGTGTGTATGCTTTCTCTCCCTCTCTCTCTCTCTTAAAAAAAAAAATTAAAAAGAAAAAGAAAAAATTATTCAGTTCAAGCTCTGACTCCTAGTTAAGGAAAGATGCAAAATATTTCTGTCCTGAAAATACACTGTACTTTCATTTTAGAGGGTGCTATTCAAAACCTTTACAAATCTGACAGTGGTTGTGTCTATATGGACCTTAATATATAGTTAATTAAACAAAAAATTCAGTCAATTTGGGTTTGACATTGTGCATTCTTCTTGTTAGTACAGTTGCTGTAACTGACCAAAGTTAATTTGTATTACAGTATTATAAAGGCATCACTTCTCTTTCAGCTTTTGTCCTTTTTTTTTTTTGTTGTTAAGTTTATTTACGAATTTTGAGAGAGTGAGCTTTGCCTGAGTGGGGGAGGGGCAGGGAGAGGAGAGACAAAAAGCTCAAACAGGCTCCTGTGAGAGCAGGAAGCCCCTCAGGGCTGTTTGATTTCACAAACTGAGATCATGACCTGAGCCGAAATTAAGAGTCAGACCCTTAACTGTGCCACCCGGATGCCCCTCAGTTTTTCTCTTTCTTTTTTTTAAAAAAAAGTTTTTTTTAATGTTTATTTATTTTTATAGAGAGAGGCATAGCACGAGCAGGCAAGGGACAGACAGAGAGTGAGACACAGAATCTGAAGCAGGTTCTAGGCTCTGAGCTGTCAGCACAGAGCTCGCCGCGGGGCTCCAACTCAGGAACCACAAGATCCTGACCTGAGCCAAAGTCGGAAGCTTAACCGACTGAGCCATCTAGGCGCCCCCTCAGTTTTTTTCTTATTACCTATTATAAAGGGATGCATAGGAAGATCACTGGGGAGGGGGGAAGAATTCAATCCAATAGTAAAAATTTCCAGCAAACCAAAGTTAATGCTTATTGTTTAGTTTTTTTCAGCTCTTGCTTTATAAATTTGTGGTTCTTAGCAAAAGGAACTTTTGATTACAGATGGCTTGTTACAAATGTATGGGAGCCACTGATTTCTCACCCAAAAGTCTTATCGTTCCCGAGGGAATTCCCATGTTCTTTCCCTTTCCTAAGTGCACCTGCCATCACCACCATCACAGTAGCAGTCTGTGTTAGGGGGTAAATTGGACGTGGAAATAAGACCAGTACAGAAAGAAAAATCACCAAAAGTAGTCATACGATGAAAAGTAGAAATTTCTCTCCTGCCTCTTCTCCTGACTCCCTGCTTCTACTTCTGCAATTTAATTTAACTGGAGTTAAAAGCTGTTCAACATCCCTGCAGACATTTTCTGTTTAGCACCTGTTTTTCTTTTACATGCATGGGATTATTAAATGCATCTTAGGGTGCAATGAGTTTTCTGGGGTGTATTTTTGTTTCTGTTGGTTTGTCACATTCACTATTGCTATCTTCTGGATGAGTTCCTATATCGGCACTTACTGCCGTGCTTTATCTTTCCAAATGGCTGAATTTTATGATGGACCCATAACGTATTTAAGCAATCCTTGTACACATACCTTTGTGCACTTGTGCAGGTACATCTGTAACGATAAATTTCCATCAGTGGAATTTCCGGGACAAAGGGCATGTGCTTTCTTACTTGGATAGGTACCATCACATTGCCTATCAAGAAAACGTCTCAACTTTCATCATAGGTGACACAGTTGAGCACTGAAGTTCTCAGAATCCTCTGGGTATGATATTGGCCATTTCCTTAAGGAAGATGAGTATTCAGTTAAGATCTAATTGTTTCCCTGAGCTATTCACAGCCAGTAGAGGACTCCTTTATTTTTTGTGATGTAAATTTAGATGTGAAAACCTATAGGTTCAATAAAAAAACTCTACTCTTCTCAACTTTTTAATATCTAAGGGATCAGAACCAGGCTGATTGTATCAGAAATGTTTTGATATCATAATCTTATATATTAGAAAATGTTACTCTAAAGCTTTTACAATTTTTTCCTCCTATTTTTAGACACATTACGGCTCTAGTGTAGTATATTCAAAGCCGTCACTTAATAATTTTTTTTAGGGCACATAGCATTGTAAGCTCTCTCTCTATATATATGAACTCTAATTTGACCTCTTTGTACAGCTGTGTTGTGGTTTAATAGAACAGTTTTTCCTAACTCCCTTTATTTTCTACCCAGGAAGCGTCAAGACAATCATGTCCATGAGAATGCTAAACTATTCAGGTAATCATTACATTTTTAAACTATCCTAAAATATGTTTTGCCTTTTATATTATGAAGGCTTTATAATTGTTTATTTGGATGCACTTTCCCACCTTTTCCAAAGTTCTGGGACAGTCTTTGACTTTTAGGGCTTTAGTCTAGGTCTCCGGATCACTGCTTTTAAATGGTAAAATATATGTGAGTTGTATGTTAATATAAATATGGATGTATGTAAAATATATTAATATATTTCAATATTAACTATATAATATATTTCAATATATTACTATACATTTAATATTGAAATATATTTTCTATATCTGTTTTGTTTTACATATAAAATATATTTACACCTATATACATATATTTGTCTATAAAATATGTTCGTATAGAGAAATCTGTAATACACTTAAGCAGGCACATCATGCAACTTGGTTGGAAATAGCTCTAAATTTATTTTAATGAAGGCTTTAAAACATTTTATGTTTTTATAAATAATATCTATCAAAAGCTCTCTTTTAAATACTTTTCTAACCAAAATTAAGGAGTATTTAAAAGGATGACCAAAATTCAATTAGAGCATTGAAGAAATCTAGCTTATGACTTAATGCCATGTTTGAAATTAATATCCTTTAATTATGGAACTAATGTAACGGCTATAAAAAGTATCCTTGGAGTATAAAAAAATCATTTTCAATTTATCCACTGTCAGGCTGGCTATTTAGGATTGGTTTTGCTTTCTAACTTGATAACTGTTATGACAATCTCTTTGTATTTCGTTTTCTTTCAGATCATTTTGTCTCAGTGAAACTGGCAGTTGAACTTTGCTCTAGTTGATGGGCAAAACTTCTCCCAGACTATTCATCCCAATTTCATGCTAGTTGAAAATCTTCCAATGCCATAAGAAATCTTCATAGATTTGCACTTAGCTTTTGGATGGACATTTCTACAATGGAGAGAACTGTGTTATAGCCCTGGTCCAAGGCCGCTACCATCTAATGCCCATAAGACTACAGGGTGGGTGTGGAAGGTTCCAAAGGAAGGAGCACTTGGCCAGTTTGCAGACACCCTGGACCATGGAAGCAAACAAGCTTTGAAAAGCACAGCTTTGAAGATACTCCATGAGTCTGCACGGCTTTCAAGTGAACTAGCACTTAAGACCTTGTAACAAAATGGACACTGGGGACACAGCTCTAGGACAAAAAGCTACCTCAAGGTCTGGAGAAACTGATAAAGTGTCAGGTAGATGGAGACAGGAACAATCAGCTGTTATTAAGATGAGCACTTTCGGCAGTCAAGAAGGACAGCGGCAACCACAAATAGATCCTGAGCAAATCGGAGACACAGCGTCCGCACAACTCTTTGGTTCTGGGAAACTGGCCTCACCTAGCGACGTGGCACAGCATGTCACAGAGAAGCAATACCCGCCGCCTCGTCCGAGCCCTTACTCATGCCAACATTCACTCTCTTTCCCTCAGCACTCATTGCCACAGGGGGTCATGCACAGCAGCAAGCCACATCAGAGCCTCGAAGGCCCTCCGTGGCTTTTCCCTGGCCCTTTGCCGTCCGTTGCCTCCGAGGACTTATTTTCTTTTCCTATACATGGCCACGGTGGTGGCTACCCTAGAAAAAAGATTTCAAGCCTGAACCCTGCTTATAGCCAATACTCTCAGAAAAGTATCGAACAGTCCGAAGATGCTCACAAAAAAGAGCACAAACCCAAAAAGCCCGGCAAATACATTTGCCCGTACTGCAGCAGGGCGTGTGCCAAACCAAGCGTACTGAAAAAACACATCAGGTCCCATACTGGGGAGCGGCCATATCCATGTATACCTTGTGGTTTCTCTTTCAAGACAAAGAGCAATTTGTATAAGCACAGGAAGTCACATGCCCATGCAATTAAGGCAGGATTAGTCCCTTTCACAGAGTCAGCTGTATCTAAATTGGACCTAGAGGCTGGTTTTATTGATGTAGAAGCAGAAATACATTCAGACGGTGAGCAGAGTACAGACACAGATGAGGAGAGCTCTTTATTTGTGGAGGCTTCTGAGAAAATGAGTCCTGGCCCACCAATCCCGTTGGATATTGCCAGCCGAGGTGGCTATCATGGGTCATTGGAAGAATCACTGGGAGGTCCGATGAAAGTGCCGATTTTGATCATCCCCAAAAGTGGGATCCCTTTACCTAATGAAAGTTCTCAGTACATAGGTTCTGATATGCTACCGAATCCGTCTCTAAATACTAAGCCTGATGATTCTCACACAGTCAAACAGAAACTTGCACTAAGACTGTCAGAGAAAAAAGGACAAGATTCTGAGCCATCTCTCAACCTTCTGAGCCCGCACAGTAAAGGAAGCACTGACTCCGGTTACTTCTCTCGCTCAGAAAGTGCGGAGCAGCAAATAAGCCCTCCAAACACAAATGCAAAATCCTACGAAGAAATCATCTTTGGAAAATACTGTCGGCTTAGTCCCAGAAATACGCTCAGTGTTACATCCGCAAGTCAGGAGCGTGCCACGATGGGTAGGAAGGGCATGATGGAATCATTACCTCACGTAAACACCAGGTTAGATGTCAAGATGTTTGAAGATCCCGCTTCACAGCTGATCCCAAGCAAGGGAGAGATCGACGCCAGTCAGGCAAGCATGCTGAAATCCACGAAATTCAACAGTGAATCCAGACAATCCCAGACTATTCCATCGTCCATGAGGAACGAAGGAAAGCTTTTTCCTACAAATTTTCAAGGCAGCAGCCCAATTCTCTTAGAAGCTCCCGTGGACTCTTCTCCCCTTATTAGAAGCAACTCGATGCCAACTTCTTCAGCAACTAATCTAAGCATTCCTCCTTCTTTGAGAGGAAGTCACTCATTTGATGAAAGGATGACCGGCTCCGATGATGTGTTCTATCCAGGGACGGTGGGGATACCCCCTCAGCGCATGTTAAGAAGACAGGCCGCATTTGAGCTGCCTTCAGTACTGGAGGGGCACGTGGAGGCAGAACACCATGGCAGGATGTCCAAGAGTATAACAGGCTTATCCTTGAAGGAAAAGAAAATGATTTCTGGGGACCGCATGGGGTATGACTATGATGTCTGCCGGAAACCCTACAAGAAGTGGGAAGACTCTGAAACACCAAAGCAAAGCTACAGGGACATTTCCTGCTTAAGCTCTTTGAAACACGGGGGTGAGTATTTCATGGATCCCTCGGTGCCATTGCAGGGAGTGCCAACCATGTTTGGAACTACATGTGAAAACAGAAAACGCCGGAAAGAGAAGAGTGTAGGAGATGAGGAGGACACCCCCATGATCTGCAGCAGCATTGTGAGCACTCCCGTGGGCATAATGACTTCAGATTACGACCCCAAATTGTCGATGCAGGAAGGAGTAAGAGGTGGATTTGCCGTGGCTGGACACGAGAACACTTCCCACGGTCCCTCGGAGCGCTTTGACCCGTGTCGACCCCAACTCCAATCTGGAAGTCCATCTCTTGGGTCCGAGGAGTCACCCTCAGCCACTGATTCAGATAAGATTTCAGACCTAGGGGGCAGGAAACCTCCTGGAAATGTGATTTCTGTTATTCAGCACACAAACTCGCTGAGCCGCCCCAATTCATTTGAAAGGTCTGAGTCTGCTGAACTGATGGTGAGCGCACAGGATAAGGCCTCTTCGCCTTCTGAGACCTGTGACAGTGAGGTTTCAGAAGCCCCGGTGAGTCCTGAGTGGGCCCCACCGGCGGATGCTGCTGACAGTGGGGGGAAGCCGTCCCCTTCGCAGCAGCAGCACTACCACCCGCAGCCCAGGCTGGTTCGCCAGCACAACATTCAGGTTCCCGAGATTCGAGTGACCGAGGAGCCTGATAAACCAGAGAAGGAGAAAGACGCCCAGAGTAAAGAGCCGGAAAAGCCTGTGGAGGAATTTCAGTGGCCCCAGAGAAGCGAGACCCTTTCCCAGCTCCCAGCTGAGAAATTGCCACCCAAAAAGAAGCGTTTGCGACTTGCCGACATGGAGCACTCTTCAGGGGAATCCAGCTTTGAATCCACAGGCACGGGCCTCTCCCGCAGCCCCAGTCAGGAAAGCAACTTGTCCCATAGCTCCAGTTTCTCCATGTCTTTCGAAAGAGAAGACGCCGTTAAGCTCTCCGCGCCTCCCAAGCAAGATGAGTTTGGGAAGCATTCAGAGTTTTTGACTGTCCCGGCTGGCTCGTACTCCTTGTCCGTCCCAGGCCACCACCACCAAAAAGAGATGCGGCGCTGCTCCTCCGAGCAGATGCCTTGCCCTCACCCAACAGAAGTTCCCGAAATCCGGAGCAAATCATTTGATTATGGGAATCTGTCCCATGCTCCGGGGACAGGGGCATCGGCCACCACGTTATCTCCATCGCGGGAGAGGAAGAAATGCTTTCTGGTGCGGCAGGCTTCCTTCAGTGGCTCTCCGGAGATCGCCCAGGGGGAGGCTGGTGCGGATCTGGGTGTAAAGCAGGAGCACATGGAGCACCTGCACGCCGGCCTGAGGGCCGCCTGGCACCCCGCCCCCACCTCTGTGCTGCCTCCCCTCCAAGCAGAGGACCCCGGGAAGCAGGTTGTGGGTCCTTGTGCCCAGCTGAGCTCAGGACCACTCCACCTGGCCCAACAACAGATCCGGCACATGGACAGTCAGGAATCTCTGAGAAATCCCTTGATACAGCCAACATCCTATATTGCAAGCAAGCACTTATCTGAACAGCCACATTTATTTCCACATCAAGAGACTATTCCGTTTTCTCCAATCCAGAATGCCTTGTTTCAGTTTCAGTATCCTACCGTCTGTATGGTTCATTTACCAGCTCAGCAGCCTCCCTGGTGGCAGGCACATTTCCCACATCCCCTTGTGCAGCACCCTCAGAAGAGCTACGGCAAGCCTTCTTTCCAGGGAGAAATCCATCCCGGCTATCCCTTAGAGCATGTCGCCGAGCACACTGGAAAGAAATCTGCAGATTACACACACGCGAAAGAGCAGACCTACCTGGGTTACTCAGGAACATCAGGGCTACACTCGAAGAACATTCTTCCAAAGTTTCCGTCAGACCAGAGCACCAAGTCACCTGATACTCCCTCTGAACAGGTTCTTCAAGAAGATTTTGCCTCAGCAAACGCTGGGCCTTTACAGTCCTTACCAGGCACAGTGGTTCCTGTTAGGATCCAGACCCATGTCCCCTCCTACGGGAGTGTCATGTACACAAGCATTTCTCAGATACTTGGGCAGAACAGTCCTGCAATTGTCATATGCAAAGTGGATGAGAATACTACCCAAAGAACACTGGTGACCAATGCGGCCATGCAAGGGATTGGATTCAACATTGCCCAGGTGTTGGGGCAGCACGCAGGCTTAGAAAAATACCCCATTTGGAAAGTACCGCAGACTTTACCCCTTGGCTTAGAATCCTCAATCCCCTTATGTTTACCTTCCACCTCGGACAGCGTGGCCACCCTGGGGGGTAGCAAGCGTATGCTTTCTCCAGCCAGCAGCTTAGAGCTCTTCATGGAAACGAAGCAGCAGAAAAGGGTCAAAGAAGAAAAGATGTATGGGCAGATCGTTGAGGAGCTCAGCGCAGTGGAGCTGACCAGCTCAGACATCAAGAAGGATCTCTCCCGCCCACAGAAACCCCAGCTGGTTCGACAAGGTTGTGCTTCTGAGCCAAAGGATGGCTTGCAGTCTGGGTCATCTTCCTTCTCCTCCCTGCCCCCTTCCTCATCTCAAGACCATCCATCTGCCAGCCTGTCCATGAGGGAGCCATTCCCGCCCAACACCAGAGCACCCTCTCTAGGCCAGAAGTCCAGTGGGCCCTCTGAAAGCAGAGAGTCCTCAGATGAATTAGATATTGATGAGACCGCATCTGATATGAGCATGAGCCCACAGAGCTCCTCATTGCCCCCTGGAGACAGTCAGCTTGAAGAGCAAGGAAAGGGCCAGAAGCTACCTGTCAGCATGCTGGTGCACATGGCATCTGGGCCAAGCAGGAAGATAGCAAACTCGACTCTTCTTTTCACGGATGTGGCAGATTTCCAGCAGATTCTTCAGTTCCCCAGTCTGCGGACAACAACTACTGTGAGTTGGTGCTTCTTAAATTATACAAAACCCAATTACGTGCAACAGGCCACCTTCAAATCCTCGGTTTATGCTTCATGGTGCATTAGTTCCTGTAACCCAAACCCATCGGGATTGAACACCAAGACCACTCTGGCTCTTCTGAGGTCCAAGCAAAAAATCACTGCAGAAATTTATACTCTGGCTGCTATGCACAGACCTGGAACTGGCAAGCTTACATCATCAAGTGCATGGAAGCAGTTTGCTCAGGTAATGAACACCGTTTCTAAAAGCTCTGTAGTGTGGATGTGATTGCTGAGCAGAATACATCGTAAAGGGCATAAGGTCTAAAACATGCAAGGGAAATGAAGGTCAGAGTTGAGGGCACCCTCTGTGACACTGATCTCCCTTCCCCTGTAAGAGAAGCCAGTGACCATGTGTGCACTACATTTTGGGGAAATCCCTCTTTCGGCCAGCTGCCATGAAATTCAACTACTGGAACCAATTCCTTTGGGTTCTTCTCCCTTCTGGCCAGTGTTAGTGACCTAACAGATTATATTGTCTTTTGATATGAAGGATTCAGGGGGTTGTGAAATGTGGACGTAGGACATAGAACATTGTGAATGTAGGAATGGACACTGAGCAGAAAGATCAGGAAGGAGGTGGGTGGGTGTCAGAGCTGAACTTTGCAAACTTCAGAGGGCTTGTTCCCATTGACAATACTTTTTACTAAAATTTAGTTTCTCTATTTCTCCCTCAAAACTTGTTTTCCCAAATGAATTTCATCTGGCTTGTTCCTCCACGAACAATTAATACCTTAAACAATTAACGCATTACATGTCAAATTGCAAAAATACTAATAGGGGCACTTTGGAATTTTTGCTAAATTATTAATGAAGCAAATAGAAGATTTAAAAACAGTTTTTACTTGGTTCAGTTACCATTTCCCTTCAACAATTTTTGAAAATATTTCCTTAATTTATTTTGTTTTGTAACTTCAGATATATAGAACATGTTTCTGTTTTTATTAGTGTTGCACAGAGTAAGGGCCAACAGGGGTGTTCGTTTTTCAATAAAATGTTGAATAAATCTGTAGAAATTGTCCTTCTCTAATTTTATCCCGAGTGTCCCTTGTTTTATGTATCCAGGCCATGGCCTTTTAACATGGAATTTAGGCTAATTTTCAGAGGTCAGAGGAAAGTAGATATGTGGGCTTCTCCTGTGTCTTAGAGAAAGCATATGTAAGTGATTCTCTCTTTTCTTCCTACAGATGAAGCCTGATGCATCCTTTTTATTTGGCAGCAAACTAGAAAGGAAACTAGTTGGAAATATCTTAAAGGAAAGAGGGAAAGGAGATATTCATGGAGATAAAGACATTGGATCCAAACAAACAGAGCCAATCCGAATTAAAATCTTTGAAGGAGGGTAAGAAAATATGTGCCTGTGTAAAATATTCAGTTATAAGTCAGAGCAAATGGTCACGAATGTATGCATGGAAAAAAATAGTACCTATTCTGGTTGGAAATATAAGGCGAATTCCTTCTCTATGCACATTTCTGAAGTCTGGCTGGCAACAGATAATGAGTTCATGAGCTTGCTTTCAATGGCTTACTTTCAATGAAAATGTCCCCATTATATATGGTTTGAACTTCTGCTTTAAATTTTCACGCCTCTCATGCAGTATGAAATTGACTGTGTTTGTGGCCTCATGATGTCATCAAGTTTGCTCATTCTTTAATATTATTCTTATGGGCATATTTGCATTTTTAATGGACATTTTTATTCTGCGCTTACGCAAATGCAATCGTGTACACTCATGTATGATCCTAGGAACTAGTTAATTTGATTTTTCATTTAATGGTTTTTATTATTACCTAAGCTCCAGATATTATTGGGATTTCATCAATTCCATTAATGTCCTGTTTCTTTTTTTTCTTAAATACCTTATTGTCAAGTTGGTTTCCATATAACACCCAGTGCTCATCCCAACTAGTGCCCTCCTCCATGCCCATAACCTCTCTTCCCTTCTCCCTCACCCTATCAGCCCTCAGTTTGTTCTCAGCATTCAAGAGTCTCTCTTGGTTTCCCTCCCTCCCTCTCCTCAACTATTTGTCCCTTCTCCTCCCCCATGGTCCTCTGTTAAGTTCCTCCTAATCCACCTATACATGCAAACATATGGTATCTGTCCTTCTCTGCCTGACTTATTTCACTCAGCATATCACCCTCAGGTTCCATCCCTGTTGCTACAAATGGCCAGATTTCATTCTTTCTCATTGCCATGTAGTATTCCATCGTATAGATAAACCACATCTTCTTGATCCATCCATCTGTTGATGGATTAGTGTCCTGTTTCTGTTCCAGGATCCAAGCCACGGTGCCACATTGCATTGAGTTGTCATGTTTTCTCTGTCTCTTCTGATTTGTGGCAGTTTCTTTTTCTTTGGGAATTTTTTTTTAAATTTTTATTTTATTTTAGAGAGTGAGAGAGAGAAAGAGTGTGTGTGCAAGAGCAGGGGAAAAGAGCAGAAGGAGATGAAGAGAGAATCTTAAGCAGGCTCTACACTCAGACCAGAGCTCGATGTGGGGCTCGATCCCACGACATTGGGACCATGACCTTAGCCAAAATCAGGAGTCGGATGCTCAACTGACTGAGCCACTCAGGTGCCCCTGGGAATTTCTTTTTAAGTGTTGAATCCTGAGTTGTAGAAACACAGGTAGTAAGGCTCAGTGACTTTGATATCTGTACAGTAAAGAAAATTACTCACATGTATCATGTCTAGTTTTAGACTTCAATAGAATTGTATTATATCAGGCTCCTCAGTCACATGGGAGAAAAATCTGAGAGTTATGCTATTAAAATTTAAAAACTTTAAAGCACACTAATCACATTAGGGGAATTATGTTGTAACTAATCTTAAATCTACAATAGATCTATAAATTATATGTTTACATGAGCATGAATTTATTCTAGTTATTTGGAAGACAGAATAATGTTATCTACTTAATTATAAAATAGTGAATGTTTAGTAATATGAAATATCTATTTCCCAGTTTCAAGATGAATTTTTAAAGTTGTTTTCCTCTTAGTTTTGGCCCCTTTGGATGTCAAGTATTTTCACCACTAAAACCACGGTTGTATGGAGTCTTAAAGCTTGTCTTAATATTTTTTTGACATGCTTCATCTTTTAACACAAATGAAAACAATATAGATGTCATGTTTCCTTAGAAACTGAGAGGTCCTTTTGAATGAATCCACACCCTTATATTCTGCAGTCTTCATCGTAGTACACTTGTACTAGATTAGCAAGACCTTGACATCACACTATGCTTTGGGGAGCCCATCCCCACTAATGAAGGACACAAGTGAAAAAGCATATATGAACATATTATTGCTGTGTTTTGATGATCCACAAGGGCTGTGCCCATATATCATTTCTTCCTTTTTCCATTGCCCTGTAGTATGGGCTACATCCCATCATTTCTTCATCTGTGACCTGACTTCTGCTGATGGTGACCAGGTGTTCATTCCCAGCAGTGTGTTACTGCCTCTTAGTTTGGTGATTGCAGAGGGATAACTTTAAAAAAGAAGTATTACTGACCAAATTTTTAAGTGTATATGCTCTTTATATTACCAAATTCCTAGGTTTAGTAATGTAATTAAACTTACCTTTTGGGTTTTTTTTCAAACTACATTAACTCTTGTATTAAGTAGATTCAAAGGTCTGTAGACCTATTGCATGGTAAATATTTTATTTGTACCAATTTTTCCAATATATAGTTTTATTTTGTACTGAATATTACTATTTATAAGTTAATCAGGTAAGACATTAAAAGTAAAATTATAAAAGCACCTAGGTGGCTCAGTCAGTTAACCTGGTCACAGGGCTTGATTTCAGGGTAGTAAGTTCATGCCCCATGTTGGGCTCTGCACTGAATGTGAAGCTTTGAAAAATTAAATAAAATTATATTACTTGAGGATAAAATGCATTTCCCATCAACTATGATGATGGGTAAACTAAGCTTAAGGTATCCTTCTGTGAAGAAAACTAGCTTTCTATAAAATTATTTGTTTTATTCTGTATTTCTTTGGTAATTTTAACTATTTAGGGACAGAGAATAGGGAATTAAACGGTGAGAGATCTTTTGCATCTTGAGGTTCTTTTCTGCTTTGAAACAGAAGACAATGTAAAATAAAACTTAAAGTTCAAGAAAGTTTTGAAGAACAAGTTGAAGTGGGAAGTTCCTTGTGACTAAGGAAAGAGTTAATGAAAAAAAACATACAGAATTGACTATTCATATTTTTGATACTACTTAATTCCCACCTGGATTTGTACTGGCCAAAAAGTAAATAATGCTAACATTGAATAGCATCTATAAAAGAGTTAGTATTTAAATATGTGGATGGATTTTCTCTCTTAAAAATCCTTCACCGGATTGGACGAATGAAGTTGAACTTTTATTCCTGATGATGGATTAGATAGGACAAAATAGAAAAGTGTGCAATTCTCCTAGAATGCAAAAAATAAAATAAAACAAACAAAAAAACTGTAAATCTAGTGCCTTTAAGTAAATCCACAGTGAATTAGGGCCAGTGAATTAGGGCCTTTTATATGTCAGTTTACATTTTGAAATTATAAAATGAGCCCTTGAAAAGAGCTCATTCTTTCCAAGAATGACATTAGACTCATAATTCTAGCCTAGCTTTGACATAAAAGATAATGATATTCACTGAATTATCCAGTAGAATGCTACTATACTCTATGATTGATCCTGTTTCATTGTAGTCTGAACAAAGTATGTTAGTTGGGTACTGGATGGGTTTCTTTCATAGATTATCTCAGTGAATACCTAAGATGTTGTTCATCTAACTGATTTGACTAAGCTAACTGACTTCAGACATCCTTTCAAACCTCTCTATTAAATTCTTATGGAAACAAATGCAAATTTGGTTGAAAAATAGAATCTCTAGTTTTTATTATGTAATATGACAGCACCTACCAGAAGCTACTTGAAATTTGGACTCCACTTTAGTGCAAATTCATGGTCCTTGGGAAGAGCGGATCAAATCTGTAGACAACAGTTGGTGAGCTGAGCTCAGCCTGTGTAAGCTAGAAATTTTGGAGGCAGTCTCATGCCAGGATTGTAAAAATAGAGTAAAAACTTGCAATGAAGAATTCTATTATCAGTTTTACTTATTTTAGCAAATTTACAGGGATGTGTGTGTGTTCTGCTTGCACGTCTTAGACGATGTAATGTTAACGAATGCTATATGATGATTTGAATATGTTGGTATAACTTTTTGGATATTTCTTGTCTGGAAGCTGTACAAGAATCCAAAAGTAGTAAGGCACAGCTCTGCAACTCTCTGAGGCTTATGGAAGCCCATTTGAATTGAACATCTGTTTCCCAAGTCCACATACCTTAATAGGGGGACCCATTTCATTTTGAACACCATGTAGAAAAGTTACATGTTGCTCACAGTGCCAAATGTGTCATCTGGTTCTCTGAGGAATTTACTGCATAAATTTCACAGATTTCGTAGAAGTAGAGTTGAAAAATTGTTTGTAAAAGACCCTCATTATAATTTGTCACTCAAAAGGTTTGCTTCTGGTTTGATATATAAAACACTGAAGTATTTGAAAACACTGCATTCCCTTTTTCTAAACAGGTATAAGTCAAATGAAGATTATGTATATGTCAGAGGACGTGGACGTGGGAAGTACATTTGTGAAGAATGTGGGATTCGCTGTAAGAAGCCAAGCATGCTCAAAAAGCATATCCGCACTCACACTGATGTCCGGCCATACGTATGCAAGTTATGTAACTTTGCCTTCAAAACGAAAGGTACAATTCTCATCTTCTTAGAGGAGAAAATATTTTTCCTAGGGCTACTTTGGATCCTGCATCCCATTTTATAACTGTCATTGACAGTGAGATGGTTTTGTTAGTGTAATGTAGTTTCTCCCTTATGTAAGTAATCAAAGGCTGCAGGTGAAACAGCAAGGCTCCTTTTTATGACTTGAGTTAAGAGCTATAGACTTAGGGCCAGGCTAGTTGTTTCCGAAGGAAGTGGCTAAGAATTGCCTGGATTGTTATTGCTATTACTTCATGTTGGAAATGTTGTGTGGTTGAGATAATCTTTGCACCAGTATTGAAATACCACAGGGAGACAACCCATGCGGTGGCATTAGAAAAGCAAGGCAGCAGCTGGGAAGAAAACATGTGCCCATGGTCAGTTGCAAGATTATGAATAATGTAGAGACACACAGACTCCCAGGTGGGCCCCTTCATCCACAGTTGCATTAATTATGCATAGAAATTTGATAGCTTGGCTTCCGTGTATTCATCAGCACAGAGACAACTTCTTACTTTCAGGCCACAACTGTGAATTTCATAATACTAGGACCTGCTATAAAACAGTATTCTATCTTTTAAAAAAAATCTGTTTTTTTTTACAGGTAGATTTATATGAAAATATTTATGCAAGAAGGTTGTTTTGATTATATTTCCATCATTTTAAAAAATCATGGAAATGTTCTTAAGCCCAGTGTTCTCAGATTACAGAAAGTAGTGAGAGGGGGGTTGACTTTTGTAGAAGTACCTTTTGCTGCTTGCTGTTGAAGTACTTTAGATCTAGTGGATTTTTACCCCCTCACTAATCTCATGCGATTTCCTGTGTTTTCACTTTAAATTTGCATACCAATTGTTCTGTGTCACTGCCCCTCAAGAAAAATAAATATCAAATAAGGTAATCTTTGGACGGGAAATGTGTACCTATTTTCTCCCGTAGACCAAATCCTAAATTGTGTTATTGGTTTGTCAGAAGTATAAATGTGTAGACTCCCAAGATACCTGTTTCTTCTTTACTCAAAAGGTATCTGTAATACAGGGATGCTTCCTTTGAAGCCAGATAAAGGAGGGGAAGAATGTTCATTTGCATTTCAAAAGGGATAAACATAAGGTCCTTTAAATACCATCCTCCTTTGTACAATCTAGCCTTTTATTTAGAACTTCACTGCGAGACTCCGTAGGACAGGAGAAAATACAAACTTTGCTTTTATAAGCTGCACATCTGCCAGTCATTATAACTGCTTTAGCTTCACGGGGCACAGGAGTTTGCCAAGGGAATGGCTGTGTGAGACTCTGGGTGACGGAACCCACATTTCTGGGTTTTTAAAAATCAAATTAAATTTGGCTCTGAGTCATTGCAGTGGAGTGTTAGCAGAAGGTATTTATTCTTGGTCATTATTGGAGTTTCCTTGTCACCCTTCAGGAATGTGCAAATGTCTCCCAATCTTAAAATGAGCAAAATATCCTGGGGAAACCCCTTGAATTTTCGATCGAAGTGACTTGTCCCACCAGAGGTCTCATGAGCTCCGAGCCTCAGCGCACTCAGAGGACCAGCACCTATGGAAGTCATACCAACCCGCTCCTTCAGTGGCCCTCCCCAGCCAGCCCCTTCCCCCTCCTTGCTAGAATCCCTTCAGAAAGTCAAGACTTAGGTCAACCAAAGCCAGAGTGGAGTTGTTTCAGAGCCAGATTTCTAACCATTGCAGGATCTTTTCTTTTTTACCTCAATACCCAGGGTTCTTTGTCTTGTCTCTTCGAAGAATGAAGAGGTGGACACAGAATAAAATGAGCAGCAGACCAAGGTTTGTGTAGAAGATCAGAAAGTAAGACTAGCATGAAAGTTCTCTTGCAGATTGGGGGCATTCGAAAGTGAATGCACACAATAGGCAAGGGTCCTTGTTTATAAGGTTCTGATCAGCCCTTCCTTCTCTTCACCCTTGTTCCTTCTCTGGTTTTATCCTTATTGGCTGGATGACTCTAGGTGCTGGTTTCTCCATTCCTGATTGACTCGTTTCCATTTTATGAGGAGTGGTCTCTGGCCATACCTTTTCTTGTGGGTGTACGTTTTATAGTCTACGTAAAACTTTTGTCAAATCCCTGAGAGGAACCTGAAGGAAAGTAGGTGGTGTCTGTTACATTCTTAAGAGGTACCTTACACCTGAGGGGGTTTGCTATGGTCAGACCCTACTAGCATTGTTCCAAAATGTGTGGTTTTCCCCCACCCTGGGACCTCAGGTCCTAATTTTTCCCTCTCCGATTATTTTATCCTATCTTTTCTTATCATATAACTACAAATCGACCCAGAAGATGAGAGCCCAAAGCCTGACTGCCTATTGAAATGGAGAAAAGAGAGCAAAATAGAGGAGAAGCACATATCAAGATCTAAATAAATTATCTTGACACCTCATATCCACACCCAGCCACATACACAGATTACATGCACCCTTGCAGAACCAGGTGATTTCCATTAATATACAGATATATTCATTAATTTATAGGTTTAGGAAATCTTGATGATCTGTCCATAACAATGTTTGAGATCAGAGCACCTGGGTGGCTCAGTCGGTTAAGTGTCCGATTTGGGCTCAGGCTCATGAGTTCAGGCCCCGTGTTGGGATCTGTGCTGATAGCTCAGAGCCTGAAGCCTGCTTCAGATTCTGTGTCTCCCTCTCTCTGCCCCTCCCCCATTCACACTCTGTCTCTCAAAATTAAATAAACATTTAAATAAATAAATCAATAAATCAATAAATAGAAATGTTTGAGATCTTTAAAATATTTTTAGACAATTAGGAGTAGTAGGGGCCTGGAAATATTTTTTTGTTTGGAGTTACCAAAGTAGTACATAAAATTCATAGTATATAAGCAATAAGTAAAATACTAAGTAAATAAAGTAATATAAGTAAAATAATAAACAACAGTGTCCAGGTTAGTATTGTGTGTCATCTATCACATTACTGATAAGCTAAACAACTTTATAAGGGAATGAACTTTTTTAGCAGCCTAAGAGTTTCCACTTAGATTCAGTAAGCCTACTCTTAAAAATAAAGAATTTGCTGGTACATGTCTAAAGATTCACCAAAGGGCACCAATAATAATATGGCCCTTATAATTGAACTAGTCCCTGGGTGTCTTTGGATAAGTTATATATATGACATGGAATGAGACAGTTGATAGATTAGATACATAGATACATAGAGATATACTTTCATATGGCCTAGATCAAAGATGATTGGATGAGTATTTTTATAAGTTCTCACACTCTACATAGCAATTCCATAATTCTACATAAGCACACACATGTATGTATACATATAGTTTTATATATATCATCACAATACATATTTTACAGAAAACTTTTTTTTTTCTTAGAATAATGGGAATTTCAAGATAAATAGACAGGGAATATTGTGGAACTTTATAAACTGCTGTCATGAAGTTTACTAACATATACCAGGCAGATAGATGCTAAACACTGAGCATATGTTCCCTATAAGTAGTTAGCTAAGTTATTTGTATGGATCTTTGAATTTTTTTATAAGATTGGCTTTCAGATAAGTTTACATAATTTTTTCTTCTGACCAGTGAAGATCCTGGGAGATTGATCCAAATCTGATCAAAGCCAGAAGGCCTGGGGTCCAGGATGTGTTGTTAAGAATGTTTGATCTGAACTTTCTCTAAGATGTGTGACCCAGCTTATGTGACCTTGTTTATATGGAGGCCTAGGACGCTGGCCCTCTTGGGCCTAAGATATTAGATCTCTTCTCAGCCAGGAGAGTCTGGGATTCCTGGTCTTGCTGGGAGCCTACTTGTGAAAAGGTATGACTCTATTCTACAAGTCTTCTAGAATGAAGGAGATTTGAGATTAGGCCAAAGTTTTGAGGGGTTGATGTGTTCAGGAACCAGATTGTTCCTCATACATTCAGGGCAAGGGGTGGTGGGTAGACACAAAACTATACTATTTCAAGTTAGTTCATTTCTGATTTTGGAACAATCATCATGTTTTTGTCATGAATTAATTCTTCCTTTTGTGTGTGTGTGTTTTCTAGGAAACTTGACGAAGCATATGAAATCTAAAGCGCACATGAAGAAGTGCTTGGAGTTGGGAGTTTCAATGACATCAGTGGATGATACAGAAACTGAAGAAGCAGGTACTTCAGAATTTAGTTAACTGACCTCTTCACTCTGCACACTGGAGCTTTGTGCCTGGGGTGGTAAAACAAGTTTTGATATTTAAGAAAAACTGATTACATTTCATTTTATTAAACATGAAATAGAAAAAGAACTCTGACATGTTGAATTGCTTACAACATACCGAGAAGAAATAAATCCATTTCAGTTCTGACTGAAGGGGATAAAAAGGCCTCACTCTGAAAACACTTCTATCTAGAATCATGAAACAAATCTAATTATACTGGCATTGTGACAGGGATTAGATTTTATGAAACTTTGGGGGAAATTTGAAAAGCAATTTAATGTATTATTCCTATCAAGAGGAAAAGAAATCCATTATTAATCTGGATAGGAAACCTGAGGTCAGTTAAGATTCCAGAGATATATCACTTATATGTAAGTTTATACCTACAGAGACAGATCTTTGCTTTCTTTGTCTTCTAGCCTCATCAGTAACAGCATTATCCATAGCCATTTGTTGAGGGTTTTCTATGGGCCGTGTGACATCTGAGATATAAAGTCTTAATCTAGAGTTCTTTTGTTGGGTGGGGATGAGTCAGATTAGTTACTAAAAGACAAGAACCAGTGTAAGGCCTCCCAGGTAGGTCCCCAGTGAGTTCAGAGATGGAACCATCTCTCAGGGTTGCGCTGTTGTAAGAAAGCTTTTGGAAAGAGATGGGGTCCAAATTAACTCCTAATCTTGACATTTGAACCTTGATCTTCACTGTCCATTTACTTGTTTCAGAAACTATGGAAGATTTGCACAAGGCAGCTGAGAAACATAGTATGTCCAGCATTTCAACTGATCATCAGTTCTCAGATGCTGAAGAATCAGATGGTGAGGATGGAGATGATAATGACGAAGATGATGAAGATGATGATGACTTTGATGATCAGGGAGATTTGACACCAAAAACAAGATCAAGAAGCACCAGTCCTCAGCCTCCTAGATTCTCCTCCTTGCCTGTGAATGTTGGCGCCGTGCCCCATGGGGTTCCTTCAGATAGTTCGCTGGGGCATTCTTCATTGATCAGCTATTTGGTTACTTTGCCGAGTATTCAGGTTACTCAGCTCATGACGTCAAGTGACTCATGTGAAGATACTCAGATGACAGAATACCAGAGGTTATTCCAGAGCAAAAGTACAGACTCAGAACCGGACAAGGACAGGTTAGACATACCTAGCTGTGTGGATGAAGAGTACATGTTGTCTTCGGAGCCCAGCTCCTCTCCGAGGGACTTCTCACCCTCAAGCCACCATTCCTCACCAGGATATGACTCTTCACCCCGTCGAGAGAATTCACCAAAGAGGTATCTGATACCCAAAGGAGATTTGTCACCCAGAAGACATTTATCACCTAGGAGAGATCTGTCACCCATGAGACATCTTTCACCAAGAAAGGAAGCTGCATTGAGAAGAGAGATGTCACAAAGAGATGTTTCACCAAGAAGGCATCTGTCCCCAAGGAGGCCAGTATCACCTGGGAAAGATCTCACGGCCAGAAGAGACCTCTCTCCCAGAAGAGAGCGCAGATACATGACCACCATAAGAGCGCCATCTCCCAGAAGGGCTTTATACCATAACCCGCCATTGTCCATGGGGCAGTATTTGCAAGCAGAACCAATTGTATTGGGGCCTCCTGTAAGTATGATTACCTTTCTCTTTCTAATGTCTAAAGCCAAAGCATATTCGAGCCTATTGATAACACACTAGTGTGAGATTTGTTATAACATGGGTGTCTCTCACGGGGAGTGGTGAGCTTGGTTACTGAAAACGGCAGGAAGACGTTTTCTCACATGCTGTTGTTGGTAAGAGGGCTGTGGCATTACCCCAAGTGTAGTATTGCATCAGAGGAGTAGTGCGTTTCCAGCCGGGGACAGGTGAGACTTTCCTAAATGCTTTCTAAGCCTAACTAATTATGGGCATGAGTTGAAACCTTTACACGGGTAGGAAAGGTGAAGCCTTTGGGATGACATGGCTGCATAGACACACAGTCTCAGGGCTATTTGGGTGTCAGTTATAGAACTTTGCCAAGCAAGGGTCAGGCATTAGCGTTGACTTTCAGTAATTTTTTTTCCTTAAATAAACTCATTACCTTGCCCACTGTGAGTGGGCGTGTGAAGCTAATGAATGACTGAGAGGGAGAAAATACCTCCTTGGTGTGTTGTAAGTCAAAGGCATGAACCTATGTGCTTTTCTTGTCGTTATTACTACCTCCTGCTACCACATGCACTGGCGCAGTGAGATGGTGGGCCCAACGTCGAGAGAGCTCAGGGAAAGAGTTTCAGAGAGTTTTATGGTATGCCGTCATTATACATTTATCAACAGTAATGATCATGGATTAAATTTAGGTAGTAGTTTCCACGCAAATCCACAACAAAACATCATTCCATGTCTTGGAAGACCTTGATGTTTCTTTCAGTTTGTATGGGATGTTTTTAAGTGAATGAAGCAGACACTTAGCATAGACAGATGAATGGTACCTTTTGAATTTCTTTGCTTTAAGTGTATTTTTGTTTCCTGGTCTCTACTTTGTGCTGTTCTCTCTTTGCTCTGGGTTTCTGTCGTGCGGCTCAGCCATGTCCTGCCCGGGCAAAGGCACTACCTGCTTCCAGCTCTGTCTTCTCACTGCCCTGGTGGCCAGGTCCTTCCCTCTCATTGCCTTTTCACCACCTTGAGTCATGTGCTTAGATTAGCATTTTTAAACTTCAGGAAAAGTCCCTGCTGCAATCCACTCCCCTTCCCCCAACACCCTCTGTTCACAACTCAGTACCAATGTAGTCTCTGTGATACACTTACTGCAGAAACACGCACACAATCAAAACATAATTTATTTACTAAGATAATAAATTACCAAGAAAAAAAGGTGCATTTCCACAGGTTTTTGTGGCTTGGTGGTGTTAAGTGGAAAAGAGGGATCTTCTGAAGTTAATGCCACTGCGGCCTAAGGAGAGAGTCATAGATTCACAAATCCGGTCAGATGCCTGGATATCACGTGTGGAGCATAAAATGCGTCCTCTGGTATAGACCAGTGATGCTGGCGGAGCATGTGCGAGGAGACTCTCCTGTTCTGGCCTTGGCCAGGTGGACCGAGACTAGGGTATTTGTGAAAATTTGGGGCATGTTTAGTCGACTGTAGTCCCCAAAATATAAGCCTTTAGTGTCAACACATCATGGTTATTTAAAACTAAAGCACCTTACTCACAGTCAACCTGGGTGAAGGAATTGAAGGAGTGGACTAAGAAAGTTCATTTAATTTTTGGGTATATGACCAGAAAGCTGTTAGGAGGAGATTGGTTTTATTAGTCACTGAGTTTGCAACCAGTTTTTTTTTTTTTTATCTGATTCGCCTGGATATTCAATACAAATATTAAACTTTACCATTTATGAAGGGCAACTGTAGAGCCATTGCTCTTTTACCCACTTTAATTATCTTTAGAGAATTTATGGCCTGCTGCGTTGTTCATGTGATATGAGGGAATAGATCGGGGAATGCCCTCTGAAGACGGGGCAGTTGGTCCAAAGCACTTCCCATTTAATGCTTTATGACACCATTTTTGAGGGGCAGAAGAAGATGTTTATCTTTTAACGATGTGTAAACAAGAATTTTGTTGCCAGGGCAAAACGGAATTGATGATAGTATGAGAAGTAGCAATCTTCTGACTGCTCTCTTGGATGCGAGCTGCACTTTTTCTGAATAATGTGTGAAAATATTAAATTAGAATAGCCCTAAAAATAAACGGTTTTGATGGAAATTCTTTTAGAAATGTCTTGCCTTGTTGCTTAACATTGCCCAAGAATTCATAGGTCAGTGACTGTGTCATGAAAGGATCTTGTAGTCCAGCATGAAACACTCATCTTGTGATTCAGTTTGGGTTGGGAGTATCCAGGGAGCAGGTTTGGAGGAGGTGATACTCACCCACTGGAATCCTACACCCCTGCTGTTTCTGCCCTGATATTCTCTGTTTAATTTTTAATTTTAAAATAGATGATAGATAGATAGATAGATAGATAGATAGATAAGGAAGAAATGGAGGAAGGAAAGGAGGAAGGGAGGGGAAAAGAAAAGAAAAAAGAAAGCAATAAAGGAAGAAAAGAAGGAAGGAGGGAAGGAAGGACAAGAAAAGAAGGGGGAAGGAAAGAAAAGTAGAAAGAAAGAAAGAAAGAGGTGGGAAAGAAAGGGAGGAAAGAAAAGAAGGGAGGGAAAATAAGAGCCTTTCTTATCAGCAAATATTTCTTGAGGGTCTAATACATGTGGCTCAAAGATGATGATGAAAAATTTTTATGGTACCTGGCCTCATCTTTTAAAAAAAATTGTTTTAACATTTTTCTTGTTTTTGAGAGACCGAACACTAGTAAAGGAGGGGCATAGACAGAGGGAGACACAATCCGAGCAGTCAGCACAAAGACTGACACAGGGTCCAAATTCACAAACTGTGAGATCATGACCTGAGCTGAAGCCAGACACTTAACTGACTGAGCCACCCAGGTGCCCCTGGCCTCATCTTTTTTAAACAAAAAAACTCCTCTTCCATTTTTAAAGTTTTAGTAGATAAATTAGCAGAGAAGAGAAAGGAAAATATGTCCTGGTTTCCAGTATGTAGTACAGAAGAACACCGTGTCTAGTCATAGAGTCAACATTCAGTTCTGTCCCTTGCTATCAGCGTGATCTTGAGTAAGTCACTTAACCTCTAGGCCACAGTTTCTTCATCTGCTGTGGCAGCAGGGAGGTGGGCCAAGCAGATTTCCGTCCTTGAAAGAATTTGCCATTCAGCTCTGCAGAATGCTGTGAACTGACAGCCTCCTGCTGTTAGCGCTATTAGGATAGGCCTCAGTTTTCAAACTAAGGCTATACTCTCGCCTGCAGCCCCCAGCCAGTGACTGAGCCTGGATCAGTCGCAGCTGCGCAGCTGCTTCTCCTCTCTACCTTCCCGTGCATCAGCTGCCTCTGCCTCGCCATGAACTACCTATACTCCTACCTCCTTCTTTGCATTTGCTTCCAGAGCACCTGCGGACACTGTTGAAGAGATGAGGGGTAGTAGAGCTGCGTGCAGGGAATATATGTACACATGCGTAACACAACCCACATGGGTTCGTTATTCGTATTTCCGTACCAAGGTATTCCTCCCCAAGATTGAAGTAAGATGAGAGTTTGTTCACTATATGCAAGGAGAAGGTTCAAATGATAAAACAGGGTTGCAAATGAGGTCGGAGAGTTTCTTTGGAGGGTAAAGCCGGGGTGAATGCAGGGACAGAGGCTGTGCGGCCAGGCCTGGTAGCGTTTGGAGCAGTGGAAGTACTCATGCGGTAAAAATTCTACTTGCACACGTAGTCTGTGGTTGTAATCACTAATTGCTGGTCAGTAAAGATCTGAATCTTTGGTGATGGAAATTCATTTGATTATCTTCAAAGATTATCATTGTAAGTATCACAGTTCTTCCACGTTAACTGGTGTTTGTCAGAGGAAACATGCCTTTTTCTAGATTGGAGCAGAGATGATAGGGATTTGCTGTTGTGGTGGTGGTGGTGGTGGTGGTAGTTGTTGTGGTGGTTGTAGCAGTATTTAAATGACTCTCATACTGCAAAATTCTCACTTCCTCTAACTTGTGACGTTCTTGTGATTATAGATTGATGATTTCACTTCTTTCCTTTACACTTCCAGGACAATTCATTTGTTTCTAGCTTGACTAAGATGTAGCCCAAAACAGGGGAAGGGCCTAGCGTGGCCCAGAGTGACAGCATTAATGCATAATTCATGGTTCCCAGGCTGGTCTCACAGTCTAAATAGAACCGGGTGAATCGTTAATGGTACAGAGCAGACCTTGAGCTTGAGAACTGAAACATCCTTGAAATGATTTAGAACTTTTTTGTTGTTGTTTCTCTCCTGGATTTCTACCATGCTTGACAGGTTTATATTTATCTGATTTTAAGCTCCCCCCCAAAATAAAAATAAACAGAGTACCTTTAAGATGATAGTCCACTGAAAGAATGCATCTCAGTAATTGAAACCTAATAATCTCTTTCAAGCCTGATAATCTCATAGCCTAACCTGTGTTTTGCTACAGAAGCAATTATAGAAAATAAGTTCTCTTTCAGGACTGGGACTATGAAATCTGGAATTCTGGCCCCCAATTTTAAGTGTCCTAATTCATTAATTGCCAAGAAAACCCTTAAATGAAAATAAGAACATAAACAGAAGATATTAAGGCATAGTAATCTTTGCTTCCCAAGTGTGTAGTTAAATATGAGTTGTAACTGCCTGACACATTGAATGTTAGCTACTTTGATGGATAGTTACCTTACAAAAACTGGCCCTGATTTATCATTTGATAAAGAAGCTGGTCTTCTACCTAGAGTGCCTCTTGAGCAGGACTTTATTCCTTTAAACCAGTGTCTTGTACCCTGTAGGAACCAGTCTGTCTATCACCACCATTTTATCATCCGCTCTGTGGAGATTTAAAAAAAAGAAGGCAGTTTTCAGACTTGTCACTCCAATTATACTCATCAACACTTAAGAAAAATATTAAAAATCTTCCCAGTATGTAAACAGATGGCAATCTTTTTACTTCCTTTTGAATTTAAAAACCTACTATTAGTGTTTTTTGCTCAGTGAACTTTTTCTGGTAAGTATCCATTATTTTCTTTTTACAAAAAACAAAACAAACAAGCAAACAAACCAGAACTGAAATGTGTCTCTGTAACTAGTGGAAAACACACTGCATGTTTTATCATGTTGCTGTTTAAAAACAAAAGTAACTTGGGGTATCTAGGTGGCTCAGTTGGTTGAGCATCTGACTCTTGATTTCAGCTCAGGTCATGATCTCATGGTTCTTGAGTTCGAGCCCCACATCGGGCTCTGCACGGACAGTGCTGAGGCTGCTTGGGATTCTCTCCCTTTCTCTCTGTTTATTCCCTACTTCTTGTACTCTCTCTCTCTCTCTTGCTTGCTCAATAAATAAATAAACTTTTTAAAAAAAAGTAACTTTTCATAGACCAACAGGTTAATTCCAGGATTCTAAAAGACACCTGAGTGGTCTCTTGTGTCATAAAAAGTGAAAAATCGATAAAGGGATGAAGGAGTTTTAAAGTGTGTTGAATGAGTGAGTGACTGAATGACTGCGTGAATGAAATAGCTTGACATAAGCATGAAGAGTATTGGGTCCTAAACCTTGTACTCTCCGCTTCCTCATGCAGAATTTAAGAAGAGGATTACCTCAGGTTCCTTACTTCAGTCTCTATGGAGACCAAGAAGGTGCTTATGAACATCCAGGCTCCAGCCTTTTCCCTGAGGGTCCTAATGACTATGTCTTCAGTCATCTTCCGCTCCACTCTCAGCAACAAGTGAGAGCTCCTATCCCCATGGTGCCAGTTGGTGGGATCCAAATGGTCCACTCCATGCCGCCGGCCCTTTCCGGTTTACATCCTCCACCCACATTGCCTCTGCCAATGGAGGGCTCTGAGGAGAAGAAAGGAACTTCTGGGGAACCCTTCCCTAAGGATCCCTATGTCCTTTGTAAGCAGCACGAGAAAAGATCTCCTCACATTTTGCAGTCATCGGGTCCCCCTAGCACGCCCTCCTCTCCTCGCCTATTGATGAAACAGAGCACTTCAGAAGACAGCCTAAATGCAACAGAGAGGGAACAGGAGGAAAATATACAGACTTGTACAAAAGCCATTGCCTCTCTCCGGATTGCCACAGAAGAGGCCGCTCTGCTCGGGGCAGATCAGCCGGTGCGGGTGCAGGAGCCCCACCAGAGACCCTTGGAAAGTGCACATGTTAGCATTAGACACTTTAGTGGACCTGAGCCAGGTCAGCCCTGTACCTCAGCCACCCACCCTGACTTGCATGATGGTGAAAAGGACAATTTTGGTACATCACAGACTGCGTCAGCTCACTCCACGTTTTACAGCAAGAGCCGTGCGGATGATAAACAGTCGGGCTGTCCCAGCAGCAAAGAGCTCCCTTCAAGCACAGAGGGAGGCAATGAGCCTTCATCAGAGAAGAGTCAACTACATTGATCTAAGATGCATGGAGACTTTCATTTCCACATTTTCCCATTTTGTTTTTGTTTTTGTTTTTCTAGAAATAGAGGTAATCAAGTTTATAGCATGCCTGTCCTAAGTTACAGTAGTTTGCTCTTATATATACTTTTGTTATATCAAAAGAATTAGGTAAATTAACAAGTCATCACGAGCCTGACCAAAACAAAATTTGAAATTAACCTATTGGGTCTGGTACTTTTAAAATTGTACAGATGTTTGTGCCTTTTCTTTACTTTGCTTATATTCTTATAAGCATTTTTTAGCAGTAATTTGTACATATTTTAGAATTTGTGTATCTGCTTTGTAATAAATGTAATTTCTTTCCTTTTTTGGACACTTGGATCTAAATGATGTAAAGCAAAGCAGCATCAATATATATGTGAGGTTGCACTAAAACATATTTTTATATGATTAAAACTGAACAGCTTTTATGTACAGCTCTGATTCTGTAATACTAATATTTATTTACTTTGTTTCATAAATTGTACATTTTTTCTTAATGTTGTGGATTGCTTTTCTATGTGAAGCATGGGATTTACTGTTGCGTAACTAGAACAAAAGTGTATATTGTAAACAAGATATTTAAACTAGAGTATCTTATTCTGCACTTATGCATTAGTTAAAAAAAAAAGATAAAGGATGTATCAGTCAGTTCTTAACTCTTGTACATTTTTTTGTCTCTTGTTTGCTGGATTGACTATGACTTAAGCGCTGATTGTGATTTTAAACTTATAGTACCGTAAAGCATTAAAGTAAACAATGTGCTATTGTGAGTTTTTTCAAAGCTTTATAAATCAGTTATAAATAATATTAAAAGTATTTGGTCTTATGTGAACATGTTGATCTATATACTCATCTAAAAATATGGGAAAACATTCCGCCCCATGTAAATATGTACAAGTGCATCACTGGTACAATTTTATGTAACTCAGTTGGACACTAGGTTGCCACAGACCTATGCTAGGGTGTCTTTAAAAATTAAAGTGACAAAGCACATGGGACTGTGTAGAGCTTGGTTATCGGCCGGCCCGGTGGCTTGGCAGGCAGTGCTGTGCGCTGCCCATGGAAAAGACCTGGGCTTACAGATCTCCTTGGTTCTTGCTGCACAAGATGGTGACCTGAACTAAGGCTGCTCTGGAGGGGATGTGTTTGGACTTGAGGGTTAGCAGTGGACCCAGGGAAGGGGCATGGAGACCTCTCAGCAGCCTTTCCTCTCAGCCGGTCCACATGGTAACAGGGTTGGCATCAGCTTTAGGGGAAGCCACTTCACCCTCTTGAAGAGGGGAAGAGGGCCAGGCTCCTGGCTATCTCAGGGGGAATGGGGACAAGAAGCTTTCCAGGGGAAAGAATCTGTGGGAGGATGATGTCTTTTGTACACAACATTCAGAAGGGCTTTGGTTAGCGTGGAAGTGGGCAGAGCCTTTGTTTGTAGGTCCGGAAGAATGGAAGAAAGGGAGGGGGTACAACAACACGTGTGCATACACGCACATGTTTGTGCATGCACACATACACACACACACAATCTGGGTTATCTTTGTGCTATATAGTGGATTATAATTCTGTGAAACCAAGTTTGTATATTGAATTACATTAAGGAGTGTTCTTTAAAAAGAGAAATAAATATACAATTACATGCTTGAGGTGTCTAGTTTTTAATGTGTTGTTTTACATTTTAATTTCTCAATTTTGTTGCTAAAGAAATTTTGATGCCACCAACATACCATCTGTGCTTTTAATTGCTAGGCTTTGCCCATTCTGAGGTATGCCGAGTGTGAATGCTTTTCACGAGTGAGAAGACAGTCATTGGCTTCCATATGTCATTCAATTAGGACAGATAGTGGTCACCGCAGTGTGAGCTCTAGAAATGCAGTCACCGGATTCTAAGTGTGGGCAAGGACAGAATCCATTGCATCTGCAAAGTCATGAATAAATCAAATGATCGTTTCTTCATCTCCCTCCCTCTCAGTATGCATACATATCTGAAATTCCATTGGGGAATTCTCCTTATTTTTGCTGAGGTGACTGAAGGCAAAAACCAACTGAAATAAATATACCATCCGATATCCGCAAATCACAGTTCTTTAAATACAAAAGAATAGAACCTTTTAATAATGAAAGTGGAAGCTCATTAAAGGTCAAAATCTATCAGTATCTCCATTATAAAAATCTCAAATTAGGAGATTTGCAACTTACCTGTGTTATTTTATGAACCAGAGTGTCTTTTAAAATGATGTTTTATAAAAGTGAATTAAAGGTCAACACAAACAGCCCAAAATCTGTCTCTCACTGAAAAAACAATCCTGAAATATTGAATTACGTACGGTGATTTGTGTGCCTTAATCCTCACTGGGGCGTGTGTGTGTGTGTGTGTGTGTGTGAACCCAGGTCAAATGAAAATCACTCTTGCTTCCTCCTCTGATTTATCTCCAGTATTCACTCATTCATAAAACAGTTTTTGAGTGCCTGCTATGAACTGGCTACTATGACGGGCACTGAGGATGATAAAAGTATTCCTGCCATCCAGGAGGTCACGTGAAAGGCAAGACATGTATATGAGTATGTGTAATATGATGTTAGAACTAAAATGATGGCATATTTGGTGTGTTTTGTTGTCACGAAGGAGAGAGCAACTACCCTGCTGATGATGGAAGGGCAGGACAGGCTTTGTCACAGAGGTGACCGTGGACAGATCCTTGAAATAACAGATAGACGTATTCAACAGATAAATTCTCACCGCCTATGTTAGGATACTGTTCTTTGTGCTGGTTGTACAGTACTGCAGAAAACAAATTAAGTTCTTGTCTTCATGGAGTTTATATTCTAGTAGAGGTGCATTTAAATAAAAGCTGGGAAAGACATGTTAGATGATTGAGGATGCGTAAAGCAGAGAGTAGGTAAAAAGCAAGATGGAGCTCACTCCCTGAGTCTGTGATAGGGTCGTATGTGCTTACGCCAGAGAGACACACCAAGGTCCAATTTCTCAGTCCAGCCTAAGGCCATCAGATCTGGCCCTGTAAACTGGGGAGCTGAGCCAAGGAAGGATTGAAGGAAGAAAGTGGCATTGCCATTGTAAGTGCTGTTCCTATTTAGAAAAGAAAAAAAAAAAAAATCACCGGGCAAGCAATGAAGATAGTAGATTTGAGGCAGAAAGAGTGGAGTCAGGGGACCAGTTAGAAGAATTACAATGCTGTGTCATTTGCTTGGAAATAAGGGCAGCAACAATCCAAGCAGACGATGGGGTCGTGGAGAAAGAAGGGACAGTTTCGCTTCATGAATAACTGATAGTAACTAGTCACTGATTTGGGGTCTGAGATGAGAGAGATGGAGAAGGCAAAGAAGACTGGAGTTCTTCACCAGGCAGTGGAAGGAGGTAATGTCCTTACCCGCCAGGGTGGACTTGTACCAGGTGCAGGTAATGAAATGAGCTCCGTAAGCAGCTTAGAATGAGTTCAGTCTCAAGAAAGACCTAAGCTGAAGACTCGTTTGTCACTTCTGTCACGTAGTCGTAGCAGAGAGTGCTGCACTGGAGGAAATCACTCAGGGTGTCCAAAGGGAAAGAAGATGATGTGTGAGGCCCTCCAAAGTGAGGACAGGCAACTTGGCAGTGAACCACAAAGATGCATCTCAGACGGCAGCACATCGCAAGTGCTGAGCCCTACCTAAACCTGATTTTTGAAAGTTTGATTTTCCGAAATTCTCCAAGATTGTTTCTAGAAAGCAAAACCTGAAGAACCTCATTTTTGAGGCCAACTCTACTTGAGGAATTATAGAGTGATGGCATTTCCTTAGCAGCATCATGGCAGCTTTGTTATTAAATAATTAGTTAAAGGTTATTAAACTAACCTGTCACTTACAAATGCCTCTCCGAAGCCCGTGGTTCAAAGACGTGAGGTGAAGTTTTCAAGGAGAAATAGGTTGTTTGCTGAGGAACCAAGGCTCACACCAAGATCCTCCAATGGCCTGTCCAGATTTGCTTAATGAAGTTTCTGGTTACTTATGTTGCTCTCAATCAAATCAGTATTACAGTCACACCAATTGACAGTAGAGATGCTATAGTTGGATGAACTCAGAGTAATATAAGCAACACAAAATCCATTTCTGCCCTGGATAACCAAGGTTATTATTAGTTTGGAATGTGTTACTAAATATGGTTGTATCTATTTTGCCACAGTATAATCCCCTCCCCCCCAAGGGACCATATGGCATCATAGAAAGCATGAAAATATTCTCAGTGGTTCCTGGGTATAGAGAAACCTATGCTCACCCCTACTTTATATTCATTAATAAACCAGGCTTGGCCATGTCACAGGAAAAATGACAGAAAATCTTCTGTTTGGCATTAAAAAGTGCCAAGGATTAACAAGCAGAAAGTACAATTCTCAATTTTCTAGAACTCTTTATGGAACATTTTATGTGTACATATCGATTGCTTAGCAATAATTAGAATCACATTCAGAAATATATATTGGTCATTAAAGTGAACCAAACCATCAGATTTTCTCTTCATTCACCAAATACCTAAAATGTATTTCAAATTCAGGTATAAATCCTTGGCACGATTTATATTTCAAGTAGATTCCAAACTTTGTTATCTTGTTGAAATAGTGGTTTGATGTGATTAAAATTTCAAGAAATAAAAGTAGAATGATTAATGATACATTTTATCAACTTTTAAAAAGTATGTTAATGGAGGTGCCTGGGTGGGTCAGTGGGTTAAGTGCCTGATTCTTGATTTCAACTTGGGTCATGATCTCATAGTTTTGGGACCAGGCCCCACATAGGGCTCTGTGCTTGGTGTAGAGCCTGTTTGAGATTCTCTCTCTCTTTCTTTCTCTCTCACTCTGTCCCTCTCCTTCTCACATGCACGCACTCTCCCGCTCCAAAAAAAATCAGGTTTATAGATAATATATTGTAAAATAAAAACTTTTCTATTAAAAATGCTTAAGCAGTTATAAAATAATATCAGTGATTGGGTCATATCTTCAAAGCACAATGAAAAGCTCAAATGTTTTGTGGATAATTAAGAGAGGAAAAGTGAAATATGTGCAACAGGAATTCTCCAATGGGAGCAAAATGCAGGATGACCTGAATAACTGCAGTCACTATTTGCATATAGCACAGCAGCAGGAGGCTGGAGCACTTCACGCAGAGGACCTGAGCTGCCAATGGAAATCTACATCCTCACAGGTATTGCCCATTTGCAGCCATATGCCCAGTGCTAGGCACAGCAAGGACCATGGAAATCATTTAATCTTGAGCACCATTACCCTTAGGGAGAATCTATCTTGAGTTCCAGGTCTGATTATAAGACAGCAACCATCAATTCCAGGAATAACATTTGTCATGACTGAGAGTAGGTGGTGACTTTAGACTCTGCGACTCCAACTTGTTAGCCTTGAGTCAGTTCTTATTGTTGTATGATGCAGGAAAAGCTATACACACACGCTGCTTGTGGCTTGGGGACCCAGCTCTGGTACTGGAACAGCATCCCTACACAAAAGTGTTTTAAGTTAATGATGATAAGAAAGATGTGCTGGTCCCATTTCAAGTGCTTTCATCCAATCCCTCATTTAAAAGTCACAAAACTAAGAGAAATAATTTGCTTAAGTTTACACACCTATTAAGTGGTTGGGTTCTAGAGTAGCACTGTCCCATGGAACTTTCTGCAATGATAAAAAATATTCCATACCTGTGCTTTCTAATGCAGTCACCTAGCTCTAGCTGCCTGTGGCTGTTGAGTACTTTAAATGTGGTAAGTGTATTTGAGAGGCTGGGTCTTAACTTTTACCTATTTATACTTATTTTAATCTTCAGTAGCCACATGTGGCTAGTAGGTTCTAAATGGCACAGCCCAGCTTAAGAGAATAGCCCACATATCTTCACCATAAGCTGTACCCCACACTTCTACCTGCATTCATTCATTTTATAAATACTGAGCTCCCATCATGTGCCAAGCTCTGTTCTTGGTATTGGCTATATACCAGTGAACAACAAAAACAAAACAAGACATCTGCCTTCACAGAGCTGTGTTCAGTGCTTACTATTATATATCTAGCTAAGGAATTTGGTGATGCAGACCTACCAATTGCTCCTCTTTCTCTTGAGTTTTGGAACTTGGAACTCACCAAGGACTAACAGTCAAACCATAATTTTATGAAGAAGTAGACAGGCTTCTTATAGGTAAGTCCCCTTCTTCCTGCTGGAAATCACTGTCAAAAGCTAGGATGAAGATACACCACATCCTCAGGACTGATGTGGAGCCCGTTCCAGAGAGATGTGTCCAGGCTCCAAGAAGGGTCCTGACTCAGCCTACAGCTTTTACACAAGAAGTAGAGATCCAGGGGAAAGAGCTATCCTCTGCCAGGTCCTGGAAATCCCACCTTTCTTGTCTGCTTACTACATGTAAGCAAACCGGAGGGAGGCAGAAAACAGTCAACATATGGGTTTTGTCTTGAAGTCACAGGACAGCTCTGCCATTCTTGTTTCCGAAGTCATGAAAGGAATAGAGGGAGGGAAGGAACGAATGTTCTTTTCTCTCCCTGAGATGCCATGCTGACTCCTAAGTGAGAAACCTAGGGGGGAAAAGTCTTCCCTTTTCCACTATTTCCCATTGTTCCAAGCAGCCAAACTTATGGACGACCACATTGTGAACTTTCCCTTTTAGAGTAAACCCACCATCACCAAGGACCCACTGTTTCCCCAGAAACACATTCTATGATGTTATCTATCCTCTTGAAACCAGTGAGATTATACATCGAGTGATATTCAACCAAAACAAATACATGAAATAAAATCACTGCATCTTAGGTGAAAAAACTAGACCATGTAGTCCTTTCTGGAGAGAATTAAGCTCATCAGAAAATGATTTGAGTAACTATTTTTTCAAATCTCCCAAGGAGACTACATAACTAGGACCATACTCATGTATAGGATAGAAGTTAACTCACTACACACAATGGGTGGCCTAGGGAATTAGGCCTACTATTCCAACGGAACCCTGTTTGTGAAAGGGTGGGCCATAGAATCTTCCCCAACTCAGCAAAAGCCTCATCGCGTTGTCAAATCTGGCTTACCAGAAGTTATGTATTGACTATCATAGGAAAGCATAAAATGATCTCAAATTGTACTTGAAATGTGGCTAGTTTGAACTGAAGTGTGCTATAAAATGTAAATCATATGCCAGATTTTGAAGACATAGCATATGGAAGATGCCAAATATCTATAATTTTTCAGACTGATAATATGCTGAAATGATTCAATTTTGGATACACTAGGTAAAATAAAATGTTATTATGATTGATTCCCCATGTTTCCCTTTCTAACTATTGGTACAGAAAATTGAAAATCATATATGTGGCTCACATCCTGCCTTTGGATAATGCTGAGGAGATAATAAATCTGGTGGGGTGGGAGGAGATAGCTCAGCTCTGAAGCCATTTCCACAATTAAGGCAGGAGATGATGGTAGCTTTTTCTTTTTCCTTTTCTTTTTTTCTTCTTTTAAAAAGAGTGTTCTGTATCAGTGGTTCACAGCCCTGTCAAACCCATGCTACTATCCTTTCCTGATACATATTTTATAAGGCGTCTTCAAAATTTTCAATATAGTATCTTAACTGTATACAAGGGAGAAAAGGCAGGAAAGTAATTTATAATAAAATCTTACTTATTTACTCAATAAATAGTCTTAAACTATTATAGTTAAAGATTACAATAGAAGATTTAATGAAGGGGTTTGGTGCTTGCTCCTCTGTGATCGCCAGGCACATGCCAGCTAAGAATGGCAAGCTCATGCCCGCATATTGGAGACTCACACACCACAAGTGACATTGCCTCTAGGGCATGATTTTCTGAAATGGTGAACAAACCTTGTAAAGTTCCCAACAAAACAAAATACAATCTTTTCTTGATTGACATCCTCATTGCCCTTCTAGGGAAAAAAATTAGTCTATAATTAGTTCTGCTATAACACTTGTTTTAAAAATTGTTCCAACGGAATTGATATGTTAGGGGACAATCTGAACATAATGCATTTGCTTATGCATGACTTTTTCAGCGAGCAGCACTAGGTGAACTCAGAAGACTGCATGTAGCCTGGTGAGCCCTATAGGAGTACACACATGTACACATGAACACACTTCAAATACCTACCAGCCATCTCATTTTATCACCTGCGTCCTGAGCCGCGCGTGCACACATAGTTAATGTTGTTGCGGTCAAGTGTCTAATTTCAGATAACCCTCCTCACGCCACTTCCCGGTAACACCAATTGCAGCTTTTCTGTTGCACACTTCTACTGGAAAACCTCAGGTCTTTTTCAAGTGAGGTACTGTATTCATTGTAGTACTTGTGTGTTTCTTAACCATTTAATGTGTATAAAAACTGTGCTACTATTTTTACTGTGGACATAGCCTTTTCTTTGTGTGTCACGGGTGAGTACCGTGCCTAACCCCATTTTTCTAATATATCCTGTGGTTTTTACTGCACAGTTTTGCATAACACATTTTTAGGAGCACACGTGTCTTCGTATAGCAGAAATGACTTCCTAGACATCTATCCCTTCCTCAAAAAAAATTGTCTTTTAATAAAACAGAGTTCGGTTTAATGTTCATATAAACCTAAATAGATGTTCCACTTTCATGAGTGTCTAGAGAGACATTAGAAAGCTGTGCAGAACTGTCCTATGCATTGCTAGGGCAGCAGCATCCCAGAGCCCGTCTACTGAATGCTAGTCATACACTGCGATCACAGCACTAATCCAAAAGCCTCCATAAATTTCCAAATCCTTGGAAAGGTGTGTGTCATACTGCCCTAGCTGAGAACCACTGGTCTGTTTGAAGCTGGGGGGAAGTAGATAAAGAGAAATAGAAATGCATCAGACAGATATATATTTCATTATCCTGAAAAGCTCATCCTCAATAACTCAGAATCAAACATTTTGGGTTTTATGTCTGAGAAAATACTTCAAAGCATCGGACAGTTTCTGTAAATCTATCCTGAATATAGTTGCTGACAAATAAGTATACCAATAGTGTGTTAAGAAGACCCCCACTATTTCAATCAATTTAAAAATAATGATGGCAATAACTGCTTTTTTACTATGGCATCTTGCTGCTGTTATGAAGATGTTCAAGTTCAAATCCAACTAAGACAGACACCAAGATTGCTACTGTTTCTATTATACTATTCTAGTCTGTGCAGTAGCACTATTACCATGTTTATTTAGTAGTAACAGAGAGAATTTGAAAACCTACAAATATGAAAACATCACTTTACACATTCAAAGATTTTCAAATTGAACATTACCTAATGGACTCATAAGATTAACTACATTTCTTCATTCTCTCTGCAAGCCAAGCTGAATGCTCAAAGATGCTCTCTACACATCTGCACATTTTTGCTGTCACCAGTTGAATTACATGCAGTTGAACTGAATTCCAAACCAGTTTGTGCAAGTTTTGTGGGTTATCAAAGTTACATAATTTAAATCTACAAGAAAGCTATGAAGTATCAGTGCAAAAAGAGAGAGTGCTTACACTTATAACTACTAAGTTAAGTGCTTTCCAAAAACTTGATAAAGATGAGTCATTAAAAATTGTCACTGAATTACATGTGGGTGATACCATTATAAACATTTAAAATAAAAGAAAAAACAAATAGTGACTTAACCTTCCGACTGAATGTCTTTAAATTCTCACTCCTTTTTAAGTAAAATGAAACTGGAATTTAGGCAATTTAGGCATAACAGTATGATGGGGTTGTATCTGAGCTACCTGACTAGATCTCTAAACACAGACTCGTGCTCAAAGGCAAGGTAATGCATTACATGCCACTAAAAATGGTAAATATATAGGCATTTTTGACTTTCAAATTCAAAGAAAATATTTAAAGATGTATGTACCAAGTTTTTATGATTCTTGACTTTTTAAAATTAACCAACCAACTACTAGTTCTGGTTACATTGTAAAAGACAACTTTTCCTGTGCCTTGTATTTCTAGAATTTGGCATGAAAAACCAAACCACAGCAGCCAATAATGGAGAATTCACAAATAGCATAAATTATGTAGACACAGATATTCATTTGTTTGTCTTTATAACATTAGGTACAGTATAAATAAAAATAACCTCTCTACTTTGCTGAACCAAAACCAAAAACCAGAAAAAAACAAAATCTAAAGAAAATTCCGAAATGGATACTTACTGTTTTCTTTCCTAACAACCTCTGTTTTCCTCTTAATCATCTTCATTTTCCTGGGATGGATAGGGCAGATTAATTAGCTGCACCCTTAATTAAAAAATGCAAACATCACCACAAAAAAACTTCTTTTCACATTCTTTATCCATGAATGAAACCTCAGAATTAAAATAGCTTATTTTGAGTCCAACTGGTAACTATAAACACCGATGTAAACAAATCCTGCGTGGTGGGGAAAGACGGCAAGGAAGAGCCGGAGCGGTATTTAGAAAACCGATTTATTTCCTTGTAAACGTATCCCAGGAAGACCTGCCTGTTTTTCAGGTCCTGTCCAGCATTCGGGATGTGCTCATGCCCAGGGTAATCCATAGCAGAACTCCCTCCTCTCCTACTGATTTTCTGTAAAGTTGCGGAAACAAATCCTTTGTCTGTTTCCCGAGTCATTTTAAATAAAGTGTCAAAAAATCTCTAAAGGATGTAGACCTTAGAAAGTATGAGATGATTCCAGAGCCAGGCCTACACATCTCTCCATTCCACCTCCTTCCAGCAGAAATGTGCTATGTTTCCAGATGTGGGTGGCTTCCGGAACTGCGCACCCACCTGAGAAGGTGGAGGGTAGAGGTGGAGATGGAAGAAATGGCGCTTCGGGGCACTTACAGGATGAAAAATATGAGTCCTGCTCCTTGAAGGATAGTGTCTCTCCTTGACACTATCAACCTAGATCTCTTTTTATTAAAGTTGGTCCTCTGGTGGGCTTCCAAGGCCCAATTATGCGAAGAGAGCTCTTGCTGCTTGTCTTTGTGCATTTCCTTCTAACTCAAGATTTAGAGTGGGGGTGGCAATATGAAGCGTATGAGCCTCTTCAGCCTCTTCCCCCACTTCAGTGGGCGTTAATAATCAAACTTACCCCTCTCTAGAGGCAGCATCATGCCCTGTCAGCGAGCAGAGACTTGAAAACCGGGGTTTAAGTCTGCACTTTGCTACTTCCTAGCTCTGTGGCCTTGGCTAAGTTATGGAAGGCTAACTCTAGATCAAACAGCCCCCAAAACTACAGTGGTTTGATAAATAAGCAGTGCATTAATTGCTCATGGAAAGTTTCCCAGATCATCGGGGACTTTTCTTTACAAGATGATATAGGTCAGGGCTGTGTAGTGTTTGTTTTTTTTTGTTTTGTTTTGTTTTTTGTATGACCAATGAGCTAAGAATGCTTTTAAATTTTTATTTTGTTTTGTTTAATGTTTATTTCGTTTTTGAGAGAGAGAGAGAGAGAGAGAGGTGGGGGTGGGGGGAAAGGGACAGAGAGAGAGGGAGACAGAATCCGAAGCAGGCTCCGGACTCTGAGCTGTCAGCACTGAGCCCAGCATGGGGCTCAAACTGATGAACTGTGGGATCATGACCTGAGCTGAATTCAGATGCTCAACAGAATGAGCTACCCAGGTGCCCGTGCTTTTACATATTTAGATGGCCATGGTTTAAGTGGTTACAGAAGTATCTTCATAATTTCTTTAATTCTGCTTTTTGGTCCACAGAGACTAAAATGTTTACTGTTTGCCATTCCTTGGTTTAGGGACGCCAGCTCCATCTACCTTAGGGCTTCACCACTGTCAACAGGAGGCAGTCCTGTTAATCTAGAAGAGAGAAGATTAATCTCCATTAATCCATCCATTAATCTAGAAGAGAGAAGAGTACACGGGATGGATGGTACATGAGAGGGTTTTATGAGTCAGGCTCAGAAGAGCTACACATCAGTCCCCCAACCCTGCCATGTTCCAATAGCCAGAAACTGGTCACTTGGCCACATGTAGCTTCAAAGGAGGCTGGGAAATATAACTCAGTTGCTTTCCCAGGAAGCAAAAGAGAGGGGATGGAAACTAGTCTCTGCCACAGCAAATTACATAATTTCTCTGTGTCTCCCTTTCAACCTGTGTGAAGTGGGAATAACAGGATTTTAGAGAATTGAATGAGCTAATATATTTAAGTGCTTCGAAAACAGGGCCTGGAACATCATAGGTACTGTGTAAGTGTATTTACTGTGATTTCTCTCTGCCTGCCAATTAGAAATATGGGTATCCTCAAGGGATACAGAAATGCTGAGGCATAGGAGCACACGTACCCCAATGTTCATAGCAGCACTCTCCACAATAGCTAAAACATGGAAAGAGCCTAAGTGTCCATCAACAGATGAATGGATCAAGAAGATGTGGTTTATCTATACCATGGAATACTCCATGGCAATGAGAAGGAATGAAATCTGGCCATGTGTAGCAACATGGATGGACCTTGAGGGGGTTATGCTGAGCGAAATAAGTCAGGCAGAGAAGGACAAATATCATATGTTTGCACGTATAGGAGGATTAGGAGGAACTTGACGGAGGACCAAGGGGGAGAAGAAGGGGGGAAATGGTGGGGGAAAGGGAGAGAGGCAAACCATGAGAGACTCTTGAATGCTGACAAAAACTGAGGACTGATGGATGTGGGGGGGAGGGGGGGATGGGCATGGAGGAGGGCACTTTGGGGATGAGCACTGAGTGTTATGTGGAAACTAATTTGACAATAAACTATTTGTTAAAAAAAAAAAAAAGAAAAAGAAATATGGGTATCCTTCTTGACATTTACTCTCCCCCATGGCCCGATAGTCAATCTGTCACCATGTAGCACTGACCTCTAATATCCAATATCTCCAATACCTCTCAGATGTGGCTTTTTCTCCAGTATGCCACTGTTTCAAAATATAGGTCTCACTATATTTTGGTTTGGTGAGGCCAGCAGATCTGGAGATGACAGCCATTGAAGATAGTTTATTAAACTCACAGATCCCAAGAAAAGAGGGAATACACCACTCCACAGAGGGCCACATGGGGAAGCACTGAGGTTGGTCAGGAGGCAAAGGGTAAGAGTAATGGGCCAGGCATGGTAAGCAGGTTTAGGATTGGTTAGTTTGAATAATTTCAGTGAGCTCTGGGGCTCTCTCCCTAGTTGTCTGGTACCTATTTATTCTTGGGGTGACTGAGGCTGGGGGATAGTGGCCCAGAAGGTAAGAGCTTGATAAAGGAGACAGTTTGGGAGGATGGGCTCTGAATTGGTTGGTTTGCATATGAAAGACAGGCTTGCAGGCCAGGATTTTATAATCTCTAAGGAAGGGTAATCCCTTGGCCAGGTCAACCAAGGCCCAGAGGCCAAGAATTAGAATACAGAATTTAAAAAGACATGGTTAGCTCAGCCACTATCTCTCAGATGGATTGCTTACAATGTTCTTCCACCTCCCTTACCCTTGTGAAAAAGGCTCCGTCCCTGCAGGCAGAGCCTACATTCGGTTGTGTCACTAGCCAGTTTACAACTATGCACGAGCTTCCTGATGCCCTTGGGAGAAAGATCAGAGTCATTCACGGGGCTCCAGTGCGGGCCTTTCTGTCCCACCCACTTCCTGTGATGTTCTTCCCCTGGGCCTCTGTGCTTCAGGCAACCTGGCAGTCAGTTCTTCCAACACGCCGCCGTGTGCCCGCACCTACTGGGCCTTTGCACCTGCTCTGCCTTCTGTCAGAAAAGCACCACCCTCTTCTCCTTCCCTGTTTACCACATGCTTCAGATCTCAGCCCAGATTCACTTCCTTGGAAAAATTTGCTTTGCCCCCTCCCCCATACTGTGAAATCACTTGCCTGTGCGGGCCTGGCTGAGTGGGCTCAAATCTCAGCTTCATGACTTCTACCCTGCTTGACCTTGAGTAAGTTATTCAGTCTTTCTAAAACTCAGTTTCTCCTCTCATAGAGTTAACAATAGGAACATTCGCTTGGGTTTCTTGTTAGGATTATATAAAATAGTCTACACATAACGTTTAATAATTTCTAAAACTTAAATGTTTCCTATTAATATTTCCTATTAAGCCTCCGAATTCCTTGCTACCCAGAACTCTTGGCATCAACAAGCAATTAGTCAGGATTCAAATTGAGACCATTTTTACATTCCTGATTAGGAGAACGCTTTGTTAATTATTATCAATCACTTCAGAAGGTTAATAGAAGCTAATTAATAATTTAGATACTGTTATGGAACTGACATTTGCTCACCATGGGCACCATAATGATTTTTTTTACGTACCTGCCATGACATACACTATCATCCTTTTTTGTTAACAGAGACTTCTCTGTTTTGCTATCAGAATACAGAGAAAATAATTAAAAATACGATATGATGAAAGTAAATGTAAGAGTATCATTATTAACTGGTTTTTTCCTCACTTTCTGCGGATAAATGTTTATCTTGGTTTCTGAATTCCTTCCAATAAGGTCTTATTTTTATTAGCGTAAAAGAGTGAGATATGACAAACATGTTCATATACAAAGATTGGCTTGATCAATGGTTATCAGGGGCTGGGAGTGGAGGGAAGAATTAACCACAAAGGGCCATAAGGGGTTTTTGGCAGGTGATGGAACTCTTCTATATCTTGATTGTGGTGGTGGTTATACAACAGCATGCATTTGTCAAAACGAATGGAGTTGACATTTAAAAGGTGAACTTTACGCTATACAAATTATATATCAATTAAAAAAACAGATTGAATTGATAATTTGGTTTTCTCCTAACCTTAGGAAATGTTAGTAGTGAAACTGGCTCTCCATTACATATTGAAGAGGTCAAGAGGAAAACATTTGTATGTGTATTCACAAGACTACAATCCAGTGATAACTTCAAGCTTTAAAACTGAGTACAAAATAGCATAATTATACTTAAGTAAATGCTGTGCTTACAATGGAGGTAGAGAGCTGCATGTTGAAAGTGGAAGACAGGGGACGTGAGCATCCAAAGAAGACTTCCAAAAGGGTGCAATTTTACCTAACTGTATGGAACTTGAAAATTTCTAGATTTTTTTGTAAAAATGATGATAGGTATGGTATACCTATTGTGTGTAATGTTAAAATGAAGAGTGAGAGTGCTAATTGAGCCTGTGCATACCTTCATTACCGACATGACTTATGCCTGCTGATTAGATCGTTGCAAATAGAATTGCATTCTTATTTTGATGGGATTTTATTATATTTGCTTGACTCTTATCCTTAGTTAATGCAGAGGTTGAATGTCTTGTGCAGAAACATATGACTTCTTGGGAAGTATGAATCATCAATTGAACCAGCGGTACCAAAAAAAAACCCTGAAACCAATAACAACAAACCAAAACCCCAAATCAAACCAAAACAAAACAAAGTGTTGAGAAGGTGGCAATTATCCAGAAGCAAATGCTTTTGTTGTTATTTTTAAAATTTTAATTCCAGTATAGTTAGTATGCAGTGTTATATTAGTTTCAGGTGTACAATATAGTGATTCAAGAGTTCCTTACATCACCTGCTGCTCATCATGACAAGTGCACTCCTTAAACCCATCACCTGTTTTATCCATTCCCCGACCCCCTCCTCTCTGGTAACCCTCAGCTTGTTCTCTATGGTTAAAAGTCTGTTTTTTTGGTTTATACCTTTTTTCTTTGTTCATTTATCTTGTTTCTTAAATTCTGCATAGGAGTGAAATCATATGGTATTTGTCTTTCTCTGATAAACTTATTTCACTTAGCATTACATTCTCTAGATCCATCCATGTTGTTGCAAATGACAAGATTTCATTCTTTTTATGGCTGAGTAATATGTGTGTATATAGCACATCTTTATCCATTCATCTATCCATGGACACTGGGCTTCTTCCATAATTCTGGTTATTGTAAATAATGCTGCTATAAACATAGGTGTGCATGTATCTTTTCAAATTAATGTTTTCATATTTTTTTGGTAAATTCCCAGTAGTGGAATTATTGTACTTTTACTTTTAATTTTTTGAGGGACCTTCATACTGTGTTGCACCATGGCTAAACCAGTCTGCATTCCCACCACAGTGCATGAGGGTTCCTTTTTCTCCACATCCTTGCCTACATTTGTTTGTCACACTCATTTGTATGTGTTTTTTTGTTTTCTTTTAGCCGTTGTGACAGGTGTGAGGTGATATCCCATTATGGTATTGATTTACATTTCCTGATTATTAGTGATGTTGAGCAATTTTTCATGTATCTATTGGGCATCTGTATGTCTTCTTTGGAGAAATATCTGTTCATGTCTTCTGTCCATTTTTAAATGGGTGACTTGTTTTTTGGGTATTGAGTTGTGCAAGTTCTTCTATCTTTTAGATACTAACCCTTTATCAGATATGCCATTTGCAAATATCTTTTCCCATTCTTGAGGTAGGTCTGTATTGCTATAAACTTTCCTCTTAGGACAGCTTTTGCTGCATCCCAAAGATTTTGGAACATTATGTTTTTCTTTTCATTTGTCTCCATACATTTTTTAAAAATTTCCACTTTGATTTTTTGGTTGACCCAGTCATTGTTCAGCATATTATTTAACTTTCAATTATTTCTTTTTTTCTTTAGATTTTTTTTTTCTTATTGTTGATTTCTAGTTTCATAGCATTGTGGTCAGAAAAGATGTATGGTATGACTTCAGCATTTTTGAATTTTTAAAGACTTGTTTTGTGGCCTAATATGTGACCTATTTTAGTGAATGTTCCATGTGTACTTTAGGAGAGTGTATATTCTGCTGTTTTAGGAATAGGATGTTCTGAATACATCTTTTAGATCCAACTTGTCCAATGAGTCATTGAAAACCACTGTCTTCTTGTTGATTTTCTGTCTGGATGATGTATCCATTGATGTACGTATGATGTTAAAGTCTCCTACTATTATTGTATTACTATCACTTACTTCCTTTATGTTTGTTATTAACTTCTTTATGTATTTGGATGCTCTCATGTTGGATGCATACATATTTAAATTGCTATATCTTCTTGTTGGACTATTCCTTTCATGATTATTTATTGTCTTTCTTTATCTCTTGTTACAGTCATGGTTTTAAAGTCTGTTTTGTCTGATATAAGTATTGCTACCTTGGCTTTCTTTTGACTTCCATTTGCATGATAAATGCTTTATCATCCCTTCACTTTCGGTCTGCATGTAGGTCTGAAATGAGACTCTTTTTTTTTAATGTTTTTATTTATTTCTGAGAGAGCGAGAGGCAGCATGAGCAGGGAGGGTCACAGAGAGAGGGAGACACAAACCTGAAGCAGGCTGCAGGCTCTGACCTGGCTGTCAGCACAGAGTCCAACGCGGGGCTTGAACCCACGAACCGTGAGATCATGACCTGAGCCAAAGTCGGATGCTTAACTGACTGAGCCACCCAGGTGCCCCTGAAAGGAGACTCTTGTAAGTTGTATATAGATGGGTCTTGTTTTTTTATCCAATCTGTCACTCTACATCTTTTGATTGGAGTATTTAGTCCATTTATGTTCAGAGTTATTATTGATAGGTATGTACTTATTGCCATTTTGTTACTTGTTTTATGGTTGTTTGCTCTTATCTTTCACTATTTGCTAACTTTATTTAGTGATATATTTGGATTCCTTCTCTTTATTTTTTGCATATCTTTACTGATTTGTGATTTGTGGTTGCCAATAGGTTTGTATGTAACATCTTATGCATATAGCAGTCCATATTAACTTGATGGTCACTTAAGCTCGAACTCATTCTTTACACCTCCCCCCACTGCATTTCAGGTATATGATGTCATATTTCATATCCTTTTACTTTGTGAATCCTTTGACTAACTTCTATAAATATACTTATTTTTACTGCTTTTGTGTTTCCTCCTTTCTACTTCTACTTAATGGTCTTTCCTTTCCGCTCAAAGAGTAGCCTTTAACATTTCTTGTAAGGCTGGTTCAGTGGTCATGAACCTTTTAGCTTTTGTTTGTCTCAAAAACTCTTTATCTCTCTTTCTATTCTGAATGATAGCCTTATTGGATAGTGTATTCTTGGCTACAGGTTTGAGGTGCTTTTAGCACTTTTTTTAATGTTTATTTATTTTTGAGAGACAGAGACAAAGAGAAAAAGCATGAATGGGGGAAGGGCAGAGAGAGGGAGACACAGAATTTGAAGCAGGCCCCAGGCTCTGAGCTCTCAGCACAGAACCCATCATGAGGCTTGAACTCACAAACCACAGATCGTGACTTGAGCTGAAGTTGGATGCTTAACTGATCGAGCCACCCAGGTGCCCCTTTCAGTACTTTGAATGTATCATGCTGCTCCCTTCTGATCTGCAAAATTTCTGCTGAAAAATCAACTGATAGCCTTATGGGGTTTCCTTTTTATGTAACTGTTTACTTTTGTCTTGCTCCTTTTAAAATTTTATCTTTATCACTACTTTTTGCCCTTGTATTACTATGTACCTTCGTGTGGACCTCCATGGGTTGAAATTGTTGGGGACTCTCCGTGCTATTGTTATTTCTAATAATGTTCTTATTCCATTGGGGAAACCTTACCTCTGGCTATCATGAGCTCTTTTTTTTTTTTTTTTTTTAGCTAAAAAAAAAGAATGAGTCTGTTTAATGTTTGAAGGTGCAAAACTAGTCATCTCTCTTCTTTTTACTTCCCCTGGAGTGACCTGCTTATGAACTATTGATAGGTTATTTCTTGCATTTGTAGAGTATTTATGAATCCTTTACTATTTTCTAGGCATTGTACTAGATATTTGGAATTCAAGGGCCCATTAGTAAGAAATTTTTATTGCTTCTATGAGTATCGGATTTTTCACACCAACTAGGTGAGCTTACTTCAATTTTCAGATCATCAGAATTATTTTTTTTAAGTTTCTCTTCAGCCACTAGTACTTTTCTTTAGCTTCTCTATGATAACACTATGTTTGATGCTCGCCTATATTAGCATAATATTTATTACTGAAATTCCTGTCACAAACTAGAAAAGGCTATATATGTGAATGAAGAACAAATAATAATAGATTAAGTATTTTAATTTCAAGAGCTTGGACACTATAGGTAGTTAAACATTTTTCTATTTATTTAAAAATGTTTCTTTAGGACTTACCATATCTCCTACAATATTTTGGATATTGGAAATATAGTGGTAAATAGGATGGATGAGCCAACTTTTGGATGGTCTTTTGAAATTTATATCCCAGTGAGGTGTAATAAACACATAAAAGAGTGAGGAAACATAGTAAGTTCAGATAGTAAGGTGAAATAAAGCAACATGACTGAAGATAGCTGCTTCAGACAGAGGCACTCTCTGTGGAAGTGACATATGACCAAACACCTGAGCAATGAGAAAAAGTGGCTATTCAAAACATGGAGAAGAACTTCCAGATAGAGAGCAAGCAGGTGTAAAAATTCTGTGGAGAGAATGCTCTTATTCTAGGAGCAGAAAGCACACAAAACAAGTGGGGGTCTATGTGAGGTGAGTAGGATTAGCTGACTGACAAGTCAGCAGAGACTGGGCCACTTACAGTGAGTGCTATAGGACAGTGACAAAAGTTGTATTCATTCATAGTGCATAGGAAACAGCTGGCGTATGTTTAGCAGGACACTGAAAGGCTTTTAAGAAAACTTTATTTAGAAATAATTTCAGATTTATAAAAAATTTTAAGGGCGTAAAGAATATCTCTATATTCTTTACTCATATTTACTTATTGTTAACATTTTACTCAACTTCCTTCATCGTTTGCTATCTCTATCTTTCTCAACATCTTTTTTTTTTTTTTAATCTGAACCATTTGAGAGTAAATTGCATGCATTATGGCTCCTAAACTCTAAATACTCCAATGTGTATTTCCCCAAAAAAGACTATTTCTTCATGTGAGAGTCAATTTGATGTGTCAACCTGACTGGGTCATGGGGTGCCCAGACTTCTGAGTGTTTTCATGAGGGTGTTTTGGGATGAGATTAACGTTTAAATCTGTAGATCTAGTAAAGTAGATTGCCTTCCCTGATGTGGGTGGGCCTCATCCAACCAGTTGAAGACATGTATAAAATAAAGACTGACCTTCTCCAAGTAAGACAGCATTATTCCTCCCTGATAGTCTTTGAACTGGAATATCCTGTTTTTTCTGCTTTCAGATTCAAACGGAAACATTGGTTCTCCCTGGGTCTTCAGCCTGCAGACCTTGGGGCTGGAACTACACACTAGCTTTCTTGGGTCTCCAGCTCATCACTGACTCACCCCGCAAATCCTGGAGCTTGCAGTCTCCATAATTATGTGAGCCACTTCCCTATCTATCATCTATCTATCTATCTATCTATCTATCTATCTATCTATCTATCTATCTATCTCCTGATTCTGTTGCTTTGGAGAACCCTGACTAATACGCCTGACATAACAACAGAACAGTTAGCAACTGAAGTAAAATTTAGGTATTAGTATTGTACTTTTGTCCAGAATATCACTTGCATTCCAATTATATCAATTGAGTCAATAATGCCCATATACATTTCCTTTTTCTCTTCCAGTACAAGTTCCAGCTTAGGATCACATATTGCATTTGGTTTTCATACCTTAGTTACTTTAACCTGGAACAATTTCCCAGCTTTTCTTTTTTTCTCTTATGATTATTGACAGTTTTGAAACAGTCTCCCACCCCCCATTTCCATTCCTGCCTTGATCACCCCATTTTAATAGATCAATACTCATTTTGGATTTGTCTAACATTTTCTTGTGTTTAGATTCAGGCTATGCATTCCTGGCATAAATAACAGAATCAATGTTTGCCCTTTTCAGAATATCCCATCTGGAGACATGTAATGTCCATCTGCCTGTCCTTTGTGATATTAATTTTAATCACTCAGTCATCATGTTATCCAGTGTCCACTGTATAACTACTATTTTCTCCTTGCTGCTAATAAGAAATTATGCAGATACCCTGGTCCTTCCCAAAACTTCCTCCCTAGATGTAATATTTCTTGATGATTCTTGATGACATTTCTTTAATATTTCTTGATGATCTTCGCCTGAATTCCTCTTTACTGTGATGTCTGCAAAATGAAGGCTTTCCATGATCACCCCACATTTACAGTATGCTCCTGCAAACAAGAGCTTTCCTTTTTTCTTCACCTTTTATTTCATTGTTTATTATCATTGTGGACTTGTAGATTTCTATTTCTGATGATTTATGATTATAATTATTTTATTTCTCAAATTATCCCAGTGGGAGCTCCTTAAAGCTGTTCCCTGTGTCCTTGTCACAAATCCTCCTCATTTTGGCAGAGGAGGATTTCCTTAAGTTTTCAACATAAAGGTGTAGGTTCACAACCTTCTCAGGAGCTTTTGTGATGTAATATGAAATCAGCCACCATATGCGGAGGGCAGGTAGAGACCAAAGAAAGAGGCAGGCCATTCCATGTAATTGTAATAATAGCAAAAGGATCTTACATATGAGGCTACTCTAGGGCAGCAGCAAGATGAATGTATCTCCAGGCCTGCCCTCCAAATCTTGAGAGACCCTAACTAAGCTCAATCATGTGTACTGTGCAGGTACATCAACATCAAATCACCATTTGAAGGTTGTGTCCTTGGAGCAGTCCCTGAAAGTGGGAAAGGCAAGGTGAATTCACATTCCAAGGACAGGGGAGAGGATGAGGAGCCTTGGGGTGTCCAGGTCCAGCCCATGGTCCAGGTCCGGACCACTGTCTGTTGGTGGTCATGTTTTTTTTTTACCACATTCCTCAACAAAAGCAATTTTTCAGTATCTTATTGTACTTACCTTACCCAGGCTGTCATTTGTCTGAAAATCTGATTCCTTTTAGTGGAGGTGGTGTCAGAAGTCAAGACCTGGGGGCTGCATTCATTGTGTCACTGGGCGTGTCATTGCTCCAAGGTTCTTTCAGCGGACAGAGCTAGGAAATGTGCATATGTGCATGTATGTGTCTACATTTTATATGCATGTGGATACATACAGATACTCAAATATTTAAACCTTTAGAAATCAAGAGTCCACATCAATAACTCCAATTCTAGTCTATCCTTTCAAGGTACTCTCTTTTTTCCACAATGTCATAATGGAATGTTGAAAAATCTTTCTGACTACGCTGTACGCAGTGTACCCTAGGGTGGGAAAGTGTGGAAGCAGGGAGGCCAATTGGGAGATACTGCAGCAGTTTAAGTAACTATTGATGGTGACTTGGACAAAAGTGACAGTGGTGGATGTCATGATGAATGGTCACACTTGTATTTTTAAGGTTTAGATTATACTGTTAAGGGCAGAATATGCTGTGTGAGAAAAGGAAAGAAACCATATATTACTCCCAGAGATTTAACCTGAGCACTGGGTCTGACTCAATTGGCGGAATTTTCATTGGAATTGATTTGACACTTAAAAAAAAAAAGCCCCCTTTCAGTAGGATCCATATAAATTATGGAAGTGAGCACATATTCATGATGACCAATGAAGTCTCCATAAACCCAGATTATTTCATTAGGAAAATATTTTAAAAGTCAAACACTTACATACTTCCTTTACCCACCTCAGAGAAGTGTTTGGGATACATAAATCCCAGAGGAGAGTCTGTGCAGCCGAGGGAAATATGCAGACATTCCTAATATGCACTTCTGGGAGCAAAGCAAGAAAACAAGCCTGCTTTCTAAGCATTCTTTTCTTTTCTTTTTTAAAATTTATTTTATTGCAGTAAGAACACTTAACATGAGATCTACTCCACCCTCTTAACAAATCTAAGTGTGCAACACAATGCCATTGCCTAGAAGTACAATGTTGTACAGTAGATCTCTGACTAATTCTCTAACGTCAGAACATATTCAATGCATATTCCAAAGCAATTGCAAAGAAAGCAAGAATTACATTGTCTGCTTTTCCAATAGTTGTATACCATATGTGTGACAATCACAGAACAAAAAGATCCATTGTCCTTCAAGAATATAACTACTTTCATTTTTTATATTTCCCTCATCCGTGTTAATATTCACACAATTTCTACACTGAAGCCCTCAGTGTACACTTTATGGTGATGTATTTAACTTGTATTTCCCTTCTTTATTCCTATTGAGCATTATAAGAGAAGCATTTAAATATTTCTGACTATTCCGTTTGGGATTACCCATATCATTTTTTCATAATGTAAATATTTGCTTTTGCACCCCCACCCCCAGAAACCTCCAAACAAATAAAAGCGTCCAGAATGTAGACTTCACACCTATCATTATCATGCTTTACCTTATCGCTTATATCCTACCTTGCTTCAGGATGGGAATGTGTTTCAAGTCACATCAAGAAAAATGATTCATAATTTACGTACTGATTCATTTGATCCTTTAACCAGACCCCAGGATGTCAAATCTAAGCCCACTTTCATGCGCATACCTCCAAATACAGTTTGATCTGCTTTTTTTTACTATGGACATTGCTCTCATGAATGAAATTCCACAGCAATGGCTAGATAGACACTTAGATTTAAATTTATCTAAACATACACACAGCAGCCTATCTCCAGCCCACAGAGGAATCCCAGCTATCCATGTTTCCCAGGCCCAGATAGACAGTTCCAGAGGGTGATGACACCTGAGGAACAGCTTCCTATCTGTTCAGTCCAGGACTGCATACTCCATATCTCGTACAAAATTCCAAAGCTCTATCTAAACACTCTGAACACTGTAGAGTTTCCTTATCTCTGAGAGCTTGGGGAACTGTGGAACCAGCATTTCCTGCATTACGGGAATAGGAAATGGCAAATATGATTTATTTAAGATGCTTCTTGCTGTAGCCTGTGCATTGCCAAACCCTAGACTGCTTCATGGATGTTGAGCCCCTCTGCTTGCGGAAACATTAAAGTCTATGATGTACTCATCCAGAAAATGTAAAGGAAGGTTTTTTTTAGGTGTGGAATAGATGCTGATATGTTAACCTTCAATCACTTGAGAAACTTGATTGGGCTTTACTGAATAGGAGAAGGAAGTTGAAGCAAAGGAAATAATACAGAAGTTAAAAACAATTGTTTTGAAACTGAAAAATCTGTGGGAATGTGATTTCATACTCATTTTCCCATTATGGTTTGGTTCGCTACATACTCTCCTCATCACCCCTCCCCAAGAGATAATATATTTAAAACTTCATGAGTCTAGAGGTTTTAACATTTATTCTGAGAGAATGCTGTTAAACACACCAGAATTTGAACCTCTAAATTCAAAATATCACACATATATGGGAATAAAAAAATAAAATTCTTATACTGGAGAAAGGGGACTGCATCTTGCGCCTGATAGCCACTTTTTGGGGGGCATTTTGTTAGCAATTTCCTGGTAGCAATTCTCAGTGAGGTGTTACCTGGAATTCTGCCAACTCAGGCTTATGCAATTTGTTACAATGATTGTAGGTCACAATTTTTAACTGTTGGCAGGTGTTCTGGGCTTGCCCTCACTTGAGGAACCCCAGTGAATCCGGTTTGGGATAATTCTTTTCTGTTTAGTTCTTGAAGATCCTTTTATATACTCTATGAACCAGAAAAATTAACTAGCATGAACTCAGACACTCAACTCTCCACACTGCTTAGAGGGTAGATTTCCAAAAGCTGAGTGAATCTTTTGAGAGTTCTTCACATATCTCTGTCTATTCTTAAAAGAGTTTTCAGTGAATTTGTGAAAATAAAAGGAATATAATAGATACCAACATATTGGCAGGAGTTACCTCACTATTCCTGTAACTCTATGTATTAGTCAGCTTGGGTTTCTATAACAAAATATCATAGACTGAGTGATTTAAACAATAGACCCTTATTTCTCATACTTCTGGAGGCTGTGAAATTCAAGATCAAGGTGCCGGCTGGTTTGTTTATAGTGAGAGCTCTCTTCCTGGTTTGGAGAAGGCAAACCTTGACAAAAGAATATGTGTCATCTGGGAAGGTAACCACCCTAAGCAGTTATGGTTTCAAGAAGTTCAAGAGCAGCAAAACCTCTGTTGCTCTTGGCTGAAAAGGTGTTGGGTGTTTCCCTGACATGTAGGGTGTTCATTCAATGCCCTGTGTCAAAAGATAGCTTCTACTGCAAAAGTTGCTTGTGACTTAAACACTAGGGCACAACTTAGCCCTTGAGACACATTTCAGAGCTGTGTCTTCCCAAGTTTCAAGAGTGAAGAATCAGAAAGGCATGCGTGTCCCGTCATTTGGAGCTTCTGGTTCTCTCTTCTGTTCAGCTATCTCCAGTCTACTGAAGTCACTCTGCATTCTTAGATTCTCTCACTGCCTCACCCTTTGGTGACAGGCTCTGCCTTTCCGGCTATAACATAGCCTCTCACTCCAGGACTACTTCCTTACTCTAGTAAAGATACTCTTCCAGGCTCTAACAGGTCTCGTGGTCACCACCCACTGTGTTAGGAGATCAAGAAGAGAAATAAAACACCCCACAAAAAGATATATTACTTACCTGATGTTCCCAATATTCCTGAGGTGTTGTATTGTGATATCTTAGTTCCTTTAGATTTTCATTATGACTGAGCCCAACTCTGATTTTCCTCCAGTCAGCAAATAAACACTAATTGAGCTACTTCACTTCCTTCTAGTTTTATCAGACTGCCTGTCCCACTCTTCCCTGCTAATACTAACTATGGCAAGCGATTGGATTATCTGTTTTTTTGTGCTTGTCTGTCTTTTAGGATTAACGTTTTTCTTCAGCAAATGCTAACTTTTCTGCATAAGCTTTTCTCCCTGTATAAGGATGGGATCATTGTGCATTGGTGAGAAATCAAGAAGTTATATTACATCTCTTTTTAAAAGGTTTTAACTTTTATTAATATCCAGCTAATGTAACCAGTGCTCTTCTCTCAGTCTTTGCTCTTCTACTTGGAAGAATGTTGAACTCAAGTGGTAATATATAAAAGAAAGAATGGTTATGACCAGTCTCACAAAAACAAGTGATAACCTGAAATAACCTAGAAATGCTCAGAAAACTTTCTCACGTCTGATGCTCATGGCACAGCAGAATTTATTACTCAAGGCTCATTCCTGTCTTGCAGTCTAACTAGTGTCCCTTAAAGTTTCACACATGGGAATGTCTTTTTCATAATTAAAAAAAAAAGTCATAGACCTGTAATAGGGAAATGTTAGCTGAGAAAATATCTGAAGTGTCTGAAAATATCAGAACTTAAAATCAACATTTTTGGATACAACTGGATTTTATCAGTGGTCAAATTGTCTAGACATTATTTGAATAATGGTAGCACATATGTGTACGAAACCTATTTAGGCTACAGGCAGTTTTTGTGACTCACATAGTAGGTACTTGAAACATGTTGAAGAGGTTGTCCTTATTAGTCTTTCCATATTTGTCTTATTCAGACAAACTACTTGCCATTAATTTGAAAAATAATAAAATTCATAAGCATATATAGGTCCTACACAAACGTCCTGAGGTTTATGCCCCCTTTTATCTTCACATTTATTGGAACATTTATTTATCTGATGATCTGTAGTATAATTAATTTTATGGCCTCAGTGGCCCCTGGGTTATTTAACAAATGGCTCCTCCATAATTGGAGAAACTTTTGAGTTTGCTTTCTAGAAATTATTCAGTCGATGTTGAGTGTCTGAGATGCAAAAAGTTCCAAGAGGGTGGTTCTCAAATATTTCTTTTTGCCCTAGGAACCTTCCAACAAAACCAGTGTTAGTCTGAAACCCTAATATAAACCATATTGTTGTGGAGGTGCACTTGTTGAGGAAATGTCTAGAAGCCTCCCTGCTCTATTTTCTGTTGGAAGTTTCCAGAGAACATCAGAGATATCCCAGTGCCTGAAGAAGAGTTGAAAACATCAGCACTTCTAGCAGGGGTCTGGCCATTTGAATTCAGCTAACCCTGGCTGAGTGATGTCAGGCAAATCTCTCTTCTAGTTTTCAATGTCCTCATCTGTTGATAGAGAAGTTAGAACCAGATCTATTAAGACCTTTTCTGTTCTAAATGATAAACTCCCTCACTTACCTCTTAATACTTTTACTTTCTTTCAGCTTTCTTTTCATTTTCTAAGAGGCCTTCTCTTTAAAACAGGGCCTGTCCTCAGTGAGACAGCATCTCTCTATTTCCTCCTGAGAGGTGGGCACCCAGGAGGCTGAGTGGCAGTGCAGCTCTGTGGCTGATGCAGGAGGAAGTCACTGAGAATGAGACCAACTTCTGGAGAATCTACTCCATGAATCCCAGAAGGCAGGCTGAAATCCTGGGAAGGAAGCCACTTCAGAGGTGTACCTCAAGGTCATGACTGGAGAGTCAATGCGGAGAGCTGGGATGAGCCTTTAATTTCTCAAACACCCTTCCCCTCAATCCTTCCTATATTCAAATCTTTCCCTAACCAAAGAGAAAAATTTCTGGTATCTGTGAACAAACAACTTAGTACAAGTTCCAACTCTGAAGAGTTGCCTGGTAGCCGAATTCTTATCTGTAATCATAGTGGTAGTAATTTTAATATGTTCTATGTGCCAGTTACTACCTGTAGGCTCTTCATATGCTCTTTAAGCCTCACTGCAAGCCTTTGCTGTATATGTGATTTTTATCCTCAGTTTGTAGATGAAGAAACAGATAGGCAGAGGCTAAGTAGCTCCCTAAATTCACAATGTTAGTAAGTGGTAAATCTCTAATTCAAACCCAGGCCTATCTTATTTGCTCACTTCTCTCTCCTCTGATCCGAGAAGCTGACCTTATGTTTTAACTCCTGTATCTACACATGGTTTCTCTGTTGCTTCCCTTAGACTCAGATCAGTTGTAAATCCTTCCTAGTCTTAACCCTTAAAATGCACTGTTGGAGACAATAAGATATGTTTAAAAAGGGGACCTCTGAAGCCATAGTACCTGAGTTTAAATCCTGGCCTCACTACATATTAGCTGTGTAATTTAATCCTCTCTGCCTCAGTTTTCTCATCAGTAAAATGAGGTTAAGAAAAAGACTTACTTCAAATGGTGATTTGATTTTGAAATTAAGTAAGACAAAACATGAAAATTTATTGCAATAGTGTTTGAGTTGTGTAACATGTACTCAATGAATATTAATTATTATTTCCCTTGCTTATAAGAAACATATACTGCACTGTATATGTTGTTGAGCTAGATTTGTAATGTCTATGCTACTGTTATCTATACCAGCAGGGACTGGCAAGGCCAAGATCACCCTGTCAGTGCCACTCATCACGTTGTCATGTGAAACCAGAGACTTATCAAAATACTGCTTGGGTGATTGTTTTAGTCTGCTCAGGGGGCTGCAACAAAAAAAACCCAAACAAACCTATAGACTGGATGGCTTAAACAACACACACTTATTTCTCATAGTTCTGGACACTGAGAAGTCCAAGATCACGGTGCTGACAGAGTTGGTATCTGCTGAGAACCTGCTTCCTGGTTCATAGACAGCTGTCGTTTCACTGTACCTTCACAAGGCAGAAGGAACAATGGAGCTCTCTGGGAAGCATGATTCCATGCTTGAGGGCCCCACCCTCATTTCTTAATCACTCCCCAAATTTTAATATATGAATTTGAGAGAGGAGGTACACAAATATTCAGTCCATAGCAATGATAATGGTGATTACCACACATTTTTTTGGGGGTGTTTAAGACCTGAATTTGTCCCTCTAAGGCCAGAAGGGGGGTGGTCATAGACTGGAACTCTTCTTGCCACAACTAGTCTCCACTTGTTTCCTCATGAAAGAGGGAAATAAAGATTCCTGAAAATGCTAGATGACCACAACCCATCTAGCATTCCTAGGAAAAATGGAACTGTTGTATTGAATCCAACAGATTCCTTCTCATCACAAAAAAAAAACACACAAAAAAAACCCCTTCATTTTCCTGCTAAAAGTGATTTTTGGGGTCTTTCTTCTTCCATAGCAAAACTTAAAAAATGGTTTGAAATCTGTGATAGGATTATTTTCTACAGCAAAACTCACTTCAGCCTTTATTTTCATTTCACTTCCAGGCTTGCACAAAGAAAAAAAAAGATAGCTTTAAATAGTCATATTATAATTGTTCTTTTTGTTAATAGAAATAACAAGAACACCGTACAACAAACAAAATATTTTTCATATTCACTTGTCCATATTCACGACAACCTTGTGAGGAAAGTAAAACAAATCCATCAGAAAACTCATTGTGTTTTCTCAGCACTCCAAGGTATTAAATCGTAATTTTAGGTTCTTTCCAATAATGTGCAATGTGGGAACATCAATGACATTTTGCTAGATCTTCCTGGTTTTAGACATTTGACCTTTGAATCTCTCCTCTCACTCCCATTGGAATTGTCTTAATTAAAACTGTCTTGTGTCTTATAGCAGCCCCCAATAAGTCTCTTTAGCACAAGTCAAAGCCTATTGTCATTCATTGTTGTCAGAATCCTGCTCAGCCTTCAAAGACTGAGATTCAATTTTACATCCTCCAGGAAGTATATCAAATTCCATCATCAGAATTAATGTCCTTGTCACCGAACTCTCATTACCTTTTACTTATGTGTCTTCTTACATATGGTAATATGTGGGATATCTTACGTTAACAATATCTGTGAATGTACTTGTCTCCTCAACTGTCAATAAGACCTTTGAGGGCAAAAGTTCTGATTTATTCAGAGGTGCAATTGCCCAACCCCAGCCTGGACTTCCATATGGTAGCGTTGCACTGTTGATAGTATGAAAAGACCATCGCAGTAAAGTGTTCTAAGACTGTCTATTAAATTTATCAGTATCAGTCACTCTTAGTGTATGATGCTAGCCACATTTGGTCAATGTTAATTCTTCAGCAAATGCCGTTTTTGTTTATGTGTTTGTTTTGCACTAAGGTTGCTTTAATTGATCAAGTAATAGAAACTCTTCTTTGCACACAATTTCAGCTTGTCTCCTATGGAAACCTGCTTGTAGAACAAACATAGAATTAAAACTGTCCCTGATCTTCAGAGAGATGTTTAGAAGAAAATAAGGAAGTTGAATCTCACTTGGGACAATTTCAGTCATGGGCCTCCTTAAATTAAGCAAGCTCTGGTTAACTTGCAGAGTTCTGAAAGGTCATACTTAGAGAGAATTGAGTTTTGAAAAATGGGGTCAATGATAAGAGGATAATGTGATTCCAATTTGTCAGGATAAAGAGAAGTCTGTCTTTTAAAACTGTGCTTTGGAGAGTACCAGTTTTTGTCTTGAGGTTATATACAAGAAACTTCAAGAGAGATTGATGTGATAACAAAACCAAAATTAAATATTGCTTGATAATTGCCGGAGTCAGTATTATGTGATAATGGTAAAGAAACTTATCAGCAAGAAATCTTAAGACTCTACTTGACATCCACAATTGGATGCCAATGAGACATCTTATGTGACGTGCACCCTTGTTAAATGAAGAAAAAAAAGAATGTATAGTGGTTTCTCTTTTGTATGTGACAAAAGAGAAAAGAATAATGAAATAAGGATATATATATATTCTCTCACATATGTGTATGCGCTCATTTTTCAAAAAGAAACAAGAAAAATTAATCAGTAATTATAATGGTTAATTCCAAGGGTTCCTGAGAATGAAGTAGAGAGACTGGGATAGGAGTGAGATTTCACTGTTGGTTTTCATTTCAGTACCATGTAAATATCACATGTGATCAAAACATAAAATTGAATTAAAAATGGTGAAGTGAGAGCAAACCCTAAAATTAAATAAAACAACAGAATAAACTTAACTACATATTAAATTCATAACAAAATCACACAGAAAAAACATTAATCTATAAATTTAAAAAAATGTAGGTTTATTTATTTATTTTGAGAAGGAGAGCACACAAACAAGGGAAGGAGGGAAAGAGAGAAGATCCCAAGCAGGCTCCATACTGTCAGCATGGAGCCAGATGTGGGGCTTGATCCCATGAACTGCAAGACCATGGCCAGAGCTGAGGTCAAGTGTTGGAGGCTCAACTGACTGAGCCACCCAGTGGCCTCAATCTAAATAATTTTGAACACAGGACTTTGGTTGTGTATTTTGTGTGGGAAGTATTTTAAAGACAAGAATAATTGCAAACATTAATCCTAAATTTTACTTATTAAGTTTGTTATGGCAGTGGTGTTAGAATAGTTGTGAAATTATTTCTGTGTGCACTGAGCAAATAAGTAAATATATTGATGTTTTGGGAACTAGGGTTCTTACCGTAGTAAAAAAGAGAGAGAGAGAGATGGCTTTAAGGAAGGTGAGGAGAATGCTGCTGGACTTGGATTCAAGATATCAGTATGATATAATCATTTAAAAAGTTAGAGATCAAATGACACCACAGTATATATGAACAAATGCAGCACCTATATTTTGTTTTCTAAATACTATTGCCTTCTAAAGATCTAGAGCTCCTTGAAGAAATGATTGCTTATAAGTTCGGGACTAGAAAAATGCCAGAAGAACATCCAGTTGCACTAGAAAGCAAAAAGACAATCAAATACTGATGGGGACTTGACAAGAAGACAAGGGGGACTTTTCCTTTCATCAGTGACAGAGTAACAGACACCTAATTTCCTATCTTGAATAACTAGAAAACTGTGGTATACATATGTCCTGAGATATATTCCTGAGAAAAGGAAACAAAAGTTAGACCTGCAATTGTTCTGGCCTAATGCTCGAAAGAAATTTCTAGGCTGCAGCATAGGAAGGGGGAGCCCAACAGAGTTTGGAGGTTTCATTAAATTGAGGAGAAAAAAAAAATAGAACTCAAGGAGGCCAAGGCAGCTAAAATTTTCATGGCAGAATACTGGAGGGGAGGCAGCTGAGCTCCAAAGATTTGGAAAAGGTCACCTCAGGGCTGCAGCAGAGTACCCTTGTGTACGTTGCTTGGAAGAAAATACTCTAGGCCAACAGGAAGAAGTAAGCTGAAGAATTCTTAAAGCTTGAAAGGGTATGAGAATAATTTGTGTTTCCACCAGACAGGGGAGATGGACCTCATAAAACATGGGACATTGGATAGAATTCTCAGAAAGATATAATCTTTGGAGTGGGGATAAATTCACCCTAGATGAAAAATTGCTCTTGATTTACCCCCCAAAAAACATATTCCAAATAAGGTGATGAATAAAATTGATTCCAAGTGCATGCCAGCTAGAACATGTTCCAATAATAGGTATAGGAATACAACAAAATACAGCACTGACAACCTAAAAATCTCAAAGTCCAGCATCAAATAAGTAATGACTTACCATACAAAGAAATAGGACACTACAATCCATGTCTATGAAAACAGTCAATCAATAAAAATTTACTTCCAAGTGACAGAAGTGTTCAAATTGGCAAAGACATTAAAATTCCTACTGTAAATATGCTTGATATGCATCAGAAGGTAAAGGAACACACGAACACAATAAGCACAAAGAATCCAGTGTACAAATGGGCAGAAGGCATGAACATAAGCTTTTCAAAGATGACATCCAAATGACTGACATGCTCCACACCACTCATCATCAGGGAAATACAAATCAGAACCACGATGAGATACCACCTCATACCTGTCAGAATGGCTAAAATTAACAACTCAGGGAACAACAGATGTCAGTGGGGATGTGGAGAAAGGAGAATACGTTTGCACTGCTGGTGGGAATGCAAACGGGTGCAGCAACTCTGGAAAACAGTATGGAGGTTCCTCAAAAAATTAAAAATAGAACTACCCTACAATGTAGTAATTGTATTTATCCAAAGGATACAAAAATGCTGATTCAAAGGGGCACATAGGGAAATGGAAAGAGCCCAAATGTCCATTGACTGATGAATAAATAAATATATACAATGGAATATTATGGTGATCAAAAAGAATGAAAGCTTACCATTACAACAATGTAGATGGAACTAGAGTGTTTAATGGCAGTGAAATAAGTCAGGCAGAGAAAGGTAAATATCATATGATTTCACTCATATGTGAAATTTAAGAAATACAACAGATGACATAGGGGAGGGGAAGGAAAAAGATGATAAAAATAGAGAGGGTGGCAAACCATAAGAGACTCTTAAATATAGAGAATAAACTGAGGGTTGCTGGAGGGGAGTTGGGCAGGAGACAGGCTAAATGGTGATGGGCATTAAGGAGAGCACTTGTTGTGATGAGAACTGGGTGTTAGATGTAAGTGATGAAGTGCTAAATTCTACTCCTGAACCATTACTACACTATATATTAACTAACTTGGATTTAAATTAAAAAAAAGAAATTCCAGAGATGAAAAATACAATACCTGGAATGAAAAATATACTAGATGGTATTTTTTTAAATTTATTTTTGAGAGACAGAGAGAGACAGAGCATGAATGGGGGAGGGACGGAAAGAGAGGGAGACACAGAATCCAAAGCAGGCTCCAGGCTCTGACCTGTCAGCACAGAGCTTGATGTGGGGCTTGAATCCATGTACTATGAGATCATGACCTGATCCAACATCAGATGCTTAACTGACTGAGCCACCCAGGTGCCCCACTAGACAGTATTAATAGCAGATTAACTGAAGAAAAAAAATGCTAATTAACTTGAAGACATAAAAATAGGAGCTAATAAATAAATCACAGAGGGGGAAAAATAGCTAAAAAAGACGAAAGAGAAAGGGGGAGGAGGAGGAAGAAGAAAGAAGAGGAAGAAGAAGAAAAACAAACAACAACAAAACAAATACAACAAGAGCAGCAAAACTCCCTGAGCTATTTAACTATAGCAATCAGTATAATATACATGAGTAGGAAGAAAAAATATTCGAAAAATGAATGGTTAAAATGTCCCAAAATTATATTTCTATATATTAACTTAATATTATATATATTTACTTAATATTATGTATATTAAATTATAATTATATATAATTGTATGCATTCTACATTATAAGAATATATTTATAATATATAACTAAATCTACAAATGCAAGAAGCTCCATGAACCCTGAACAGGATGAACCTAAAAGAAACCCACACTGAAACATATCATAATCCCTTTGTTGAAATTACTGCTAAAAAAAGTTAAAGCAACTAAAAATAAAAAGAAACATTTTTAACAGAGAAACAAGCATAAAAATGACTGTGGATTCCTTGTCAGAAACTGTGCAAATTAGAAACACACACACACACACACACACACACACAAAGGAATGACATCTTTAAAGTTCTGAAAGAAAAAATCTAAAATCCTGTAACCAGCAAATATGTCTTTCACAAATGAAGCAACATAAAGATATTTTTGACCATGAAAATCCAAGCAGACCTGTACTAGAAAAATGTTAAAGAAAGTTGTTTAAGTTGATGCAAAATACCAAATAGATGCCTAGATCTACAAAGGGAGTGAAAAGGGCTAGAAAATGATGTATATGTAGGTAAATAAAAGAAAACCTTTCTCTTATTTTTTTAAGTTTATTTATTTATTATGGGGGGGGAGGCGGTGCAGAGAGAGACAGAGAGAGTGATAATTCCAAGCAGGCTCCACACTGTCATTGCGGAGCCTGATGCAGGTCTTGAACTCATGAACCAGTGAGATCATGACCTGAGCCAAAATCGAGAGTTGGACGCTGAACTGACTGAGCCACCCAGGCACCTCAAGTTTTCTCATTTTTAATTGCCTTAAACATAAATGGCTACTTAAAGCAAAAATAACAATGGCTGCGTTAATAATACTTACAGATGTAATTTGTATGATGACAACTGCATAGATGACTGTAGGGGAGATATGGAAACACACTGCTGTAAAGTTCTTTTTTTTTTTTAAGTGTTTATTCATGTTTGAGAGAGAGAGAGAGACAGAGCATGAGTAGGGAAGGAGTAGAGAGAGAGGGAGACACAGCATCTGAAACAGGCTCCAGGCTGTGAGCTGTCAGCACAGAGCCCGACGCGGGGCTCGAACTCACAAACTGTGAGATCATGACCTGAGCCGAAGTTGGTTGCTTAACCCACTGAGCCACCCAGGCACCCCATGTAAAGTTCTTACATGATTTGTAAGGTAGTGTAATAATTGAAAGTAGATGGGATTAGTTAGATATGCATATCGTAAATGCTATACAACCACTCAAAACAAAACAAAGAAACAGATAAAATTTTATAGAAGCTCCTTTGAGGGGGCTTCTGTTGATTACATATATCTGGCAAATTTGAACATCTGTAGAATAATAACAGTACTAGCACACTGATTTTTAAAAATCCATCAGTCCTTAGTGATGATCAAAAAGGAAGAAAGAGAGAGAAGGAGAAGAAAGAAAAAAAGAAAGTTGTTTTTATAAAAGAATGTCAATGAGTACACAAAGAAATAAAAGACTTTTAAAAAATTTGGGGCAACTGGGTGGCTCAGTCAGTTAAGCGTCTGACTTTGGCTCAGGTCATGATCTCACAGTTTGTGGGTTCAAGCCCCACATCGGGCTCTGTGCTGACAGCTAGCTCAGAGCCTGGAGCCTGCTTCGCATTCTGTGTCTCCCTCTCTCTCTGTCCCTCCCCTACTCGTTCCCTGTCTCTCTCTCAGAAATTAAAAAAAAAAATTTTCTGTTTTTTAATAAATAAATAAATAATAATGAATAAATGTTTCATGGAAGAATAATTAACGGATGCTAAACCACTGGGCCAAATTTTTTTGAGGGACTAATATTCATACGGTTTTAAATTTTTACCCCACCAAGTATTATTTATTAATTACAAAGAGAAGTTTCTTTGGAATAAAGAGATCTGACAGAAATTACATTAAATAAGTAATCAAACTTGGTATTCGTAACCATGGGACTATTATGTGCCGTTTGACAGGATGCAATGAGAAGGAAACACCAAGTTTGAAGTATTCTTGCCAAGCATTAGAAAATTTTTTAAAATGTTTATTTATTTTTGAGAAAGAGAGAAAGGGGGGAGGGGCAGATTGAGAGGGAGACAGAGCATCCAAAGCAGGCTCTGCAGTGAGAGCAGAGAGCCTGATGTGAGGGTCAAACTCACAAGCTATGAGATCATGACCTGAGCTGAAGTCGGACACGTAACTGACTGAGCCACCCAGGCACTCCGCCAAGTGTTTTAAATATGAATTTAATCATGAGGAAATAATAGCACAAATTCAGAATGTAGGACATTCTCCAAAACAATTGTACTCAAAAAGGTCGTTGTCAAGACAGACAACAGCAATGAGTTTTTAAAAATACAAGGGAGTTGCTTTACATTAAAGGGGGCTGAAGAGACATGACACTCAGATGCAATGTGGGAACCCTGACTGGGAAACTGAGGCTTTCTAAGTATAAACAAGGGTCAAAAGGCAGTGAGAGACAGAAACAGGAGACCAAACTGTTGTGCTCATCTCCAAACCCTGGGCTCAACTTTTTGGTACTATTCATGGGTTTTACAAGACCTCACGGTTAGCTTGTTGAAAGTTAAAAGAAAAATTTTAAACATCAGTGTTTCAGAAGTGCTGTTTTCACAATCCACCCCATCTCATCAGTCGACTGCCAAAAAAACCCAGGTGTCCCAAATTTCAAGGAGTGTGTTTATCTTAGACCACAAAAGTGACAGGTGATTTATGTAATCCTAAAAAAAAAAAAAAAAAAATTGCAGATAAATAGAGACATTCTTTACACCTAAAGATAGACCTAGAATAGGGAGTCTAGCTCTTCACTTTCAGGATTCCAATCATAAGTACCTACCTTTTGGATACCGGGAAGGAAATGAGTTAATGTGAAGCCGAGGAGGGCAATAACACAGAAGTAGAACATTTAATAGGAACAAGATGTGTCTGCAGCCCCTGTCTCCATATTTAGCTCAGCTACCATCCATCATTTGCAAAGGAAAGCATGAAAAGCATCATGTTTGTGTTGAAAGGAGGAAAATGTGAGTGGCATTCTTGGTAGCAAGGCTTGGAAGTGGGAGGCGGCGAGGAGCTATATATTATACCTGGAACGCAGGCGTATCTGGTGCCAGCTTCAAAAATGGACTGAGAATAAGAAAGAGCTAAAATTTTAACAGAATCTGGAGCCTTTTGAAGTGTGAATGAATGAAATGAGATGTGTGAACACGCACAGACCCGTCCTTCTGTTCAGCCTAGGAAGCTCCCAGCCTGCCCATCCCCAGATCCCCGCAGAGGAAAAGGCCTTCTGGATGAGGACACACTGTGGGTTTTCCCTGTCAGAACAGCGCAGGGCACGAAGGATGTGTGTCAGCCTCCTCTCTGGCCAGTTTTAGATCTCTCAAGTGATTGGGCTTCCTCGGGTCTGTGATGGAGCAGCCTGTGCTGTCAGGAACATCTTCAGACATTCACTGGCACAGTCACAGTGTGGATGGATCTGCGAAGCACATTTGGCTCTTTGTCTCCTCTTGATGGTAGCCTGCCGTTCTCAGCATTACTGAGGGTGCTCTGAAAAGCTGAAGCTGGCGTCCCGCAAGCTTTTCCTGTGGGGGCTTCAGTTGGACTCAGTCTCCCTTTAGAATTTCATTTCCCAGAGGATCCAAGTTGGACGTTGTTAGATGCAAAATCATCCCAGTTCTCCAAGATTTGGGCATTCTGAATACTTTTGATGAGAAGTGGGTGCACGGAGCATAGATACGGCATATGGAGAACAAAGGGCCTGTGTGTTCAGGAAATGGGAAACTTCAGCTCCTACATGTGCAATGAGCGATCCAAATATTAATTGTTGTGTTTCTTTGGGGCCCTTAATTCTTGTTTTACATACCACTCCTTGAATATAACTATTACTTTATTCATTTCTCTTTTTTGAATTTCTGATATTATTGTTCATATTGATCACAACCATCTATTAATTCATTTTTTAAGGCATTGAAGATAGTGCTTTTAAATTTTGCATATGTTGCCCAGTGACTCTTCTCAAAAACAGGTAGCCTGCACTTCTCAAAAGTTGACATCACACAGCTCGCTTTGACAAAAACCTAATAGTACCTCTTTCTGCTAACTGAAAGAAATTCGAAGAGAATTTTTGCTGGTACAAAAAAAAGGTGAAAAACCAAAATAATGTTCAGCGCTTGTTTTGCAGAGAGCAGTTTTAGAGACAGTGTGCACAAGGCAGTGAGAATGGCATTTCCAAGCCCCTCCCCCAACACTACGGTGACACCTCAACATCAAGTCGCCATGGCTTTGAACTGTGTCTGTGACCATCTGCGCTTTATCTCAATTTATTTTGTGTGTCTGTTAGCAAGATGTGACCTAAGGTATCTGAAAAGCCTAAGAAAGGTTCTGTCTGGCGTCTGGGAATGCTCAAAATGTTTCTATAGGAATTAATGGCAATTACTTCTTTGCTTTATGCCATTTCAGCTTAGGACAAGTTTCATGGGCACTCTCCACTTCTGGAAAGCCAGGGAAACCTGTAATTTCCTTGATGTTTCAGTTGTTTTTCTATTCAGACTTCTAGCTGAAGAAATGCCAAACCTTCCCTTTCCCATTGTGCTTTCCTTAGAGATCACTTTGTTGTAGGAAGTAGAAGTAGTCCCTTGCCCTTAGTCCCGTGCACAAGACGGATGAAGCTGGGACCAGACTTCATAATTCCTGACTCCTGCAGTTAGTATCATCCCATTGTCCCACCTGCGTCTGACAAACTCTAATTCCCCAAGCCCCTCACACCCCAGGGCACAGAGCAGGTCCCCAGTAGGCTCCTGCTAACGAAAAGGAACCGTGAGTATCAAGGATTCAATATTATTCATAGGAGGCTGGATGTGTTTCCACCAGTTCTGAGGAAGGCAGAATCATGGGCTACCAAAGCATCTCTTAGGGGAATGGCAAATGAGATGTCTGCCAGAGGGCTAAGCAGCACCAGCCTGAATGGAGTCAGACTCCTAAGACAAAAACTTTGTTCCGGTATAGCTCGTACAGTGCTGAGCTTCATTTAGAAGTTAAGCAGGCAAGGGGAATGTTGCTTTGCTTGCTGAAAGGGAGGGTGATTTGGAGGCTGTGAGCAGATGATGAGCAGGAAGCCTCTAAGCAGAGATGGGAGAACAGCACTTAAATATTCACCAGAACCAGCAGAGGTGTTGAGTTTCTTTTGGCCATTGCAGCTACTGTGAGCAGTCATATCTTTGGAAAATGAAAGGGTTAAAAATGGATTCAGTTAAGAAGGAAAATCTGTTCCCATGAGGGTCTCCTTTCCCCTTATAGGTGGACAGAAGCTGTAAGAAGGATTCCATTAGGGCCTCATAAAAACCAGTAATATGTGGTAAAGTTCTCTTGTTTACCCCTGGTGGAGAAAAATACATGTATACTCAATGAGAGGTTTGGTTGTTTAGAGTAGATGGGAGGTAACGGTAGTATCTTCTGGAAGTGGAGGCAGGAGTGGTGAGTGAGGGTTGGGTAGTTGTGCAATAGGCAGAGTTATAGAGGTAGGTGAGAGAGAGAGATGCACAGGGATAGTGAGACATCTAAGGTGGTGTCCTGGGTAGCCACATGTTCCTAGCAGGGTTCTGCAAGTGACACAGGTCACTCAGCCTGGAGATTTGCTTGGACAGTGAGTCACTTTGGCTCATTGGAGCATAGTAACTTCTCATTACCTCTCATTCCCCTTCTTTCATCTTTTGGGTTCTTTTGAACCCTCTGACTTTGTGGTTCTTGACCTTGGTGGTATATTAAAGTCACATGGGACATTCAGAAATAATAGTGTTAGTCTTACCTGTAGAAATTCTTCTTCTGAGGTTAGCCTGGGCATCGGTATAGTTAAGACTTGCTAGGTGATTCTAATATGTATCCGTGATCGCCAAGAACATAGAGATCTAAAACTCAGGAGAACCCTTCACGGTTTGATTCTGCAAGCCCGAATATACAAAAGATTCTGATCAGTAAGACCCTTCCAATAGACTTTGGAAGCTTTCATCACTAGAATGATCTTGATAAGATGAAGTTGACATTCGGCTCACAAGCCTTGCCACAATCTTATGAACACTCCTAACAAATAACAGATATGCAGAAAACTCCAGATTCTGGTACATCTTCATCATGTTCCCAGTGGGGAACTTCCTTTAAGGGCTCTTTAGGATTTGTGCTGCTTCCATATGCTATGAAATGTAGGCCATGGTTTACCAAGCATATCTACAAAGAATCTCCCTTAGCCCAAGATTTCAACTCTTTTCTTACTCTCTGATTTTCCTGAGATTTTTTGGGACACATTATAGAATGGGACATTCCAGTCCTCCGTTTTTGTTTGCCACTTAAACCCTAGATTGTCATCAAGACATATCCTGATCACTAACACATGCAACAAGCACACAGTATTGGTTTTTTTCCCTTTCTCCCTGCTGGGTGGTATACAGGAAACACACACTTGGGGAATCAAACAACCTTCGCTCTAGTTCCAACTCTAGCTAAATAGCTATGTGATTGTGGGACAACCTTCATTTCTTCTTGATTCACTCCTCTGTAAAACAAAGGCAATTGAAGTAAATATTTGGTTTTCAACACTACCCACCTTTTTAAAGTGAGAACACCCTTTCTTCAAAAGCATGTTTACTTTAAAAGGCAATATATAAATCTGGTTGTCAAGAAGCTGTACTGATTGTGGAGCTTTGGAAGGACCTGAAGCCCCTTGGGTTTCTTCATCTCCTCCCCTAATCTTGAAGAGATTCCATATAATCCCCAGGATATAAAGAGGAAGGTCTAAAATATATGCACTAATTAGTTAAGGTCTTTCCTACTGTATTATTCTCTGAGAACAAATGCATGCACACATGCACATATACACACATGCACACCAAGTTTGATGGATCAGACTTAAGAGGTAGTAGATACAATGATACAGTCTGACTAGCAGTGATAAAAACTTGGAAATGATATGCATTCATTGGTAGGGTGTGGAAAGATACAGGTCTTGGGAGTGCATTGTGCTTCCTTCTAAGGACAGCCAGGCAGTGAATGACCAATAAAGTTTGGTGACTATCAGGTACTCTGTGGTCTGGAGGTTTAACACCTTGAGGCAGGTGGTATCCCATAGGTGGGGACTTCATCACTGGGAGCCTGGGAACAGGGTCTTAGAGAGAGACCCATGAGGAGACAGGATGGAAACAGCTGGGGTTACTTAAGAGGTCCATATTTATGAGAAGTATTCACTGCCTTTTGGAAGTACTATATATTCCAGATAGGCTCATGAAAACAAGTTATACAAATAAGTCATACAATCTTTATAACTCAAAATGAAAAGTAGCATTTCTCTTCATTTCCCCTGGTTCTCCTCGATATCTCCATAATTCTAAATGCTTGCTTGAGGGACAGCTGCTTAGCTATCAACCAATATGCTTGTCTCAAGAAAGATTTCACAGGACTTTCTTTGCCCTAAAGAATGCTTACTCCCAATTCAGCAGGGTTCCAAAAAATAAAATATTACCTGGGGTCAGATATCCATTTCCTTATAGCAGACATACTTAACAGACAAGCTTAACAAGAGAAAAGATTGCTGAACCTTATAAATTAGTTTAATATTTCTGGGGTCCTTTTAACCCTAAATGAAGAGGCACATAATCTCCCTTCTCTTGCTAAAAAAAAAAAAAAAGGAGAGGGTTGGACTTTCATGCTATGCTCTTGAAATAAAATTGAAATCCATCTTAAGACTATTTCTTGCAGAACTTTCACATTAATCATGCTTCATAGTTTGCTTATGATATATGCCACTCACCCGATGAAACCATTGATAACCGGTATCATTCAAATAAGTGAGGTGTTAGTCATAAGTGCCCAACAGAACGCCTGGCACCCATAAAAACAACAACTAAACAAAGCAACAGGCTCCAAGCCAACAAAAAACAATCTTGAAGGTTTGGTTTAGTTAGGCCTGGACTGACTGAGTTGAAGTCAGGAAAAGGCTGTCTGGCCTGCCAGGCACCGGCTAGATGGTCACTTACAAATGTAATTTGAAAGGGTTTGACTTTCCAACAGCAAGTCTCTCTGGTTTGTCTGCTTTACCCAGGAGGTGGAGTGTCTAGACTCTCACGGTTGAATGTTGCTGCCACATGGGGATGGCCGGGAGTGCACCATCATTTTGCTATGCTCTCTGAATAGATGTAAATGTAGGAGGTTAATTAATTATTTCCTACTCAGATTTTGGTAGCATTAGGCTTTCATCAGTCACAGTGGATAGGGCAGAAGGCAAACTTAGGTTAACTCCATGCTAATTCCTAATGATTGCCATGGCTCTTAGTCTTCTTAATTCATTGAAGGAGATTGTTGTGTTTAATGTTTGGGAAAATACCAAAAAAAAAAAAAAAAAAAAATGGCAGGGATGATTCCTTCCCCCATATAGTGTATAATTTAGATGAAGAGATGGAACACACATGAGAAGATTGGTTATTCTTTGGTGGCTTTTTAAGCATGAAGATGATAGTTGATCCCATTTTGGTTTAATAGCAATATCAGCAGAATTTTTAGTGAAATGGGATCATAATTTTGTCTTGCACTGTGAGAACTCCCTATTAATATAGAGATTGGTGTAGATGACTAGGAGAGTCTTATTTTCTTCATGGAGAAGATGAAGATGGTTGTATCCATGTGCTATTTCTTTGTAAAACAATGATGCAGAGTGAGGTCTTACCCAAACTCCAAACATGAGTCTAGAGTCTCCAAACATGGGCCTATCTGTTCTTCTGACCTCACCTCTCATATGAAGTCCTAAGAAAGAGAACAGTCAGATCTTGGCTACAGTCTCTGTGAATCTACATTTATCCTTATATAGATAATAGCTGCACAAAATGGAGTTTCAACATTTAAAGAGTAGTAGCAACAGCGTGACCTGGAAGCTGGAAGCTCATAAAAATGCAGATAATCACCCTTCTAATCCTCAACTCTAAAGGAGGCTTCCCAGCAACCTGTGTTTTAACAAGATTCTCAGAAGATTCTTATAAAGCTAAGGAAGGGTGAGGAAATATTGGCATAGAAAATAGAGTTGACTGAGAACAGAGCTCATTTTTTTTTGTAGATCAGTCCCTGTACATGAATTTTTAAAAATTCAGTTGGACAATCTTTGCCACTTAACAGGAACATTTAATCCTTTTATATTTAATGCAATAACTAATTTGGTATAAAATATATGTGTATGCCAGGAGCTTTTGTGAATTGCCTTTTCCCCCCAATGATCACTCTCTCCTTACCTCTGGCATTTTAATTACACATATTAAACCTTTCTCCTGTGCCTCTGTGTCTCTCATGTTCTAAATTAGTCAACGTTCCACAGAGAATCAGAACCAATGCAATATGCATAGATATATGGACAGATTTGTTTCAAGGAATTGGCTCATGCAATTTTGGAGCCTGGCAAGTCCAACATCTGCAGAGTAAGCCAGCATGCTGGAGACCCAAGGAAGAACATTAATGTTGTAGTTCAAGTCTGAAAGCCATTCACTAGCAGAATTCCTTCTTGCTGAAGGGAGGGTACTCTTTGTCCTATTAAGGCCTTAAACTGATGGAAATGGGCCCACCCATGTTATGGCAGGCAAACTGCTTTATTCAAATTTCTGTAATTTAAATGTTAATTTCATCCGCAAAAAAAAACCACCTTCACATAAACATCCAGACAAAAGTTTGACCAAATATCTGGGCAGGATGGCCTGGCCAGTTTTTGCACATAAGATTATCTATCATATATTTCTTTCTGTATTTTCCATACAGAAAGATGGAAGTGGATTTTCTACTTCTCTATTTTTCTTCACTAATCCACATAGCTGCTGAGTCCCATCTGCTATTAAATTGCAGTTTACATATTGGGTACTTAATTTCAAATATTTTATTTTTCTACTTTGTAATTTTCATTTAATTCTTTTAAAAATACCAATAGAGAACCAGAGAAGTAAAATTTTTCCATCTTTGACTTATGTTTTATCAATAATATATTTATATTTGACTATATTTGACTTCTATTTTCTTAATATTGTCACATTCATTGTATCCTTAAAAGTTCAAGTATAATAACTAGTAACAGTAAGATTTGTGGGTCTGTTTATATTACCTGCTTTTCTTCCTCTTGGTTCTTTTCCTCAATATGACCATAATTTTTTATTGAATGCTATATATCCTATATGAAAAATCATGGAGGCACTCTTTTCTTTTGAGAGGGTGTACCCTATCATTTCAGATATAGTCAGAGAAGAAGCTGATCACTGTGATTCAGTTAGCAACTGAAAGGACTTGATGCTGGGTTGAAGTCTGGAAAGTTACATATACTTCTGGTTAGCTCCTCAACCATGGTATGGCTCCCAGGAGCCCCACCTGAGTGGAGAGTATTAAGTCGGGCTTCTTCTTATCAGGTTGGATTCTCCAATTTTTGTTTCTTCAACTCTGTGAGTAGGCCAAAACCACTCTGATTTTCTGTGATTTCCGCCTACGTTCTTGTCCTTAGCAGTTTAAGGATTTGGCATATGCCTCTAGGAGAAAATGAGGTATCTAATGTACTTCTCCATGCTTCCCTTCTCTCCAGGATTCGGTTACCTCAAGTTTTGGATGCTTTGACCAACCAATCTCACAACCTCCACTTTGCTCTCAATTTTTTTTTTCCTTTTTTGTCTGCACCCTTGTGAGATTTCCAGAGACTCTGTTTGTGTCTCTGCTTATCAGTCACAGCTCTCTGGGTGGATTCTTTGCCTCTAATTTCAAGCCAAAAACTAGCAATTGCCCTGAGGGGAAAAGCTGTTGAAGAACATCAGCTCGGCTCTCTGTGGTTCCCTTTTCTTGACTCTGCTTGATCTTAGTCCTTCAATTCCTGGTTGCTTCAATCATTTTCCAACGCCTTCAGTCAGACAGCTATTGCTATTGTTGTTTTCCTTTATAGTTTATCTGAGTTTTCTATTTGTTCTTCCCAGAATAATTGGTCTAGTACAAACTACTTATCTTAGCTAGAAGTAAAAGCCTAACATATGATCTTGAAAATATCACTCAACAGTATTTGTTTATTTCTTGGTCAATACCTGAAAAAAATATTAGCATCTTGCTTTAATCTTCCCACACTACAGTCCATTCAAGATGATTTGTAATGTATTTGGTAAACTTTAGAAATGAGAGCAAAAGCATTAACTTGATATATGCATTAGAAACCCTGAGATTTGGGGAAAATAATAACCGCCAAGAAGATTCTATATCTGCAGGTATCATTTGTCCTTATGATAAAATGTTTTTCTTCTCTTATTTTAATATACTAAGGTTTTCTCATCTTCTCTTGGGGAATATTTTGCATCAAGACATTTGGTATTAAATATGAATGTGTTTGAGGTCTGATTGCACCTAGACAAGCACCTGCCAATTCTACTATTTATTTTTAATCAGTCTTGTTTATAGGTCCTACATTTCACTTCAGGCATTTTTGAGGCAAATTATAGGTAGCTAGATTTTTTGATGTTGAGTTGGCATAAAGATTTTTGTTTGCCGATATCATTTTTCCTGAACTTCACTCTCTGCTAATCTGTAGAACATCCCAATCTTGTTCCATGTTTTAGAAGGAAGTTTGTGTCTTCTTGCTTACAATCCCCTGCTGTTTCATTACTTGTATCTCTAAGGGACCCTGGGGAAGTGACTATCAAGTACAGGAATAGAATGCAGGTTTTCTTGCTTCTACCTCTGAACCCAAAATCAGAAAACCAAAGGACAGATCCCAGATGGATTGCTTTCTGTTTTATTCCTTGCATTAGGATAACCTCCACAAGAAGTGACCTACTTTCTCGCAGGCCATTACTCTTCTATTTTGATCCAACTATGGATATGTTGCATATGGTCTTTGTGATTCTTCTGAACCTGTATGATCCTAAAAAAAAAAAAAAGTCAATTTTTTCTCATCACCTCTCCTGTTTCTTTTACTGCCACAGATTGAAGAAGAATTGTATTATATTAATAATATACCTGTATAAGTGGTAAACTGTTATAGATATTTATCATTATACAAATTAGCCAAAGTTGGCTCCTTAGTGAATGGAAACAAAAAGAAACCAATTCCTTTTACTTTATGTTTGGTCATTTCTATAGCAGCCAATGCAATCATACTATTATTACCAATTCTTTGCTTAAATCCACCCATCTGAAATGGGCTCCAGGCCCTGTAATGTGATTCACAAGGATATGATAACATCATGGCAATTTTATAGCAAATTGAGGAAATTAAAAATAATTTCTGAAATCACAGGAGGAGCAGAAGTAAGACAGCTAAAGGAAAGCTCAGAATGGAGAGTGAATTTAGGAGTTATTCTCCAGCAATCATTACTGTAGAAAACCTCTATGCAATGACTGTTTCGATGTGAAGTGGAGGGTGAACAGTAGGAGAGAGAGTATTTGAGTGCTAACTCCCTTGACTAAGCAAGTTGTTCAATTTACATGGCATCAGCATACTATTTCTTTAAAACTATTCCAACAAAATAGTTTTATTGAAATTCAATAAAATATTTAGTAAAATAGTTTTTGAATATTTATTGAAGTAGTATTATTTCAATAAAACTAAAGCAACAAAGTAAAGAATGAGGCGTTCTGTTTTAGTAACCAAACAACATTGTTTTCTTACCTGATAGAAATGGTGAATTAAATGTGACCCTCAATTGTGACAGGTACCTTCAGGCCATGTAGGTACTTCTACCCTTCTAGGGCTCTCAGGAGGACACCTCACATAAGGAAAGGTAATCACAGAGTGACAGAAGCCACACTGAGAAACTAGGAAGAATTTTCTTAATTCTCCTTTTGTCCATCCCATAGATGGAAGCCAGTGGCCTTCTTTGTGCGCTGCTCTGGGGAACCCTTAACCTGGGTTGTGGAAATGGACTCATGACCTAACACTGGACTCGCCAGTTACTGATCCATTTAATGCGAATGCTTCACATTCGAGAAACACAGAGAATAACATATGAAACTAAGAGGCCTCTGACTAAGGAAGGCAGGTGCTCTGACTGTTGCCACTTCTCTCCTCTGTGAGTTTGGGCAAGTTATTTGAATTTCCTCAGTCTTGGTTTCATCTTCCAATGAATAGGAATAATAATCTTTAGTTAAGAGATTAAATGAGACAGTGAATGTCAGGTGCTTAGCACATAGTAGTTACTCAGTAAATGGCAAGAATTTTTTATTGACTCAATTTTTCACAATTTTATAAATAAAAGTAGATAATAAGAGGGAATATGAAAGTTTTTTAAGGTTGTATTCAAGCTGGAGTCAGGAAAGAAACAAAAAATAGCTCATTTATTATTAATTAGTTAATTAATTTATTTATATTTAAGTTTATCTATTCATTTTGAGAGAGAGAGAGTGAGCACAGGAGGGTCAGAAAGACAGGGAGAGAGAATCCCAAGCAGGCTCTACTGATAGCATGGAACCCAGTATGGGGCTTAATCCCATGAACTGTGAGGTCATGACCTGAGCCAAAATCAAGACTCTGACACTAACTGACTGAGACACCCAGGCACCTTTGAAAAATCACTTTTTTAATATTTGGAAAAGAATATAAAATGAAATACTAATGATAAGAGGAAGCATTAGCTACCCTGACACTTGCTTTAAATGCTCTTGACCCAGTTTGTTGAAGCTTCATTACATACTGGAAAAGCACTGAATCACATTCTCTCCCCTTGAAGAGTTTGATGATTGGAATTTGCACAATCACTGAATGCCATGATATGGAGTTCTCAGGGGTCTGTGAGCAAGTTTTTCAGGCTCAATAGAGAGTTGAGATCATCTAAGATGCCCTGACTCCAAACAATCTCAAAAATTCCTCAGAGCCATTTTATGTCTTTCAGAACTTCACAAAAAGAATTTCTAATTCTGTAATGTACTCATGTACTTTGTAATAATAAAAAAATACTTTTGTGTTAAGTTTAGCAATTTGCACTGACAATGATCTTGGGACTTAACATATACCAGTCTGTGTCTTTTTCCATCCATAGCAATATACATTCCTAAGTAGCCTGGATAATGTTGACATTGTATATGTTTCTTTCTTTCTTGAAATTTATTTGGTATTTTTCATAGTTGTTGTAACAGTTGCTTATTGAGAGATAAGTGCCAGTTGAGAGGGAGTCATTTGCTAATGTCTAGTCTAATGGGACTCTGAGAAGACAAAGGCTTTGAATTGCCTGTTTCTCTTTTTCAGCCTATATTAAGTTTCTATTGCTGCCATAACCAATTACCACAAACGTAGTCGCTTAAAACACTACAACTTTATTGCCTTATACTTTTGGAACTCAGAAGCCCAACACAGGTGTCATTGGGGTAAAATCAAGGTGTCTGACTGTCTGTGTTCCTTCTGAAAGGTCTAGGGGAGAATGCTTTCTCCATCTTGTGGAGGTTGCATTCCTTGGCTTGCAGCTTTTTACCCCCATTTTCAAAGCGAACAATGTCTCATCACTATTATCCGATCATCCTTTGATTACAGCTGGGAAAGGTTCTCTGTTGTTAAAAGACCCATGTGATTAGGCTGGACACATGGGTAATCTCATCTACACTCCTCGTCTTAAAATCCTTAACTGAATCACACCCACAAGATTCTCTTTGTCAGGTAAGATAATGTTATCCATAGGTTTCTGGAATTAGAATGTGAACATCTCTGTGTGTGGAGTGGTGGTAGTGGGAGTGATAATTCTTCCTACCTTAAAAGAAAAAATGGAATTATAATTTTGGCAAAAATTGCACAGGGAACTTCTAAGTGTTGTCTTTCCTAGACAGGGTTTGGAGGCGGCTTATTAGAAAAAACAAGATAGTAGGTCCTCGGGTGAGTGTTGTGGACAGAGCTTAGACTTTATGCACCATGCCCTTCTATTACATGGTGGGAAATGAGGCTCTCCTTCACAATCAAGACAGTATCAAGGACACTGAATTGCCCCCAGGGATTTTGGAAAGAGTGAGAGAGTGTGAATGACATGGCAAAGTTCTAAGAAGTGGGGTCTTACCTGAGACAGTCCTTGGACAGTCTGGACAGGTAAGGAAAGCTAGGCAGCCTCCGAGATGCCCCTTCTTGAGAGAGATAGGTTTGGCAGAAAGGATGAATATCTTGCTTCTGGCAATCTCATCACGATGAGAAAATAAACAGGACAGTGTAGCTTTGATTGGATTAAAGAACTGTAGGCAGCTGCAGAAGCTCCAGCAATGGGTAGAGACAGTAAAACACCACCCCCCTCCTCCCCGACAGGCAGTGTGGCCATGTGTGGTGGTGCCAGAGTGGCTGAGTGTCTCAGGGAAGCTGACGCAATGGGACTCTTCTTAGAGCTTGAACGCATCTGGGCCCAGAGGTGACTGTTCTCTTCATGACAGTCAAATGCAGAGTGTGTTCCAGAATTTGCCCTGTGCTCCTTTGCCCAGCACAACTTCTCAGGCTACAGATGAAGAAGTTAACAAGCAGAATAGAGCTAGGAGTGAGGGAAGGAGAAGCTGAAGAGGTGATGGGGTTGCTGGTGTGGTTTAGGGCCAGGTCACAGCCTTCTGCTGTGACAGACACCGTTTCCAGGGGCCTGTGGCATTTGAGTGGAATTCCAAGAGAGGAAGCAGATCAGTAAAGACAGTGACGAAGATGATCCAACAACCAACAGGGCAGGGAAGACAGAAGCAGACATTGCACCTCTTCATCTTGGAAAAGTGGAGGCAGATTTGAGTCAGAGAGGTCTTTACTGGCTGTTGGTATCTACTGAACTATCTGCCCAAATGATTAGTGTTAAACTAGTAAATGGAAAGTCCAGGGAGCTTCTGAGAAGGTGGAGGCCGAGGGGCCGGACTGTTGAATGAACATTTGTTAAGCAGAGCCTTGGGGTGTTGGATGGTGAGCTGCCGGTTCAGCAAAAACCACAAGGGAATTGAAAGAGAAGTTTCTTACCACAGATCCTACAGGAGCTACATGGCATGCCTCCAGGGGCCACAGGCGGAGGCCAAGGCAGGGTGCAGCCAGAGAGCGAGTCATGACCTGAGGTTCATGCCTTTGTGAGGGTTCTGGGATAGAGTGCTTTAGGGTTCCCAGGCTAAGGCCCTTCTGGTCTATTGAAACCAAAAGGAGTTTAATCTGAGGGATGCACTGGGAGGTGGAGGAGACTATCACCAGCATGGTGGGGGGAGTCACATGAGGAACTTGCATTTACTTGTGACTCTGCGAGCTATTGTCTAGGGCACGTGGTTGCATGAGGAGCTAGTATGAGTCCACAGCCCCCGCAGGCCACTTGACCACACAAAATGGATGCCAAGGCAGCAGCATTATGGAGAGTAGTTTAGTTAAACTCTCAACACGAAGGCTAATGAAAGCGACTTGAATTTGTCATAATTGAAAGGGTCATAATTTGTGCCTTAGGGAAATGCATGATAGCAGACATGCCGTTGTCATTGTTTTGTTGTTGTTTGTAGTCCTCACAACTCATGGAGCAGCTACTTCATTGCGGGCACTGTGATAAAGTACATAGACTTTGAATTCAAATAGTCTGGGTTCAAATTCCATTACTGCCACTTACTAATAATATGCCATTGAGTAACGAATCTGAATCTCACTTTCCTCACCCAAAAAATAGGAATAATGTGATATTATGTAGAGTTGTCATGACTAAATGAGCTGATATATTTAAAATGGTCAGTGTAATCAATGTCTGGCTCTTCACACTAAAAAATTCTGGCTTCTATTTTTTAAAATGTTATTTAGTAAGTAAATATTTTATGTATCTACTCTGATTAGAACATTATCATACGTAGGGGCACCTGGGTGGCTTAGTTGGTTAAGGGTCCGACTCTTGATTTCTGTTCAGGTAATGATTTCACAGTTCGTGAGTTTGAGCACCACGTTGGACTCTGCGCTGACAGTGTGGAGCCAGCTTGGGACTCTCTCTCTCCCTCTCTTTCTGCCCCTCCCCTGCTTGCACTCTCTTTCTCTTTCTCTCTCTGAAAATAAATAAATAAACTGAAAAAAAAAAAAAAGAATATTATCATATGTGACTATCTTGGGATGAATGAGTTTATCGGACCAGTTCTTATCTGCCATAGCTCCAATAGTAGGGAGCATAAGAAGGAAATTTGATAATGGGCAAGAGAAGGAAAAGACTGATGCCAGGTAGGGAACACTAATGATACACCTGATGATGGGCTCTGGGGATTCTGGGGGCTATATTTTGAAGCATCGAATACTTTGAGGTACAGAACAGTCTAAGTGTACTAATCATACAATAGAGACCACTATATATAACTCAGCAATATAACAGAATTCTGGTTTCCAAGGTGTTGAATCTAATTATGTTTGCTCCTGAAATAAAAAAGAATCCCAGTTGAGGACTTCCATTAAATAGCTCTACAATGTCTGGCACTCTTCAGCTTTAAGGTAAAAGTGTAGGGAAGAAAGATCTTTAATGTTCCTTTTGTGTCTAACATTCCAGGACTCCAAAATAATGCTAGGGCCAATATTATGTATTTCTTTTTATAGGAGTTCTTTTTGCCTGGGGAGAGCAAGACCATATGCCAAAAACATTGTGCAAGTCAGGTCAATTAAGAAGGATTGCTCCTTCAGCCTTGGGTTTGCTTCAGCAAATCTTTAGAGCTGGCTTTTTATTTATAACTCTGTAGAGGACCAAAACAACCCTACATCTGACTAGGGTGTGGAGAAGCAAAACATAGTTCAGATGCATTCCTAAATCATGAATTTTTCTCATTGACGTACATGCCATCACAGACAGTGCAGCTGCATGTCATAGATTTTAGAGCTTGATTATAAACAACCTTTGACAGACATCCCTGGGAGAATGACAAAAAAGTCTCCCTGTGACGCAGCTGATCCTTCCCCCCCACAGAACTGAGGCTAGCAATTTTAAGGGGAGCCATGAGCACTGGTCCTAGAGCCTAAGGAATAATATAGGTTGTTTAGGGACTGAACGTTCCTTATTTCTACATGTCAAAAAATGCGAAGACTTGTGGCCAGACCTTCATAGTATTCAGGCATCATTATATCCTGCTTATTGGGATGCTCGATATTAGACTGTCCCCCTAGACAGGTGTTCCAGTACCCTCAGATACTGTCCTTTTGCTTCTGGAACCTTCCAGAAGGCTCTACAATCATTGGTTCAACTACTACAAGGGTTTTATAATTCACTCTCCTCTCTCCCCACAACCCACTCCAAATTTAAACTGAAAAGTTATTCATGACCCAGGACTAGGGTAAGTGCTTCTCTTAAATGGACCTGTACTAGCCTGTCCTCACACCTTTTGCAAGACTTCTGTATGTTAACTTTTCCCTTCATAGAATAAGCTTCTTGAGGTTAGGAACTGAAGCTGATTCTAATTGTATCCCTGGCACTTAGAATAAATTTCAGAACTTATTAGGCACAAAATATATTGTGGGATGATTGAGTGCCTACATCTTATCTCAGGTATTAAACATTAGAACACATGGAGAGAGGGTGCCTGGGTTGCTCAGTCCAGTAAGCATCCGACTCTTGATCTTGGCTTAGGTCATGATCTCGTGGTTTGTGGATTTGAGCCTTGTGTGGGGCTCTGCTGCTGATAACACAGAGCCTGCTTGGAATTTTGGCTCTCCCTCTCTCTGCCCCTCTCCCACTGGCTCACTGGCTCTCTCTCTCTCAAAAATAAATAAATAAATTAAATAAATAAATAAATAAAACACATGGAGAAGGTGGCATAATTGGCTGGTGCATAGTGACTTCTACCCGTATCCAGCTTTTCAGGCAGGGTGGACAGTACCACCATCTCTCTCAGCTCTCACAAATGAAACCTCAGAGTAATCATGATTCATCTCTTTGCTGTGTGTACATACTTCATGCAGCTGCTTTTTCCTCTTTAACTTCTTGCATATTATGTGAAGACAAACAGTTATATTTTTAGAAAAGTCTGTAACATTCATTTAGACCCTTTCCTCAAGTGGAAATGTGGGACTAAGTGTTTATATTGCAATTAGTCCTCTCTAACAAAGACATTTACCTATTTAATGGGTGACTAATTTTTGGTGCTTTAAATTAGGGTAACTGTATGATTTATATTCTAAACTAGGATTGCTCTGCGAGTGAGCAAGTGCCCTATTACTTGCACAGGTCAATGGATAAACTTGGACTGTATGGGGCACAATGGGACATATGGTCACTCTATTTATAGATGAAGATGCTGCTGAACTGGCATCAATAGACATGTTCTGGGACAGTCTTTCCACAATTGTGACGTATATGTTATGAGCCAGTTACATCTCCTTACCAGGATATTCTTGTAGCTGAAAAAAACAAGTTGATTTCTACCTGGGTCTTAACTTCTAAAGGAATTAACTCTGTGATGGCACAGAGAGGCTGATGCTATTGAAAGATTTTCATTACTTACAGTTTCCAAGTGGAGAGAACATGCCAGGTAAAGCGGGGCCACACGGGAAAGTACCAGGTTTGATCAGGAGGCAGATGCAGGATCACGGGGGAAAGATAGCGTAGAACCTTTCTTGTGCTTTGCATGGGAAGGGCAGGCAGGGCCATTGGCTTAGGATTGGCTGCTTTGAGTGATGTCCAGAGGCTTTTGGACATAGGGATGGTCTTTAGTTCTCTTGTATCTGGGTCTGGGTTATTTAGAGCAGAGCAAACATTGGTTTGGTGTGTGAGCATTATTTAAAAGAGGTGGCTAGGGGTATGGGCTCGGAACTGGCTGCAGTGTCTCTAATATGATTTTTGTGCCCCTGCAAAAGCTGAATCACAAGGGAGATGTAAACAACTTTGACCCCTAATTCAGCTTTTGATTAATGGATGCCAAACAGACAAATACAGAATCTGAGAAAACACAGTCAGATCACAGGCAGTTGCTTGAAGTAGGGTGCACTTTTGGAAATGGAATACAGATTGCCTCTGAGGAGCTCACAGCTCTGTAGAGACTGAACCAGCTAACTTCATGTCCTGAGCTTGACATTCCAGTCTATACAGTCAGCCGGCCCATTCTCAGCATACGAGTAATGGCCCCGAGGTGCTTCAGGACCCAGAAGAAAAGGGCAGAGCTGAGGGTAGGCTGAAGATACATCTTTAAAATCAATGGTTTGAAGATTCTTCATGAAGATGTGAACATTAAACACATTTTACTTCCTATCAAAGAAAACTGTGGCTCATTGGCTCATTGGCTTTCCTTTAGGAACAATGTGAATGTGAAATTCTTCTGGTTTTATACCTGGGAGATGGCCTGATATACAGATGACCCAAACACAGCGCTGTCCAAGAGTGGTGAGGAAATGGTGAGTCCATCAAGGGGAGCAAAAGGGTTGTAACTCCACATGTTTTCATGTGATTTTGACCTGAAGGCTGTGGGAATGTTGCTGTGTTTATTCTATAGCTGGGGAGGCTTCAAGGGGTCCAGCAAATGTCCTGGGTGCCCCAGCTTCTGAGACACAGACAGGATCATAGAATGCAGATTTCTGTGACTTCCCTCAACTCAGCTGGGAGCTCCCATAGGAGGGAAAAGCAGAGATTTTTGCTGCCTAAGCTGGCTGTCTGGGCTTAACCCAGCATTTACAACACGAGCCCAGTTTCCTAGACTGGGAGGCCGGGACTTCTCATGTCCCAGCGGTGAGCAGGCTTTTGCATGTCTCCCAGTATGTTGCCATTTATGGATTTGGGCAAAATAACAGAATTGCAAAGCCCAGACTCCCAGACTTCTTTTTTTCTTTTTCTTCCACACTGAGCTTCCTGTTTCTATGGCAATGAATAGGATGCTTTGCACTAAGAAACACTTTAAATGCCACTGGGGGAAGGTAAGAACCACGCATAACTCTCTACAGAGCAGAGAGGTGAAATGAATGAGATGTTAAGAAAAACTGAGTGAAATCAGGACAGAAAGGAAGTGGAAAAGCTGGAATAGAGGTGGCAGAAGGGAGGAGAGAGGCTAAGAGACATCTGCTTGGAAGGAAAAATCAAGCATGGCCAACATGGCAGGTGAAAACTAGGACCTGCCGACAGGCACTCCTGTGGACCACAGTGTCCTTGAGCACTTGGAAAGAGCACATTGACTTCATGAGAACCACAGAGGTTGTGAGGGCTGGGGACCTTCATGCGGACTTCACCTGGAAGCAGGGGGCAGGAATCAGGGGGGCAATTCTAGACACCCTCACTACACAAGACCCACTGGAAGGTGGCTTCCAGCATAACCTCCGAGGGGAGGAGGCTCCAAAATTACACCCCGCAATTGCTCGTTGTGCACACGAACCCATAGGCTGCCACTGGAATCCAGCTCTCTCACCTTTGAGGTTAGAACCAGGATTTCCCATCAATGGCTGGTATCTGTGGAGAGGCTAGGGAAGGCTCGGTAGTCCTCGGTTCCTTTACTGCCTTCTCCCACTATTGGGTGGGACTGCCCACACTGGTTCACAAAGAAGGCAGATGTTTATAATAACAAAATACAAGGGATACAAAAGAGAACCTCAAAAAGTCAAGTGGCGATCGAAAAGTTTCTCTTCCTCTTTCCCCAGTCCACCTGTCCCCAGTCAATACCCAAAAATGTATGAGCAAATCAGCAGTTAGGAAAGAAATACCTTAGAATAACTTAAAATTCAACCTGGTAGAACTATGAGGGGTATATCAAGTAGTTCTCACTTTTGGTTTTACTAATTCCTACATGAGAGCCAAGCCAAATCAAATCAAACTCCATCTAGCTTGAAGTTCCTGTTATATAAGGTTTTAGGAGCTATAAGCTAGAATTAAAGGCATAGTAATAAGAAGAGCCAATCAAGGGCAGCCTCAAAATAGCCTGGCCCCTGTGGAAGACCAAGGCAGATGTATTTGTCCAGCTGCTTGACGGAGAAGGCCCCGAGGCCTCTTGCTCACTCGCCAGAGGCCTGTAAAAGGCTCACCTACAGCTGCTTGTGAAATTGGTTCCTTGTAAATGAAAGTCAACCAGGAGTCATATGAGCCAATGGCAGCTGGACAGAGAGGTCTGGGGTGCCAAACAGAGCCGGAAATGGCCAACATCCAGGGTAAACAACTGGGGGCAGAAGCTGAGGTGAGTGTCTATCCCAGGACAGCTCAGCGAGGTGTTGCTTTCCAAGGGCTTGCCCAGGACAACCTGGCTTATTTTCAGTTAATCTGGGTATGCTGTAATTTACTATGGGAGCCTTACATTTGCATGTCTACTTTAAGAGACCCTAATAAGTACACATAATAAAATGTTAATTTATGCCTTCTGCTAGGGTGGGAATTGAGCGTGGCTTGATGCAACTGCAAAACAGAACAAATCTGGAAATTCTGGCAGACAGGAGAGGACTGTGGAGGGAGCACGTGCTCCTTTGAGCGGTGAAAGGAAGCGGAGAGACTAGAAACTTCCTGGCATCGAGCTCCCTTCCGAACCCCAGAAGGGACTTCCCACAAAGCTGGGCCCAGTTTCCCCAGCACAGCCTAGGGATGACCTTTCTGTCTCGATAGCCCCAAATTCAACACTATAATAGGGCACAGACTAGGATCTTAGTAAATATTTGGAGAAGTGATTCATAATACTGTGAATGTAGTGAGGGCAAACTCTTCCTCCCATGTTTTGGGAATTGTCAGGTCCTGCTTAGCTCTCGAAGAACCGTACACCCATCTCCACATTGCAGGAAAAAAACAACACACATGTGACATTTCGGGTTATTTTAAGTAGAAAAACTCTATAGGCCATTAAATTCTTCCAACCCCAGCACAGTGCACATTGCCTCAGGCAGTCTTTTGTAAATGCCTCTTCCTGGGTCAGCTTTGCCCAGACCACCCTATGCTGATGCCGCACCCATGGCTGAGAGTCCATGTGTCCTAAACCCGCCCTGTTACAGGAATAAGACAAAGATTTCCTATATTTATATATAATATATATTTTTTTCATTTTTACTGACATCAAGTAGGATTAAAATATACCAGCAGACTTCTGGCCAGTCATTGTAAACACCTATCAGAGACCCTGTCAAGGCCATGATGTAACCACATTTCTGTAGGAATCATCCTCTTCCCTACAAGATCAACTCAGGTAACCATTTAATCACTGAGTACCCTCTGCTTTGATCATGGTTTCCATTAGAGCACCCACTGACCAAAGCTGCACAACCATATTCTTTCTCTTAGGAGTTTGGAATTGGATTTAAAGAAAGCTAGTCAGCATCTGAGTTTGGCTCAGACGTGCATTAGGGAGCCATGGTGGTCATCTGCAGAGAGAAGCAGAACACGTTGGTCTGTGGGGAAAAAGAAACTGCAAATATACAGAGGAAAGCAGAGTAAAAAGAGGCCTGGATACACTTTCTTCTATTGGGTTCTGAAGATGACTTTGCATCTTTATAAAAAATTCCTATTTATTAATTAGGCTAACTTCTCTGGCTTTCTGATACTTTTAACCATAAGAACTTTGAAAAAACACTGAGTTTCACCATAGACATCTGTGGGTCCAATCCAAACTGCATGCCTGAACTTACTCTTTGTCAACAGGCTTCAACTCTGCCCAAAGTCATGACATGGTTCCCAACTGCCTATGTCACTATGACCATGACCCTTCATCTAGCTCTCAGTGTACTCTCTACACTGTCCTAAGCATCCATCCAGAAAGATTTCCCCTTGCCACTGCCACATGTAGCTTTGATTGGGTCTGATAACTTTCTTCACACTTTTCTGAACCCAGTCCTCTGGTTTCCTTTCTCTGTTTCTGCTACGATTACTCCCCAGCTTAGAGTGGGTTTCCCTCTCTTGGCCGAACAAGACTAGACACTAGACTTTTTAAAAATGCAAATGGAGTGGTTTCTTTTCTACTTGCAAGTCCAACTTGACTTACGTTAAAGAAACAGAAATTATCACAATGAAAAAAAAAGGTTATTAGTGAGATCCAGTCCCTATAGGCACTTGGCTCTTGTGTGCCTGATACAGCATCTGCACCCCTACTAATATTTGTATTTATGGTAATGAGAGAACTTCACAATTAAAAAAGTAGATCTAAACTTCTGAGGAAGTGAATGAGCTAAAGGAGTGTCTGCTTCAGTCCTTGGCTCATTCGCAGAGCCAGATTCTCTTCAGTAGAGGTAGATTTGAGTATCCAAACTAAAGGGGAGTTAACTGGACAATGATAGTGTTTTTCTTGGGGTAAAGGGCAGAAGAGGTTTTGGGATGAGTACACAGTATATAATGATACTTCATATAACTTCTTTCTCCGCTTGAGGTCAATACACAACATCATGAAATGAAAGCAAAGGTAATGGGAGGAAAGGCCAGCAGAATGGCTGTTTAGCCACCTGATGAAAATATAACCAGGAGATGCTGAGATGCTGTGTCCTCTTGCTGAGGGGGCTGGTATGTAAGGGGAAACACTTCACATAAAACAGGACTGAGGACCGAGGGTTTTAGGACCCCATGGGGCTGGGTCATGAAATATTTTACATATTTATGACAAGGAGCCTGAGGGAGCCAGATCTGAATTTCTGAATTTATGCAGAAGAAACCCACTCTAAGTCACGGGCATGTTTAAGTCAAGTGTTGTGATCCACTTGAAATTACTGCGTGTCGGCTGGGTGTACTATGTACCCTTGGGCCCTACTTTTTATGTTTTTTGTGGTTGCTTCATCATATTCTTTTTCTTTTATAGGACAAATTCTTTGGTAATATCTGCAAGAATGGCAAAAAAAAGGAAACTATTTTTATTATGAGATAGAGCTGTGTTCTACATATGCAGCATAAGGAATCATAATAATTTCTTTAATGGCCACACATATGGAAAAGGTCTCTCATTGCTTTACACTCTCCACTGGATTTCTCCTCTATTCCTTCTGGCTTCCTGTTGTTCCCTGCCAAAATAAAAATGTTTTTCTGTCATTCTTTGAAACCGTTTTAGTTTTACTTTGGAGTGGGCTCCAATTTGTTAAAGTGTGGGGTTGGACACTGATATAAATAGTCACAATATTCGAAGTTTGAAATAGAGCCCTATTAGGAATAAATGCAGTGAGATAATTGTTTAAAACATCCTACCAGGACAAAGGCTTTTTGGAGGTAGAAGACCCTTATACCACTGGAAATTTATAGCAATTTCCAAAATGCATTTATGAGTTGCTTGCTGCCAAGATGCCAAGGGCACTCTGGATGAGCAATGATAAACTTTGTGGACTCAGAGTAAATTGGCTTTACTGGACCTTCTCTAGAACACAACCAAAGGGAGAGTATTGGGTTCCACTGTAGAAAAGGAAAGTCTTCCTAAAGAAATGAAATGTTAAATTTTGTAGTTACGTTCCAAGCCAAAGGCTGAGCAAGTAATTTAGTGGGGAATCCAGAGAGGACTCTGATTTCCTCATCCACACACCACTTAGTGCTCTTGTCTGTAGATTTCTTAATATCTTTAAATAAAAGAACAGAATTCTAGTCTGTTTTTTTTAAAATTAGATGATGAAAGATTGTGGCCTTCTGACATGGCATCTTTCTGAAAAGGAGATCTGTCAAAGACCCAGTGCTGCATAAGGGGAGAAAAATGAGAAGCCCATTAGAAAAGAAAGCAGCAATACTGAGTGAAAGGCCTCTGATGTGTTCTTGTATTTAAAGCAATGCTTCTCATTCACTTGGTCCGTGGTTCCACGCAGGATGCTCCAGAGGTGGCCCTCCCTGTGGACAGATCATGTCATATGTGTCCCTCAAGCAAATGGCCTGTAGTGGAGAATGGACAAAGCACCCATGGTTGAGGAAATGACCTGGTTTGTGAGTGTAGAGAGGAGGCTTGTAGGAGCTGCTTTCTTTCTTCCAAATAATGACATTGGAAAACCAATTCTGGAGCAAGGGGGCGGTAGCTAATAGAAATCACTGAGGAGAAGGTGGCCTAGAAGATTCCAAATCCCAGTCCTCATACACCCCCTAGTGTAGAACATAGGGTAGTTCCCTGGATACTGGGTTGGAGCTGAAACTACGCCAGCCATTCTTAATCACCTCCATTGATGAATAGGAGATATTGAGGGGAAATAAATTAGAAACAAAGTCAAGCAATGAGCTAAATTTGCAACTGACAATCACAGGTGATAAATTAATAATTGTGTTAAAAAATAAGCCATTTTATACACTCAGACCTCCAGTGTGAAGAAAGTAACCCTCCACTGTTTAGACCAGAGCTTTGCAAACTTTAATGTGTATGTGGATCGTCCAAGGATCTTGTTAAAATATAGATTTTGATTCATTCGTTCTGGGGGAGGGGCCTCAATTCTGCATCTCTAACAAGCTCCTGAGTGGTATAGAGGGTGCTGGTCCACAGACAACACTTTGTAGCACTTAAGTAGCACAGGGCACTGACTGGTTCCTCCCCCCAGGCCTGTTTTGTAGTTTTCTGGAGTTCTGTTAGAACAGCCCTCTTCCAGCTTTGCTAGTGCACCATGTAGTGGCTTCCTCATTCATTTGATCGCATTGTAAATTTGTCAGCTCCAAGATAATTATATTTTATTTTCTGAACTTAAGTAGTATTTACCAATAGCATTTACTGTTTGTAATGTTAATTACTACATATTACTTTGTGACTTCATGATTCATGAGTTTGTTTTGTTTTCCCAAGTTGTCTGCTCATAAGAATAGGGACTATCTTATATCACTTTGTTTCTTCCATGGGGTCTTGCACAAGGGAGGGCCTATATGATACAATTACAGAATTAGTTGATTGGTTTTCGACTGTAGGCTTTGATGTGGAAAGATTTGGATCTCTTTCCAAAGAATGGAGTTTGATTCTGAGGTGGTGGAATGAAGAAGCTTTGGAAAGGCACTGGACAGCTAAGGGAAGCAGAAAGAGGATGCCCAGGGAGAATTTGGACATCTTCCAGTATTCAAGAAAAATATATCCTGCACTTTACCCAAGGATTTCCTTAGAGTTGGGTGTCTTATTTTGAGTTCTGCTTAGGTTTGTACTTAAAATCACTCCATGTAACAATGTTCAGACATCCTGAGTAGAGTGAAAAACAGAAAGTAGATTTACTAGCAGTACACAAGACACACAAAAAAGGAAAAAGTCATACTGTGCTTTGAAGAAATAAAAGATGAGGTTTTCGGGACACTGGGGATGGCTCAGTTGGGTAAGCATCCAACTCTAGATTTTGGCTCAGGTCATGATTTCACGGTTGTGAGATTGAGCCCGGTGTCAAACTTGGAGCTGGGGATAGAGCCTGATGAGGATTCTCTTTCTCTCCCTCTGTCTCTCCCCTGCTCTCTCTCTCTCTCTCAAAAAAAAAAAAAATAAATAAAAATAAAAATTTTAAAAAAGATGAGATTCAAGTCAAGAAAACAATATTGCTTAAATATAATAAAGAACTCTTTATTTTTATTGTGAAAGATCAGAGAGGGGTAATAATGCCATAGGCTTGAATTGGCCATCCTCTGTTGCTTGGGAATATATTAAATTGCTTCATTTATCACTGGGCTGGGTGTTTTTAGGACAGACATGTCTCTTACCAACCAGTGTAGATCATGCTGGAATGGGCAACAGGTTCCTGGGCATACACAATCATCTACCTGCACTTATTGCCTCAGGGTTCTTTAATTCCATCTGTATTGGCTAGAAAAGTGGACTTCTGAGCTCTCTGACAAATCTGAGCCTATGACTTCTTATTAATAATTAATAATTATTAATGACTACACATGTTATATATTATTAATAATTATAATAGTTATCTATAATTAATACTTTGTGCAATAGACTCTCAGAACATAAAGGCAACTTAAAGGCCGGTAGAGCTAAGGTATGTTTTCATTTCTAAATAAGGGTTATCTATCCTTTGACATCCTTGAGTGTTATAAAAACAAATACAAGCTTTTCTCAAACACCTTCAGCAGAAAGGAACTCCTCATGTCCTAAGACAACCATTTTTGTTGTACAGGACTTTTTGTCATTAGAAAAATAATCTCTCATCACTGCAATAATTTTAGAAAACAAGAAAGAAAACAATGAAATAAAAATTTAAAAATGTCTGTAGTACTAGCACATGATAACCACTATTAACATTTTGATCTATGTACCCAGGTGTGTGTGTGTGTGTGTGCGTGCGTGCGTGTACGCATTATATACTTTTATTTTGAAACATCATACTATCCATATTTTAGAACCAGATTTTATCATCCTTTGTCATTAAGTATTTTTCCATAACATCACTTTCAAAGGCTGAATAAGCACATTTCATTTTTTTAAATAGCTATAATTATTAGGATTCTTTTCCTTCTATCAAGCCAAAACTTACCTTTTCGTAATTTATATGCATTGGTCCTTTCTCTGCCCTCCAGAATTACATGCAATAAAAAGTGTAATCCTTCCTTTCTAGGTCATCACTTCAAATATGTGACCACTGCTTACAGGTCTCTCCAAATCTTAGTTTTGGGTTTTAATCTGTTGCAGGTGTTCAGACATCTTTCATGGTTCTCAGACCCCACAATCATGATAGCTCTCCTGTGGATTAATTTCAGTTTGCCATTTTCACCCGAATTGGATGCAAAACTTCAAGGAAGATGAAAGCTATGTCCTCCTTTTTTGGTGGAATTTTGAATTTATTTTGTGGCCAATGTACTGTTCATTTTTTGAAATCTTGACTCATTGCTCACCTGCTTCCAGGCCTTGCTGTCACAGCTAGTTGCTGTTTAGCCTATCATGACCTACACCACGCCTGCTACCTCTTCGAAGGATGCCTTCAGTGCTCTTATCCTGGATGCATAATGGTTTGTAGATGCTTTCATTAATCTAACAAATAATCATTGAGGACTTGTATGCTGGGAACTGCTATGGGCACTAGGGATACAATGGGAATGAGACAGATGTGTTCTCACCCTCAACAAATTTATAATGTGTAATAAGGAAAGGGACAGGGCAAAATGTCATAGAACCACATGGACATCTTACATGGTCCAAGGTTTGGGTAAGATCTTGCTAAAAGATATGATTTAGGTAAAGGCCTGAATGAGTAAGGGTCATTTTTGTGAGATTCAGCCTACTGACTGAGGCTATTGAGAAAACTCCAGACCTCAAATCAATCCTGTCTTTCTTTTTTCTTTGTGAATGGTAGAAATGGCATCCACATTATGGTATGAAGTGTAGAGAATGAATGATTTTATGAATCCTTATTTAAGTCACTTACATGCTTAAAGCCTCTGAAAACGTATCCTGGACAAGTGTGGGCACATTTCATAGAGCCCCCTGATGCTCTGGAAGTGTGCTGTTGATCATGAGCTCTGCCTTATGAAGTGAATGTCTACCATTAAAGCCTCTTAGCTCTTTGGGTGGTTCTCAGAAATTGCTCTCAGCTGTCTGGTGAGCATATTAAACTATGCTTTTCACCACATACTGCAGCCTTTGCTCCCAGACTTCCTCCATTCTTCTTGACCATGTACTTTATGCTCATTTTTGCCCCTTTAAATAATTGTGTGCTCATTATTCCTCCAAGTCTTACTCTAACTCTGCAATATCCAAAGGGATCAATTCAGTTCCCACACAGTCAATTGTCTGTTTACACCACAAATGCAAACAATGGAGAGACTAGATGAATCTTCCATTTTTTCCAGACAACTTTGACATTGTGGAGCCCCCTATTGATCTTTCCTTGTTCTCACCAATCTTGAGCAACTACCTGGATGGGAAAAAAAGGTAAAGCGATATATTCTAACAGTAACATTGATTTCTGTTCCTGAATTGTTGCCTTATTTTGTCATGTTGGTGTGCTTTTGATACGAGATTGTAAGCTCCCAGAGAGACTGGGTGGCTTTTTGTAAAATATAGTATCAGAGTACCAAGTACTCTGCGGTTACTGCTAGTGATCAGATGAATCCGAGTGATGAGTCAGAGACATCAGGGGGAATCTCTGTCCTGAGGGACAAAGTCACTGTTGTTGAAATGATATGGCTGATATCTATCTATCTATCTATCTATCTGTCTACCTACCTATCTATCTACCTATCTAATCTCTATATATATATAGTAATTCAAAAGAAGTTATCATATACTCTTTTTGAAAGCACTTACAAACTTGGTTTAAAAACAGTCTTGCCAAGAAAGCCAGACTGTCCTTTCCCTCTTATAACTCTATGACTTCATTCAGCTAAAGAAAGCATTTGTTCAGGGACAATCTCCTGTGTTTTGCTGTTGCTATTTGATATTATCTAATGTTCTATGAACTCACTGGAAAATTAGACTTTTTTCTTTTCAGATTTATGTTGTAATGCCATCATTAATACAAATTCATCATGTCTGTTTTGAGAGGGTTTTTTTTTTAATTTTTAATTTTAGCAGTAACATGTTAACTGAATTTCTGGGCAGAGAATACTTTTTTTCTGTCTGGCAGTGAGTCACGGTTTTAATACCTTGAATGGCTTGCCACAGGCTTCTTTCTCACATGTGGGTTGCACTTTGAAATAACAGTGGGTTGAACTGGGTGATGTGATTTTTAGCTTAGCTCATTTGCAGAGAGCTTGGAGAGCAGAGGTATGCAGAGGAGTATGTTGTTGGAGGTCTCAGGCAAGGTCAAAGTCCACTCAGATATTCACTGCCAACTTTGATGATACAAAGAAAATGTTTCTCCCAGAGACCGACATGAGGCAGACCCTCAGCAGGAGACAGGGCAGACTGTCAGGTTTTCACATTAAGCAGGACATTTTTCTTTTATGATACTTTGATGCCGTTCTTGGAGCTATCAAACACACAGGAATCACTGTTTGAACATTTCTGCACTTTTCTAAGTGTGTTGTGTATAAACTAGCAACTATTTTCTGGTCACATTTTCAGCACAAAGTGCTACATTCTATTTGCATCTTAGCAATGACTGAGTTCCTCTTGCATATAATTGCATGTTTTATCCATTGGGAAAATCTGAACAGGGAAAATAACTTTGGCCAGTCAAAAATATAAGACTCATTGAACTGTTAAAGTGTAGTACTCAATATTCTTTAATATTTAACAAGAGTTCTGTTAAAACATTATATTAAAGCACTACAGGCAATTTAAAAATTCTTGAAAAAATTTATTCACCCATTTATCCATTTATCTATTCATTCATCCATTTATCCATTCATTGAACAACTTATTCAAAAGTTCTTTTGCTGGACATTGAAGATATAAAGATGAACAATACCTCAGTTTGCCTTCAAAAAGTTCACGATCTAGTGGTCTATTGAGGAATGTCAGAAGAAAAATTTATAGTCAATGTGAAACTATCATTCTAGAGAGAGAAAGCGAGTGGTGGGGATCACAGTGAGGGTTTTTTTAATTCTTTGTAAGGGGAGGAGGCATAAAACCAGGGAAGTCTCCAAGAACTAGCTACATGTATACAGCCTTCAAGGAAATGCTAATGTAATTGGCTAGACAAGAGTACCCCACACAGAGTAACAGGCATCAGTTTGATACAGGATCTGATTAAGCACTGAATGGGGACACAGAGCCTCTGTGCTATGGGACTGCAGAGGAGGTGGTGGTCCATGAAGGAGGGAGTCGGTACAGAAGCCTTTGTGTAGGGACTTGTGTGGACCATGAAAGACAGTGTTTTGATAGTGTTTTCATTTGTACATCGTTAAGTAGGATAGTTCAGGACAAGAATATTAACCTATTGTAAGGAATGGATCCCACCATATGTATCTCCTGGAGATTTATAAAATACAAAGACAATTTGTCCTTAAGTGATAAATGCCCAGGGAAAGTTAGGAGGGATCTATATGTGCCACAAACCAATGACTCCTAAGGTTGAACTTGAACAAGCATTCATAGTGAAAGTAACAGAAATGGTAAGAATAATGAGCTACAGTCACACATTTTGGAAGGAGTGGGCATGGGGATACATCGCAAGGAAATGTTGAGAATGAATCCCAGTTTCTGAGTAGAAACAAGAAGTAGCTTTCACAGTTCTACAGTCATTTTATATGTTTTTGTTGATCACATGAAAGGCACAGGATGGAAATTCAAGAATGCTGAGATTATATATAACTTTCTGGGAAGGGGAATTTAAGGATCTCTAGTGCACTGACAGGGTCAAGGGATGTGGTAAAAGAAAAATGGAACATATGCTGCAGTACTCACAAAACACATGCATCTGCACTGCAGGTAATGAACAGATGAGATGAATTAAAATCATCTGTTTCTACTACTCATTTCAACCCACTTGCATAGTTCTGGGCCAACTTTTGAAAGGAGGCTTTGCTGAGCTTCCTCTTCTGTAATTCCCAACAAATGGTGAATCACTGGATGCACACAGATAACCGTGTGTTCCAAAGACATAAGCTAAAGAAGACAAATCCCTGACAACCAGGACAGTATAATGTGGAATAAGTGGGGGTAAAGCAGTTAAGCAAGAAAATCCCCATGGCCAGAAAGTTCATGGTTTTGCTCACAGCTGCTGTCTTTCTGGGGCCATTGGCTGGTGAGACTTAGGAAGTACCTTAGGGTAATGGCTTCCGCCTAGTGGATGTTCTTCTCTCTAAAAGTCAGGGTGGTCTCCAAAAGCCCTTCTGTGCTGTGGGACAGAGAAGAGAAGGTATTTTATAGCAGGCAAGTGGCAACCCCTCCTAAGTTGTAGAGTGGCCCTGGAGGTGAGCCATGCTTTCCATAGTTCTTGCATTTGCATGAGTCTGTGCCTTCACAAGTAGGAATAGAAATAGCTGGAGTTATATAAAGACAACTGATGGAGACTCTGAACTTTAATGTGTGAATGTTGTGAAATCATAGAAGATGCTAAGAACTATCTAAATCAGTCTAGAAGGAGGCTCACATACAGATTAGTACAGTATACAAGAGGGGTTTTGTCCTGTTCAGCACAAGGCTTACAAAAAGAACAGGGCCATGCTAGACGTTACTGGTACCTGGCTGAGTGTTTTATCAATACTTTAGGGAGGAAAGATTGAAGGTAATATAACAAACTACCCTATAGTTAGATCTATATGTCAGTTGTTACAACTCTAGATCTTTAAGCATAATACTAATCAACTATATGTCCTATATTCCATAGCATCATTTAAGATATATATTTTTCCTTTAAAAACTCTAAACAAGAAAATAATCCTATCTGATCTTGCTATGGAAAGATATCTGTAGTGGGTAAGTCCAATTGATACTGGCAGAGGCACTCAGCAGCAGACCTCACTAAATGGTGCCCGAACATGGCAAATTCCTCTATGGGTGTGCCAAGTGAGCATCCACAAGTTTATGCTTGTTAAATAGATCCATGGAATGTTTGAGAGCTAGAACAAACACCATGTCCAACACCCTTCATTTATAGGCAAGGATGCTCCAAGCCAAGGAGACTTCCTGAGGAACAGAATTTCACCCCCAGGTCTTGAACCCTAGACCTCAGCTCCTAGCTGGGTACTTTTACAACTATACCAAACAGTCTTGGAAAAAAGAAAGGGGAATCAATGTTGGTTTCCAGTAGGAAGATATTGTGTAATGTAAGCAGAACACAACCTGGACATTAAACAACCATGACAAAGAAATGAGCAGAGAATTTACTTAGTTCTCATTCTCCTTTCTTTGACTCTGGCCATCAGAGGGAATGGATATCTCTTCAACTACTCTTTTTTTCTTGCCTCAGCATGGCTGGAAAACAATGAATTTGCAAAGGTTAACAGTGAGCCTATTGGGGGAAGGTCTCAGTTTTGAGAACTGTATGATGGCAGCTGATATGTCTCATTGTCTAGATGGGCACATTGGTGGCTGGACCCATCAACTGACTCTCAGAAGGAGTCAAAGGTCCTCCTCCCCTCCTCTCTTTCTAGTGGGAAACAATCCCTCCTAGACTATATGAGATCTCATCATAAAGCAGAGAGAAGTCTACGTTGCTTCTATTATGAGAAAACAAACACTGCTTTCTCTTTTGACCAAGTCTGAACATTTCTAAAGACACACCATCAACTCCTTTATAAAAGAATTTGGAGCTTAGAGGCATGAAAACACAGAGGATAGAAATCTCTTACTGGAGAAGGAGTTTATTGAGATGCAACACAAGCCGTTTGCTTAGATGCTCAAAGACAAGTCTTGAGAATTTCAAGTTGTCACATGTCATCAGGAAGGGGTGTGAAACATGGAAGAGAAAACTAAAGAGAGATGTGTGGAAACTCATGGGTGACCAACAACACTGCACCAAAGCAGGTTCACCAAGTCTTCAGAGAGCTGAAATATTTGAAAAAAACATATTCCTCCACTTCCTGCCACCTTGACATCCCAACACTATTCCTTAAAGGAAGTATTCAAATTGAGAGATATTTATATTGAGAGAAGGCCTTTGCTGCTGTGCCGGGTAAACAGGCCGTGGGAAGGGGAAGGGCAGGAGATGGTCATCAGAGTGCTGCAGGATGCAGCCTGGAAGCCAGTGGCCAGGCAGCTGTACGTGCTTACCCTCTGGGGTAGGAGATTCTTGAGCGCAGCAAGCTTTTCCCAGCCATGAGGACTTTGCTTTTGTTCCCTCTTCCTGGAATACATTCTTAGCTTTTTGCCGAGAGACCCTCTGGTCATAGAGCCTCCTTGCTTCCTGCTCTCCCATTTTTTGTATAGAGGACTCTGTTCACCTCTCTTTTCACAATCTTTGATTTGACTTGGTTTTGGTCATTGAACAATTATTTATTGAGCACCTATTCTATTTCAGGCATTGTTCTAAGCACTGGGGATATGGCAATAACCAAAACGTCAGAGGGCCCTCCCCTCTGAGCCTGCATTCCAGTGCAGTTCCTAACAGCCAACACTGAGGAAAGACTCACCCTTCACCAAGCACTGCTCTCAGCTTGGAACACATAGCCATTCATTTACCTCCGCACCAAGCCTCTGATGTATGGACTATTAATATCTTCCTTATGCAGATGAGGAAATAGTGGCATAAGTAGCTTAGGACACTTGCCCACGATCACATGGTGAGCTCATACATAGTCCCTTGGTTAAGGACAAAGTCTTTTTTATGATCTGTCTTTTCCAGTAGAATATAAGCTTCATGAAGTGTATCTTGTTCCCTGTTGTATTTCCGGCATCGGGTGCATACGAGGTGTTTATAAGAATTTACAGAATGAAAGGAAAAGAAAAAAAGGTACTTAAAAATGACCATTAGGAGAAGTCTGGTTTATTTAAAAAGAAGGCTGTGCACTTAGGAAAATGCTGTTTCCATCCATGTTGGCTGTGTGATGGCAGATTCGGACCTTGTTCTGCCTCTGATTTTGATCCTTTCCTCCCACCATATAGAAATGCATTCTCTCGTTTAGCCACGCTTAACTATTGTATACCTGTTAGTTAACATCGAATCTGAAGTTGAAATTCTTCTTTTATTACTGCCTCCTTTCTCCCTTATTTATTGATGCTGCTGCTGTGTTTAGTCTCCAGGAAGCTGAGCTGAGTTCCTGAAATGAAAACCACCTCCCCTCAGCTTGGCTCTGGGCTGCATGACTCAGGGGCTGGCTCTGACACCCTGGCATAAGAACTCAAAAGCCAGAAGTTTGGAAGAGACTTTATTTTGGTATCTAAGTAAGAAGGAAATACCTGGTACAACTTGTCAGCCTTGACAAGGAAAAAAGAGGGTAATAATAATAAAAGATGGTATCCTGGGTGAAGACGGGGCTGTTTATAAGCATATGTCCTGTGCGCACTTGGCTTTGCAAACATCGGGCAGGAGGCACACTGGAGCTCCGTGGAAGCAGCTCTCTGTTGTTGGCGAACTCTTGTACCTTGGAGCTGCTTTGGAATGACTGATAATTATTAGGATTTTAAATTAGTGAATTAATGGAAGCCAGACATGATTGGACAGAATCAGGAAGAGGCTAAAAAGATTGAGAATAAAACCGACCGAACAAGAAGGAAAAGGCAAAGTTTCAGTAACTGATACACTTACTGAAAGGTTGCTTAGCAAGTCTTCAGAGGATGATAACAATAAAAATAATAGGAGGGCCACTATTGTGGTCAGACACTGGACTACACCTTTTGTGTGTCATCTCATTTTTTTTTCTTATGATGACTCTTGTCATAAGTAGGGCTATTCCTGGTTTCCATATCAGTAGACTCACTGACTGTGTTTGAGATGAAGTTGAGATCCAAACCCAGGTATGACTGACTACAAGGCTTTAGGGTTTAACCATGACTCTGCATTTGAGTGGACCACCTTCAGGGCTATGGGGAGAGGGGAGGAAGTAGGAGCAGTGGCCTCTCATTTGCTCTTGCTTGATCTGGCATGTGGGACTTAATAAGACATGGGCTGGAGAGGATAAACTTTTTGGACTTTTAGGATGTTTCTTCTGGCCTTTCTGCCATTTCCTGCCCTTTTGCCAGCCTCTTAGAAAGTAATGTAGTACATTTGGGGGAGGAGTCAAACAGAGAGGGGACTCACTTACTCTTCATGAATATTTTGCCAGACGTCATTTCTGCCCCATTTTACAGGTTAAACTCGAAGACATAGGGTAGACATCACTTTACACAACATCACAGAGGTGGCAAATGGTAGAATTCATATTTAAGCCTGCCTTTTCCACAGTCAAAAACTTTGTTCTTTCCAAGACTAAATTGAGGCCCTTCCCCATGGAGTTCTTTTGTCCTTTTGTCTGGATACATGTGGTCATTCCTCTTTCTTTGGGGGAGGGATGTGGTACAAAGAAAGGCCCATGCTGCCCCTCATTTTATTCCACTTCAGCTACTCATTGGTGCCTCATGTTCCATCTTTGGTTGTTTGTGCAAGGATTGTTTATTGAATCGCTGTTATTTTGTTCTTATGGCTAGGTCTCTGTGTTTTCTTATCTGGGGAGAAAATGTGTGGTCCAGGGAGGAAAGCAGGAGTTGTGAGGCAGAAAAGGCAGTTCTCCTGAGATGGTCATGTTCTTTGTGAAAACAGGCCAGTCATACTGGATGGTCCTGGAAGTGGAGATAGTGGATGAACTGTAGTGCTTGGAGTTCCAGAGGGGATTGACTGGGCTGGAAAGGAAGAAAGTAAAATGGAGGCTCAAGAAAGTGCCAGATACTGTCCACACCACACAATCATCCCCCAGAGAAGGGATTTTTCAGGGGATTCGGGGTAGGCTGACATAAAAGCTGAGCCTCTGAGAGCCCTTGCTTGGCATGGATGTTGAGGAATTCCCTGCCTTTGGGGGATGTCTTGGGCTTAGGAAGCAAGCAAGAGGTGACCATATATGCATAGAAATGAGAGCCTTTCCCCAACAGTGTCACATGCAGAAGATCACAGAGAATCTTGCACGCCTGGGGGTGGGATTAAAGTCCTGATATTGATTGGATTTCTCACCACTTGTGTGAAAAGTGAACTTGGAACAGATTAAGAAATAAACTAAAGAGACATTTCTTGCATTCTAGTTTTATGGACAAAATTGCATATCAACTATAGATCCATTCCTTTAGGCTAAAGAAAAAATTTTGTTTTTAAATGGCAAATATTCTTGTGAGACGTTGTATAACCTAGTGTCCATGATCAAACTCCCCAAGAGATGAACAACGAAAGTACATAGCTTACCTTCAATGACGCCTGCCTGGTTTTTCAGGTCATGCTTTCTATATGCTTATAAAAGTCCATATTGACAGATTCTGTAGTTTTATCTTCCTTCCATTCCTGTCTCAAGAACTGGGACTGTAACCTCTTAGCACTTAATGGTGAAAACATTTATTAAATTTTAGCAAGAAAAAAGAAGAAGGAAGCACTTAATCTTGGTGGGAGAAAGAATTGAGTCTTGATTCTGGAACTTGAGTTACATTCAGAGGCAGAGGCCCACGGCCAAGCCAGGTAAGTGTCCAGGGTCAGCAAGACGGCACCAGGTAGTGGAGCAAAGGGCTAAGTTCCTGAAAAAGAGAGGCAGATAGGAATGGTTTATTTCACCATTTGTCCTGGGAGCCATGCTGCCCAGAGTGAAGGGTACAAAGAAGCTGGAACCATGTTCCTTGAGACACTTGAGAATCTGTCTCCAATAGAAGATAGAACTGAATGGTGACGGGTATACTGGCTTATCAAGATTAGTGTTGCTAAGGATAAAGGTCCTATCCCCAATCATAAAGCCAGTAACTCTTCCCAAACCTTGACATTGAAGAAGGCATGATGAGATAACAAAATCTCCTATCGTAGGAGGAGTTCCTCAGTGTAATCTCTTTACCCTATGGGGAATTTAGCAGAAGAACAATAGCAAGGTCTTTAGTTTTCTCTCAAGGAAAAAAGTAAACATACTTGTTTACCTGTCTTTTGATAAGGCACTCAACTTTCTCACCTGGTGAACACAGACAGACATGTGGACTGCATCCCTCTCTCCTTCATCCTTCTAGACTGTTGTTTTTTTCCTATCCTCTTTCTCTTCTCTTGCTTTCTTCTTTTGTTATGCCCAGATCGCGAGACCCCAAAGACCACCAAGGAGCCGATTCCGATGCCAACACACGAGGGTCTTTATTCAAGCTGGAGCAGGGTCTCCAACGCACCCCGGCGCAGCGGTGATGGTATGGAGCCCCGAACTCAGGGTCCCGGGGCTTTTTATTGCAGTTACAGAGGGATTCGGGGGCTTTCCAGCGTGGCAGTCCCTGATAGGTTGATTTTTAGTACAGGCTGTCTTGTCAGTACGCATCCGGCCTGACCGCAAACTGCCAACAGGAACGTCCTGGGACATAGGCACCTCTTTTAAACTGAATGGCTGTTGCTGTTGCTAGGGGAGTAACTAAGGGCAGGCTGCCTAAGTACTTCCTGCAGTTTTTACTGGGACCGGTTCGGGCCTAGTTCACCCTCAAGATGGAGGCTTCTCTTAAAATGGAGGCAGTTAGATTTAGGTCTCACACTTTCCTTCTTACTTTATTGTTATTCTCCTTTTTATCATTTCTTGCCCCCGCTGTGGATCCCTCGTCTTATTCAGAAAGAATTTCAGCCAGCTAACATGATAAATGTATTGCTTGACCAACTAATGCACGGATGAGAACATAGGTCACAATGTCATAGACAGCAAAATGAGGAGAGGAGTCTGAATAAGGTTAGTGCACTGCAGTCACACTAGAGATTTTTGCATTCTCTAGAGGGACTGGGTATTGGTTTTGAGCTTTCCCATAGATAATGCAAAGCAGGAAGTAGGAAGCAAGGCTTTGCCACATAATTCCATGTTCCTAACACAAGAAGACATTGGTAGCTTAGGAGGAGCACATCTCATGATGGTGCTGAGACCAGAGAGAACCCACATTTTGGTGTTTACAATACTGATAATGATCCAGGAAAAGTTTGCAAGGTTTTGAAAAGGAAACAATTAAGACATTGGCTTCAAGTATCCTCTTAATAAAAGGGACAGAATTCCTTACTATCAAGTTCCAATATTTCCCTGGTTCTCCTGGCGTGATTAGCATGAAGTAGCTTGTGGGCTTCTCGGTAGACTTACAATAGACTCTAACTGTCTGCTAAATTCTACAAAAGCCATTTGCTTTTTTATGGCAGTCAGCATGTAATTGAATGCCAGGACTTATTTGGACATGAAATAGTCATCTTGAAAATGATCAGGTGATAGAATAATGCCATAACTCTCAACATGTGACTTAATACTTTGAGAAAGGTAATATTAACTTGCAGCATGTGACTCCAAGCCGAGCAGAGCCACGGAGTGTCTGCTGGTTTCCTAGCCATTCTTAAATTAAGGCGCTGCAATCTGTTACATAAATCTCTATTTTCTTATTTTAGGTTCAGCCAGCATTTTGCTAGTGAATAAATCAGACATCCCAGATGTCATTTCTCCCTGACTAGATATAAATCACAACCAAAAGCCTCACTAGGTTTGCCAAAATTGCTTCATATGTCAGTGAAATCTAACATTACTGCCCCAGGATTCTTGCTTCCCCCCACAGGAATAAAGAGATCATTGGCCATCAGTGCAGCATCAAAGAATTTAAATTCCCATGCGGAGCAATGAAACCCTCTCCTTGATGTTTTATGGTGTATAAATGGACAGGATGCTTCCTTTGCTCTGTAGATGTGGAGACGTTTCTATTGCTGCTTCTTTTCTCATTAGAGATGCCCTAAATAAGCCTTTTCAATGAGGATCAACTACTTCAGAGGATGAAAAGATGTGGAGGTCGTCATTACCGATTTATTTTTTTTAGGTGCTGTATCAGTTAGAGAAGGCCACTGCTTTAAGGAACACTCAAAATTTCAGTGGCATAACACAGTGAAGTTTTCTTTCTTTCTCACATGGCCCATCCAATGTGGGTGCTTTGCTGCCTTTGCTCCATCTAGTGGCTCCAACATGCCCTAGAGCCTCATGAGAGGGCTTTCCTTAATCCTCTGCAGCTGGCTGACCCAGAAAAGAAGGAATGTGTGCAGGTTTGTGCAGGGAGTTTTGTGGGTCAGGCTTGGAGATGGCAAACCTCACTTCCTCCTCCATTCCATCCCTCAGAACTCAGTCTAATGGCTGCTCCCAACTGCAAGGGGGTGGCAAATTTGGCTTATTTCTAAGCATAGGAGAAGAAATTAGTTTGTGAATATCTGCCAGCTCTACCTCAGATACTAGACTCCCCTTTCCATCCCCTTCCCTCTCTTTCCTTTCCTTCCTTCCTTCCTTCCTTCCTTCTCTCTTTCCTTCTCAGAGTCTACTGAGTTTTAGGTGCTTTGGTAAGAGATTTCCATTTTCTGTGCCTCCTTGATGGTACCTGAGTAATAGAACTTCCATACTGGGAAATCTAACTCAGTTATGCACAGATGATCTGGAAGGAAATTTAGAAACACTACTTTTAAAAATGTTTAATCATTAAGAGGATTAAATTAAAAAATTTAATTTTAATTTAAATAAAAAAATATCCATTAAAAAGGATAAAATATGAATAAAATATTGATGACATGTATATATCATCAATATATTATTTTCAATGGAAAAGATGCAAAACTCCTGACATTGTTTTTGTGTAGATTATGTCATAGAAATAAAATATTTCTGAAATAAATTTAACGAAATATTTGAGCAGTCAAAATATATGGAAAAAGTTAAATTTAACCTACTTCAATATTTGGCAATATTTATAAAGTACAATGAATAATAGTAACATTTTAAATTCAGATATCCTACTTTGATTTTTCAAATTAGTGAAGGATGTATTTCTACTCTCTATCTTTTTCTACCATTGATGATCAAAAGCACCTGCCTAATCATTATTCAAATATAGCAAATTAGAAATGTAAATTTTAGAAAGAAAGAAACATTCACCACATTCATTGCTAATCCCTAGCCCCATCACTTATGTAGGAAGGGTAACAAGGAGGAATCTATGAACAGTTAACTTCCACATGGGTTAAATACATCACTTTTGTGGTTTTCATTAACCATATTTATTCATTAGATTACATAAGATGTAAGTAATTTTTTTTAGGTTGGGCATCTTATCAGTGTTTTTCTCCTCATGAAAATTTTAGTGAAGAAATTAATGCATTGGTAAAAGGCTGTTAAAGGAGACAGAAGGAATTCAGAGAGGAAAGCACATAAATTAGAGAAGCATTGGCTTAAAGCACAGAAAAAAATTTCATGCAAAGCATAGTTCAGCTATTTCATTCTGAGGTACATTTAAAATTTTTATTTTAGTTTATTTCAAAAATATCTCTCTTGTGGATGTACCAATTAGGTAAAGGAGAGTTGTAATAATTTTTCATTTCTACTTTTCAAGGAGTAATTCATTTTGGTTTATTCACTTGTGAGATGGCAGCTATTTGTTGTTGAATTTTATAAAGCTTAGGTAAACAAGTTCTATTTACCTGTAAGCCCAGGAAGACATGGTTGCATGTAGACTTCCTTCCTTCCCATACTGGCTGCTTCCTTACTTTAGAGAAATTCTTTCCTCAGCATTACTTTCTCCTAGGATCTAAGCTTCCCTTGGGCAAATTCTTGTTTTATTTATCACTGTATTCCCAGCATCTAAAACCCTATCTGACATATCCTGAGTATCTCAGTAAATACTTGTTAAAGATTTGGATGGATATAAATGGAAACAACCAGTCTTTAGTCCTTGGGCATGAATAGAAATGATTGTACCACAATGTCTTGCATATAGACCTGAAGATGAATTAGTTGTAACTGCATTGACACTATATGAAAAGTTTACTCATTCAGTCTTTCACTCACTCATTTATTTGTTAATGTATTTTGTATATATGGTACTAGTTTAGGCATTGAGGACAGCAAGGACTTATAAGATGCAGCTCCAGCTGAGTATTTAATTCACTGCTGATTGAAAAGTCTATTCAAACTCGGGTGATACAATGACAAACATAATGGATTTGAACAGCTAAGGGAGAATGTAGCCATTCTCAGAGACGGTCTTTTATGAGGCATCTGAGAGCCATGTTTTTGTTTTTCTAAAGATGACTTGAAAAACTAGGGACCCTCACAAGTTCCTAGAACTAGACAGGCAACTCCTTAGGGGCAGAAATAATATCTTTTCTTGTATTTCTTATAAGTGGCACAACTTTTCTTCTAACTGGAAATCAATAAATATATGTTGGTTGGTTTAGTTATACTGCTAACAACACCTTAAACCAATCAAAGAGATTTAAAGTGGTAACATGATTCTAGTTAGTCTTCCTTGGAGAGCAAGGGTGGAGCTGTCTTGCCTCATGAAAACTGTTTCGATAGCCGTAAGATCTTTATGGAAGAGGATATAGTGCAGAGGTTCTTATAGTCCTAAAGTGAAGAGAAGTGGATGTTGCCATGAAACTTTTCCTCTGGGGTATATCTAAATTCATTTTTGTGCACTTGGGTATAAATAAAATGTGCTTAATTTGCATTGTGAAACCCACTACAAAGGAAATTACCCTGCAGATAAAAGAAGATGTGAGGGAGACATTTTCCAAATGGATTGAATCTCTAGTGTTTGTCTTGAGGAAGTAATACCTTTCTTCATCTCTTTGATGTACCACAAGAAATATGACAGGGGGTGGGAAGTGGTTGCCAAATTTTATTGAGCTTCCCTTCCCAACAGTAAAATTCTAATGAAATAAGTGTTAGATCCAGGATAGATTAAAGCATAAGATAGAATAAAAGAAGACCCTTGCAATAACATAATGAGAAAAGTATTTTTAAACTGAATTAACGCTGTTTGAAAAATGAGGCAAACTTGATTCTGTCAAATGTGAGGCTCTCAGGAGGTGAAATTTGTACACATAGTGCAGATGTGTGCTGATAGATATTCGTAAAAATGGAAGATCATGCTGAGGAAAAACTGACATGAAGCAGTCATATAAGTCTTTGGACCAATCACAGATGAGTCATGGCAAATTTTTACAGAAAATACATTTTCATAAAAAGTTACAATTTAGCCAAGGTGTCTCAATGTTTTAAAAATTATACTGATTAGCAGGAAAGACCCAAACCATGAAAGAAGCAAAGAAGAAGGAAGGAGTAGACCTCAGTAGATGCCTTTACAGTGAAATCCAGAAAAAAAACCCACTTGTCATTTTTCTTACTTTTAAGATCTCTCAAGATCATATGTTCTTTGAGGCCTGATGTTGATTCTCTGTGTTAATATATTTTTCTTAAATATAGGTAATAATAGGCCATAAAGAGTTAAGATACTAAGCAGAAAAAAATTAAGTCACAAGAGAGTAAGATAACCTACTCTGCCTGTTTACACGTGGGTGGTTCTGCTCTTGGACGTGAGCTTAGGTCCAGGCTCTTCTTGTTCTGTTTTCTTCACCATGTACTTCCTGTGGTATGTCCACACTTCAGCCAGTGGAGTGGAGGGCATACCCCTCTTTTTTAATGGCATGTTTTAGAAATTGTACATGTCAATTAACCTCAGGTACCATTGGCAAACACATGGTCACATAGTCACACTTAGCTGCAAGGAAGACTGGGAAATGTATTCTTTAGCTGGGTGTCCCAGGATCCAGCTAAAACTCAAGGGAAGGAGGTAAAGAAAAGATAAAGGAGCAACTAATAGTTCTGCCACTAAACTTGAGGGAGGAATGTGAGTGGAGTCCTGAAACTGAGATGGTGCAGGCTGACTACAGAGACAGAGATATGTGAAATGGAGCAGCAGGAAATAGGGTAGAAAGTCAAGCTTCAGTTAATAAATGAATTGATGATGATGGGTGAGGTGCAGAATAATACAGAGAGCTGACTAGGAACAAATATCCTATGTGATTTGCATGAAGTAGCTCATTTAACCCACCAAACAACCTTCTGAGGTAAGTATAATAATTATTTCCACCAGAAAGATGAAAAAACTAAGGCACAGAGCAGTTTAAAAACTCACTAAGGGGTACCTGCGTGGCTCAATCAGCTAAGTGTCTGACTTTTTATTTTGGCTCGGGTTGTGATCCCACAGCTCATGAGTTCGAGCCCTACATAAGGTTCTGTGCTGATGGGGCAGAGCCTTCTTGGGATTCTGTCTCGCCCTCTCTTTGTCCCTCCCCTGCTCGCTCTCTACCTCTCTCAAAATAAATTTAAAAAATAAACTTAAAAAAAAACCTCACTCAAGGTCATATATCTTAAAGTTGCCAATGTTGAAAGACAAACTCAGGATGAGCATATAGTGAAACACTGAGGTCAGCATTGAGCCCATATGAGAGTGGAATGACAATGTTTCTCCACTATGCTGATTTTAGATAATCTCTTTATATGAGATATATACTCCTTTCATCTGTCAAGGAAACATTTTTCAAAGTCTGCATCTCTATTTATCATGACATTTGTGCCTAAGATTCTTCCAGTGATCTCCTCTGCTCACTTCTTTTCCTCATCAGGGTTTTGTCTGCGCTGAGATCCTCTTGGTTCCAGTGGGCCATCAGTTCCCAAGGCAGAGCCTTGTTCATCAGTCCCAAGTGGTTCATCAGTGGTTCATCAGTGGTTCCTCCAGTGGTTCATCAGTCCCAAGGCAGAGCCACCTCTACAGAGTGAGGTGTCTGGCACTTTCTGAGGGATGGCAAAGAGTTGGGTCCTTTCTCCACCTTAACCTGGAACCACCAATTTTGCTTTCCTGAGGCCACCAGGTTATAAACTGACAGCAGGCTAGACCCAGGGCCTTTCTTCTGCTAGGAGTTCCCTACTGCACTGACACCTCTGTGCCACTGTTATGCCCATAGAGGTCATAAAATATCTGAGAACTTTCCAGCAAGTGGCTCTGGCCAGCTAGCTTGAACTATCTGCTTAATTTAATTAAATTCAGCACATTGGTTGTGCATGCTGGGGCCTAGAAATATGTTTGAAACACAGTCTGTGACCACAGAAATCTTATAATCCATGTAGAAGAGGAGTCCAATAAAAATAACAGGGTAAGGGACAGTGTCAAAGAGGTGAGAGGCTATAGTGGCATATCTGTTGAAGTGTCATATGAAGCCACTTTGAATGAATCACAGCAAGGCTGTATCATATGAATGGTTTACTTGAATTGAATGATCTAATTGGAAAGAAGGGAGAAAAACACAAAGCAACTAAATCAGGGTGAGGCCTGTTCTGCCCAGCTTCTGCCTAATGAAGAAGCATCCCTGAGGAGCAGGAGATGATGGCTATGAGTCTACCTTCCCTTAGTCACCTCAGTTATCCTATGCCATGGAGGTTTGCAAGGACAAATCCAGGGATATGGAACTATAAAGCTGATTTCAGGAGTTTTAGAGATAAACTTGACTAAGTTGAATTATGCCTTTGTGTGCACTTTATAGTATAATGAGAGTACCAGAAGTTACTCCACTTGATAGGAGTTTGACCAACACAGATGACGAAAAGAAATTTCCTGGCAGAAAGAACAGCATGAAGAAGGGCAGAGAGGGCATAGAACAGAATATTGGAGCACAGGATGAGCACAGGGAAGAGATGGGAGAGGAGTCTCATGAAATAAATTTGAAGCTGAATACTTACACATCTGGAAACCAGTTTTCCTATACAGTTCAGCAGTAATCAAACATAGAGTTCATTTCACCTTCATATGCCAGGCATACAGGAAGTAGGCATCCATGGTCTTCAGCTTCCTCTATCTCCCTGCCATGTGTCATGCTCCATATCTTCTACCTTCCTGCTTTTTCCATGAGATAGTGAAGGTGGAGGTGTTTGACCATGAGTTCAAACCCAGATGCTAATGTACAGTAGCTCTGTGAACTTGTGCCCTTTGGAGGCTCATTTTCTCTTCTCTCCATGAGTAGAGTAGCCCCTAACACTCCAGTTTGCCCTGAGGACAAAGTGAGACAAAATGATGTACTTGAGAGCACTAGCTCTTGGTGAGTAGTTGACACTGTCATTACCCAACACCTGTTGGTGGCCCTGCCAAAGTTATTTCCCTGGGCCTGTTATTCCTTGCCAACAAAAACATGTATAGTTTTATGATTGGAAGAGTGTGTGACTAGCTGCCCTAAAGGCTCTGCACCTTTTTTGACTCACTCTACCCTCCTGAAGTCCCATCTTAACTTAGGGCTTTGCTCTCTGGATGGGAGGTTACAAAGCATTGAGCACAGATCCTAGAGTCTACTTTCCTAGGTGACATACCTGCATTTCAACTGAGCTTTCTGTATCCTGGTCTTTACTCTAGAGGGAAAATGTGGGGATTTTGGAAACTAAGGTAATTCATGGAGAGAATTTAAAAATCAGAGATATCTTCTTTTGTGCCCCTTAAATCATATTGTGTTAAGAAGTTGCCAAATCACTCCACCCATGGGCATGGCAGCCTGATGGAAAGATAAATTGAAATTTATTGGTGAACAGGGAGTGTCTATATTCTAATGCTGGAAAATTTATAGTATGATTTTCTTCTAATTTTTTTCCTCTCTGTGTGTTCTGTACCTGCAAATGTGTTGTCAATAATTATAAAATGGACAAAGTATAAGAACAATGATAAATTGGGCTTGTAACTGATTTTCATGAGATTGCTAGATTAGTTATGTAGAAGATACCAGACTTATTTGCAGAAGACATGTTATAAGTTTAGAGAAATGAAAGTTCAGGCCTGCTGACATGAATGTATTTCTTTTGGAAAAAATACAACATAACAACTTCAATGGCAATAACTGATTTATCCTTCATTTCTAGGTTTTAATGCAGATCTGATTGCAACGAAGTACATTGTCCAAGTTTCTAAAATTGGTCAGCCTAACAAACTGAAGTAATTGCAATCAGATGTAGCATAGGATAAGGTCAGCAAGTTATCTGAATGGGGGAAAAATCTGTGTAGGATTTTAAAAGGGAATATGCATGAGTTTATCTCTTTACCTCACACTCCCTCTTTCCTTTTCTCCTTCCTGTCTCCCCCACCCTGCCCTTCTCCACAAAAGCACCATTATTTGGGTCTCAATAATAAAGCAGTCCATTAAGTTGACACAATTAAAAAAAACAATGAAAATTTGTCTCACTCAAAACATAGAGGCACAACAGGAAATATATAATCTGATTGAGGAGCAGGTAGTAATATAAAGTGACAGAGAAAATGGAAAGATTTGAAAATGATCTTTGAAGCTCTAGAAAACACATACAGATCCTCCAACAGTATTTTCATGAACAAAAAAGAAAATCCTACAAAATGGCTTAGGAGTTAAGTATTATCCAAGCATACTGTATTAGTTCTAAGCTATCCTTTGTATATATTTTTCCATTTACCAAATAACTCACATGAAGTGTTCAGATGTATTGATCTTGGTGTCAAATAGTCCTTTGCAAAACCATAAAAATAATAATATTCAGTAATTTCAAAAACAAATAGTGCTTTTTGCATTTTGAGGAGTCGTCATGAAAAGAGTGTTGATAAGTTGGTATTATACACACAAATGACATAGAGTACCAGAGAGTCCCTGGAGAAGAAGCAGCTGGGCGGTCTGGACCAAATTCTGTCTCTGATCTCTGTGAAGGAGGAGAACAACGTTTTGTAGTTAAGGAAACTTAACTTCTCTTTGCCTATTATGTTACTATCCTTAAACTAAGTCAGTTGGACTTTGTTAATGATTTTCAAACATTCTCCAGAGGGTCCTAGAGATTGGATGGAGCTGCTTAGAGATGACAGATATCTGCAGGCTGAGAGTCTGGGAACCCCTCACCTGATTCAATCACAACATCTCTATATATTTGTTCTACATCTTTGTATTTCCAGTTAATAGTGCTTTTTGAACAAATAATCCTGTGGTGAAAATAAAAATTTGAAAAACTATGAATACAATAATCTCTCTGTTGGCGACTTGCCTTCCTATTGCAATCTGTACACTTTAAAAGTCTTCAAGAGGAACTTGACGGAGGAACAAGGGGGAGAAGAAGGGGGGAAATGGTGGGGGAAAGGGAGAGAGGCAAACCATGAGAGACTCCTGAATGCTGACAAAAACTGAGGACTGATGGATGTGGGGGGGGGGGGGGATGGGCATGGAGGAGGACACTTGTGGGAATGAGCACTGAGTGTTATGTGGAAACTAATTTGACAATAAACTATTTGTAAAAAAAAAATGAAAAAAAATAAATAAAATAAAAGTCTTCAAGAAACTTTACCAAGCTCTTTGAGAACAAGAATTAGAAAATCACAGATTTATAGTCTTTTATAATTTCAAGAAAACTAGCAGATTTTTACTCATGAAAAAACTTCCTCCTAAAAAGTTTTGGAATAACTGAAGTCACATAGATAGTGGAACTAAACTAGAACTCAACCCCACTCTGTCTTATTTGCCTGTGAATGTCTCATGTCCCCTAGCATAGCATTTGCTATGCTTTGAAATTTTAAAGTTTCTTTCACGTTTACTTATTTTTCAGAGAGAGAGAGAATGCGAGTGGGGGAAGGGGCAGAGAGAGAGGGAGACGGAATCCGAAGTGCAATGAAATGCACTAATTCATTTTCTTGCATTCCTAGGATAAACATCATTTGATCACGATATTGTAATTTTTATAAATTGCTTGAGTCAATTTGCTAATATCTTGTGAAGGGTTTTTGTTTCTGTGCTCATGAAGAATATTAATTTTAGTATTCGGTTTTTGTAATGTCTTTGCATGGATTTTTTAAAAATTTGTTTAGCGTTTAATTTAGTTCTGAGAGAGAGAGAGAGACAGCATGAGCAGGAGAGGGACAGAATCTGAAACAGGCTCCAGGCTCCAAGCTAGCTGTCAGCACAGAGCCCGACGCGGGGCTCGAACCCACGAACCGTGAGATCATGACCTGAGCCGAAGTCGGACGCTCAACCGACTGAGCCACCCAGGTGCCCTGTATGGATTTTTTATTAGGGTAATACTGGTTTCAAAAAATGAGTTGGAAAATACTCTTTCCTTTTCAATTCTCCAGCACACTTTGTATAGAACTGTTATTTTTTCTTTTTAAAATGTTTGGAGGAATTCAGTGTAACTTTTCGGATCTGGGAATTTTTTGTTGGAAGTTTTTAACTACAAATTCACTTGTCTCTAAGTAGTAAACTGAGACAATCATGGAGCTTACCTCATTTGTTTGTCTTCTCTTAGGAATCATGGTCCTGTGGATGCTATTGTCCCGTGTCTGAAAAACTCATTGCTTCATGTAATTTGGTTCAGTGTTCTAGTTGTTTAGGGGGGAGTGGTAAATTCTGTCTCTGTTATCACATCATTGTTAGAAAAAGGTGATTCTGGCTCACTTTTCTGTATCCATTCACAAAAAAAACTATTTTGTTAAAGAATAAAGTTTTAATTTATTTTAAACCTTAAAATGATAAATTTGTCATGGAATAGGCAGTTAGATCTCAACGAGAATCGATAAAAGGTATTTTATACTCATTACATAATCTTACCAGATAATAGGATTTTATATATCAGCAAAATAACTTTCCATGTTTTGTAATGACTTTGTTAAATCTTTAATTTGTTTTAAAAAACAAAACCTTCTCCCTTCTGAACTGTTATGGTTTCTTCCGATTGTATTGCTTATTTTATGTTTATTTTAAAATATTATAATATCACTTCAATTTACATGTAGTTAACTTCAACAGTATTCATTCAAGCATTTATTATTCTTATGTACCTGTGTTTCAATCTTAATCAAATAATGATCTCCCTCCTAGTATCACATTTTATTTTCTCTTCACAAGAGTAAATCATAATTTTTTAAATATTAAGATGTCTTTTAAACCCAATACTGTCTTTGAGATTTTCTATTTACATATCAGAAAGCCATAAAGACTTTCTCTTTCACCTAATAAAAAAATAGAGGTGATAAAAATAATCAGGTTTATTGGTATGTTCTACTTTTCTAAATTAGCTCAACATTGCTGTTTAAGTTTCATGAGAATAGTTCTTAAAGAAGTTTAGCTTTCTCTAGGTTAATTTTGTACACGAAAGACTTTTTTTTTTTTTTTTT